>NW_026713016.1:1909075-2545434 GCF_030625045.1 Achroia grisella
TTATTTTTTAAATGATTTTATTCTGTCAATATTAAATTGTACGAATTAAAAATATAATAATGTCTTTACCATATGGCCCCCCGCAACCAGTTTCTCCTTTAATCAGGGGTATGAGATTTGCTCTATTGATAGCTGGTATTATATATGCTCGTGGAAAACAAGCATTATATAATTCCAAAGAAGCGGAATGGCGCGAGGAAGAAGCTAAGAAGAAAGTCATTCGTGATAGAGAAACTGCTATATTGAAGGCAAAAATCGCTGTGGAGGAAAAAGAAACCGTAAGGCTGCTTGAAACCGGAAAATTGTTTGACACTGGTGAGAGATAAATATTTTGTAAATTAGGAATATTTCTATTTACTCAAAATACAATTTTCATAGATCTGACGTAACTATTCACAGAAATTAATGTTAATCAATTTTAAATTGATATAAGGGCATCTTTTAAGTATAGTAACATTAAGTGGTATGCAGCACCTCGTTCCTACCACATGTCATTAAGTGTACTTCCATCTGGATAAGTTCACCGGGCAATGCAATGGCAATCTTTGTACCCTTTTATACCGACTTTTATTTAATTTTGGCGGTCGTCTAGCATTATGTAATTAGTATGATTGTAATTATCTGGGTATTCTCTCTCTCTCTCTCATAATATATATATATTATGTATATTTTAGAAAAAGTGTATATAGTAGGTATTTATATCAATATAGTAGATTTACCCATAACACTACCTCTGTTTAGCTTGGGATTAGATGGCGCTGCGTGAATTGTCCTGGGTTATTATTATTATTGTAAGCAATAGTTCTTCTATTGGTTTAGAAACATAGTGATAGTAATGAAGCACAATCAGTTTATAGTAATAATTAAAATAACAAGACTAACTCATAATTGAATACATAAATTTATGTTTTAGGTAACTAGAGACATTGAGAGCGAGCTGCTGGAAAAGATGGATACCTATAATTGAATTTAACTGATTGTTACAATAAAAGTTGTAATTCATTGCACCTTCTTAAATTATTTATTTTATATTTTTTACTCATAATCTGTGGATGTATGTATGTATGTATTTAGGGTTAGCCCTAAAGGGTAGGTATACCAAGTGAGAAGCCAATTCGAAAACCTACTCGTGAACCTTAACCACAACCTACTGAAATAAATTCGATATCTGAAAAATTTTATTCTACTTTATATATTACGTTTTCAAAGTTTTAAAAATTATTAAGTTTCAATTTTACTTCTTAGTGAATATTTGTTAGTTTTTGTTGCTTTTTTGTATACTAACGCTGGCTATCGATTTGAGCCTAAACCTACGTAACTGAATCTGTATAGCCTGCTTTAAATACCTAAATAATAGGTACCACATGGCACATATAACATAATATTATATAGTCATGGTAAGTATATATTATAGATATGTTTTCATACTAAGTATAAAACAAATTAACTCCCGCCGGCTTACCTCTTTTGCGTTTGCGTAGTTGCGTATTTTAATGCAGTTTTCAGCAATAGATAGAGAGTTTTATATGTATAATACATGCATATACAGTACAGAAAAGCCAAGAATATCAGAGATTTGCAATATCAATATAAAAGATTGGCTGGTCACTCACTTAATAATAAACTAAAGATTGTATTTTATTAATATACATAACTACATACAGTTTTTCGTGCTGTATGCGTACCGTTTCAAAACGTAGGTCGGACGTTATAGTAAAAAGAAGATTTCACTATTTCGCAATGTAATATATCTCACTAGCTACTATTATCTTGCTATGGTTCGGTAGTCGTAACACTTCTCAATTACCTCTTTGTACAACGCACAAATCTCGCATTTGTCAACTTTCTATAGATAGTCAATCTAAATAGCCAGTCTTATAGATATGTCGCAGCAGTCGCTGTAAAATAGAGCTATTTACCGGTTCTTATCAAAAAATACCGGTTTTAATTCTGACAGCGCGAAAGCTGATTAATGACAGATGCCTATATAACAAACTAGCTTAAACGCGCAACTTCATCTTAGTCATACTTATACGGTTTTTAGTAATTGATTGCAGAGTGCTATTATGTAATCTATAGTCTTCTTGAATTAATTGCCTATCAATGACTAAAATAATTATCAAAATCGCATCAGTAGAACAGGAGATTAAACCGAACATCTAAACTCACAAACCTTATCCCTTTATAATATTAGTATTGTATGGTACCTATAGATAACTAAAATTAAATTATTAATTATGTAAGATTAAACAGATAACAAGTATGTTTGATCTTGTATCTCTGAAACGACTGGTCCGACTTTTTGACGGGACTTTCACTCACAAATAGGATTTAAACAAGTTTATAAGAAATAACTTAGGCGACCATTATTTCAGCAATTTTATTTATATTAATAAAAAAAAAATCCACGCGTACGAACCCGCGGGTAAAGTCTACTGAAAAATAAAATGATAATCGGTTTACTCATAAAAAGTTGTATTGCCGATCCACCTGTTGCTAATGTCGGGCTAAAAGGTACCAACGGAACCTATGCTTCGATGATTTCTGTTATAAACGTTGATTAGGTTAGTAACATAGCATAAAATTACTTCTAGAAAGGTTATTACGCGCCGGCTGGCGAACTCTAGAAATGGCATTATTTAATAATAGGTTCTCGGTTTTATAGTAAACCGTCAATTTGACTACTTTTTAAAATAATAGATAGTTCTCGTTATATAATCTATATTCACGTAAAATTTCATTAAGTTCTATTCAGCCGTTAAGTTGTGAAAAAGTACCAAACGTTCGCGTTTATAATATTAACTAGCTGTACCCGCGACTTTGTCCGCGTGGTTTATAACTTTATTTTTCTAAAATAAAAGTAGCCTAAGTTACTCCTTATTACATCAGCTACCTGCCAAAAAAAGTCCCGTCAAAATCGGTCCAGCCATTTCAGAGATTAGCCGAAACAAACAGATCGACAGACAGACAGACAAAAATGATAAAAAATGTTATTTTAGTATATTTACCATATATATATTCATATGCATGTAGTAAAAAACGGTTATTTCTATATTACAAACAGACACTCCAATTTAATTTATATGTATAGATAAATGATTAAAGCAACTATCCATATTCATTTTTTGTCTCGGAGCTTATTTTTATAACTATTAATATGCACAAAGTCGCGAGTATAAAGTAGTATGGTAAAAGGTAAAGTGATGATTTGTAGACCTTTAATAAATGACACGCTATCAACTAGTCGCATGCTGTGACAACTGCGTTCCGCTCTAACAGACGAATTGTGAGACTTGACTTTCCGCGAACGAAAATTTGGATTTTCAGGGCAAGCTGTGTCGAAAAAACTATTACGGTTATCCAATGACACGTAAACTTCAACGGTAATAACTAAGAATTTCGAATACTTTGAATCTTTGATTACGTCTTGTGAATACCGCAAATTTATCACCGTACTGTGGGGGGAAAGAGGATTGTTAATAATGTGAACTGATGATCACTTTGCTAGCAATGTACCATATCAGATAGACCTCCATACGGTTCCACTGGAAACCATCATGATAAATTCCTGGTGAATTTCTAACGATGGGCTAACTAACCTGACCTCAAGCTCATCCTATCATCCTCCACTGGTGCCCCACCAGCGTAAACCGTTAGCGCAAGCGGGTGTTCCATTCCATTATTATCCATAAAAAACACTATATGTCTGAAATAAAAAATGCTATTATCATACTACTAGGATTTACCTACATATTGTTGCTTCATCGGAATTGAATTATCTAAGTATTTAAGATGGTGTAAAATACATAGAGAACTAGGTATTTATTCTTATATCTATATTTATGTACTTATATACCAGTATGTGAGACGACTAAAACGCCATTATATCCTGAAGCTAGAAAATCAGCAGCAGCTCTAGGCTGTAGGCGAGTAGAAGCTTCCAATGGGAAGCCACTGACAGCATCACAGAACAAATCGCTCATAGTCTTAGGATTGATCGTAAATATATATGGAGAAAAAGAGATATGTATTTATCTATTAAAAATTTTTAGTTACATACTAAAAAGAAGTATATACTTTATAATATAATAAGTAAGTAACCAAGTTCCGATCTCTCGATTCCAGGCGACACTCGTTTCCAGACAAGAGTCCCGTTATGGATACACGACTTGCTCGGTATACACCTACATATACAAGTTTACAAAAACCGAAACCGGTCTTGATTTTGTGAACTCTTTGTTTTAGTCTTGTTGCGTTGTTTCAATTTAAAACGCCTCCTGTTTATTACGAACTAAATTTTATATATTTACTAGCTGACTTTTCATCTCCGCTCCTATTTGTCGTAGCGTAATGTTATATAGCCTACCTAGCCTTCTTTGATATATGAGCACACTAAAAATCTATATCGGAGTCTTAATAAAATCACCATCATTGTAATAAAGAAAAACTAATTATTTAGCTGTTGTAGATTGTATAATATTTTTCTTTGCTATTCGGTATTAAGTGCAGTAGTGTTTTCTAACGTATGATCTTTCTAATGTGTGTATACCTGAGTGGTGTCTCTCTTCAACAACAACCTGCGGTTGTTCTCAGGGGGACCACTAATCCCCATTACTAATAATCCCTCCCCAGTGTCTATCTCTCCATTACGGTTCATGGATTGAAAGTACATATAGAATTAAATGAAATGAAAAAAAATCGATAAATACTTAAAAACACAAACACTCACAATTATTACAATAATAAAAATTTATTAAACAATAAAGCACACAAAACGAAACAAAAAGAAACATTACTAATATTTAACAAATGAAATTAACTAATAAGAGTTGAAATGAATGAAATAATAAAATGAGAATGAAACAATGAAATAATAAGAGAAACCAAAAATAAAACAGAAATGTTTGTACCCTAATATTTATATAGTATTATTTAACTATAGTTTTTTAATAATAATACTCCTTTTCTTTCTTTAGAATGTCTATTGCGATGCAATTAAACTTAACATTGGCTATACATATAATACATATATATAACAATAGGTAATAATCAAAACACGAATGAGCGATTCGAATTGAATAATCGGACGTACGAATCGATTGTACATGATTTACGATTTCGTTACGCTCTCCAACTATGTATATTACTATAGGAAGTGAGATATGAAGTCTAAAATATGACTAGTCACGTGTTACCATTTTAAAGTAAAAGTGTATTTATTTTTACATGAATAGTATTCCCGCCTGCCTTAATATTTTTTTTCTTATGGATGATAATGGTTGTGCACCCGTCTGCGATAACGGTTTACCCTGGCGGGGCACCAGTAGAGGAATAGGAGATGAGCATGAAGACAGCTTCATTTAGCCCATATCGGCGAATATACCAAGAATATAACACGCTATTTTCTAATGTGTCCTCTCGATTTAAAGTGTTATAATGCCTCTCTGAAATCTGTTTGTGTCCTCTGCGACAAAAGCAACAAATGATAGTAGAAAACTTGGAAGGCAAACAACATACACAATTTTTTTAGTTTAGAGATTCTTTGTTTTGTTACATTAGCTTGTAATATATGCTTGTATATTGATTCGTAAATAATTAGCTTGTATACTGTAGATTGTATTTCCCAAATTATAGTACATTACTTGACCAAAAGTCAATTTAAAACATATACTAATATTTTCATGATTCCATGCTACAAAAACGGAGGTGCAGTAAGAAACATAACATAATATATATACTACGATAGGCGATAAGTTGTAAACAAAGTTTCAGTAATATCTTAAGTCAGTCAGAATATTTAATCATAGATTAAAAATAAATACGTATATTTATACATATAAATAAAATTGGAGTGTCTGTTTGTAATATTGAAATAACCGCTTTTTACTACATGCATATGAATATAAATACGGTACTTACACCAAACTAACATTCTTTACAATTTTTGTCTGTCTGTCTGTCGGTCTGTTTGTTCCAGCTAATATTTGATACGGTTAGACCGATTTTGACGGGACTTTTTTTGGCAGGTAGCTGGTGTAATAAGGGGTAACTTAAGCTAATTTTATTTTAGAAAAATTATTTTATTTTAGAAAAATAATGTTAAATTCCATCGCAGGAACAGCTAGTAGATTAATAAAACAGTATAATGTGATTTAAGTATAAGAATTATTATGTTTGTTATGAAATTCCGTACAAATTACGAATAAGATTCGAATCAACAATCGCTGTTTCATCTGGGTGACAGTAAAGAAGCATTCGCCAGTAGAATGAAAATATAACTACTAAGAAAAATTATACTTCACGTGATACAAAAAATATTCGTAAATTGCGTTCTTGTATTCGTGAAGGAAGCTACAGTTTGTTCGATGAGAATTAGACATTCTACTATTTCTACCGACCCCAAATACAAGATAGGCGTGACGTATTATTATAGTATGACGCATATACACAATAACAATAATTATTTTCTTCATACCTACTAAGATACAGTTTATATCTTCTCTCTAACTCCGCTATAATAATAGGATTATAGAAGATATAATTGGCACATTTTGTTTATTAGATTGCAACGCTGTTTGCCAAGACCACTTAATTACACGGTAATTATAATTTTGTATCAACATAATTACATCAGATGTAGGTGAAACGATAACATGTGAACTAATTGGTGACCACGACGTTATTTTATAGTTATGTAAAGAACTATATATTAGTGAAAACTATAATTTATTCGCATCTTATAATATTAAAATTTTTGGGCAATTCATATCGTTTACGATTACCTGTATATTTGAATTCGGAATAATATCCAGATATCTAGCGGTATGCAAACCACGTATTATATATCGACGACATCGCTTACGCTCTATCGCATGGATTACCTAATATCAATCAGTGACAATCTATCTTAGTAGATCTATTTATTGATAAATTAGTAGTTTGGCACTATATCATGTGCTGATAATCACTTCAACAATTAAAGTATTTAAAAACTAATTACTAGACTTAAGTTACTTTTAAATAACATTTAAATTTATTCGAAATTCTAATTCAAAAGACCAAAAGCGCAAGTCGTACCTCTATGTGATGTCAGGAATAAAAAAGTGGTATAATTGTAGGGCTGTACATATTGTTACTTCTTCAAAACACAATTATAGAATTAGTCAAGATGGTGGCTTATTTTTTAATGTGTTTGAGTATAATAAAATATAATCAAACAAAGAAATGACTAACATTTAAAATAATAATTTGTAAATGGCTAAAGAGACATAATGCATGATAAGAACAAGTTAAGTTAGTCAAATAAAACTCTATCAACTAAGTAGGCTTGTAAATAATATCTGGTACCTACAAAACTAAAATATCCATTCTAATTTTGTGTTTAAATCGAAAACATCAAAATTAATATCTATAGCCGATAACTGTATTTTTCATTATACAGTTTATTTTCGATATATCTCGATACCTACTCGTAACTTTGTTGACACTAATACTAATTTCGGAGATCAGAGACAATGTCGACGCTAAAACTCTTACTATTTTTTCGAATCAACTGCAGTCACGTAGTATCTAATCTCGTAAATGATCATAGATCATTCATAAAAAACGCTGTCATGCCGCTGTTTAAAGATACATTTACAAACATAGATCATACATAAACGAGTAATTTTTCGCTGTTCTATATGTAACAATGTATTATATATAAACATTATAGGATTGTGGACATTCTTTTATAACGTAGACGGTACAAGGTCGTACACACGCCTACACATATATACAGATCAATGACAAAATTTAACTCGCTTCCTAGCTCCAACTAGGTCTAGGTAGATACAATTTTTATTAGGCTAACACCCATTATGAATTCAAGATATTACAACATCATTTTCGTATTGGTTTTACGCGTTGTGTAATCGTTGTTTACAATCCTTTTTCATAAGTAGTTTCATAAGTATTTATTATCCGTTTATTGCAAGATATATTAAAATAGATGGATGTTGAGGTTTACTTACTGAAACAATTTTTTTTTAAAACATCACACAGAATGATATAAATAAGGGAACAGTAAAAGTAAGTAAAATTCGCGAAGTTGATTCTAGTACAAATTAGTAATAAAGTCTTGTAAAGAAAAACAAAAATGTTTCTTATACAAAAATATTCATAATATTAATAATATAACTAGAGATAAACATGAACTAACTATTTAGTTCTATTAGTTATAACTATTAGTTCGGTAGGTACTATAAATTGTTTAATTACATTACATTAAAAGTTCGGTCAAATCATGAGTTAAAATCTATGATAATTTTAGTATGAGGATCGATTCCTCTATGATGATTAGGCAAAAATAAAATTTTTTTCGCAGGCAAATGCAATAATTCACAGTTCATAGAAAATTTCTATCGATTTTCTACCGAGCACCTTTCTTGAATCACACTTCAAGATTTAAAAATCACACTCAAACAGTAGTTGCACAGTTAAAATATATAAAAATGTAATTTCCTACTTATTATTTTTTTACTGTGTCGTGTATCGATTAAACATATTTTCTTTCTTTCTTTCAAGTATATACTTACATAACTACATACTTTTCTTTCTATAAGTACATATACTTATAGACAATATAGTCAAAATTACTGAAAATATCCAAGTACCTTTTTATATTTTTATTATTATGAAATACAATTTTATTTATTATATATACCTATAGATTACACCAGTCAGATTAGCTTTAATTTTTTTTTATTTATTCCAAATTTGTGATTCATTACCGGCTTACATATACAGTGTAAGAGATAAGAACTTAAATGACTAAAGAATACCAAATACTACTACTGTTTTTTCATAAAACATACTCAAAACATGTTAATTGGTAAACATACACATGAAGAAATTAGCATAATTATTAACTCACATGTGTGCAAAATGTATTTTCGTATCTTACATGACGTGACTGTATCTGTACTTATGTATTTTGGCTTACTGCGGACTTGGATTTTATAATAGTAATAACCCTAAATAATTCACATAGTGCCATCTATAGTACCAAGCTAAGACAATTTATATGAATACTTAAACACTTTTTTTATAAATACACATATAATGTATGTATATACCATTACCAATAATCTTACTCAAGAATACAAACAAATATTTGCACCGTGCGAGGGTCGATCTAGTGACCATCGGAAGTAAAGCAGTGTGCTAAGTCCGCTAGACGACCGAGCCAGTCATGCCCCTAACACAAGCTTTGTTTGAGACTACATGACGCTGTGTGCATTGTCCTGAGCTATTATTATTATAAATATCATATCTACTTAGCTATAATCAGCTATATATTATAGTTTCTAGTGTACACATTTTATTAAATCCTAAACACAGAATTGTAAAAGCACAGGTAAAACCAATGATATATACAACAAGGTAAATGAACAACATGTAGATAGAGACAAAAATCTCAACTATAAACATTTAATATGGTGCGCAAAAATTAAATTCCATCATTACTAAATGACTATTCAGAGAAAAAAAATTACGATTTTGGTATACTTTTAGTAAATTTTTATTTGTCACCAATAAATTAGAAAATAGCTAAGTTCAATTAAAAACTACTAAATAAAATAAAAACTTGCAATAAAAGTCCATTAATTCTGATTATGAGTTTACGCTTGAATTTTGTTTATGAATCCAGCATGTAATATGTGAATCAGGGTTGCCAACCTTGAAATACTTATAGAAGAAATAAAAATCCAATAAAATTTCATACATTAGTTCAATTTGGCTCTCTAACCTCGTACATCATAGTATTTTGACCGATTTTCATAAGTCACAATCTCGTACAAACTTGTATTAAAGTAAAAATGATTTCTTTTTTTTTTGGGGAGTTTGGGCTTTTTTTTTGTGGATGATAATGGAATGGTGCACCCGCCTGCGCTAACGGTTTACGCTGGCGGGGCACCAGTGGAGGATGATAAGATGAGCATGAGGTCAGGTCAGTTAGCCCATCGCGACAAATTCACCAGGAATTTTCACCACGATGGTTTACAGAGGGAACCGCGTGGAGGTCGACCTGTCAAGGTACATTGCTAGGAATGGGGTTATCAATCCACATTCCTAACAGTCCCCTTCCCTCCGGGGAGTTTGGGCCAAGCACCGGACAGTAGTCCGGTGCTTGGACCTGTAGCACTGTGACCTACATAGATCGCCCTTTCTCAGTGTTCGCTAACTAGACCCGTCAGGGACAAGAATTAAAGGATATTCTTAGGAGCGATGAAGGGCATGTTTTACTAAAATCATAGGTTTCGTATTTGTACGAGGACCCTCTTATGGTGGCATCCCTGTTGTGAATGTTGATGTTGGTATGCAGATTTAGCTCAGGATTAGTGCCCATGACGTCCGCTTACTCAGATCTCGACGTCTTTACTTTCCGCGCAATAACATCTGTAGCACTTTGTTCCACTCACTTGTACCATTACTTCGTACGCAGTGGAAACATTGAGGTATTATTGTGAACCTACACAGTAATATCTACTATAGTCTGTTTTTTAATCCCGGAGACTAAATTGACAGGTGTAAATGTCAAGTTCAGTTTTTAAATAATGTTACCATCTATAGCAGGTTTGTACAGTACCTGCGATATCGATGTTGAATCGGAAATTTTTATTTTAACATACTGTTTAAAGCTTTACAAGCAAGCATGACGTTTCCGCAATAGATTTTCAAGATTTAAGTACATATTATTACTAGTGTTTCCATTACTGTCATTGTATTATGCAATACAAAAATACATTTTTGTATTTTGGTTTTCCGTACATATAATTTTTACAGAATTAAGCTACAAACTATCAATTTTTTTTCTTTCCAACAGCTAAATATTTATAAAATTAATTAATTATTTTATTGGCTTCTAATTCAGATACAATTATCGTATTGTCATAATTCTTAAAACAATTATTCTATTATTTTTATTTGTTATATAATTTATTTTATATAATTTGTGTTTCCTAAATATAACTTTGATCTTTGTTCTGTTTGCCACGATTTTTGTTATTTAGACTTAGAGTCTCTGAAAAGCTGTTATTGACTCTCTCTAGACATGTACTGTTGATTTAATGGATAATATTGGATTGTAAAGTCTTCTAATAAATAAATAGATATTATCTCCAACAGCTCTCACTATACTTCATACTCACTCGCTGTAGACATCGGATGCTGAGATGGAATGTCACTACTCGGGGTGTCTCTGATATCCCTATTTCCTGTTTTCCCCTTTATACTCATAGTCCCCTTTTTTACACCGAGAAATCCGACATTATTATTATATATCCGACATATGGGGGAGGCAGACAAATACTGCCTGTCTCCTACCGGCTAAAACACCATGATGTCCTCCACTCGCTACTACTAGCGCCAGGGTCGAAGCCGCACTCGCTAAGTGCATCCATAGTCCTGCATTAACTAAGACCAAGCGACTGAATTTGCCATAAAAACCGTAAGTTCTGGTGTAAATATATCTGTTGCCATTAACATGGAAAAAAAATAATCACGCATTCCTTAATTTTCCATTAAAACACTGCTTACATACAAACATGCGTTAAACGTGGATAAAAGATGAAAGCTCTTTTTTTGCTAACACTTCTTGTATTAGATAATTATTTATCACTTTGTCAGTATGGTGGAGTAATGATGCATTTAAAAATTTTCCACCTATGTATCAAATTTTATCCAGTAAACTTGTTTCGTAATATAATTGGCTACACAATATACGTAACATGGGGCTATATTTACATTGCGAAATTACTATATTGCTGCTAATTGATCAGACAACTCAGATCTCTTCTCTAGTATACCTTGGGCACATAATACCTCAATGTCTTGTAATGTTTGAACCTTGACCTTTATTCATTGACAAATATTAGAGCTAACCTATGTTCGTGAAGGCATACAATAAGAATAGTCGGTCGTATGATTCATGGTCTGTGGGACATGTTCTGACAGAATTCAGTTCGCATTCCACTGCATTCTGATCAAAACAAACGTAACGTTGACCTTTCCACTGCGAGTCATCGCACGAATAGTGCATTTTCATTTTACAAACTTGTTTTATATTTATAAACAGCATTGCTTTTATTTGATTTCCAAAAATGTACCTATCTCGATGAGACGGAGCACTGCGATCTATTTTAGATTCGGTTGCACGCGATTCAACAACGTTCTATTCGAATTGTTACTAGTTGAACGAATTTCAACTCTACTGTACTAAAATGAAGGCATTATATCATTTGTAGTAATTTATTTAAATTTGTTAATTTTCGAGATCTTTTGGCGGTTAATTTACGAGACACTCAGATTTATTTACATTGAAATCATTGTGAAGGTTCAAGAAAATTCTATTATCATGTTTTGTAGGTACTATACATAAATTAATGAATATTCAATACTAACTCTACAAGAAGCCGGAAAGTAATTCGTCTAATAAAAATGATGGCAAACAACTGTTTCTACCCACGCCTTGATATATTAGTAAACATCAAGATTTACACAAAAAATCTATACTAAATTATAAATATGAGTGTAGTATTAGTTTGGGTGCATATAAATACTACATAAGTATACATGATATTTCATTTATAGGTATTTTATTCCGATAAAATATACATGTATTGCAATTTATTTACTGGTGGTCCATCTATAGTCTAAATTCGACCATATTTCATTTAAATTAACATTATTAAGGTTCTATTGTCTGAGACTATACATATGAGTATACTTCTATGCATATACGTATCAAATACTCGTGAAATTTCATACTCCACCATCAGCGCAATTTTCATAAAAAGGGGTACAAAAGGTTTTGTGTCACTTATTAATATAATGATAATGCATAATAGATTCAAATTTAAGAGTTTATTAACTTAAAATATTTTTAGGACCGTTATTTTAAATGAGGTAGTCAGATACATTGACTGTCAACTTTGTGGTGAACGGAGTGACATGCCCACATTTCGCTATGTTATATCACAGATAACATAATATTACATAAATATTATCAAATGTAGGGGACTATCCTACCGTCGCAGCGGCGTCTCTCGGATTTACTTTGTTATTAGTGTTTCCATCACCGGGAAGAGAGTCAGAATTAATTTTACACTCACAACTCACAATTACTTTTATACGTTTTTAGTATATGCATGATATTTTGGTAATTATGAGATGTTCAATCCAATGTAGGGGACCAGCCTACCGCCATGGCGGTGTCTCTCGGATTTGATCAGTGTTTCCATCATCGCGGGAGAGGCAGAATTATAATTTACTCTCCAAGTTTTGCCTGATTGTGAACTATTAGCCAACGGTATTCAATAATAATTTTGAAAAAAAAGTCAAATAATCCAAAATATTTGGTGGCAGTTTTTTTTTAAAAAGTCAAATAATCCAAAATATTTGGTGGCAGTCTCGGAGAATTCAAATATAATTAGGTAACCGATGACCACATTTCGCGGGGCTTGGCTCGAATTTTGTTTGTCTGTCGAGCAATTAACAGTTTTTGCTCGGCTGTCAGCACATCAAGATCCACTACTGCGACGGCGCACATTGTCTGCCACCGCGGATTTCTCATCTCTCCTTTTAATTTAAAACATGTAATTAGGTACCAGCAAGGTACAATATCCACTACAGGGCATGCCCGTCAACGAAACCTGAGGTGTTCAAAAACACCACTGTGTTTGTACAAATCGTTTCGTTTGTGAATTGTATTTAGGATTTCTAAACGAAATTTGAATCTCACAATTTGCTATTAATTAAAAAAAAACGTATTATGAAATGATAAATATTAATGGCAACAACAGCTCTAAACAATCGTTTAGTATTAAATATTGCGCAAATTTAACCAAATTTGAATAAACGTATATGTAGGCATATAACTTGTAATGAATAGCTTACAGAGTGTTACATGTTTAAGAGACAAAAGTTTCAAAATGACTCTATGCAAACAGTTTCTTTGAAATATGTCATGTTAGAGTATAATTGCAGCGATACGAGGCTTGAATATAATGTAAATTGAATATTTTATACCATTTTGTTATTCAATCTGGTTTATAGACAAAGATTTCTAACCTCATTGTTATTGCAAATTGACAGATAACTTTGTAAGATTTATATGAATCTCAGTATGTAGCTACAATAACTTATTGTTGATTATCAATTGTCTTTATATAAATAAAACAATACTTAAGTTATAAAAATCATTAATGATATCTGTATTTTTTTTTGTAAGTTTGGTTATTGTAGTGGTATGTTTATTTCTTCGTTTGTAATAAATGAATTGAAATTATACTTGATCGGTTTCAATCATGCTTTCACCCATAGATGGTTACATTCTTAAAGGAGTAACGTAGGATATAATTTGCGCGAACAGCATGGCAGGATAGTGCAGTAAAGATTACTTTAGTAAAACTATTATTTTATACGGTAGAAAAATAAACTACCGTAGAACGTCCATAACGTAGTAATCACCTGCTTTGAATGTTGTTTCAGTGCTAATTTACATTTCGCAGTTTCATGACGGAGTCGTTGAACCCGTTGGTTAGAAATTCTTTACCAAACAATTGGTATGTATTTATTTTCAAACAAGTTATATGTAACATTATTAAAAATTGATATTTGGCACATTGCCCGTACTGAGTTCGATTACCGATCTATAGAATGTGAAAGTATAAAACAAAAGACGTTGTTTACTCTTAAAATTTGAAGTCTTTAAACCCACTTGTTAGTTAGGTCAGGTTTTGAATTAGGCCAACGATAAAACAAATGGATCTTCAATATATTATTGCGTTAAAGAAATATCAAATCGTATGGCCACAGAATGGCATCTTTTGTTGTAATTTTATCATAAAATGTAATCTACATAGAAAATACAAAAATCTACAAATGAGTACTAAAAAGATCTACAATCTACAACACTAAATTACCTAATAGATTATAACAAATAAAACAGAAAACGTATTTGTAATTTTTATCAAACAACTTACTATGAACTGAGCATAAAGTAATCAATGGCCATTGTTGCAATATATCTGTAGTATAATCTAAATTTGTTATTTCCTTAATGTACCTAACTAAAGAACTTCATCTTGTAATTATCTAGTCTTTAATGTTCTTAATATAAAACATATAAAAACACACATTTTAATTAGGTATCTATACAAACAACTCAAACAGTAAGTGTAAAAGTAACGAAATAAACAGTAAGTGTTAAATTGAAATTTCGTAATCGTATAAAGTATTAGACGAGATAGGCGTGTCTGAGGTAATGTCTGTCACGTTAGGGGACAGATATTAAGAAAAATAGAAAGAAGAATCTGGTATGAAATTTATTACAAATACAATGCCTTCAAATATAGTATCCTCAAGGGAATCTGTCTGAGAAATCTGGGAATCGGTTTTAAGAACGGCCACCATATACTCGCATTATTTTAACAAATATAGGTGTAAGCACATAAATTTTACTGATGAATGATATTTAAGTGTACTTACCTATATTATAGATATAGGTAAGTACACATAAATATGTATAAATATGTACTCAGGGTAATTCATATTTGAAACTGCTCTTACATTGTTGTGGCCATAGGAAACTCCTATACACCAATGTAGAGCAAGTCCATGAATCACGCTTAATACGTTTCAGTGTAATTCCACATTAAACACGGTTCAAATATGCTAGCTAAATAGAAAATGTTAAGTACATGAAAATGTTTTACTGCTCGTTGTCTGTCAACACCAATAAAGATTATAGTTTTATGACGGTAACTTATCATAGAATTTCTTGCGAAATTTCTTCGAAACTTTATTATTATTCCACGTAACTTCGTATTACTCTTATGAAATGAGTACATAATTGTGTATGACGTACTTTTTTTTTTCATTAATGCTAATGGAATGGTAACACAACTACGCTGGCGAGACACCAATGGAGGATGCTAAGATGTGTACTAATTGTAATAATCTGAAGTACCTAATTAAAATATAATGAATTACTCTTCATTTTATTATATAAAACACAGGCGACGGGGATTGCTATGGCTTAATGTAACCAAAGTTTTAATTTCCGTTATGACCAAGTAAACTGTATTTATAAAAAATCTATTTCAAATCTACTTTACTTTTAGACCTACTATTACAGACGCTTACGTAAGTTAAATCTACCATCACTTGAATTATAAGCCGGAACGAATTGATTAGTATCTTAATCTCTTTCAAATGAGTTTGATTAATTAATAAAAAAGTCTAAACATTCGGAAATCGTTGCTATTTTCGACAATTAATATATTGGTAGGTTGTAGAATATTATTGTTTATTAAAAAGAAGATAGCATGGTACCTTCTATTCGTATGAAATATACTAATTATTTACTGTTATATGTATGTTTGCTTATTAACATATATTATGTTTTCCTTACTCCTCATGTTATACTTGTTTATTTTCCATCACATGTTACTGTATCGTTTACTTGTAGAAAGATAAAAAACTTGTTCTAAAGTATTTCTTATCATTACATAGTATAAAACAAAGTCGCTTTCGAGGTCTGTCCCTATGTATGCTTAAATATTTAAAACTACGCAACGCATTTTGAAGCGGTTTTTTTAAATAGATAGAGTGATTTAAGAGGAAGTTTTATATATATAATACATGCACACCCATGCGAAGCCTGGTCGAGTAGGTAGTTTTATTATAAATCTATAAAATAAGTAAATATCTACTTAATTTATCTTTTCTTATCTCTTCTAGACCTATGCGTAATACACGTCGTTATTTTAAAACATTTTTTTCTACAATTTTATCACATGAACCCATTGTTTGAAAGCACAAAGGGCCGTTCACTTAACACTTCGTTACATAGCTTACTGGAGGAACTTTCTACGTGTCTGTATTGCAATTCTTATCCTATAACTATTGCGCTAAGGCAGTTTTTCTAAATACAAGCATTGGTTTTGATATAATGTTAATGCAATTACCTTTACACGACTTTGTATCACGCGTCGAAAATCACGACATTGTTTGCCCTACGTGATTTTGTTGTGAAATTGTTACGTATAAATAGTACCGCGTGAGAAATGTATTTATTAACACTGTTTAGTGGAACTTGAATAAAAGTCGAATCACGCTTTTATATAGCTGTGTAACGTTTTTAATGTGTACTTCATCTATGAGGAGTCTTGTTTTTCTTTATTTTCTGTCTGTTTGGGTGTATTTTAGTAAAAAAAAATTGTGTTCATTTTCAATATTGTCTTAGTCATAAACACCATGATATCTCAGAGATCTGCCTATAAAAATTATTAACGCGCTTGACATGTGCTTTTAATGTATGCTTAAGTGCTTAATATTTATGTACGTAACTGAAAACACATGTACAGGGCGATATTATTCACTACAATATCAGTACTCAGATATTTGTCTTGACTGATCGATACTGATCAATCAACGTACATTTATCGCAACGGTGAGAGTAGAAAAATAGTAAAAGACTAACCTAAAATCGACCAGTCAGGACAATTGTAATTCTAACATAAAATATTTTTTTATGTTTATGAATGACGAACAAGCTGACGACCCATTTTTTAAAGACATATGTATCTGTTAATATTTTGTACAATAAAGAAATAGAAACAAACAAACAAACAAACCCATCTGATGGTAAGTGGAAACCGTCGCTTATGTACGAAGACTCTTTACAATGTCTTGCTTGTTATTTTTTTAAACTGATGACTATTCAGTCGACGTTACTCCAGCCTAGTCGTTTAGGCTGTACGTTGATTAGTCAGGATAATAATATAAGTTTCAAATGATGGAACAATTATTTTAATGTTTGTTTCATTTTTGACAAATAATTTTGACTTTTTCTGTACAAGTTTAAATTAACTAACGAAATACTGTCATAGTGGAGTTCAGAGATAATCAAAAGGAATGAAAAACGTTTCCTGTAGATTTATCAATGTTTATTAAGACACTAGTCATTATTGTACTATTTAGAGATTCCACGACACAGTGGTTTTACATGGAGCGTAAAGTTGTATAAACACATCTAAGACAAGAAAAAATATTGTAAAACTTGAGCCAAGTGTGAGAAAAACGTGTAACAGTCGCAAATTTTATCAAATACATAATGTAGTCCACTATCCTACAATCAATAATGCAAAGACTGTAATTAAATGAAATCGTTAAGTACCTGGAAAATCGTCATTTCTAATTAATATTGTCAATAGTTAAGATACGCAGTTGATATATATAATTAATATTCGATTTCATATATATAGATATATATGTAATAAAAAAGCATTGTGATCCTTCATATACAGGTTTTCTAGAACAAGGTATTAATATGCGTAAAATAAAGCATCTACTTTAGTATCTATTTCTTAACCAATTATATCAATTTTTCACGAACACTTTACACTAATTACTGGACAGTGAATGTTTGTTGTCGAATGATTTAATAAAAAAGAAAGTTGTTTAAAGATCAAAAGTAATGCTCAACTGTCGCATTAAATTGTGTATCCATGTGATTTTTAGTTGATCCCAACTATTTTTACGCTTGTGAAGCAGTGCGTCAGTTGATATATAGAAGAGTTGACAGATAGCGATTGTGAAGACGCTTTCGCCTTCACCTTGGTTGAAGCACTGTTTAATATCACGACGGTTCCCATAGACAGCGCTTCTGACACCCGGACAAGATTCCAAAATAAACAACATCAAAATGACACACCACACCGGAGCGTATTTGTCGTTATTTATTTTTTCAATAAATTACTGGATAAAAATAACAAATATTTATTTTGGATATATCTAGAAGTGTTGTAGATTTTATTTACCTATCAATCAAATGCTTTGATCTGGTATCCTAGCTGCACTGAACCAAATAGAACATCATTCACCTTTCTAATGCGTCAAGAATACTTAAATGTAAAAAATCTTACGGATGGGTATCGTGTCTTTGTAGTGGTCGTGGTAACGGTCTCCACTGTTTCCACCGTTTCCACCACATCGTCGTCCTCGCCTGGCTTGTCGTCCCATGGTCCATAGAACTCCGTCATCTCTGCCGTCAAATCCTTTTCCACCCACAGCACTGGCCTCGCAAAGGCTTTTCACACACATTCACTGCACTGATTCTCTTCACAACCCTTCAGCGATAGCAATTATCACACAGGTTGTGCAAAACCTTTTCAGATATGAACGTCGTGGTGTCCTTTAATCGCATCAAATCTTTAGCCCATGACCACCTAACTGCACTAAGCAAGGGGTATTTGGCAATAGCAACGTTGGTAGCGTCTAAGAGACCGCTGCGCTGTGTACACGGCCAGAGTTGATCTTGTTTAAAATCCTACTGGAAAACTGAAATAACTGCGGCGAACAAAAAGCACCAGCCAAAACATTTCACGTGCGGGATTATTATTAGTTGGACGATCTAGCCGAAAGAGCTAAGTGTCGCTGCGACCTTTTGCTCAAATAATCCACATTGATACTGTTGCTTCCTGAATGTTATTCCTTCATTCTTATTTATCGTGGCGAACCTGAGCGTTTTTGCAAATTTATTGCGACGTAAATGGCTTCTAAACGTCACATATGCGCGTTTTGTTAAAATATAATCAACTGTTTAATTGTCTCGACAAATAGCATTGTTTTGTACTGAGCTTTTGTTTACCTGTATGTACGTTTTCATTAGGATACGTCAAATCATCGCATCCAGACAACCAGCTATATTAACAAAATCAACTACACATCAACTTTTTATGATATGAAATCAATGACAACTATTTTAAACGCAATAAAATATTTTCTAGAAACGATATTTAAATATGTGTTTTAATATTTCAAACATGACGAACGAATGTGCATGTAATTACACTTTTTATTTTGCGTGGGTCAAATGAAATTTATGATATTAAATAATTTATATGTGTACTTTTTTGTTAGTTACTGCTAACTGGAGTTCTAGAAGAATTTTTACTTTTAACTCATCAAATCAAGAATATATGACCAGGATAAATATAATTTGGAAATGTACAAAGATACTGGTCGTGTACAGTTATAAATTGGTGCAATATCCTGCCATAGCCTAAAGGGACACATTTTTTATAATCCATAGATTTTACATCATTCTATCAGTTCTAAATCAGAATTTATAAACTGTTTATCATATTAGAATATGTTTTATTATGTAAATAGAAAGATGTATTTACAGAATTACAGATATCTAATGTGGTACAACCACAAAAGACTATAAGTTCTCTGGGACAAAATATACTATTTAATAGTAATGTTGTATATATATTTGAAATTTGTTGTTATACATACAATATCTCTTTAACCTGTAACATATATATAATAAATATAGTATCCATTGAATTGATTAGTAATATAGTCTGATTGATTAAAAAATATCAATGTATGTATAATAACACAAAAAATCAAGAGTCGATTCAGAAAAGGGACTTGATCATCTATTACAACAATATATCTAATTTACAAATGTATAATATTTATGTATATTTAAGAATAATTCCATATATTCAGACCTTAATTACAAATGAATAACCGTGGACAACTAACATGGCGCCATCAATTCCCAAATTAGAGCTTGTACTATGGGTACTTTATAACTTAAATACATTTTTATATAAATACTTAGAACAACATCCAAACTATTACAAAGAGCATTACATGGGACTCGAACCCGCGACCACTAAAATCATCAAAATAATAGCAGTGACATAACCACAGTACGAGTATATGAGTAGCATAGGCATTAGGTCAATAATTACCCAAGGTAGAATTTGTAAGTCGTCTGCGTGAGTACCTCATCCTCAGTATTTCAGTCACCAAGCAGCTTGCTTTGGAACCTAAATTTCGATTGTAGGGTAACATTGAAAGAGGTATGACATCTTGATCCTCAGGAATGGCAACCCATTGGTGGCGTCGCGTGCATTACATGATATCGTGAGGTTAGGTCAAGTGTCTAGGCTATGGTTACCTCTCACCATCAGGTGGGCCGTTTCAATATTGTTTGCTAGTCCAATTTCAATAATAATTATTAAAAGTTTCCATGGAATTCAGTGTTGTATGTTGCCATCCAGAGGCGTTGTCGGCGTAGGCGCTGACAGCTCCTCCACTTAATATAAATACGCGGCTTTAACAACCCGCGATAAATCCGTACCACGCCTCGGGATTACCCATCGACTAGCTATTTTAACGGCTTATTGATAGAGTCCCCAATCGAATGCAATCACATCGTCAAGATAACGAGTTCCTGATCCGGTGCACGAAAGAGCAAAATTGCATCTACTATCTGAGCAGTAAAGTTGATTATCCCTCATTAAAGTTTATGGGTCATCTGCCATAATTTTAGTGATTTTTCATGATCAAGTAGGTAATTGGCAAGTAGAACGGAGAATCGTGCATGTAGCAGTTGTAGATAATCTTGTGTAGCATTTGCTATTGACCGTTGTAAAAGTTTATTATTATTGTGACCTTTTATACTTAAGTTCTCCTGGATAACTTTACTATAATGCTATATACTATATACTAATAGTATTATGCCTTCATGAGTTCCAAGACCTCAAGGACATTAGACCCAAGAGCTCTTGGATATCAACTCAAAGATCCTAATGGGTCGAATATTGACGATAGAGCCTTGTATATGACGTTGTGCCTCTAAATGCATAACAAAAGCCCACCATAAAAACATATTGTAGAATGCAAATCGGGCAGATTAGTACACCAGTAACGATTTACCGAGAAGATACGTACCCCGAAATCGCAAGTCACATCAATTGGCAAATATCGAAGTCGAGGTGAATATAAAACTTGACATACCAATATTTCGATGGGTATATTTTAATCTGGCACTACAGAGGGCGAGCTTATCACTTTTTCTCGAATTAACTTATGGATCCGCGGTCCACCACGGTCCACGGTCCACTCACGGGCCTAAGTCGGAGTATTACACAAAGCCACTACGCTATCATTTATTTAAAAAAATACAGTTAAGAAATGAAAGTATGGGAAAGTATCCCATATAAGTATCCAGTAATAACCCATGTTATACCTTTAAATAGCTTATTATACTTCAATCCGACAACTTCTGACAATGAATACTTACGTAGTACATGGTCCATGGTCAATTTTGTCAGTTCTTCCCAACTCTATGCATGGATGACGTGTCCAAGGCGACTTACCTGCAATCAACAATCCAAATTACACAAACCACAAGGAAACGCACAAATGTTTTGAATCAGAAATAGAATTATGACGGAGATTAATATAGCAAAGGAAGTTTGTTCCTGTATTTCGTGGTGTCATTCATCTCACTCAAATGATGTGTAGGTCGCTTTGTTTAGGATTACATTATTATTTTGAAGTATAAAAATACAATATTTATAAATTAGAAATATATAGTAGTCTGAAAAATTAAAATTAATTATTATTTTTCTGAATTCCATTTATATATATATATATATTTCTCAACATATTGTATTATTTTATTTCATTCTGCTACTAGCATGTGTACCACAAATAATTAGTGCGGAAACCTAACCACAGCTACCGGAAGTATTACGATCTGCCCAATAATGGCCAAATCGCAACCGTTATTGCTATATTTTGGATACATTACGAGATGTTTAAATACAAATTCGAATCGACAGTAACCCTAGCCTCACCTGAGAGGGGCGACGTGACCGTGACCCCCTATTTCCGCGCCACTAAAAATACCGACATCCATCTGTACATCCGCGGTTTTTGCATGGCATTATGCAATGCGCGCACGCAATGAGCTTTTGTTTACAACTAGACTAGATGAATATTTACAATGCATTTCTCGTCTCGATTCGATGAGCATATAAAACTGTATACGAGCTGTAGTCGATCGCATTTCCATAACCAATAACCATGTTTTGCATAATAAATATTGTTTTAAACCTTTTTATTGTCTTTTTTACATAATTGAACACATTAGGCAACGGGATATGTACTGTTATTCTTAGTCAATCTGGGACCAGTAGGTATGTTCATTTTTATATACTAACTAGCTGCCCCGCGAACTTTGTTCCGCCTCCTCCTTTATTTAATAAAATAATAGGTCTAAGGTTTTTGAAGTTTAGTTACGCTATAAATTTCTGAAGGCACTCTGTTTGACAGATACCACAGGTATTCTACGTATACACATACTATTTACCATGCAATTTCTTCATTTTCTCGCCACTTAAATCTTTCTTGAAGTTCTACATATATTTCAAAACCAAAATTACCCGTTCTCGAGTTTTAGCGAGACCAATTCATTTTATTCCTGTATATAACATTGTTATTGCAAATGGACGTAGTAAGTATGTGATGGAAATTGCTAACCAACTGCCTATATAAGAGTTCATGATCACTACAACGAATATAATTTCTATTATATTTTTATATATTGACGGCCCCGATGGTGTAGCGGTTTAGCACACTGCCTTACTTCCGATTGTTAACGGGGTCGATTCCTTCGACAGTGCAAATATTCATGAGTAAGATTGTTTGTATTTATTTGGGTATATTGTATATAACTTAAGTGTGTATTAAAAAAAATAAGTATTTATATTAATTGTTTAATACCCATAATACAAGCTCTGCTTAGCTTTGGGACTGCATCACACTATGCGGAATGCCTAAAGACATCATTGTTATTATTGTTTTAATGTCCGTGGTAGCACTGAAAGAACATTTATAAATTGAGGATTAAATTGTTTTACCTCCCATTATAATGTCACTGCTATATACTTATATGTATTAGACACCCTGCAAGATCCGTCAACCCTTCAACCCATTTTACAAAGTAAACGGTTAGCGGCAGAGTTACATATGAGTCAGAGTTACCCACAGAGGAGAATTCGTACAAATTATGTAATATTATCTGTGGTACGAAATTACGTTGAAAAGTTTGAAACAACGATTCACAAAATTACAATACTGATGTGTACAAATCACATATTAACATTTAGGCCAGATTCTGACTCAAATGCGACAGATTTATAACAATTCCCTGAAGTTCATTTTTACATAACACAAGCGAGATTTATGACCGTCGCTCGCATTTTAATTTGCTTCTCCTTCTTGATGTTAATATACTTGACAGACAGTTAACAAGTGTCTGCTATAATGAAATAGATAACATCATGTACCCACTTTACGTAGTACCTAGTAATATGTAGTGTTATGAGTGACATTGTGTCCGTAATTTGTTCTACAAATTGAGAAACATTTTTGCATAGTACAAAACAATTTCGCTGCGGATGTCTTTTCGCATATATCTTTTAAATAATGCAACGGATTCTATTGCTGAAAACTGCAATAGATAGAGTGTATGGATAGTTGTTTGTTAATCTTGCACTCAAAAACTACTAAACGGATTTTGATGAAACTTTACAGTAATATTGCTTATGTTTGTTACACGTAATATACCATGATGGTTTCCAAGGAGAACCGCGTAGAGGTCAAACTGACATTATACTCTGCCAGCAATGGGTTCATTAGTCTACATTACTAACAATCCCATTTCCCCTGATAGATATATTATCAAGCGTCAGCCATAACATCACATATTAGGGGGCGGATAGAAAGGGTCGAAGAAATGTGACATTATATGACAAGGGATGGGACGAATCATAAATTTCGAGATGGTATGTTTCAAAATCTACATTTCGGTAATAAATATTAAAAATTAAACGAATTTTGATAATGTTTGGTTTGTTAATGTTAGACTAGGGAGCAGTAATCTGTGAAGATTCTCACTCCTAACAAAGACCAAGGAGAATGAGAATTCATATTAGTTCATTTATGGATGATCCCTAAGGAACCACCACCAAATGTCAGTCAACATCACTGACAGGGGGGAAGGGGATTGTTAGTAATGTAGATTGATAACCCCATTGCTAGCAATGTACCATGTCAGGTCGACCTCCACGCGGTTCCCCCTGGAAACCACCGTATTAAATTCCTGGTGAATTTGTCACGATGGGCTAACTAACCTGACCTCATGCTCATCTTATCATCCTCCACTGGTGCCCCGCCAGCGTAAACCGTTAGCGCAGGCGGGTGCACCATTCCATTATCATCCACAAAAAAAAAACATCACTGACAAGTTTTTCAAACAATGATCTAATCCAACTAATAATAAAACTGGTATACTTTTTGTTTTAATAACAGGCTTTCTTCTAATGAAACCGATCTCGGCAAATTATGATATAACTCACTGGCGCTATGATTGCTAGTAAATTATCTTCCGACAGCTGCGCAGGCGCTGATGACGCGATCTTGCTCTTATGATCAATGTAGGTTAATGGAGCTAGCGACATCTATCCACGGGATTACGAACTCCCATTTCCGACGGGTTTATATCGAAGTATAAACTTTAGCCGATTTTATTTGCTCACTCTCGATTGAGCTTTATTTATAGAACGGTTATGGTACAATGTCGTTTGTAACAATTCGGCAGTATACTAAATGCGTGTTTGTATTTTTAGAATGGTTTTAATATACACATGGCTACCACCAGGTGCTTAATATGCTTGTAACCCACAGATATAGTGAGTCTATTTAAGAATAATTTTCTTCTGACTTTGTATCTTTAATGGAAAACAGTAAACAGATCAGTTTTGGATACAAATGAACATCTCTTTTTTTTCGTAGTAAAGACTATACTATAGTTGTGATATAAACTACAAACAAAATCTAATATTATAGAATTAGTCATGTAGTAGTTATTTAAATAAGCTTAGTATTAAGTAGAAGACTAGGTATATGACGGTTAAATACCTAACTATAATAAGCATGTATTATTTATTTATTAACTTATCAAACTCTCATTACATATTTTGTCTAATTCAATTATTAATCTTAATCTTAATAATATTATAAAGACGAAAGTTTGGAGTATGGATGTTTGTTACTCTTTGACGCAAGAATGGATTTTAATGAAACTTTACAGTAATATATATAGCTTATGCATCAGAATAACATATAGGCTTTATTTTTTTATTTAATTTATATATTGAAATTTAACGCGGGTGAACCCGCAAGTACAGCTATTATAATATAATATTGATTATATTGCAGTTTATAACTGTTGACATACAAAGACATTTATGTGAATTCAGAGCACAAAAGAAGATATCTCATTGGCCATGATATTTAAACATCTCAATGCAGGTGTTAGTAGAGTTTCATTTACCAAATTGGTTCTACCCTGTGGAAGCCGCTGTTATTATAATAAGGACATGAGATGTCCCATCTAGGCTTTAAGCTAAGCAGAGCTTGTGTTGTGGGTACTAGATAACTGATAGAAATAGTTAGATGCTTAGTTTGTTTTTTTAATTAATATAGATAGAAAACAGCCAGACCGATACGAACAATAATACATATAAATACAAATTTCGCACCGTGGAATCGAACCCACGATCATCGGAAGTAAAGCAGTATGATGAATCGTTGGATTACCGATCCTATCAACAATAACACATAGAATCCTTCCGAAAAAAATCTCAAAATCCATTGCGCGGTATAGAAAAAATAAAACTACTTGAGTATTATTGTAACTTTCATTCGAATTCAAATAGTATATATTATAGTTTTGTATAAACGAATATCCAAGTTTAACCAATAAATTAATTCGCTGACGGACGTTAATGAAATCGACTGTCATAAACCTTTGCAATAAATCAATGATTGTAAATACGTATGCCAATAACCTTACGTTCACACCTTCATGCTTCAATCTAACGCCAATTCGACACACCCCCGACCGTGTCATCACATAATGGAGATCGTGTGGGAAAATATACAATATTAAATGGAGAAAACGACAACAAACGCAACGCACACTTGTCGAAAGCATTATAAAAACCATCATATTTATTTTGTCACTTTCTAAACTTTATTGTCATTATGGGAATAAAATTGCTTACAAGGTAAATAATGAGATGTTCGTATTGACAATTCAAATTACAGTTGACGTTACATACGACGCCAAATGATATTATTATTACGTTTTAAGGAAATTGGGGTACAAAGTTTTTACAAAAATTGCCCGGGCGGAGAAGTATGAACTATAGCACACTAATAGTTTATGTAGAAAAGGAGTGCAGAATGCTGATATTTTATTTACATTATGCATAAAATGTACATGAAATCAATAAATAAAACATTATAATTGTCAAATCAGCGAATCGAGATTTGTTAAAGTTGTTACCTATATGAAGCAAGTCTTTGACAATAGAACTTTAATAATGTTCAAAATCATAATATAAATTAATTATAGTCGAATCTCAATCACTGGGCGAGTCTTAAATTATTACTTTCATATTTTCGTCTACGGAGATAAAGGGAACAAAAGATAATAATGATAACAGAAAAAGACGATTCAATACTTTCATATTTTCACTTTAGTTACAACCTTCAAAGATAAAGGGGACGGAAGAGAATTGAAATAGAAGACAAGAGAACATCTGTCTAAATATTTTTTTTATCAGGAATTGAAAATTACCGCATAAAAATTAAGAATCTAATTTGCAAAGTACAGATGAAGCCCTTTATGCATGAACAATTTTTTTAAATTTTCAAACTTCATTCAGTCTCTCGCAGTCTTTGCAATTGTTATAATATTGGCCTGCCTTCTTTTGACTTGTACGGATCTAATCTTCAGTTATTAAGATTTAAGTAATTGTATGTAATTAAAAAACTAACCGTAGATAGTTACTATAACTACAGATAAGAGAATATTACCTATAACCGTATGGAGGTGGAACCTGTAGATGATTTTTCAATTTGATATATTGTGACTGTGTGCTAACCAATATATGTACATATGTATGGTATATGTGTTAATGTAAAATGTATAATAAATATGTCTAATATCAACCAAACTAAAACTATTTCATTGTTACACATTAGACAGATACAACTTTGAGCTTGAACGAAAACATTATTATATGTACGTCGAAAGCAGTCTTATTTAGGAATGAATACAAAAAAAAGGAAATTAAAAGAGAGAGTGAATAAATAAACAACGTCGGTAGCAGGAAAAGTAGATCCAGACCACGGCGATTCGAGTCACGTAAATATTTTCTGTATAAAAAGTAAAACGGTTTCACTGTCTGTCAGTAAACAATGTACGAAAAATATTAATAGTATGTTAAATACCAAAATATTTATTTCAATAACATGGTCTTCATTTAAGTAAACAATACATATAATTAGAGAGTCAACTGTAATTTCTTTAATAAAGTTTTTATGATTAAGTCTACCAAGAAGAAAACATACTTTTAGAATTTTCATAACTAGCCTGTTATGGAATAGCTTTATGTTAATCTTCAGGTGCCATAATCAGGCAATAATTAGATACTAGTTTCCACTAGGACCTGTCGTACTTTATAAAAAGCGTAAAGGCCCTGATCCTGTTAGTAAAGTAGACTAACTAGGAACTGGTTAAATTAATTCTTGCTATAACAAGTGTTGAACTGTAGAACGAGAATATATAATCGGTTTAATATTGCTATTTACTGAACATATAAGATAAGATTTACTGTAATGAGTGATAAAAATACTAATTCACTACGAACATCAGAAAATACGGTATGACATGATATCTATCATACGAGTACATAGTAATTTTACATTCCCTTCAAACCGGAAAACAGTTTATGAAGCAAGCGACTTGACGATAGAAATAGATGAGACAGAGGTACCCGCATAGACGACTTTATACAATATCTTTCCATCTTGTGATGAAATTAAGAAAGTTACCGCGTACGTAACAACTATATTATTGACAAAATATCCTTCTTGATGTCAATTGTAAAATATCAATTCTCCATAGTCGTTGTAGTCAGTCTTAAGTTAGCTGTAACTGTAACAGTGTTTGGGCGCTGTTTTAATATGCTTTTACTTTTTCTTATTTTCAATCATGTCATAATCATCTCACTTTCAATCATTCAATCATCTGGTTACATCACAAACATTGACGCCCTCGGTGTTCTAGCAGTTTAGCACACCGCTTTTCTCCTAATGGACGCGGGTTTTATTCTTCGCACGGTGCAAACATTTGTATTCATGAGTATAATTGTTTGTATCGGTTTAGGTATTTTTTATGTATGGATTTAAAAAAAATATCTTAGTATTTATATTAGTTGTGTAATACCCATAACACAAGCTCTGCTTACCGTGGGCCTACATGGCGCTGTGTTAATTATCCAGAGTTATTTAATTTATTTTTCTTTTTTGATACAACCTTCAAACTTAGTCTCTGTTTCGTATTGTTTCCTTTCCTTTTCAGACCCTATTATGCATGATATATATATATGTTAACACAATAAAACTGTATATGGCGACATATAAAGTTTGTTGTGTTTGATATTGCCAAGGTTTTGGTGTTGATGTGGATCAATGTGGAAGTACAGCTAGCGCCAAGGGTGTCACGAACGTATGTTACGTGGGAACATATTTGCATCACGATCTGTAGTTGAGATGTGATTAGGGTTGCCAATCTCGCTAAATAATAATTTATTGATGTTGTAACAGCAGGTGCCGTTATGATAGAAATAAATAAGCTACCCGCCCCGGGGCGTCGAACTAATTAAGAAAACGAGAACAAATCTTACCTTTACAGTACCACCATCTGTTTATTTATATTGTAAAATTCTATATCACATTCATATTACATTGTAATTTCCAAAAAAAAAAAAATTGGATAGATATTTTGGAAAATATATTTTTTACCTTTTTTTTCGTACAATAATGACAATTATATTTAAGAAGAATTATCCAAATATGTAGATACAGCGTTCTTACGTTGGTTCGAGAACAGTTTTTTTTTACTTTCATAGAACATTCCCTGTATTTGTTCGGTACTTATATTTCTGTGGATGAATAGTCAATAATATGTAGATAGATTTATAAATACGTGCTAATAACATTATATTCGAGCTGTGCTGATAATCCCAAGGTATTATATAGGTATGCTTCTAACCGTTATGACACAGTTCATACATGATATAATTACAAAACAAGGAAATATCTGGCACGAGCCGAAACACTAGGAAAAACGCCCAATTTAGACGTGTTCCCTTTTAACTTACGCAAAACATGTCAGTGTAAACACCGCCTAATAATGGAAATTAGCGTAATACCCGTCTTTTTCGTGTGTTACAGAGAACTACAAATAAAGATAATAGAACATACAGAGAACTATCAGTACAATTCTTTTAATTTTTTTTATTTATTTTGAAGACTGACAGAAAAATACAAATAATAACAAATAATCTGTTCTTAAAAATAAGGCCAAATAAAGGTTAAAGGGTTTTTTATATAGCATAGAGACCAACGAGGTTCTAGCTTATCTGATCTTAAATAATTCTTGGTGCCTCTAAGTACCCGGGTGCCAACATCTAAAGATTTACAGATCATGGTGATGTTACTAGTTTTTTAAAGAAGAAATGTACCTACTCTTTTTATTTAAAGATTCAATATTTATGAGAAATTGTCACTCATGTGTTGCCATTCAGAAGGACTAAGACGTCTTGCCTTTTATCCTGTAATTTCCGAAATACCCAAACGGAACATAGCAAAGCAAACATAGTTTATTAGTTGTTAACTAACATTGAAATGAAAATAAATAATAAAACTTGCTGTTTGGCAGCTGAAATACGTGACACTGGGATAACAGCGTACGACTTTTAACAAAGTATACATACATTTTTACATACCTCGGCCATCACTGACACGAATTGGCAACCCTAGATTAGCTATGTTCGTAATTTTTGAACTTGGCATGTGTTTATAAAATAATGTCCTCATAATCGCAGTTTTCTTTTCTATTTTGTAATAAGAATTTTATTGCGATAATTGAAATATGTATATCACTATGATTTGTCATGAATTTTATAAATAAAAAAATTATTTTTATTTGTAATCGACTTAAAAATGAAGAGGTTCTGAATTCATCTTCATTTCATTCGTTTTTTCCGAACTGATGGTAGATTTGACATATCATAAGAGTCTGTAACAGACCTATATAAAGATATTTAGAATTGAATTTATTATATATTTCAGGCGATTTTGCATTATTATTTAGCGCCCTTTTTTATTTATAAGATTTTTTTGGGTTACTTTTTTCATAGGTTCTCATAGTGTTTTTTGTCAATCGAAGTCTGTTTTTAGAAAAAAAAATTAGAAATTACAATAATTTTAATAACACATGAATATGTTTATTAAGAAATAGAGTACATAAATTCTGACTTTTACAAAGTCAGAGTCAGTTTATATAAAGTCAGAATTTGTATTTACTTAAAAGACTGACATACAAGTAGGTCTTATATCGTCTCTTCTTCATCATTTTGTATCCTCGTTTTGTGAGATCATGAAAACATATTAATAAAATCCTAACAAAAACAAAATCTCCTAGTACGTCCGTTTATTCTCAACGATCTCAAAAATTAAGGAACGCATGCAAATCTCACCTATTAAGATAGCGTGAAGAAATTAAAATAGTTTGGAAGGATTAGATGAATAATTTGTTAAAATTTTGTCTAAGTTATTTGAAATTTCTGTGTCGGGTAGGCCACTAGTAGTCAAAAGATTAAATTTAAAAACAAATGTCTTAATATTTATATTCGTAGACAAAAATATGATAATGGCAAATTATAAATTACGTATATCCCTTGGCTTTCGCTATATAACTATATAGCAGACTAGAAAAACATATATACTCTGCTTTTAAAAATAAACTATTGCCAGCAATCACTGCTATCTTACATTTGTAATCCCTGTTTCTGTAATAAAACTAATCTGAGTGTGTAATCATCATTGCAACATAGGATTTGCTGATTTCGCAATATTCAGTTCTGTGACGGTGACAGACGAAGCAATGATGGTGTGTGGGCGCCGCCAGCTGTCATTTTATAAGTTAATTGATAGTTATGTGTATTATAATTATAATATAATAGCTATGTCCGCGGTTTCTCTCGCATAAATTTATAGGCTGTGTGTCATTCTGATATATAAGCTATATTACTGTACAGTTTTATCAAAATCCGTACAGTACTTTTTATATGAAAGAGTAACAAACATCCATCCTTCCATCTATCCATCCATGCTCACAAACTTTCGCATTTATTAGATAATATTAGTAAGATTCAATAATACAAAAGTATTTTCATGTCTTTATCGCATATGGGGTAGTCAGATGCATTGCTTACTGCAGATATTGATGTGACAACATATGATATGGGCTCAGTTTGGTGAGTATGTATAAGTAGTGAATATAAATAAATCCAACGTGGAAGGTGGAACCAGCCGCCTTCTCTCATATTAATTTTAGTTTTTACATGGAATACGTATAAAATATGCACGTTTAATATCCATACTAAAATAAATCTTTTAATTTTAGTTACCTACATTAGTTGACTTTGTTCTAATAAAATCGTGTTAAGTTCGCCAAATGTACTATTGTCTATTGTATTGTATGCATTAAATATTGCTTATATTACATATTGTGTATAAATAATATACAAAATCATCCTTGATATCATAAGGAAGGACTTAGCCCATGTTTTTCTTTTATAAAACCGATGCAGTCCCGTCCAGTCCAGCAATGGTCTAATATTCCAGTGAAGCAGATTATTAGAGTTTGATCTTAACTAAGCACCCACTATGGGGATAGAGATACAATGTCCTCAATATATCACTATAATAATCATGGAGTCTTATGCAATATTACAAAACTATATTGGACCATTTTCATTTGAACTGTCCCGCTTACAAAATTTCATATAGTTTAGTATTATTCTCTCCCATCACTGGTGTTAATGTTAACTGGTGGGCGATACAGTTGTCGTCGATGTCATTAGAACTCTATATGTTGACTGTCATCTGAGTGATTAATTGGATATTAAGCAACGTTGATCTGTTATAATTATTCATTGTAATTTACGTTGGACGACGGTTATTATATATGAATATGGTAATAACTATTTAAAAAATCAATAAGCAGTGTTTACTTTGTGCTTGAAATTCAACCATAAATAATTCAATTGTTGTCGCTCATTTTAAGACACACCGTTAAGGTGCTATTGTCAAAGAATACGAGTATACACAGAGTGTGAAATGTTTAGAAGATTTGTGTGAAATGTTTTTTTACTTTATTGATTCATTCTCCAAATAAATTTCAACTTTACCATATTTTTTATCCAACACCTCAACCTTTCGCATAATTTTCGTAAAGAGGGGTACATTTTTTTTCTACTCGTAGTTATTATTACATTTCAATAACAAATCTGTTAGAAAAGAAAAAGAAACAATTTAAATGTTATTAAATAGGCGTCATGTCAATCTGATTCCTAGTATGTAGATAGAATGTGCGGAATCTGAATTTATGCACAAACTAGGTAGTTTGAGCAATATTCTGTTTCTGACTTTCTAATATCTTTCTGACATCAGTTTTCAGAACATCTATTATGTAGATATATAATAGATTCAGAGTACTGATATATCTACTTACAACTTAATGAAATTTATTTATTTGTCCCAATAGTGATATATAGAGAAGATGATAATCTCATTGAATTTATTTATCCCCTTTTTTCAGTTTTTGCAGACATACAAATATATCTATTATTCTAGTATCTTATTTAAATGACAAATAGGTTTTAGAGAACTGAATCGCTTGTCCACTTCGAATGGATATCCTATAATTCCCATAGTTACAGTAATAAAAGCCGAGTATGCAAGATTGTGGTTTACAACTAATTTTAGACATGTTTAAAATTAGTTGTAAACCTGGTATCATGATACCAGTCTAAAATTTGTATTATTAAAACTACAGCGGTTTATATTGCTATTGTATGAGTCAATTGTAGCGATACAGACAGCCACTTTATTATTATAATGTTGTTGCATCTACAAGCAAAACACTAGCCATATCTTATATAGGTAAGTATCTAAAAATCTGAAACTAACCACATCTGTGAATCACGATGCTTTACCGTGTGTTTTCCAGAAACTTTTTACTACTCACTATTACCCTGAAATCAATATGCTGCATAAGTTTTTCGGACCAATATCATCTTGATACTTTTAGATAGTTTTTTTAAATATTAACTACATTCAGAGACAACGATCAGTGCTTTTGTTAATTCGTTCTATTATATTTTTATTAACATTTTATGGTATTCCGCACTATATAAATGACAATTAAAAGGAAATGAAAACTTGACTAATTTGACTAAATAATTATTACTAAAAACAATAATAAATTAAATGAAACTTAACGCTGCATGTCTCCAACTCCATTCCATATAAGTGCTTCTACGAAAAATTTCATGAAAATTTGTCTATAGGATGACACAATTAATATCAATGATTCACACTAGTCAGGTTTTCTTTAAACAAGTTGATTTTAGAATTAGATTACTAGACTTATCTATTAGACTTTATTATCTTTAACTCATTCTTATGAACAGTCTAAGATAGTATAACAATTTGAAAAAATGTGCAAGACGTACTGAATTTAAATCGATTGTAAACAATCTGACGACCCAGCTGATGGTAAATGGTAACCGTCGACTATAGTATATACATGAACGGCACAACGAAATTTACGTCATCGAGTAACTCCTCTAATGTCATGCATTGTAATTCCGCAAGACTAATTTACTATTACACCCTATAATTTTACTGCCATGGCTATCACTGTCCAACTGAAATACAGCTTACAAAGAATTGATTGACGGCTTGCTTTAATGGGTGATACAGACATATCTAATCTGTAGATTATACATTATACTGATAGAGGAGTATAGTTTAAACTGTATAATGGTAACAAGTAGAAAGGCATGACGATGAAGTCAGTTTAGTGAATTCACCTTCTGGTGAATTCAATAAACTGACTTCATCGTTCATTCATCTTCATCTAAACTCCACTGGAAACAATTCTTCGTTTCCAGTGGTGTTCAGCCATGTAATATTGCTAGCCATGAAGTCAGTAATGGTATGTACTATTATCTTATCTGTGCTAATGGGGACCCATTACTAACAATCCTCTCTCTTACTGTCCTGGGTTATTCTTATAATATTAATAAATATGCAACTATGGATAATAAAATATTCGACCATAAAAACTAAAATAGAGGGAATGTTCTACTGCTCTACATTTACTTCAATTTCGTTGCGTGACGCGCTCTTACCGAGATTTATTACATACTCCACGGATGTAACAGTTTTGTTGCAATAATGTGTGTATTCATTACACTAAGTAATTGTATAATTAACAATAAGTATTATTTATATAAAATGCGTTCATAAACTGTATTTTAAGAATTTATTTTCTATATTCTCAGGACTGTTGAAATTTTTATTTTAGGATAGATAAGTATTAATTTCGGGAACAATAGAATATTTCTTTTTGTGTAATAAATTATAATTTTGTAAATATGTAAAAAAAATGTGTACAACATTTTAATTTATAAATAAAACTAACACAGCCTAATGTATATATAAATTATTTTAAGTAATAATTGATCACAAGATCACTCAGTTGCATTTTCTTATTACTATTATTATTAAAAAACCTGTTATCCACGTTTCTTCTTGGGGGAATTTGGTTTCTTAAATATGAACTATCATTGGTATTACAATATTATTTTCATATTACTACTACATGTATACCTTAATTAATCCAATTTCGGATTAATATTTATTAACAATAAATATTTTATTTTCTTGTCTTTATCTTTGATTATTGTGACATCTTTACATAGTATAAACAAAAGTCGCCGTCGCTGTCTGTTCGCAATGGATTTAATGCAGTTTTCAGCAATAGACAAAGTGATTCAAGAGGAAGATTTATATGTATAATATATGCGTATTATAGTATAGAAAAACCAAAAAATTTAAAAGATTTATGATTAAAATGTAATAAATGAATAATGCAACTACAACATTTACGTTTTATTTTTACCACTTGAAAGTACACAAATATCTACAACGATAATGTTTTAGTTGAGAGAAGATCAACGACCGAACTGTATTGAGTCATCAAGTCATCACCGCATATGTCTAAATGCAGAAGTCTGGCTGCGTAAAATAAATCTGGAATAGTAGGTCCAGTCATGTCCAAAAATATAAGAATACTACTATACAATATTCCTTCAGGCGGAGCGACAAGAGTTATACTTGTATATACTGTCGAGGTCTGTGATTTAATCTATGGACTCATTAGTATGTACAAATAGTATACACAAAGTCGTTGGAATTCATAAGTAGTATTTAATATTTTCATAATAAGGAAGAGACAATTGTTGTGCCAAATAATGGATAAAAATAAAACAAAAACCAATCTGAGCGCAAATAGTACCTAATAGTTTTATAAATCTATGTTTGTACAGTTTTCACCAAATTCGACCCCACGTCTACAATTCATTAAAGTTGAAATAATTAGGTCTTGGTATAAGTTCAAGACAGAGTGATTGGAAAATTGAGTTGTAGGTAGTGAGTAGAGTAGACTTAGTCATATAATATGAAGAGAGCTTTTCAGAAATGGATTTGGTAGGGCTAAACAGGTAATTGTAATCCACACTATTATATGCTGTAGGAATAACTAAATTACGAATATATTTCTTAATAAAGAATACAGCTAAATAATAATATTAAATACAGACTTATTTTTGGCAGTAATAGTTACTCGTAAACAATAATAATAAAATCTCTTTCTCACCTATTTCGGCTATCAAGTATCTTGCTTTGTAAGATGTATATCGCTACATTGGTGAGAAGGCGGTAAAGTTACTTCATAAATGTATGGGTGTATGGATGTAAAATGGAAATATGACATGTTAGTCCTCCGAAATAGCATGAGTAGTTACAGGAGTTACATGACAACGCCATGATGGACGATTAAGTGGTGCTGTTCCTGTACCTATAATAGTGGTCCGCCAGCTTGTTTGATATTTTAGGTTACTACACAAAATGCACATAATTTACGATTATATGTAAAAAAAGCATATGTTAATTTGATAATTTCGTTATTTACGGAGACCGCTGTAAAAAAATAAATTTCGCATCTTCAAGAATACTTATTTGTGAAATGGAGCGGCAAACTGCGCGTGCAATTTCAAACCGAAAGCTGAGACAGAGGAAACTTTAAACAGGAGAGAACTAATGTAAACATTTGAATAATTTTCAGGACAGCGCTCCAGTTTCATAAAATAAATTAAACTAAATTATTTATAGTATCCACGGGCATTTAAGGTTGTTCTATTTTTCCCGTATTTAATAGGTTTACTTGACTTTGGACACGTTTAGGGAAGCTTGGAGTGAATTCAGCAAATAATTATGTGTATAGACGTGTCAGTGACCCCGCAGGACGGTCAAGTGTGGGTGCAAAATAAAATAAGTCGTGTTTACACCTGGTAGGTATGAAAAATGTGACTCATTACGATTTAGAGCACGAAGAAGCAATTTACGTTTAGAGTATGTAAACATCTACGTCTTCTGTTGGGATAATGATTGATGTGATAATGTTAATATGGATATGCCGCCCCTTTGTAGGTTCGACATTTCGTTTATTTGTTGTGTTAGGAACAAATAAACAAAACATGTACAAAATGGGTGGCAGCTTTATTGCACTAATACACTACAGATGATTCCAAATTCTGATAATATTTACGTGAAAATACCAACATGCATTTAATTCAAATCCATCTCAAATTATAATATTTATTGAAAGTTGATTTTTATTGAAAGTTTCTATTATATTATAGAAAATTCTTCACACTGCATAGGCATTCGTCATTTTTATTTCAAATAGGTTGAAACTGAAAATCAATCTATTGTTCCCCGAATAATGTTCCACACTAAGCTTACGACCGCCTTATTTTTCTGCGAATTACACATAAATAAGTGACTACTGTATTAACTAGTCTCAGACTAAATAGATGCTGCATTGGTACTAAATAATTGATAGACTACTTAAATACATATCGAAAGCAACCAGACTAAAACAAACTGTCATACACATGAATATGTTTTAATTATATTGAGATGACCATCGAAAGGAAAGGCTATACAGTTAAAAAACTACGTCAGTCACCAAGGATCGTCCTACAAATTTACTATTGAGTCTAATTTAATCGATTTCATTCCACTATTATACGGTTCTTTTAAAATGCAGTCAAGTGTAAACTGAATAAAACGATTACAATGTCGATCAGTTCATTCAATGACCACAAAATATGGAACTAATTCGAAATAATAATAATAATAATCTCAGGACAATTCACACAGCGCCATCTAGACCCAAGTTAAGCTAGCTAAAGCTTGTGTTATCGGTACTAGACAACTGATACAAATACATAGATAATTTTTTTTTTTTCGTAAATACATACATATTATACATAGAAAATACCCAGACCGATACAAACAATCATACTCATGAATACAAATGTTTGTGCCGTGCGAGGAATCGAACCCGCGACCATCGGTCGTAAAGCGGTGTTTAGACCACCGAGGTCGTCTAAATAGTGAACTGTTTAGTGATACGAAAAGGTAAGAAATGGCACATTTTTATTTTCTTTGAATTTAGAATCTATGATTGCGACTATCACAATAGTGAACATTATATAGCTCCCTATTGTGATCCTAATCTCCTAAATAAAGGAAGAAAAGAAATTGGTCGATTGGAATAGATTTCAAGAGTATCATGTAGATAAGTAACTCAAGATACTTACTAAGGTACTTTGAGAGCTACCCAAATACCCTTTGCATTACTTGTTTAACTGAAAGCCTATTTAAATCCAGACAAAATCAAAATTAGTCCTGTATAAGTTAAAAAAATAATTTAAATCAATCTGAGTATTCTGAGTACCAAAAAAACTAGTCTCTTTTTTAATTTGGTTGAAAATATAATACTAGAAATCGAAATAGAAAATTCTTTTTTCAACTAAACTTACTTTCAAGTATTTTTGAATAGTTATTAATTTTTTTTTATAATCTACTGCTAATTCGGTGTTTCGGCTTTTTTTTTTAATCACAAGATGAACGAACAAGAAAATTGCGTGTTACTCTTTTAGTGTAATCTTATTACTAGGTTTTTATATAATACGACTGGCAACCCTGTATAGAATACATTCAAATAATTTAGTGACAGACAATGCAACGCGATCACCTCGACATTGCTACGAGCGGATGCTCTATTTCTGTGCGCGCGCGCCGCGATACTGTCGCCCGCGCCTCCCTTCTCATTTTCATACATGTATTACTACATACAACTAAATTGTATGTATAAACAAACCTTGTAATTAATTTATTGTCGTTCACAGATTATTTTTCTAATGAATTCTCTCTAAAATTGTTCTAATTTTTTCGTTTTACATTTTTTATGGTAGTTTTGTTGATGACTTTTTTATTCCGTAGTAGAATCAAGTAGTATAGATGTGAGAAAAGTTTGTAATGATTGTCAAAGTAGATTAACAATTTTTGATGCAAAGGCATGCAATAATTAATTATGCATAAGGATTTTTAAAGACTAGTGTAGTAAACAGTCATCTTAAATCTTATAAAAAAATCCAAGGAAGTTGCAAAACTCAAAACATTAAATATAAATCCTTTGCGTTATGTTTGTCTGTAGATAGAGTCTAATATAAAATTATTAAAAATCTTTACGGACAACTATTTAGTTTGCAACAAAAATTCTTAAAGATTAGATACTCAGAAATTAGGGATAAACATCGTTTATGTTTGAATATCAACTGATAATACTGTGGTTAGTTGTTTGCTTAAATTATAAGCACTAATATTGTAAAGATGATAAATTCCTTCACATAAAGAGTGCTTTATTTAGGTATGTAGGATTAACTTATTATTATACATAAGTAAAATATCTGTATAATTTTCATTATACAGATATTTTACTTATTTATCTAGAAAGAAATTTATAATTTTTAAATAGACTGTATTTGCGAGAACAGCTTCGCGGTGTATAGCTAGTCTATACATCTATACATATAAATAAAATTGAAGTGTCTGTTTGTAATATTGAAAAAACCGTTTTTACTACATGCATATGAATATAAATATGGTACATACATCAAAATAACATTTTTAAAATTTTATGTCTGTCCGTTTGTTCCGGCTAATCTCTGAAATGGCTGAACCGATTTTGACGGGACTTTTATTGGCAGGTAGCTGATGTAATAAGGAGTAACTTAGGCTACTTTTATTCTAAAAAATATCTAAATATCTAACTTTTTTGTTAAATTCCTAGCAGACGAAGTCAGCACAGATAGTTAAAAATAAAATAGAAAAATGCCAAGATTTTAGTATGTTACTTTCAATAATGGATAATAAGATTGCCAGTGATATATCTGACAGAAGAGGTAAACAGTGAGCGGAAACGCAGGAGATGCCAGGCCATGTATTTTGATGTCCATGATGCTAATCCGGTTACCAGAAACCATCATATGAAACGTCAGCTTTGTTTACTTCTGCTAATAGATTATATTTAAAATTGCAGGAAAATATGATAGAAATATTGGATTAATACATTTATTTATTGACAGATTCAGTGGTCTAGTGGTTTAGCACACCGCTTTTCTTCTTCGGTCGTCGCTGGTCGCGGGTTCGATTTCTCGCACGGCACAAACATTTGTGTTCATGAGTATGATTATTTGTATCGGTCTGGGTATTTTATATCAGTTGTCTCGTACCCATTCGGCTTACCGTGGAACTAAATAGTGTAAGAGTAGGCTCTCTTTAAACCGAAATACTTTTATAATAAGCCGCAAAGAAGGAAGAAGCAAGAGAAACCCACGTAGACGACTTTGTACCAAAACTAAAAGCAATGTATATCATTACCATTATTTAAAATAACTGAACTGTTGTAATGCAAAATGACATCAGCTGCTTTGTCGTTGACTAAGTACCTATATAATCCTACGTCTTGTGACAATAATGACGTGGATCCAAGAGTAACAGCACTTTATGTAAAGCTGACATCACCTAGCATTGAAAACTTTGGGACAATTTGCTTTTGTTATTAATATAGTTAAACGGGTTTTAACACGAATAATTTTATGGTTAATATACCTTTATTTCCCGCCTATATTAATAATGTATACTAAACGCAAATGTATAAAAATAAGTACTTTGTTCTATATAGACATAATGAACCTACGTGGCCTTTCTTTATTTACTTTGGAGTAGAGTCACAGAGTGTATAATAGAGTTGGTAAAGTCACTTTCTTGTTTATCTTGTTTAGATCTTTTATGCTTCCTTCTTGTCACATAATTTAATGCATATTATAAGCTGGTTGTTTACCATCACAGGCACTCAAATCGTTATGCTGGAGGTGTACACAGATAGTGATTTAAATTATATTTATATTCTACTAACTACTTTCGAAAACTAAATATGGCTTTTTTAGCCATAGAATTTGTTGGATCTTTTCTTTCGTACTATGTAAGAAATAGAGAATACAACTTATTAGTAAATACATAGCATCTCTTATGAGACGTAGTATAAAAGTTTCTGTAGTTTCATCAATCATAGGGGTTGTCTATAAGTTCTATTACTAACATATTATGGGTAATGTTCGATTACTCCCTTTTAATTATTGTAAAAGAAAAATGTAAAGTGTTTTTTTATACTTCTTAGACCTTTAAAGATTGACTAATCATCATGGATATTGTACAGTTTATACTACAAAATTGAAAAGGATGTATAGTAAATTAAGGAAATATACTTAATACTGAAATGAAATATAATGGAGACACAATACAATTTTAATGTATTATTTTTTAGTCAATGCTGTATGCTTTTATCCAAGTAAAATTGTTTATACCGGTAGCCCAAAGTCGCGAGCAGAAGCTAGTTCGAAGTATGATTAAGTACCTACAGAAAATTTATATACGACTACTGTTAGACAAATAATCCAATATTGTCGCCAAGTCTCATGACGTCTTGAGGACATCTCGTCAAATCATGAGATTAATTGGAAAGGAAATGCCTTGACGTTTATCTGCGGAGGTTTATGACCAATACAAATATAAAGTCAATGAACTGTAAATTGCTGAATAATTCTGTAAGAAAATAGAATAAGTAATATAGAAAACATTTCAATATAAATTAGTGAATCACAACTTGAAAATAATGAAAACATCTTTTTTTACTTAGACTTTATCATTATTGTTTTTTTTTTCGAAACAAGCATGTCACATTTGTTACAGGACAAGAAATTCACCGATATTTGCTGAAGTATCTTGGTTGATTTATTCAAGTTTGTAATAGTCTATATTTATAAAAACCCGCCCTTTGTTAGAAGATTCATTCAAAGACTATTTAAGAATTTTGAAAGTGTTATTTTTTTTTTTTATAATACGTTGTTGGCAAACAAGCATACGGCCCATTAAATTAATAATGTAGTTTGTGCAGTTTAATGTTGTTAAATAATTTATTTGATACGCATGCTACTTTGGTACTAATATTATCATGCTGGTTTACGCAATCATAGATTTTGCAAAGTAGGTACATTTCAAGGAAACATAAATATAAGAGACATAAGTATTTACTTGTATATAAATACATTATGTACTTTCATGAGTCACACAAACTATTTCACTTGAGCGACATGACACTCTGTTCTTGACCATGGTAAAAATACTTCAATGGCAAACATCACGTGTATTGTGATTATTTTATACAATAGATTCTCTGAACTGACAATAAATTCAGAAGAATGAACATTGCCAAAGGAAAATAATATTATGCATGTACTTACATTTTATAGACAAAGGACAATAGGTATTACGATTAACCATTTTTGAAAGATTCAATAAAGCTTTTGGTAAATATTTGTTTTTAATATGATAGTAGATAATACTCATAAGTAGGTATAAATACGAAAAATGTGCATTATATTCAGATATTGTTTTTTGGATATAACCAGATCATCATTTAAATAATCGATACCAACGAAAAAGAGTATATTTTGTTATTAGGGATGTAAACTCCGGAAGCAAAACACCGATTAGAGGAAATTAATAATGTTACATTATTCTAGAATAACAGGGCATATGTATATTATGTCAATATATACAAAACTTACGGAAGCCCTCTGAACTACACTAGTAAAAAAAACATTATATAATAATTTACCTAGTTGCTTATGAAATTAAAAAATGTAGCAGATTCTTAGTGTTAGAAATAGCAACGAACGACGACATCCAGCACTCAGTGTGTTGACATTGAATTAGGTTTTATCGGAGTCAAAGAACCTATTAACAATTTGATGAATAAAGTCTGTTTACATTACTTAGCAAATGTTCCCATTTGGATCATACACACATACATAAACTTACGAGAATGGGTTTTATTTTGGCGAGATTTAGTATGAATACCAACAGTAAATTACTTGTAATTGATTTTTAGGCTTAACGTGGCACAATACATGACAATTACAAAGAGAAATTTCATCGCATGATATAAAACAATTGTTTTGTACATATTTGAATTCTATTTTTCTTGTCAATTTACATATGAAACAATTATATCTGTGGAATAGTCTAGTGGTCTATACATGAACTGATTTTACTAAGATAGATAGATATATATTAATCTGTATATATATATATATATATATATATATATATATATATATATATATATATTTATGTTCATTACGCGCGCCACCTACCCCTTTCTTATCATTTCTTCCTCTACCCTAAGGACTTCAGACTATGGAAGGGATTGCTTAACGCAAAGACTGCAATTTGTACAAATTTATGTAATTTTATTATTTTAAGTATTTTCTGATTTCTGTGATTTCATGTAATCTTGATTTATATTTAAAGGGCAGTGAAATTATAAGGTATGAAAACGATATATCTTGATTTATATTTGGCGACATATAAGTGGTTAAGGTTCGTTGAGTGAACGATATATATATAGACGACGGCCACTTTCGACATAATATGTCGTCAGCTTATTTGCTATTCAGTTCCATATAAAAGAAGACCAGCATCTCACTCTATCTGTCTCAAAATGTCACCCCGTTTATACGCAAGGTCTACACAAATACTTGTTTTATTGTTAGTAACAGATTGTTCAGTAGATGAGTTTACTATCTCTACCTAATGGGCAATCGTAATAAAACTGTAGTAGTCAAGGGCTTTCCGCGTTTGCTATTATTTATACGCTAGCTATCGTTTATAACTTGGAACGTATATATCTTCACAACCATCCCATAAGTAGTTAGAGGTATAGGCGACTGTGTGAACGTCTTTGTAAAGGTAAATCCACATCCCCTCCCCTATGTTAAATATTAAAATGTATTACGGGGTGGCATGTTCTGTCGTTTCTCGAAATAATACAGCTTGTGATTGTGCTTGTGTGCTTGTGGTTTCCATGTATTTCTATCAAAGTAGAGCCAGTAACATGAATCCATAGAAGTGTTTTTGGTGTCAGCCAGAATCGATTCTTTGGCGTAATTAAGGTAAATGACTAACCCCAATGCTTTCTACAATTTGGGTAAGCATAGCCACAGAAAAACATTACATTTATGAGTATGTATGGATAGATGGATGGATGAATGTTTGTTACTCTTTCACGCAAAATCAACTGAACGGATTTTGATGAAACATTAAAGTAATATAGCTTATACGTTAGAATAACAAATAGGATATAATTTAAATAGATATTATATAAATTGGACGAAATATATAAATGTCAAATAAGTATGCGCGGAGCTATGAATTGCTAAAAAAATTTTCAACAGTATTAACATGAATCGGTTATATGTCATAGTAAACCACAACAGTCTCCGAAAACATTGCTCGACCGATTTCACAGGGCGATAGCTGACCGAATTCGCTTGTTAATTCCTCGCCAACGATTTGTCTGTCCCGTTTTAATTATATCTGCTGCGTTCCATTTTCGCTTCGCGACGATCGCGAGTTTCGCGGCTTCCGCGAGCTATCGACCCGGTAATCAATCGACTGTCGAACTCTCACCTACATACAAAGTCCAGAACTAATCCCCTACTAAAAAATCGCGCATTAAGCAGTATGGAATAGGAAAAGATTACCATCGATGACCATTAGTATGTACCAACTATTCAATGTTGTAAGTATTACAAATGTTAGAGTGTTGTCTATCTGTCTGTTAGTTCTACGAATACGAAATCTGATATGATGTGACCTGTGATGTACAATATAGTATATAATATACATTTTCAAAGGATTTTCTAAGGACAATCGTAGACGTATGCCACCTACCCTAACAAAACATTGTATAGTAAGAGTAAACGATGATTTAGGTTAAGGTTAAGGATAGACTTTATCACGTTATACACTACACTAAACAACATTAAGTGGAGTCTTATGACAATATGTAATACATAATCTATCATTTCAAAGCATAAAATCGCAATATGTTCGGAAGGAAATGCTAAAGAATGGTTTACTTGTAGCGCGGAATGACAAGCATTGTACAGACTTGTTAAGCTTGTTTTATTCACGAATTAATGGCAGCAGACGATCGAGCTGGAGCACGATCAAACGACGGGATGCTCGTTGCCCGTCAATTAGGCAAAATCTCGCATTTGGCAATGTTCCCGACCGTTGTGCCATTCTCGAAATGTGCGCTTGATTCGCAGAATGTACGTACCGCACCAATCCTTATATGGTGGTTTTGCAATTGCGCCTGACTTTTGTACTGAAATCTTTGTAGCTTATTACTAGCAACCCCTAGCACTAGCACATATAAATCTTCCTCGTGAATCACGCTATGTATTGCTAAAAACTTCATTAAATTCTGTTGCGTAGTTTAGAATATCTAAACGAACAGAGAGCGGAAACAACTTTATTTTATACTATGTAAAGATTAGTCAGATTAGTACGGATATGTTCCATTACTAACATATATTGTTTAAACGCTCAAACAAACAAATTTAAATAGATTTTTTACAATAATAATATGTATAACAGTTTAAAGTGAAAGATGTAGAAAACAGACTTTAGGTGTCCCGGACGTGCATGACTAACTCCGTGTTAGATGTAAACAAACATTAAACAAGCGATTACCTACTTCGTTTTACTTTCGAGTTTTTTTGCGTAAATTAATAGTATTTAATTAAAGCCAAACTGGTTATTTTTAATCTTAGTCATAGACACTTTTATAATACTTCTTTGGAAATAGCAAATCAATTTCTTACTCATAATTTTTTAACAAGAGAATCAAAAACCCAATAAAGCTGCAAAAATTTAAAATTACTATTCTAGAAAGAATTTAGTAAGTCTATTTGAATGAACATATTATTATTTATACTGTATTATATTTGAAAATATTTGTATACATTTATGTACATTATATTCTTTGAAGTTTATGTTTTGTGTTCTGTGTGTAATAAAATCATCTGTCGGGATGATAAATAATTCATTTTCATTAACCTAAATATCAGCTTGTCAATTTTTTTCGTTCTTAGTCACTAGAATAGGGTTGCCAAAAATAATTTAAAAAACCAGGATGGAAAGTACAATATACTAGGATCTATATATCCAAGATAAATACCATAATCTATCCAGTTTAAAAACAGAACGCAGTAATAGTGTTGCAATAGTTATATATAATATGTAGTAAGATTCATTTAATTAATATAATCGGGTTTTAAATAAAAAGTATTTGATAAAATTATACTGTTGAAAATCAGTAATTAAGAAGCGCGCATATTTTAAAAACCCAGGACGCTGCCAAAGAACTATTCAGGACTTACCAGGACACTTAAAAAACGAAACATTAAACATATCCTGGGAAAACAGGCCGGTTGGATACTCTACACTAGAGTAACTAATAATCTTGCTTCACAATAAATTCTCAATAATCAAACAGGCATAGATAAATTTCAACTTGTCAGGCTTTTAAATAAATCATGATGTTCGCTACAGGCCAGTCAAATATCTAATGAATGTATGACACATTGTAAAATGTGGGCATTGCAGTGTCCCAGCAATGCATTACAGTTGACAAAAAGACAACCAATTCAATATGTTGATATATCATCAATTCATTCGGTATAATTGTCGCTCACAGCCTAAATATGGGTTAAGGACTATTAAAAACATCCAAATCACGTGTAGTTTGATTTAGCACCTGTACAATCATACTTATATCATGATTAAATATGTATTACATATATACATCTAAAAATTTATTTTTAAAAATAGTTTAAAACACTTGTTTTAGGTACTTTTGGAATTAAGATGTATGCATATTTTTTTATTCACCGTCAGTTCGGAATGCTTTCGATCTGAGAAGAAGAAGCACTATGAAGAAACTCAGCTCGTATTCTTTTCAAATAAGATTGTACATATTTATAATACTACAGATTTATTTTTAAATTCAAATTTGGGAGAATAGACTGACCAGCATATGTATTGCAATTTTGTTAAAAGCAAAATGGTATGAAGAATACTATTAGGTACAGGTATGTAATATATTATCTGTGGTATAAACATATATGCTATGTAGGTAAGTATCATATGCAGTCTAAAACATATATAAAAGTACAACCTAATTCATCATTATTAAAAATAATAAGATACAATATTTTTTTTCATATCTATATCTATTATGCCAAGTTTGGTATATACTAAACTCAATATGGCCCTTAGATTAGAATTTAAAATCAGATTAAACGCTTTGAAGTAATACATCCGCGATTTCATTAAACGAGTAAAAAATTTTGATGTCGAAATGCATCGAACCTTTGATATCCGTTTAATCCTGATATGGTCGATATTGCGTATGACAGCATACATGTAAACTAATTAATCGACCTAGTATTCTGTAAACTTTGCTATAAATTCACAGGCTTGAGTTATTTCAATAATAACAACTCTGTACAATTCTTATAGAGCCATCTAGTTTCAAGCTAAGCATAGCTTGTGTTATGGGTATTATACAATTGATATTTTTTTTGTTACATACATAATACATAGAAAACATCCAGAACAATAACATACATATATTAACATCATACTCAGAAATACGAATGTTTGTACACTGAGAGGACCAAGATCATCAAGAGGCCGTATTTGTATATATAATAAATTTTTAAAATTTTTAAACTACGCAACGGATTTTAATGCAGTTTTAACAAAAAATAGAGTGATTCCAGAGGAAGGTTTATATGTATATTACATGTACACCCGTGCGAAGCTTGGGCGGGTACCTAGATTATATAGGTTATAAATAAAATTAAATATATAATCATCTAGCCAAGAAATAGGTCACAGTTCGTAAATTATGATAGTTGTGAAAACAATTATAAAATTACATAGGATGTTGAGACCTTGCAGATTTGCACACAGCAGGCGTACGTACAAACATTACGCATGTTTTCATTACAGCGCACGGATTTCTGTAGAACTTCAGTATCCATTAATTAAATTGTGTTTATTTATGATACCATAATATATCATGTTGCAAGTCTGCAGAAGTGGAGTTACTCAGAGAAACTGGAGTTACTGAGTTTTACTCGACAACTGAAGAAAGGGCTAACAGTTTTAAGTGCCATTTGCCATGTGCCGTATAGATCTTATGAGGTGTGTTTGTTAATAGAATATAGTTTTTTTATTGCTACTATGGTATTGAAAAAGAATTGTATTTTGCCTAAATATTATAAAATAAAAAGATTTGTTATTAAATATTAAGTTGTGTTTTGTTTATATTTATGTTTTGTTGAATTGAGTACGTATCGAGTTTACTATTGAGTGTGGAATATATACACATATGGTAGACTCACCATGCGCTATTTAGACTTTAATTTTGTTGGTTTTTAACTGGTTTTTACCTGATAGGATAGGATATTAATATTGTAATGATTTCTTTCTGTAAGAGCATTTTGCATTGCTCTCACTGATGTTTATTCAAAATACTCTACTTACGTGACATGCGTGCATTACATATTATGCGTAATGCATATCACGATCTAGAGACGGTTGTTGTGCAGATCTTTACACAAATGGATCTTAGAAAGCGTCCATTTCTAATACTACTTTTTACGTATATTATTATGGGTTGGTCACAACATCTTGTTACTCTGTATTTATCTTATCTGTGCTCTGTATCTTTACATAGGATAAAATGTAGTTGCTTCCGTTGTCTGTTAGTTTAGATCTTTTAAACTATGCAACGCATTATAATGCAGTTTTAGCAATATAGAGTGATTCTAGAGGAAGGTTTATATACTAAATGTATACCAGCGCAAAGCCGGGGCGGGTAACTAATATGACAATAGTATATGTAATATAGTTTTATACTATTTATTTAACGTAAGTGTTCATTATAAATTCCTTAATCTCATCAAATGAAGCAGTCTCTAAATTAATCTTACAACGCTAACGCTATTATAAAATTTGTCTTTAGTATAGTAGATGTTCTGTATTTATTTGTAAATAACTAATTAATTAGTAATTATACGTATGCACAAATATTTACTTTCGCTCCAAAGACAGTTTCTTTGGGTTGTTTTCGTTTATTAAATTGTAAACTGACATTCACTAAATCATTCAGTAAATATAAGTTAATTTTTAAACAGTGACGTATATTGTACTTAGTATACGTTACTGTACCAACCAACTAAATTAATGACCCAATAATTAAATAAAATAACTAATCTTACCGTTATTTTACTTTTAAAAAAATAATTTTACTTTTAAAGATTTTTTTTAATATTTTTACTTTTTTTCTAAACAGTTTTATATTAAAATAGGTAGGTACTTCAACATAAACATTTTGTTTGAATTATCCTGTCTTAATTTCAAATTTTTAAAAGTCAACCATTGTATATTTATCAACAATATGAGCAATATGTAAGTTGTATTGGGTGTATAACATAGATTTTTATCCTAAAATTATGTAGAGATCTACATATCGTTGCAAGGCGCGAGAAGCATTAAACCGATATGATTTTCTCACATATTTTACTTAGTCATGCGGTTTGAACAGTCGCCAGATAGCACATCGAGTGTTGCCTAGATCACGGGCTGTCACTTGCAATCATACGTAAATCATAATCAGATATGACTAGGAATTTGTGCACTTTTAGGTAGGTATCTATATAAGTTATGATTTTTAACAAAAAGTAACCAACAGTAAGACACAAGTGTTGCAGACGCACGCATTAATGTTCACATTCGTATTGTGAATAAACATCGTAATGTAGCAGATAAACTAGGATGGGAGCCAAGACGAAAATATGCTACAGCGCGTTTTTCCATTGGATTCTGCGCTTTGGAAACGGACAGTAGTCGTGGCGGACAATCACTGTTGTTCCCTGATGGGACGTGATAAACTGCTTCCAAAGGTCTCTCACACATTGTGCATGCTATTTAGCGAGTATTGTGTTTGTGTAGGTCACGCTCTGAATGTTACGTTATAATGTATGTTATGGTACAAATAAGATGCTCCTCGTTTCCCTAATGATCATTTCAATACATACCACTACATTATTTCCTATTGCTTGCTAATCTTTTGTTAGAAACAAAAACAATATACTTGTCACGTTCATTGTGTATTTGTGCCTAAAACTCCAATGTTTGTGTCCATTGTGACTGTCTTGTGTGTTTGTGTGTCTTGCAAGGTTACACGTGGGGATCACGAGACAGGTCGCTGCACAAACGTCAAGGTGGGCACGGAAAATTTCATTCAACTCTCAATCTATTTACATCGGCACGAATTTGTGTATCTTAAGTGGCGCACCGCGCGCGCACTTCCTCCACTGACGTACGCAACCGATGGACCTTCGCGTGCCATGGCACAGCCGAACCACAAGTTTGTGAAATGTCATATTCCCGGAATAAATTAACGTCCGGAAACTTTGCCTCTGAACGAGGAGACAAAGCGTGAAAGTGCAAACTGATTCGGTGTTCTGAATGACAAGCGACGGCCGCAGGTCGGATGCGGGTGCGTTTTGCGTGTCGTATGGGCGGCGTGTACGGCCGCGAGTGTTCAGGATAATGCTGTTTACGCTCGTGTTCACTGTCAAACGTGTTATCTGTTATGTGAGCAGGTGCGTCTGGCGTTGGCGTGGCGGCGTGCGCCGGCGGCTATATTTGTGTCGCGCGGGCGGCGTTACATAAAACTGTCGTGTGCGATCCTCACCTCCTCTATCTTGAGGCTGGTGCGGACCACCTTGCGGGTGACCGCGCTCTCGTAAGTCTCCTCGATTGTCTCCGCCATGGTTGCGAATCGCGGGCGCAGCGGGTAACGCGCGCGGCTGTTGCGGCGGTACTGAGAGTTGGGCGGTTATTTTTAGTTGCCGGCGTATGGTGGTACGACTCTACGAGTGAGTCCAGTGACGAAGGCAGGGTGCCGACGCCACTTGTTATTGTCGCGGGTGTGGACACTACCCGCTGTAGGGGATCACCCACGGTGCCCGTCCGATAACTTTAACACAAAGCGCCCAAAGTTGACACACACAAAATTTACGCATCTAACTGTCACACGAATTATAGCAATATCTGCACAATACCAATGAATATTTTAAATAATTAGATCAATAATTTTATTAATTTCACGCCGGTGTTAGATCCTCTATCAGTTTGGCATTGACCAGCTGTACCGGACCAACACTTCCACCGCCGCTGTTCGCAATGTTATGACGCTGATTATCGGCAATTGGTGAAAAACAAATCTGTAGCTACTATGGCATTCTTCCAGATGTAATGGATCGAGAAATAAAGCTCGTCAATTGGTTGAAATATAGTTATTTTATAGGAGCTATCTATTTACCTAACACTAATTACATCCCGCAGAATCGCTCGTGAAATACAAACCATGTTATTCGCTAATAATTTAACTTTTCATTGTGAAAGTATTATGAAAATCGGTCAACTATTTAACAAAGAAATCAAATATTTTCTTATGTATTAATAATTAATGTTTATTTTATATTATAACTTAATGAAACTATTTAGACCAAGTATGTAAGCAGTTACTATATAATCAGGGTAATGGATGATGATACGAATCTTGGAGATGCAACTGCAGTAAAGAACCATGATGCATTGCTCTAGTTACGATGTCCCAATAAAATAAACGTAAGAAGTGTACACGTTACTGAGGATAAACACGCACAGATATATTTCCTGGAACATCAACCAAGCTATGTGATTTAAAAGTAGGGAAAAAACATAGGCCTATATTCAGTGGCATGTATTGTAATAAGTTTTTATATAGTGTTTTAAATACATATTGGTATTTTATCACACGTTGGGTTACATTATCGAAGTTTTTATATGGATCTCTAACGTTTTTGAAAATATTCTATATTATGCCTGTGTTTATTTATTTTACGTTAATGCACACAATATACGTACGTACATTTGGCGGACTTAACACCATGTGACATTTTCTACCAGTCAGCCATAGGTGGTACAGAGAAAAATTAATTAACTATATTTATCAGGGATATATCTAGTAAGATTCTTATGGTAAATAATTATTGAAATCGGTCCGGTAGTTTCGGTGGTTTCTCAGTGCAAACAAATAAACAATCAAATATTTCCTCTTTATATTAGGACAGATGTCAAGAGCGAAATGTTCTATGTGAATAAATTAATTTGAGGGAGATTTTAAGTTATATGCTATACTTACAATATTGTTGTATTTCCATATATACTTGTTTCCAAATTTATTTACACTAACTGTCGATAATAAATCAATCGCAAATAGCGCATATGCATCATCAAAGACTGCCTTGTGGTTCATAAAAGTTTTACGTTTTTCTTAGACTTGAAACTAGTACGGGCTGCGGGCAACGACACCGCAACAGACATGCGTGTTGAAAACGGCGTGTCAAGGAAACGGTCGTGAAATAAACGATCATTAGGCGTCTTGTCCCCGAATTTTGAAGATGACCGACCGCAGGTTACAATAGTCGTGGCATCCTTTGTATTTTCAACTGTTTTACACGTGTAAGTAAAGTGGCCTTGTTAGTAATGTGGACTGATGACCCCATTGCTAGCATGTACCATATCAGGTTGACTTCTCCTGGAAACCAACATGTAAAATTCCTGGTGAATTTGTGAAGTGGGGCACTCCTGACCTCATGTTCATCTGACACCTAAACCGTTAGCGCAGGCGAGTACAACACTCCATTATCGTACATTTAAAATAAATCAAAATTGGCCCGAAATCCTAATCAGCAAGCCAGGATATAGAATTTTATATATTCCCCACCATTTTATAGGATTGTTCCAGTTACTATCAACATTTGCGTCTTAATAGATTAGAGGTATTTTACCACCTATTTGTAAATTAATATAAATGGACTTATGAGTATTTTGTAATGATTTTATGGAAATTGTCTTGTGGTAGAAAGTAGTGTCCTGCAAAAGCGTTCTAGATTTATTATAAGACCCGACAGCATAGTGATTGAATACATTACTATACTAGCTACCCGCCCCGGCTTCACACGGGTATACATGTATTATACATTAAAACCTTCCTCTTGAACCCCTCTATTGCTAAATACTGCAATAAAATTCTTTGCTTAATTTAAAAGATCTAAGCGAAGAGACAGCGGAAACGATTTCATTTTGTACTATGTATCGACTTTTATCGCCATCTGACGAGAACATCCAAAATCAAAATACACTGCTTGAAAGCGACATCTATCGTCAAAACATGATATTGAAGTTTTATAGTAGTAGCTGTTCGGAAAACCGTACAGTAATATATATAGTTATATAAATTCTTTATACAGCAATGTAACCGCGCTGTTTAACGTATGTATCATTATACTAAAGGTAATAAAATCAGTGAGTATCAGTGAATACTCAAAACTGGAAGTTTTTTTAAGACTGTCTCGATGGTCTAGTTGTTTAGCACACCGCTTAACTTACGTCGCGGGTACGATTCCCCGCATATAAACATTTGTATTCATGGTTGTTTGCATCGGTCTGAGTGTTTTCTATGTATATTATTTATTTACAAGGAAATATCTAAGCATTTATATCAGTTGTCTAGTACACAAGCTCTGCTTACCGTGGGACTAGATAACGCTGTGTTAATTGTCCAGGGTTATATATTTATTATTATTTTTTAATCCCTATATATCACTATCATTTTGACACTATCAACCAAACGTCCCTACGTTTAGTCCCTACTTAGGGAGTCTCCCTTACATTTGCAAAAGACGAATTATTTCGAATAAAACATATATATTTTATAAATATTTTATTATTGCGTCGTAGACGTGCAACAATACAATACGTTCGATAGAACATTATTATTTATCCATATAAATAAATACTCCTAGCCCTTTCAGGGATTTGAGAACATTTTTACATTAATTTATTTATTTATATTATACATACATTCAAGGTGCACTAGATCTCATTAGATATCACTTGCTCTTGGCGCTAATACTTAATAAAAACTTTTGTATCTTGTTAGTTGTACGGTTTAGCGGCGTCTCACTCGACTTGGCTGTAACAGATAAATGTTAACAAATAAATTAGAATATAATTTTCAGAAAATTATAAATGTGACAAGTAAATATTAATGTTAGGATACATTGCTTAAAACAATAAATTTCATTATCATATTAATAATTAATTCAAATCTTGACCAACTCATATAAATCATATAAGAAGTTAGTATAAATCATATAAGTAAATATTACCAGAAACGGTATACATAGAAAAAAGTTCTGAGGTAACAACAAAACTTAAGAAAAAACAAAATACAGTCTAATTGAAAGCCAACTATTTTTAAGTCTGTTAAAAGCTATTCGAAGTAGACAAAAGTGTATATATATTTTGCCAATATTTCCTGAAGTGATAGATTCATTTTAAAGTATACTTTATGTTAAGTATAGAACCGTAATTTATTTTTATTTTTCAATTTCCTGTTTTTCTTGTTGCTTGTGAAGAGTTTATTGTTATTATATCACGTTATACTAACATGACGCGTAAGGTGTTCGTGAAGCCGGAGCCCTGCTTCCAGCCTGTAACCACAACAACATTGTCTCCAGTCTTGATGAAGCCGCGCGCGCGGCCGAACTTCAGTCCGTATTGGACGCGGTTGTCAACGTCCTTCAGCCAGTCACTCGCTGGGGATTCTGTTGTAAATAAACAACGATATTAATAAAGGAATTAATTCAATATAACTATAATAATGCTTGTTCCTAGCTGGCCTTTTGCAGCTTCACCGGAGTAATAAAGGAGCTAGTGTAGAGAGCACTTTAAACGGATTTAGGACATCAGCGCTGGCCGTAGTGATTTCGTTCACTGTTTGAATGGGGCAGTGGATCGTCCTGAGCTGAGGTTTGAACCGTCAGGCAGGACTCGGCTTTCAGCTGCTCCATAAATCCTTCCTCGAGTTTGGAGTACCATCTGCACTCGATCCTTATCGTTTGCTGTAAACGCCAGCTGCGGCTTGCATTATATTAATTCGAAAAAAGCACTCCGTAGTGGTTTTCTTAGTGGTCGACGGTACTATACAGCAGGGATGTTATGGATATTAAATTTCGGATACGGATAGGCTTAGGATATAGGAATGATTACTATACGGGATACGGATACGGATGCGGATGTGAAATTATTTAGGATTGTCCGTTACTTTCGGATAATTTCGGTTACGGATATTAATTTTTTAAGGAATTTCAAAAGTAAAATACAAATAGCTAATAAAATGGTTACATAATGTGTCTCAATTAGGCTCTGCCCCTATCCGATATTACACGGAACTTTTATTTCGGATACTTTCGTATATATCCGAAATGTTTTTTTATATCGGATATCCGATACTTTCGGTTACGGTTACGGAGCTCCCTAACATCCCTGCTATACAGTGTACAGTGTACCTGTGTACACGATGGGCAGCACGCCGCGGTAGAGGTGGGCCTGCCGCGCTGTCTGCGCGTGGCGCGTGACCGCTATGATGGGGCAGTGCGGGCGGTACTTGCTGAGCAGGTGCGCCGAGCGCCCGCTGGTGGTGATGACCACGATGGCGGCCGCCAGGCACGTCGTGGACGCCTCCACCGCCGCGATGGCCGTAGAGTGGGCCGGCTCACTTGGTCGACGCAACTGACACATATATTTTGTTTATATTCCAAAAAAAATCAATGTTTTCTGCTACCTTCTAATGGCAAATCACAAAATTCTACCACGAAATGGTAACGTAAAATGTAAAATGTCACATATATAAAGTCAAATGTTTGTGAATCATCATGAATCAGACAATAAATAATATAATTTTTATCTAGAGATTTTTCGACACGATCTCATGTTTTTAGTGGTACATTTTTAAACGTCACTATCGGCACGTCACCTCTTGTTACGATAGGATATGTTTCAAGCACAATTTTTTTCTAGTAATGACCTGTGACTCAAGGCGTTAAAAGCGATTATATAGTAATACTAGTGTAGATAATATAATATACTAGAGAACTGTCCCTTATAGGCATCTCTACTTTTTTAATAAAACAATCCACATCACTCACTGATAAGCCTCAGCATTTGTATTAAGAACAGTAACCTTCTACAGGTGAAACAATTCATAAAATTAAAATATTACTTTTCTTTTAATTATAAACAAACAATCAAATATCTCCTTTTTAAATATTACTACAGTTTACTATTAAACATTACACTTACCTCACTCACGAGATCAGTAAATAATTGTTTGTGGAAGATTGCAGCCTCTGCTTCTTTACATATGTTAGCCATCGTCAGCACACACTCCAAGGGATAATCTCCCTTAGCGGTCTCTCCTGACAACATAACACAGTCCGCACCATCTAGGATTGCGTTCGCAACGTCAGAGGTCTCCGCACGAGTGGGTCTGGGCTTCTTGACCATAGATTCCAGCATTTGAGTTGCACAGATTACTGGTTTGCCCACCTGAAATATTCGAAGACATTTATTGCATTGCTTAGGCTTGTAATGTGTTTGTTTAAAAAGATATAAGAGTGCAGTTTTAGTATATTACGGAATGTCTAAAGTAAGTTGTTGAGGTGTGCTGTGAAGAAGTATCATATTATGTATGCTATACAATTTCATATCCTCGTTCCTATCAAAAATACAATATATCACCAAATAGTAATTAATGTCTGAGCACTATGATAAGACGTACTATTCTTTGTCATTGGTAATGGCCAATTAGCACTTAATAACCTTAACTCTATTTTGCGTCAAAAGAAAACACCTACTATTTACATCAAAAATCTCGAACAAATCTGCCACAGAACAAAGAAGTATTTTAAGTAATTAGTAAGATAAATACCACTTACCCTGTTACAGCGGGTAATCATAGTTTTCTGTGCCAGGAACACTTTCTCAGGTGGGATCTCAATACCGAGGTCACCGCGGGCAACCATAATGCCGTCCGACGCCTGAAATACAACAAGCAATCTGCATAATTATAAGATACATAATACTCGCAGTTTGGATAGATAAATAGTATTAAATTTATTAAATATAACTGTATTATTTCATTGACTAGCTGCAGCACTGTCGTCGAAGATTTGTATTATTGAGTTTTAAACATTCAAACGTACTTATTTTCGTATATAAATAACAATTAATTATCGAATGTATAAACGCATGACTTTGCAATTACTGCACCTGTTTGGTTACTCCATTTCGCTATCACTTTGGGTAACGTTTCAGCATAATAAAATTATATTTGGTTATTAAAAATGAAGATTTTTTCATATAACTCGAATGGCAAACAATATAAAGGCACAACTGATGGTACGTGGTAACCATCGCCTATATACATGAACACCAGCACGGACATCACGTGATCATGGGACGCCCGTGATACCACTCACAGGTTGCCATTTCGTAAGACTAGCAATAATATCCTGCAATTTCTTATCTCGAATTTTACAAAAACCTTTTGCATCAGCAAATTTACTACGTGAATAAACTATTTCAAAATTGGAATTTTGATTAAAAAATCGTCATCTACATTCACGTTTTTTGATCTCGATTTATTCATTAGTACACCCGTGAGAAGTAGGGGCAAAATACTGGTTTATAACATTATTAGGATTCTACTTACAGCAATAATTTCATCAAGGTTGACCATGCCTTGATGATTTTCGATCTTGGAGATGATTTTAATGTTCTTCCCCTTCTCGCCGAGGATGTCGCGGATCTCCTGCAGCGCGGCACCATTGCGGATGAACGATGCGAAGATCATGTCCACCTAGTCACGGAAAATATTGAATAGAGTTAGTTATAGAATACCAATATAAATTATACCAATACATCAATTATAAATGATTGCAGGGGGACGAGCCTATTGCTGTCTCTTGGAATGAATCGGTATTATAATTTTCAACGAGTCAGTCAGTATTTTATAATCATCATTTTTTGCCTTTATTCGTATCAGTATGTCCTCTTTGTCCCTCAGAGTCCTATCAGCTATCATATCTGAGCTTACTCTCCGTTTATACATATCAGACAGTATTTAACAAACAAAAATGTTTAATGTCAGCCCAATCTTAACGCAATACGCCTTTAGGGATCTGTAAATTGGGTTTATTATTATTAACCGGTGTTTTCCTACCTTTCTTTTGTTAAGTCTCTTTCCCTGGATTATATATATTATTTACATGTCCTTTTGAATTTTGTCATTATAATAGCCTTCCCCCTATCCTCCTAATTGAAAGGTCCATCTGATCCATTATGAACCAGGTTAATAATATTTCATACCCTTCTCCATTCATTGAATACTACTGTGTATACGAAAATTGATAATAATTATAAGACTGGACTAAACTTAAAATCGAAACAAGAAACAAAGTCATCTTTAGGTATATTAAATTAAAATAGGATAGGATTAATTTATAGGTTAGGATTACTTTATATTACAGTAATAATTTAATTAATGATAAAACAGACATTAATAAAACATTTATATCGATACACGCGTCTTTATATTATCGCATGAATGACCACCGCATGCTTCTGTAAATGATGTATTACGTTCATTTTACGTGTTTGTGATAAAAGGATTTATTTATGTTAGATTATTCATCTGTTGTCAGACGACCGGCGTATACTGAAGGTCATCGTATCGTAGACGTCATACAAGATGAAGGAAGACTTAACAAATTTAATTAATGTGAGATAAAAGAACCCGTCATACAGTTATACAATAAAAATAAAAACAACTTGTCTTTGGGTAATCATAGTTCCGTGCCTACAATGTTTAGAAAAAAATAATAAATGTATTAACTAAGTATTGAGTCAGTTACCTACCATACTATTGAGTCTTTTTCTGTCTTTCTGAAAATTACTTCACAGGAAAATTTAGTTTCATTCATTTCTACCCTAATTTTTAAAACCAAAATGGAACTATAATTACTGTGTTTTATCTTTCCCAATAATACTTTATTTTCTTTACACTAAGAGTGTAACCTAAAGAAAACTTAGGGATGAAGTAGAAACAATTGTCACAAAAATTAAAATTATAGTAAATTAATCAAACTCCCGAACACAGTTATGCAAAATAATAATAATATTTTTCAGTACTATTTCATTATCATTCATATGTACATATTACTAGAAACATAATTGTCTATACATACGCCTTGTTCAACTCCGAAAAGCAAATCGGACTTGTCCTTCTCCGAGACAGCTGGCAAATCGACTGGGATTCCGGGAAGGTTGACTCCCTTTCTTGATCCAAGACTACCTGTAAGTTTACATATTTCATATTAAGTTTTTTGTAAAGCATTTCAGCATTCTTTTATACTGACGGTCTACCGCATTGTAAATGGGATCCATCTCCTATGTACAGGTGCAGTACCACGGTCATAACATGAGACGCTGGAGGTACCTTGTATGCGTTGCCAAGGAGTACTAAGATGTCATGCCTCCGTATGATACTTAGACTGGATTTCACAAATCGCAGTATAAAAAGTTCAAGGAAACTGAGTTCACCGTAAACTTGAAAAAAGGATTAACATTGATCTCGTTTTACTTTAAATGGAATTCACCAGCATTATATAAATCGCATTAAGATTTTCATTCGTTCACAGTGTTACACACTCATAAAATATTTAATGCAATGGGTAATTTAACTAAAATAATTTTAAGAAATATTTGTAATTCCATCATGTGATAATTAGGATAAGTTTTAAGTTTTTAATTTAATAAGTACTATTGACTACAAAATTTATAACAACAAGTTAAACATTATATTATTGATGATTCTTTTGACATTACTGGCAATTTTCTTTTTATTCCCGATATTATATTCTCAAACATTTGATTGAGGACTATTAATAAGTGACAGCTGCTTTAAACACGTTTAAAAAGTTCACACGTAGGAAATCGGGCGTTCAGAATTTGTAAACAAGTTTAGCGAAAACTAGTGCAGATCTACCATCTGTGAAATGCAAAATGAAACTGAACTCGATTAGTTTCTTTGCTGAAATCGGGCCATACAAGGATAAGTCTCCAAAGTCCGAACACATCTTATACAGAAAGCTGTTTGACGGCTCAAGTTGGTGAAACAGAGTGTCTACGCAGACAACTTTGTACAAAGAGGTAAAAAAATTTAACTTCATGCCAAATTTGTAACAAGATAATGAGAGAATAAGAGTTCCGAGACAAATGAATACCTACTGGGTTACTGTAATACAGAACCAAAACTAAAAAACCTTTAATTATTAAATATTATTAATTTCTCTGAATTATTAAATGATAAAACTAATTTTTTTACTTATTAATCATTTTAATTAATATATTATCTTTATTATTAATTACGACACCTTTTTTTTATCTTTACCTGAGTTGAAATTATTAATATTAGTTAATAATTATTAAAAAATATATATATTTATTTAGAATACCTACATGTTTCACAAATAAATACTTTATATCTTGGCACTTTCTTGGTTTCATTTCCTTATCTCATATTATTATCAAAAATATTTTTCAATTCGGGAAGTTTTATCTTTTATACAATATTAAATACATTGTATAAATATATATAATGTATGCAATACATGCATATACATTGTAGATGTAATAAACAACAATAATATAAAACAAAAGCTACATATACCTAATATATTACCTACTAATGACCTATATATCCCATTGTGTCATTTATCTTTACTATCATTGATATTTCTGATATATTGTTTAATTATTTACATGTTGTTTCGCAGCATTCCAGATAATCTAGTGTTCTAGACAGAATTCAATGTAATTATGATAACATATCATCATATCTAGGGATTTTGTTTTCACTAATTATGACGTCTTATAACAACTGGAGCAAACTGGATTAAACTCCTGCCTGTCAGAGAAAGCCAAGAAAGAAAAATAAATATACACTTGTTTATTTTTCTTTCTTGCCTCGCTAATATTTTTTTATTTGTGTTATTACTAATAGATTAAGAATTATTAAACAATTTTAAATAAAAACATATTTATCTTGATAATATCAGATACCTACTAGCTTTGGAGTATACAAACTTTCATCCTTTATTTACCCCTTACCCCTATATCCGTCCTTGTGATATGATTTATGCTAGCAAGATACCATGTCAGGATGACCTCCACGGGGTCCCCCTGGAAACTATTGCGTTTAATTCCTGGCGAATTCGCCACTATGGGCTTAACTAATCTGACTTCATACTCATCCTATCAGCCTACGCTAGTGGCCCGCTCCCTACTAGAAACTATCAAGGTCAATTGCTGATGAATTTGTCACTTTAGGCTAACTAACCTGACTTAATATTCATCCTACACTGGTGCCCCTCTAACATATATACCGTTGCATGGATCTATATTTAAAAAAAAACTAATAATAAATACCTCCATTTTCAATGGTGCAAGTGAGGGTGTCAGATGACGCTGACTGGCAGATCACCGAAACAAGTCCGTCATCGATGAAGATTCTGTTGCCTGGCTTCACCACATTTGTGATGTTATTGTAGTCAACGAATATTGTGGACGCGTTCCCCTTCTCTTGGTATGCAGGGTCGGTGGTCAACTTGATAGTGTCGCCTCTCTTTAGTTCCACCTCCGCTGAACCACCCTGGTAAAGAATTTTAAAGTTTAATTTACAAAGACAAAATTAAGTATAGAACCCACACTTTTTATATGTCATTGGATTGGGAAACATATTCATGTTAGGTAACCGCCTGTTTTAGTGGCTTAGTTAGTTTCACCATATATTTAGTATAGCCCTGCTTTTCACTTAATAAATAAATAGATAAAACACCATTAGTGAGTAGGTACATAGTAAGTACATGTTATTCAAATCACTTATATCACAAAAAGTACAAAATACTTACAATGCTTAATAACATGATTTAGTAAAATCTTATCAAATATTTTTTGCGATATGCATCAGACAGATATAAATGATCATTTTCGGGAATAAAATATTTATATTCAGAAAACATTCAATTTTATCAATTTATTTGTTATTGTAGGTACAACCGTACATCATACCTAATCATCATTCACTATTCAATATGTTTAAGACTAGTTGTTATTCGCGGCTCTCCTCGTGTTGTATTCAGTTTTATTGCTAATTTAGTAAAAAAGTAAAAGAGATTAGTTACTTCGCTGCACATTCAATACAATACTACTAACTAGAACTAGACCATTATATTAAAACTTTACAGTTGATTTCCGATTTTTTAATCAGTAATGTAGTACTAGCATTTCGAAACGACGCAAGTTCCAACAATTATTTCATTGAGCAATACGCAAAATTTCGATCAGTTTTCCAAATCAAATAAATTGGTGGTAATTAAAAAAAATAAGTATAATAATATATCTGAAAATTTAAGTTTAAAACTATTATATACAGTAATACAACATAAAGAAAAAGAAGATTAGTACTTACACCTTCTAAAAGACCGGTTCTAATCTCTGGACCCTTGGTGTCCAGAGCGATGGCCAAGGAGAATGGGATGCCAAGTTTGGCACTGTAATTCTTCTCTGCCTCTCTGCAGTTCTTGATTGTTTCGGCGTGGTACTCGTGGGAGCCGTGTGAGAAGTTCATACGAGCCACATTCATTCCCGTTTCCATCATTTTCTCAAGCATGTCGACACCGCGGGAGGCAGGTCCTGATGTAGAAGGGATAATGATGTACTAATATATATTTATTTGACGGCCTCGGTGGTCTAGCGGTGTAGGTCTCGCACGGCATAAGCATTTGTAGTCATTATGATTTGTATCGCCCTGGGAGTTTTCTATGAATAATATATGTATATGCGACAAACATTCTATGTATTTGTATCAGTTATCTAGTACCCATAACATAGGCTTTAGCTAGCTTAACTTGAGTCTAGATGGCGCTGTGTAAATTGTCCTACGTTAATATTGTTATTATTAATTATTTACAAACTCACCTATTGTACAGATGATGCCCGAGAGTCGAACGTATGACGCCTTGGAGTCAATGTCGAGGGCGCAGATATGTTGCAACTGGGAGGTTGCATTGGCAGCAAGCAACTGCATGCCGGGCTTGTCTGACGAGCCCGTCTGATGACAATAATAAAGGTAATTAATTCTTTACGTATGTCATCTAACTCCTAATCGGATGGGCCGATTTCGATGAAGTTTTGTGAATATGTATATTTTAGAGGTTTGCTGGTGCAGGTTGTTCCAAGGTGCAAGTTGGGGCCACGCGATAAAACACTTTGCTGCGGTTCTTACACATGTATTTCTTTATGATAATGAAACGATTATTTCACCAGTACTAATTTTGTACATACTAGTACTGGTGGAAAATGAAATCAAATCAATTAGATCTTTATTGTGAATTCTCTACGATTTAATCACAATGGTCTCTTTGGTAAACTTTGGAGATTATAGAAACCTCATTGCTAGCAATGGAGTTACTAACAAATTCCACTCTAAATAGGATCAATAATGAAAATAAGGTTAGGACCTTAGAGCGTCAGGTCGACCTTATTGTGAAACTGCCGTGGTTAAACTCTGATAACTTCGCCACTATGGATTAGCTGACCTGACTTTTGCATCTAACTTGAGCTTATTCTCATCCTATAATCCTCCACTAGTACCAGATCGCATATAGCTTTAGCACTTGCACCATTACATTATCAGCAATAAACAAAAGTAAGGGGATTCTTGAGCTGTTATTGATTTATTTCTGTAGTCAATGTATGTGCTAATAACCTAAGTACCTACCTAAGATTAGCGTTCTGAGAATTACATGATACATTCAGCTACAGAAAGACAACAAAGGAGCAGCTAACTTTAGTCATAATATGACTGTAATATGGTAACCAGAGATAATTATGTCTACGTCTACAAGTCGTATGTACTGCTAAGAACTAATGATACAATACATTAGGTACACAAAACCAGGGCTGTAATATGTAGTTGCCTTGAGGTATAAATTTTACGACATTACTGATTTCATATACATTATAGACTACATTGTATATGTTGTGGAAATATATGACTTAATAAAATACATTATGTCATTTTATTTATTTCATAATAATATATAAAAGTAGGGCATAGACATAGTGATTAAATTAATATAAAAACATATATATTTGTAACGTTTTATTTGGACAACGCCTATTGAATTATATAGTATTATAAATAGTACTTAGCATTTGATAATGTAAAAAAAATCTGATTAATATATTTTCACAAGTAAAATACTTTCCTAATATAGGACAGGGTTTTAAGTATATTTATTGAGAAAAATTAAATCACATATTCTAAAGAATGAAGTTTTTAGGTCTACCTAAAGATGAATAGAACAATATATGTAATCATTTTAAATACCAAACTTTGAGGCATATGTTTAATGAACAAAATGTTCAAATATTTAAGCAGACACTGAATTTAAATTGTATATATTTCAATAGGTAACGGACATACCTGATTGGGTAGAACAAAAGTAATAATTACAATTATTTAACATGTCAATGACTCAACTTGTATTACAATGCACATACAAAATACTGAATCACATTAAAATGGTAATACTAAAAATCATAATATTTTTCTATTCAAGAATATATATTACATTATTCAAAAGCAATAAAAAAAAAATTAATATAGGTTTGTAAAAAAGATATAAATAAAAAGGTATTAAAGAATTATTTTTTTTACATTTATTTTTGGTCATATTAACATGTTAAAGACTCATGCCCAGTGATGGTGTGCAACAAATCTAGGGGTTAAATATTACATATTTAAAAAATAATATATGTAATTAACAAATAAAAATGCCAGTCCCTATGTGAGAAATAAGATTTTTCAATGCAGTTTTCAACATGTTAAAAAAATATATTCAATTTAAGGTATTAAATTTTTGAAAAACAGTTAAGTTATTTAATTATATTTTAGGGCCTTGATTTATATGCTTGTATGGATTTTTTTAAGTAATTCTTTAGAAATTTGGTAACATAAAATCAGCTGTATAAGTGAAACACTAGGAGGAAGAGACAAAAACAAAAGCAATGGGCCAGTTTTTATTCAGTTGAGTACGAACATTTTAAATACAAACCAAAATTAAATAATAATAAAGCTATGTAAGAGGTAGTAATATAAAATGTAACAATTATGTCATAGACATAGAATATGTACATCGGCAGATAGAATTTTTTAAATGTAATAGAATATATAGAAGTAAAGAAAAAAAATACAAAGGCATAAAAGTAAATTATATTTAGGAGTTTTAATTAAATATATTAACACCAACCTATAAATTTACCTTCAGTGCCATTGGCTTTATACTATTAATATTCACATTCATTATTTAAATTAAAATATTTTACCTATTTGTGGATTACATAATGACATTAATAATATAACCAAGATTAAAGTAATAAAATTAAAGCAATAATTAAATAATTACTGAACAGAATTGTTAAAATTTATAATATTTGTCCGCCTGCTAAATAAATGAGTACATTTTCAAACCTTGAACTTTGCTTACACTATTAAAATTCAGAATATTAAAGAAACCTATATAAATTAAATTATTATATACACCGGCGTCAAATATTGTCAAGGCAACGCACGAAAAGAAAACATAGAAACAGTTGACGTAACAGCTGACATCGTACAAAAATAAATAGTGTTAGGAAAATCATTTACCTCTGTTTTGCCATCATAGACTGTTGACCAAACCATATTCACAGAACTATTATGTAGAACTCGTACGTTAAATTGAACGTTAACCAAAACAGTTGGCGTTTGTGATCTTGAACTGCCCTTTAAACGTGGAAATGTTCGCCCCAAACCAAAGCCCGCCGGACTTGCGTATTGGGCGGCGAAACAGAAAAGCGAACGGCGCGCGCACCACTTAGCCACGACTGTAGGGTGAGTGCAACAATAGAAACACTAGAAACTGAGTATCTTATCTATTTTCATGATAATTATTTTCAAATAGCTTCATATTCTTCAGTTTTTTACTTTGTTATGCATTATTCAGGTCAAAATTGCAACTAACAAATTTCTATATCTCGCGACTACAGATTTGACATTCAGTTGGTTCTCTAAATATACATATTTGAAAACTTGCCAATATTTTGGTAGATAATAGTATATTAGAGGTTTTGTCTTATTAATTTGCTTCTTTTATGTTTCGTTTCCCGCGTTTTCATTATGACAATAAAAAGAGCTGTTTCCGTTGTGGACTTTTGATTTTCGTTTTTCCGTATCCGGTAAAATCATAGATTAAATAATAAACAGAATCCTAAGAACGAGAACTATGTTATTAACAGTCTATGAATGACCAGTGTTATAAAGGTTTTAGTACAGTGTATTATGTAAAGTTTAGTCAGACTATATAATTTGTTAAGTAGTATTATCTATAAATATTATGACTATATTTAGCAATTCCTACTCCGTCTAAGTACAGATGTGTTGACAAATCACTTCTATACTACTTACCTATATAAGTGAGTGCCCCGAAATATCGATATTTACTCGATATCTTTAAGATTATTTTATAAGATCTATAAAGATGTCTGGTTGGTAGAGACCTTTTATTTTAGGTCATCAGGTTTTTCTATACATATAGGTACATATTCCATATATTACATTTATTCTAGATATACTTTCTATTCGATCCCATGTATTTTTTGTATATAATATAGTTTTGGCCATATTGTATACCTACTAAGTTTTTGTTATTTATAAGTATACTCCATCCATTTTGGCATATTCCATAGAAATTTAATTCACTACAATATAAAAGTATATTCGATAACACAAATTGATTATGGGAAAATGTCAATCTGTTACGATTACTAGATCGAACTTGATTCCAAAAATCTTTTACACTGATAACTTGCGTAGGTTTTTGTTATCTGTATCATGCACATACAAAGCAGCGAATCATTTCATTCTAATCTAATTCATCATACATCATCATACTTTAAATAAATCGTTAAAGGTAGGTACATCTTATATGAATAATCGAATTCATGACTAGTTGCTATATATTAAAAGGGAGCAGTGTTAACGTAAAGGTATCTGCAGGGATCGTCGTTTTCGTTTGTTTATTGAGTCTGTTTCTTTATCCAATACATTTAATTAACTGATATGAGAGCAAGGCTCCTTCATTATAAAATACGAATAATCAAGGTAATACTTTGAGTATAATGAGTTGCAAAATGGCTCAATCTAATGCTGTTGCTCCGGAATTATACTCTATAGAATACGTACATATATTGACATTATATTATATGAAAAATAACTATTCTGTGATTTTAGGTTTACTCCTTCATTCTAGAGGCGACGATGTTTTGATAAAATGTAAGTCGAAATGTAAAAGCAAACATTGAATCCTTACAATATGTAATATACCTATATTAACCATGTTAACGTTCCAGAAAGAGTTTAATAACTATTATTATAATTCGAGTAGTTACATGCTTTGAGGAAAATTATTTACTTTTAGAAATACATACATATTATAGCTGAATGCCGGTTTCTAGATCGCTGTAATTTTTCCGTTATACGCTTTATAAACATTACTTCATCGATGTTTTCGTTGAATTTTGATAAATGGTATTTATATTATTTCTTATTGTTATTAAATATAATAATAGATACTTTTGAAATTATTAAAATATAAATTATATATAAAATAAAAGTAATTTATTTTATGTAAATATAAACGTATACATTTATTTTAGGTTATGTCTTATGACTCACTGTTATAAGACATCTATGAACAGTAGGTACTGATTGTATTTGATGAATATTGCAAGGGTATTAGTAATCCTAATTATTAAAAATATATTACATTATATTTGAACAAAATTATCTTCAATTCAATCAAATATATACAAAACAGTTTATACAGACGTGATGCTATTTTAAATAACTTTAACCTTCTTTAACCACAGGATATTATTAAAATCCCCAAAACGAATTTATTTATATACGGTAAAACAAGATACTTTCTAATCTGTTTTTTAAAGTTACGGTTATATTTCCTAAAACTAAAGTGAATTTATACTTACAAGCGGCATTTTAGATGAAAACTTATTCTTCTTATATTTAATTTGTATATAAATTATTTATACGTAATATTGTTCGTAGTAACAAAACGAATAAAATAATAATTAAGTAGTTTAGTTTGACAGCAACTTTAATCAAGAATGGTTAAGGAAGGACTTTAAAGGTCAACTGAATGTCACACAGGTAAATGGAAATTTTTAGAATAGAAACACTGAATCGTGATTTATCTAGTTTATGGATAGTTCAAATTACAAACTCTTTATAATATTTAATTAGTATTTAGTACTTATTTTCAAACAATAAAAAATAGCTTACATTGATAAATATTTCATTGAAATATTTAGGTTATAAGTTGATCGTTTTTTATTTAACTATGATCATATATAGTTGTCCTATTGACATTCGTAGTCTGCGAGGCATCCGTAATCATTGATGAATTAATTTTATATATAATACTTACATTACATAGTATAAACTGTTATATTAAAACATATGCTTCCATACAATGTTTTTTAATCTTTAAAAAGTATCTTAATTTATAGATACTTTACGGCTTTACCTATAGGCAATATTTAATAAAATTATTATGTACTTACTGTTTCTGATCTATTCTTTATTGCTTTCATGATTCTAGTATCTCAATATCACCAACATAAAATTAACAACTGAACACAGATCAATTGGTACAGAGCTACACAGAACGAACACAATTACCAATTGACCACTGTATAGGTACAACTGTACGCAAGACAATTTCAAAGACTCGTGTACCCTATTTATCAGTTGATAAAAACATGCATACCCTCTTATCAAGTCACCGGGTCCTATCTCTGACCAATTAAGTATTTATTGGAACAAATATTAATTCGTTCCGAAATACGTTTGTCATATTTTTTACACTATTGAAACAGCTGTATTTACCTACGTACCTAAAATTAAAGTGAGGTGAATAGAAAGAAAAATATAACTTTTAAACAGTCTGTAAACCTTACAAAGTGTTTTTTTTCCATTTTTGAACTGATTTTGATGATTTGTTTTTGTATAGTAGTTTGATGTCCGGTTTTCTGGAATATATTTTTATTTATAGATAATTCTGAGTTTATCTACAGCTTTGTCTTTTAAAGAAACCATAGTGTTTTTGTCTGATTACGTTTTTAATAAACAAACGTACAAATGGACATGTCTTATCATTTTTAATATGTATAAAATATCACGACCTTACCACGCCAGGAGCAATAGTGAGTCATTAATCAACATTTATTAAACACTCACTGTCCTCCGAAAAAGATAATTGAAATGTAACCGTAACATTGATTTGGTAGCTTGTAATCATTATTGTTGCCTCAATCTTTCAGTGGAAGTTTTTGGTAAAAAATGACAGTAATATATTGCATTGTCGTGATTCTCTGCATCCTTTCTCCATTACAACTTGATTTTAATCTATTATTTTTAGGTAATATTAGCGGCCAATCAACAAGGCTTGATGTCCGGCGTTGTGGATATTTTATGTGAAATATTGTAGTATTTCCTTCAGAATAGTAAAAAAATACTTAATATAAGTGTAACGTTTCGGAGATTCCGAATTTAGATAAAAATATGTTAGTGAAGATATAGAATAAAAATTAGTATATATTTTCCATGACGGTGAGTTTCGGTTGCTTTCTGAAAACGTTTCATTAATATGAAGCTAATTATTTATGAAATAATTACTTTATTGATAGTACCAATCAATAAAATACCCAATATACAATTATATTAAATTGGGTAATTTGAATACAATATCTGACAACAACAATTATTTGACATAAATGTATGTAAAATAATAGTTGTGTACATAATTTATGTAAATCAAAAATAAGTAATGATGCTGTAGGTTAGTAGGATATAATAAAGTATAACATCGTTGAACTTATTTTTATTATCCAAATCCAATTTACAATTAAAATTAACGATATAACAATTTGTCCGTTAAATCATAAAAATAAAATTCGTATATCTACTGACAAGATTTTTACCTTTTGCAAAGGTGTTAGGAATGGCATCCGAAAAATAGCATAAAAGATCCTTTCCATGATTGGTAAAACACGTTCGATTTTTAATTCTAGCCGAACACTCAATTTGAATACATGCTCTACAGAACTTATTATTTTTTCATTTCATTAAATACGCAAGGAACCTAATCATTTCTTTAATATTAATATTATAAATCACCACAATCAATGCAATACTTTAGTATTTGATTGCATAGTGAAGGAATGGCGTTTCTTGATACCTATTCGTGCTTTTTACCTCTCGTAAAATTTATAAAGGAAGTCTATGCATGTGGTCTATGGTTTTATGTGCCGGTGGCTATCTACCATATGTACTGAGCAACCAGACCTGAGAACACTATTTACTCCAAAAAGGTAACAAGTAAAAATATAAGTGTAAGATAAATACTTTGGCAAATTATGTACAAAAAATTAAAAGCTAGAATTAATAAGCGAACGTGATTATATTATTTAATTTTAATTATTGGATAACAGAAAATATTTTATCAATAAAAACACATGTAGACATTCTGAATTTCATTATACCTACATGAATAACATTGGGTACTGTGTGATGAACAAAGAGAGCACATACTGTAAGGCTGCCTCTTTATGTCTCCATTACTGTCAAATTTCAAAAGAAATTTAATTACCTTCAGTTTATAATCGGAAATTACATTCTGATTAATAAATGTACCATCGGAAATTATATTCTTATAAATAAATATACTACTTTAAAGAAATCACCGAAACCGTTGTTGTTTATGTTTTGCAAGTAGTTTTGTGTTGTATAATATTTTACTAATGACATTAGATGTAAAAGCGGAAATTTTATAAGATCTAGTAATTGATCTTTGTACATACAGTAATCATGCTGTTTCCAGGGTCTTTCATATCATTAGGTTTATATGACCAAACCCATTCTTCTATCTTACCTTGACAGCACAATGTCATATTACAATATATACTAATCTTCAATTTTCATTAATATGTTCACAAGTATATAACAGGAATTCAGAGCAAGGCGAGACGCTGAGGCGAATGTACAATATTCTCCTGATAAATATATTTATATCGAGTGGAAACAATTCTAGTGAAAGATGGTTCCATCTATCGTAATTCGTTTAAGTTCACGTTACACAGTCATACAAATATTTGTATACAAAAATAAATCTGTACTAATATTTTAAAGAAGTAGTATGTTTGTATGTTTTTTGTTTCGGGTAATCTCCGATTGTGCTGATCCGATAATTGTTAATTAAAATTTCTTTCTATGTTAGATATACCTTATATTTTCCCCGAGTCCTATAGGCTATATACGACCAATACGAGCGGTGCAGCAAAAATGTGGCAAAAAATATTCACTTTCGCTGCGCGCGCTGCGTAGACGGTTGGTTACGTAAAAATATGTATGACGGAATTGTTCTCCTTTAAAACAAAAAAAAGTCATTGACAACATATGTCTATCCTATAAGGTTAACTCATTATAACCTTTTTATGGTAATCAAATTTTCTTTGAAATATGACAGGTAAACATTGCCAGGCGTATAGGAATCACGCCCGCATAAGGGCATGGTTTAGCTGCTACATAGAAAAATACTGTTGAAATTTTTCACAACATATCTATACTTAGTTCATAATAAATTCTTAATTGTATACTGTTAATTTGTAGAGAGCAGTCATAGAGCAAGCAATTATTTCGATGTCTAGACAACAATGTTTTCATAAACTATGCAAATAAACCAATAATGTGCGTTGATATTTTAATTTATAATTAAGAATATTTCATTTGTATTCGAGGCAGTAAAAGATAAATGACTATAATTATTGTCTATGGTTGTCTTTTAAGCTTTTTAATTTAAAGGTTTGTTTCCATTAGGTCATATGTTCACTAGTAAGCTAACGACAATGCATTTACATTTATCAGACACTACTGTCCCAATGGAAACAGCCCTTTAGTAATGATTTGTTACAATTAAACATTCAATATAAAACAAAACATAATTATTCATCTAAAGAAGCAGACTAGTTACTAATATTCCAATTTCAACACAGAACCAATTGTAATAAATATAAAGGAACAGCAACTATTTGAACAGATACTTTCAAATCGAGTTGTATCGTTAAACAGAGATTAATATTGTGACTTCAAGCAGATAATATTATAAAAAATCGTAACACTGTGATTAAACGATTTAAGTTTAAAAATAGACTATACAGTATTTTAGGCCCACATTTATTTATAAATATATGTTAACAGCGCAGCAAAATACATTTTTCTTTATAATATTTTATGCATTCAACATGATAATTTCAAATATACATCAGTATACAATGGAAGGTTAATCTGAACTATTACATATTTATTCATTAAAATATTGTCAGAGTAACAAGTGAAGATATCTGTGAAACGTTCCATATAATTTACAACTCCTCAATGGTTTTCTGTACACTAAATTTGTTATATATTTCTACTACATCAATAGTATCACGCGTCAGGCGCACAGATTATCCGCGCCAGCCGCTCGAGTCTCGTTTTAAGCTTAAAATAAAATAGCATAGTAACTAATGACACGCTTCGTACCGTACCGTCACTGCTATCCGAACCGTTCTAATAGTCACTAGTAGTCGACCGAGGGTGTTAACTAAAAACGACGAAGTATATATAATTTAAAAACAGAACGCAGCTCGCAAGGACGTCGTATGAAAGGAAAAGAACCAGAGTGGTCCGGCTGCGTCGACGCTGCGCGGGCCCGGCCGCGAGGCTGCGGCCCGGCGCCCGCCGCGCTCGCCGGCTGCACTAGCCCGCGTCGCTCTGCACGTAGAACAGCAGGTACGGCGTCGCCGCCGTCCGCACCTGCACACCACATTACTACGTCAAGCGAGTAACGATCGGAGGTAGTCGATCGAGAATATCAACAAGGCGTCGGAGACGCCAGACCGACTCGGAACACAACTACGGTTTTAATTAAAAATCAAATAATAGTAAAAAATGTATATTTTTCTCAAAAGGGCTCATAGAGAAGAGAAAAGTAACAACAAGAAGTCAAAAGTGACAAATAAAAAACAGATTTCAAAAATATAAAGTTTACATAAAGAATGGTAGACAAGCTGCAACACCATCTATGACTACACCTACTAGTCGCTGTAGTCATACATGGCAAGAATATGGATTATATTCTTGCCATGTATGACTATATAGTTCTTAGATGGGCATGGTACCCTATAATTATGCAGACGGGTCCTGGTTGTCTGTAGCAAGTTGTAGGTTTCTTTCTCTCTCGTTGTTAGTAGGGAGTGGTTGTGTTGAGGTAATTTTAAATGATAAAGATATACCATCATAACCATTTAGACCATACAAGGATACATTATATAACTAAAACTTTTTATATTCAAAATGTAACATGATCAACAAGGAAAATTTTAAATAAACTTCCATATCAAAATACTAGCTCAACTGATACAATGATTATAATTGATTGAATGACTGAACAGTTGTTATTTGGTACAAAAAGTTTGTTATCTTTCTAATTGAGCTGTCTTGGGAAGGAGATATTGAGAATACTCAATGATAGAGACATTAAAGATATTAAGGTCTCGTCCCTTCCACAAATAGAACGCCACCAATTTGTGCCAAAACAGAGAAACATAATTCCATCATTTGACAGGCAGTAAGTTTTTTCTAGTCGAGCAGTATCGGGAGACTTCTTCCCGATACTGCTAGTTCACTTCTACAACTAGCCAAATCGAACGCCACAGTCATGTACCAGAGAAGCATAACTCCACCATTCGATGCTTTGTTTACCTTGGGCTCCGCGGAGAGTAGATCCTCGAACTCCTCGTTGGATATAGGCTTGACGAGGTCGTCGTCGCAGGCGAGCCAGCAGTCGGCGCGCGGCCGCGGCAGGCAGCAGTCGCGTGCGGCGCAGGCGGCGGGCGCGGGGCGGCCGCGCGCGAACAGGCTCCGCATGAACGAGGGCGCGGCCGCCGCCTCCCCCCCGCCCGCGCCCGCGCCCGCGCCGCCCGCCGCCTCGCGCGCGCACCGCCCGCCCTCCGTGGGGGCGGCGCGCGCGTACGCCACGTAGTGCCCGCCCGTCAGCGTCTGCCCCAGGTGCATTATCACGGCCCATAGGATGTATCTGCAGAGGTTTTTTTATACGATAATGAAGCCACCTGCCCAAACGGATTACACAGGACACCAGTGGAAGATGATAATATGAGTATGAGGTTAGGTCAGTTGGCCCATACTGTCAAATTCACTAAGAAAGTGATAAACACTATGATTTCCAGGAGGAACCGCGTGGAGGTCGACTTAACATGGTACATTGGTAGCAATGGGGGGTACTAGTTTCCATTATTAACAATTCTCTCCCCCCTGTATGTGCCGAATCACCGTTGGATAAATCGGTTACTTTTATATCCAGTAACTGGTAACATGTCCAAGCTTCGCATGAGTGAATAATTCCGCACCATTGGGGCGAAAAAATACTTTGTGATAATTTTTATTTTACATAATGTATTATTCAGTAAAAGAGGCCTTCATTTAATTTGAAAACGTATTTATTGAAAGAAAAAGATATAATGCGTAGTTAGGTTACAGAGTAGACACAAGTTTTCTTTTTTTTATGTTTCTGGAAGCAGTCTACAAAATAATAGTGTATTATTTTTATTGTTAAGCTGGTATATCCAATTTGGTAGCCCCAAATTGGATAAATTCCTAATTCCTAAATCCTTCCTAATTCAAAACATTCTGACAAAATATTCTAATAGTTAAATTGTTGTGGATGTTTTTTTATGTTAAAGAGTTAGTCTCTTTTATTTCGTTGTTTTGCTTTTACATGTAGTAACGTCGAATCTCATAACATTAAAGTCCTGCCGCTCAGAGTTTACGTTTCTGACAGGTCGGGATCAAATGAGTGATTTAACTTTGTACTGACTAACATAACCACATCAAACTGTGTTATTTTAAGGTTATTATCACATTACTACAAAAACAAATAGTTGACATAACCTTGAAGCAGCGAAGTTTATTGTGATTTGTTTATAATGAACGCGTCAAATTTAAAACGGTATAGAACATATAGATCAGTAAGTACTGTGAGAGGTACATAACGAGAACAAACCAATACCTGTGGGCGGAGGGCTGGTCGGGCTGTCGCCGCGTGCAGGGCTCGCAGAAGCACGGCATGAGGAGCGGCGTGGGCGCGTGGCGCGTGATCTTCTCCATGCCGCCGCTGAACCGCTTCAGTTGCAGCACCAGCAGCCGCGGCAGCCGCGAGTACGCCACGCTGCGCCGCGCCTCGTTGTAGCGCAGGCAGCGCTCGCACCAGTACTGCACACGAGGGGAGCGGATTATTATTATTTGTGAATTATAAATCTATGATCCACCCATATAACGGTTTAAGCTGGCGGAGTACCAGCGGAGAATGATAGGATAAGCATGAGGTCAGGTCCGTTAGCCCATCGTGACAAATTCACCGGGAATGAAAGAATGTGTCGTGTAAAGTCTGCCTTTATTTATTACCTTGTTCTGGTCGCGTAGGTATTCGCTGGAGAGGCACGCGGCGCGGAATGGTTCTTCTTCGCCGTCTTCCTCGCACACCGGCACGCACAGCTCGCACACCGCTTGCGCCTTCTCTGTCACACTCTCGCACTCCAGGCACATTGTGCGAACCACCATCGTACCTGTCCAGACAGGGGAAAGGGGTTTATTATTAACTACTAACGAACCCGTACTCACGGATGCACTACTAATCTTTGAATTTATTGGCTTGTTATATACTAAAAAATGCTAATACATATAAGCCTTCCTCTTGAATCATTCTATCTATTAATCAATTGCTAAAAACTGCATTAAAATCCGTTGTGTAATTCAAAAGATAGCAGCGATATTGTTTCATACTATGTAACAATAAAACAAATGGACATCCCATTTGTTTTATGTCATCAATAACATTAAATTCTTTTTCATAATAAATGTTGCTGAAACCTGCATTTAAATCCATTGTATAGTTTAAAAAATCTATGTGGATAAACAGTGTCCGCGACTTTGTTTTATACTATGTAAAGATTATTGAATTATAAATATACCTTCAAAATCATCAGCAACAAAGTCCCAGCCTGGCCGCGTCCTCTCGTCTCTTTCGGTGTCGGCCGGCGAGGAGGCCCGCTCGTCCGTGGGAGAGTTCCTCTTGTCGTTCACCTTCACCTCTTTACGCTTCTTCCACGATTTACGCAAGTTGCCAAGTGTGGGCTTTGCCCCATCACCGTCCAAGCTTGGCTGGCGACCGATTCCGTTACTAAAACAAAATTTAAGTATTTCATAGACAGGTTAACACGGGCCTAATTTTATAACAATGTTAGCTTTCGGTACTTCTACTTAAGTACCGAAAGTTGATATATCAATATTGTAAGATGCCTATAGTCATGGAATCACATCTGACTGAATGACTATCTAAGAATGTCCAAATACAGGATTTTATGTAATTTTTATGATAGGCTGATTCATATTTAAACATTTATTTTCAGATTACAAGCGAGATTATATTTATATTAGTAAAAATAAAAATGCAAAACATATCAATCCACCATGATAGATCTAACACCAATCAGGAGCGCGTGACGTCACTTATTCGTAAACAACATCGGTGTACTCAATTTAACATATTTTATGCTGGATTTGGCATACTTTTACGTTTTTTAGCATACTTGTTGTTTGTTCAAGTCACCGTTTATAGGCTATGTGCAACAGCATGTTTTCACTTCCTTTTTCTTATACAAAAAGATGTGAGATAGAAATAGACTACAATATCGCATACATATGTAATTTGAATTGAAAAATTAGTATAAAATAGTATAAAGTAAAATAGTATATTTTATAATATTAATAATAATAATTTTAATAAATGTTATGTGTACCTCTCTCCGTTTTCATGTATTTGTAGCCTAGAAGCTCGCGAGGAGAGCGCCCGGCACGTCTCGCGAATGTTGTCAAGGATGCAGACAAGCAACTCATGTGCATCTTGCTGTCTGTTACCTGCAATTAACGTAAGATATATAAATGGAGATTGAAGAAAATGCGAAAACAAAGCTTTCGGTACTCTCTCTCTATTTCACATATTCCTGATCAAGCAGTATCCTTAATTGAAGAGTGAAATATGGAAATGAAATTACCTCTATTACGTCTTCAGAAATGAATAGCATGAGCTTCATGCGAGTCACAATGTATTTTGTGAGTCTATGGATTCTTATGTAAATAGTTAGGGTTGCCACTTTCCATAAGGTGCACCCCATTTTATTTCAATAACAGTTGCATAAAATTACCTTCAAATGTGGAGTTGACATCCCTAAGAGCAGCTAGAAAAGCGTCAGCGGCAAAGGGTTCAGGGCTCGCGTCAGCTGACCCGCTGTTGATACATTTACTCTCAGCCGCACGTAAATTAAAATAGGTTTCATGTAATTTCTCTGTTGCTATCTGCAAATAAATATATATATATATATATATTACTAGGTGAGCCTGTATCTCCGAACTTATTTGTTTATTAATTGGAATAAAACCAACAATATTACAAGTGAATTTTACCAGATTTCATTAAGTTAAACCAGCACTCAAAATGGTTAAGCTTGTTACTGAGATTAACACACACTAACAATAAACAGATTCTAACAAACATTGCTCTGGGGTCGATGACATTGATAAAGTTTCCCATATCACCATCTGGTCAGTAACATTGTTTTATATATATAGATTTCATTAAATAGAATAAAAATATTTTAACTCAGTTTTATAATGTACATTTAAGTCATTAATAAATCATTTCAAATTAATTGATACAGGTAAATACAGGTAACAGGTTCCTGCTTCATCATTTACTTATGAACTGAATGGAACCAACACAGTGTAACCTACCCTATACTAATATTTATAAATTTAGCTACAATATAACACTTGGAGGTGTTATTATAATAACAATGAATTACATCTAAACAATTAAACATAAACATATACAACCATATATAATGTATTGGATCTGTAATTTGGCGGATTCTAAAAGGTTTTGTCAAATACGATGGGTATTCAAAATGTTCTCGGGTATGTATATAATATAAAGAATCATCATTGGATCTATAATTTGTGGGTTCACCATTGTTCGATTACTGAGTTGAGACAGATACGGGATAGCGACGTTCACCATTGAACCTACTGGACGAACAAGAACCTACTCGACCATCTCCTGGTCGCCAGACGAGCGCGAGTGCGTTGACTTACACGCCATTGTATCCTGCTCTGCTGAGGCTGCACTCTCACCGGGTTGTGAATTCTCATTACTACTAATTAAAGGGGAGTAATAATCGCATGTGCTGATTTCTTGGTTGGGATCAACCCTAGATCTAATTTGATCAATGTGTCTTTGTAACATGGAACCATCGTCTGTTGCTAGTTGATAATCCGTGTCACCTAAGCACCGTACTACCCTACCCCTGGCCCACTTTTGACCTAGCCTATAAGTTCGATACCGTACTAATTGTTCTTCGCGGACCGCGCGCTGCGAGCCTCCCGCGGCCAACTCCTGGTACCGCTGTATTGCCCGAACTATACTTTCGCGATCGGGTTTTATGCAGTCGAGTCGTGTGCGTAATGCGTAAAACCTGTAAAAGCTGTGCTGGGCTTTCCCCTGTGGTGGCATGCTCCGTATTTCTATATTGTAATAAGAACCGCCACAGAGCGATGTCAATATCTTTTTTTTTTATGATAGCCTTGTTAATTACCTTCTAGCATATTTTTACTACGCTTTCTGCTGCCCTGTTTGAAGAAGGATGATATGGGGCAAAAAATATATGTTAAATGCCATTAACGCAAAACGTTAGAAAATTCTTCACTAGAGAATGGTGGACAGTTGTCACTATTTGTTTTGGCAATCCGAAACGAGCCCAAATTTCTCTGAGTTTAGAGATTACACCCGTGGCTGTAGTGTTGCCCATTTTAATTATTTCTATCCATTTATAACATGCATCTACTACTACCAGAAATGTATATATACATTTCTGGTAGTAGTAGATGCCTACTAACACAAAACTGGGCTGAGCCCGTATCAATTTCCATAGATTTTTTTTCTATAAATTAAAATGTTTAAACTAACCAGATTATAGTCCTTTAATAATAATTTCATTATGGGTTCACACTCGACGCGATCCTCCGAGTCCGACTCGGCGCTCTCTGGCCACAGCCGGTGCATGTGATGAGAGCGTGCGTGCGTGGGGTCGGCCGGGCGGCCTGCGCGCGCGTCAGGTCGCGCGGGGCGCGGGCCCGCTGCCCGGTATTTGTCCGCGCGCCCCGCCTTCCCACTCTCCTGTGCCGCCGTTGCTACCTTGGTAAACTCGATCCGCCCGCTATGATTTAAACATTCCTTTAAGTTCGGGCATACACGTTTCAAGTGTCCGTATTTCGTACACAAATCACATCTGTAGTTTCGAAAACGACATTCGGTCCACCCGTGTCGTTTATCACCACAAGCTTGACATCCTCCGCCGACATACAGACGATTCATATCTCGCTCGATGTGATTGACGCCTTCCATACTCGTTCTTTGCATGGACCGGTGCCGGGCAAAGCCCGTGCCGCCAGACTTGCGATTCCTCTGCGCGCCCGCACCGTAACCCTTTCCTGTGACCATCTTACATTGCGCCTCTCTTTCAGCTGCCTCTAATGTCTTCGCTAATGTCACTGCCCTTTTAAAATCTATGTTGTCTTCCAATATAAGACGCTGTCTCATATTTTCGTTACAAATTCCGAATACGAATTGGTCTCTCATAATTTCATTCAAGCTAAGTCCAAAATCACAGAATCTGGTCATCTTTTTAAGCTCTGCTACATACTCTGCTACACTTTGTCCGTTACGCTGGCAACATTGTCTAAACCGTAATCGTTCCGTTAATATTGAGGGTTTAAGAGATAAATGTCCTTGCATTAATTTCTTAACATCTTCGTATGTGTACTGCGACGGTTTCTTGGGTGTACATAAGGTTAACATGAGTTCATAAGCTCTTTCTCCAATTACAGATATTAACGTCGGTACTTTTAAATTTTCCTTGGTTCCGTTTACTAAGAAGTACATTTCAATTCGGTCACAATAAGATCCCCAGTTCCCATTTACGACATCGAACTCACTTATTTTACCACTCGACATTCTCGTGAATGTATGTACTGTCACTATGTATTAACACCAATATACTTCAAAAATGTAAAATCATCCTCGTCACTGATAAATAAGACGATTTCTGCTTCAACATGTACTTATGAACTGAAGGGAACTAACACAGTGTAATACTACCCTATACTAATATTTATAAATTTAGCCACAATACAACAACTTCAAATTTGATCATGTTACCACAGCATTTGTATAAAGGTACTGTTAGCAGTTTGGTTCTTTGCAAAAGTTGTTTAGTTCTAGTTGCATTTTAAACAAAATGTGTAATATATAATCTTATCTGCCTATTAAATATTAATCTTTAAAATTCATGATACAGTATCATAAATTAGTGTGGCTTATACAATAAAAAAAATATAATCATTGTAGTATAATAATAATCATGTTATATAACCTAGTTACTGATATTTTATCAGTTGACAGACTTCTCTACATTATCTCATGAGATATTTATGATCTATTGTTTTTTTAACTATCTTGTGTATGTTTTATGAATACAGTATAAAAATTACTTTCAAAAGACTGTAGTTTCATGCTCATGGAGGTTAACCTATATTGTATATTACTAGAAATGGGGTCATCAGTTCACATTTTTAACTAATCCCTTTCCCCCTAGGCTGCAAAATTAAATCTATATTGATTTTAATTTGGTATATCTATAAATAATAATACAGAAACATCCATACCTGTATTTTACTTTTCCCAGAACTGTTGTCTGATTGCCCTAGCGTTAGAAGGTCCTTACTGCTCCAAGACCTGGTTCCTGAGGATGCCAGGCCAGCAGCACTTCTGCCCAGTGACGAACTCTTTTGTCTGATACTGCCAAGTTTCTGTTCTACACTAGCCAAGTCTGAGACAAGGTGATGTAGATTATGAAGGAAACGGGGTGCATATCTGAAAGAAAAGTAGCAAGTTGATTTAACTTTTACAACTACAAAGAAATTAGGAGAAAGGAGTTTAACTATACTATTTCTATTAATTTTCGTTATGATCATTACTAGTAGTAGTAACATAACTTCAATAGTTCGTAAAAAAGTTAAAATACAGGCAACAGATAACAATTTCCATCAGATGTAAACAGTAATACAGAGATAATTAAAACTGGGTTAGGATGAAAAGTTGTATGCATTCTCTATCTCCCTTTATATATGTACCAAAAAGGATTCAATGTAACTTAAAATGTGGTACATATATAGTATATAGGATAGAGCAGGCAGACTATTTTTTATATTAATCCTGTTCTAATTATCTGAGTGGTACTTAACTACAATAAGACTCAGATAATTACAATTGTGTATATAACTGTTACAATTTTTTACCTTGACTAGTAAAAAATTGTAAACACATAACATTCTCCAGTGAATAGATGGAAATGTTTGGTATTATATGTATATATACAACAACAATGTACAAGTCTAAGTGAGAGCCTATAACTAAATAATATTATATTACTTACCGTAAAGTATAGAGAACACTGTTGAGAAAGCAAGTATTCCCTAAGTTTGAGAGTGTAGCAATTGGTGTCTTTTTCTGCACAGTGCCCGCATACTGGTTTTGTGATGGGTGATGGCCATTCAACATGGCAAAGCTGGATTGGATTGGCTTATTTACTATCAGTTCCGGTTCTGTAGATTGCTCTAAAAAGAGATAACTGTATTAGTTTTTACAATGATGTAACAGTTCTAATATCTAGGACACTGTCATTGGGGTATTGGGGCCTTAATTTTTTACTTATATATACATGTTAAATTAAAAATCAAGAAACATTTTTTGTTTTTTAATATTCTATAACGCGCGTGTTACGCCGGGAAATTACGAAACTAACCTGATTGTGTTGACGACTCCAGAGGTTTCAATTTTTTTGCGGCGCTTAAAATATTGTTATATGTTTTGTTTAATGGTCGTTTCACTGGTTTATTCTCTTTATTATCACTAGTAGAGAGCTTAGAAGGGTCAATATTCTTGTCTCCTAGTTTCCTGTTCTCATTAGTCAGTACAACATTATTTCTGTTTAATGATAGAGAAAACCTAGATTTCTCGATTCCCTTTTTCGTTTCAGGTACAGAATTAACTGGCATCTTCAGTATACCTGCAATTTAAACATACAGGTAGTAATTAATCATGAAACACCGAGCCACTTGGAAACTTTCCCAAGATAATGTCCGATGTGTGACGATTCCATGAATATTCTAAAAGTATACTTACAGGTATAGCTTCATTAGGTGTGTTGACTTACATTATTTAGTAAGGCAATAAAACTTATTAGAAACTATTCACAAAAACTGAAATTTTAATTTATGTTATTCGCGAACAGCCCCTTTGTAAGCACTCGGCCATATTGGATTATGTATGATTGATTGATGTTGTCTGTCGTTCGCTGTCGTTCGGTCAACGTTGTTACATTCTTTGTCTATGGTAGTTCTATTTTCTTTATAAACGTCAAAATATTTTTTTATTTTAATGTCTTTAGATACTAACTTTTTTACTTTGGGAAACCCAATTTTCACTGTGACATGTGATACATAATATGTAATATTATTACATTGAGAATAAATATTGAAAATAATATTTATATTAAATAAATGAGATTCCGAACAATTTCTATACTACAATACTACAATAACTTTCTATCTCTGTATTAAAAAAAAACAATTAAGCAATGCCAGTGTTACGACATCGAGGGGAAGCAAATACTTTCAAGTGGTTCATGATATTGGTCCTCATGTTTGGGTTAAAATATAAAACACATTTGAATTACAAATATATTTAAACTTTGTTAAAACTAACCTTTGGTAACACTATCGCAAAGCGCGGTTTTTGCCGCCAAAATAATTATCACGTTATCTAGTACTGATAAAAAATTGTCGCGAGACTTGTCTTTACTCTTTGGTAATATGGAATGTAATGGATGATAATAAGTGCACAGGATAACATAATACGTAGAGGAATACATATACGTTTGTATTCTACAAATTTAATTGTATTTTCTGCTTATTTTGATGGAAACCGATAGAAGCAAAAAAATTTAAGCCAGGACGCGGCTTTTGTATTTGTAAATTCATGCATAATATAGGTATGCAAATCATATATAGATGTCGCATACATACATTTGAAAAAATGGTGGGGGAGGGGGACAGATTATCTACCATATCTCCCTACACGAATAGGTAGGTTCAAGAAAACGAATTTGTACGGACGTAATATCAACATCATAGTCAATCAGTACAAACAATTTTATAAGACAAATATGTACTTGTAGACGTAACAACAGCTGCTTAATCAAAGGGGGAATCCACAATGTCGGATGCCAATTAATTTAAGCCTCAGGATTGGGACACTAAATATTTATATACGTGACCGGTGCCTCGGAGTAGTGGCGTGATAATACAAATGCAAATTACCGCTGGAGTTATTTGTGCCTGTGTCAATATTGGCTAAGAAGCGGCCCACTTTGGGGTTTGTTTGAGTGATGCATAGCATTTCATAGCAACCCTTTTGGAGGGTTAATGAAATTATCGACGCTGGAAAACAATTATTATACAACTTTAAAAAGGAAAAAATCGGTTATAAATAGTATATCCTAATTAATTGTATAAATAGGAAAGAGTCCATTCCTGTCTGCCTGTCTCAATAATTACATAGGAAATAATAATAATTATTATCATAAATTCTTCTGGGTTATTACTATAAGTTATTACTCATTAGTATCTATGTAAGTAATGGATTTAATGATAATATCGTTAGAAATGCTTTATGAGTAATCTACTATTATTTAATTATACCTACTCCATTCGAATTCTTGTGAGATTTTCACTAGTTAGAGCAGTCAGTAAAAACAGTCTTACAAATTTAATGATACATGCAGACAACGTTTAGTTATACCTACCTACCTATCTATAGTTCATTTCGGCGAAGATTTGCCTTATGAAAAAATTATAGCGGAATTAAAAATTTGTACCTATTATAAAAGTAAATAATTGCGATCTTTGAAATAATATTAAGTAAAATAAACGTAAAATTCGGTATTTTAAGTAATAAAATTATACTCATATTTTGAACTAAAATAAGCATAATTAATTTTTAAAAAGTTGGTTTCATGTTCTAAATTCAAAAATCAATCAAAAGTGCAGAAAAAAGACTAGATTAATAGATTGAGATATATGGCGGACCTACATAAGAAGTTTGCAACTCCACTGTTTATTTTGATCCTTTACAATATGGCGTTTCATTAAACCTTGACCTTACCCAAAAGTTGTTGTTGTGTTGCCAAAGAAATAATTTATAACTTTGACTATTAATTTAGTTGTCACATTTCACAATCTCGATTGTTTTTGAGTTAGAGCAAAAAAATAATTATATTTTGATCACTTAAGATGGCCTTTTTCATTACTTTATTTAATTGTACATGTTGGGAATAATGGTTGATTTAGAAAAAGAATTTTATTCTGCATTCAACAACATTAATGTCCGTTAATAATTTTAGTATTGTCAAATTTCAAGTTCATTCATCATCATTCATCAAGTCATGGCGTCGATTTGTGACGTCACCAGTCGCCTGTAGCTGTTCAATGACAGGGCGTACTCCGGCGTACTCCGGCGTACTATTGTACGCCATGGTCGATATTCTTTTACACTAACTGACCTGGGCGATTTTGTCTGCATCAATCAAATCAAATAAAAAATCATTGTCCTACATGAATAATGTAGGGCATTTTAGCCGCTTATGGACGTCAAATATTTGTATTAATTTTTTTCCCTCCCGCCCATTTGCCCAATTTACCTATTATCTTATTAAATTAAATTATAGCTTGTGTTATTCTGATATATAAGCTATATTACTGTAAAGTTTCGTGAAAATCCGTAGTTTTTGCCCGAATGAAACAACTATAGCAACATGAGAATCATTTTATAAAAAGTAATGTAGTTTTTATTATATTATATAAATTAAAAAATAGACTTAGCAACCGTTGCTGTAATTATTATTAATATATACGAGTAAGTATCTAAATATTTATTTTATGTAGAAAAAAAACATGAGACATTTCAAACGAAATATATTTTGATATCAAATATTTGCATAAGTACGTACTAATTTGAAATTCCATTTGAGTTAGTTCTAGTTTCGAGTATTAGTGTACAATTGACGTTTGTTTATTGGACAGAATGATTAGTTTGAAATTGCTTTATTCTGTAGGCACGTACCTATATGAGTTCGCGTTACAAACATTAATTAACTTTAAACAAGTTTATTAACAGTGGTTTCAGATAAATGACATATTGGTTTTCATGAATAAATAATAGAAATATTTTGAAAAGTTATAGTTTATTAATTTTAAGCCGTATTCTTGTATATAAACTAGCAATCAAATGTATAGATATTAATGAAGTCAGAAATAGTTTTAGGATCCTTTTGCGAATCACCAAATTGGCAATTTTGAACTCCCATGGAGTGCCTTTCTGTGTTCGTGCGGTTAATAAAAAAGGCAGGTTGTCCGGAATGGACTTCGACTCCGTTTTATATTACTGGATCTACGTAGGTTATTTCAGTATATTTTTTATTCAGAGCCAAGTCATTATGCACGGATTTTAAGAAATAATATGGAACAAGATAATCGAAAAGTTCTTTATTTAAATAAATTTCAATTGTATTCTGTTGAATAAATTTTTTAAAAGCATTTTTAGAGAGACCAGACAGACAGACCAGTATCATACATACATACATACAGTCCATACACAGCACTCGTTCACGAGTATGACAGATATAATTAATAACATTAACTATATTTGCATATGAGGTATATTATAATTTAAGTGAGGTGGACTTCGTATAAAGTCATTACCGTTGATAGGTCATATATATATAGAGATATATGTTTCAAATAGACACAGAGACAGCTTATCTCAGTCGCCAAGCAGCTTGCTTTGTAAGATACGTTTCAGTTCGTGTCAAGCTTGAAGAGAGAGATTATAATGTTACAGGATCTGTCATCTCTTGGAGACATACCCTGTATGCTTACAGAGTATGTCTCCAAGAGATGACATCTTAGCCCTCCGGTAACATACATGACATGAACAGGATGGATGGACAATGGACATAGAATTTTTTAGTTATTTTGGATACATAGCTCAAGAACAGTAATATTTAAAAAGATGGTCTATTTTCAAATATTTTTTTTTTCAAATAAGATAAAGAATGAATTACCTCAGAGGAAGTATGAAAGTGGCACCGATGTCGGAGAAGTTAAAGAGTAATCGTCTATCGTGGTATGGACATGTAATGCGTAGGAATAAAGATCATATCCTAAAGACGGTGTTACATATGAATGTGGATGGTTATAAGGGTAGAGGAAGACCGAAAAAGAGATGGATGGACTGTGTGAAAGATGATATGTTGACAAAGGGAGTAAATAACGGGATGACTGCGAACAGAGATGAATGGAAGAGAAAAACATTACGCCGAACCCAAATAAATGGGATAAGGATGAAGCAGATGATGATGATGGTCTATTTTCAAATCTATTTATGTTGTTCGTGTACACACGCGACGCGACTCTTACTAAAAAAGTCTTCAGCTTGTTTGCCAAATCCATAAATAAAAATATATTTAATAACATTAGTTATATTTACAATTTGACATACTATAGCAAGACTACCAAGAATGTTAGTAGCGAGTACCAGTGGATATATTGTTTGTAATGTACTATTGAAGTTCGACCTCCATTTGGTCACTGCTGTTGCTATTTCGTGGTGAATTAGCCACGATGAGCCGAAGTGACTTGCTGTTGCTGATGCTGATGCTATCATTCTACACTAGGCGGGAGCACTCTCCTCCGATCGATACCCCGGCTAATTACAACGGCGATTGAAATTACGACGACTTGAGCCGATGTTCGAATCCCTAGAGGTCTAAAATCAGACTAAAGTCATATTAGTCAGGCAGAAGTTGACCTTCAGCCGCCCAATACGTCCTTCCGCGTGTTTGCATTGTCATCTGCACTAGCTCCCTATCGTTCGGTGAAAGTTTTACAGGCCAGCCATAAAGTATATACGTACCTATCAATACAATACGTACTATCAAACAATTAAATAATACTACAATATAATTTTAATTCTTTAATCTCAAATTACATACAGCTTTCTTAATAAATAATAACCTAGGTACTATATTTTTTTATTGACATAAAAATAGTATTATATTTATATTTACAGATCCAGTATTTACAATTACTATGACACGTATTTGCAACTTATATGCAGACAAATTAATTTATGTACAAATATAGTTAATTATAAAATATAATGACTATTAAATTAACAATATTAGCATAATCGCTGTGGTTTTTATGAAAAACAAAATGAATAAGTTAGACTTATACAACGTAAGTAAATAGTTTTTTATGATACAGAATGTCAAACAACCTGACTGGTAATCTAATCATTATTTATCGTCGTCTAACATGAATAGCACTAGTTGCAATTCCGAAAGACTAATAAGGTATACCTTCGATGTAGTAAATCTAACTCAGGTAATAAGGTAAGTTTTTTTACTAGGGTTTGTAGTGACCAGGATTTATCGGGACAAAAGTAACTTATATAACAATTGAATTAAGAAGAAAAGGAATTGAAGAATAATCTATATACATATATAAAAAGTAATCCTTATTCTCTTGGCCGTGTCATGACTAGAAAACAAATGAAACGATTATATACATTGTTTTCTAAGAATTTGTAGAAGATTCGCAAAATTGCGCACTATATTGAAAATTTTCTGAAAAGCCCTTTGACATATCGCTCATTCAATGAGCGGGGATAATGTCTATCGGGACAGCTATTAAAAAGATTGTACTAAAGTGTAGATGAAAATAAGCCTTAGATATACATTATTTTGTCTACCTCAATAAATTAAGACCGTACACTAACATTCAAGATTTTTTAACAAGATAGTGAGATATAAAAAAATATTTACAATATTACAGTAACATTTTAGCCAAGAGTCAAATACCTTATGTTCTAAAATCGCAGTAACATTTGTTGTATTCAATCATTAGGGTTTACGTAATGATTGAATCATCACCTTGTTTAGCATGCACTATCACCTCATTGTAATTGAAATTCTACTATCATCACCTACATATTTATTGAGTATTCCTGTTTGACGACCTCGGTGGTCCAGTGGTTTAGCAAACCGCTTTACGTCCGATGGTCGCGGATCCGATTCCTCGCACGGCACATACATTCATGAGTATGTTTGTTTGTGTCGGTTTGGGTGTTTTCTATGTATAATATGTAAGTATTTATGAAAAACAAATATCTATGTATTTGTATCAGTTATCTAGTACCCATAACAAAAGTTTTAGCTAGCTTAACTTGGATCTACATGGCGCTGTGGGAATTGTCCTGAGATTATTATTATTATTCCTTGTTTGAGAGCTTATAGCCATTTAATTATTGATTAAGTATGTTATTTCGTTTCAATTTCGTTTTTGTTAAATATACACAGTATTGAATATATGTTATAAAATAAATAATCATCAGTATATATATAATTTATTTAAATTTATTCTTATTTAGTCAAGGTTCATTGCTGGAAATTTAAGTCCTTTTTACAATACGTAATCTGTTAATGTACATACAGATAATGAAGAAAGAAAAGACAGGAAGTTAAAATAAGATATAAAAATTGTTTTTAAAATAATTTTCCAAACAACTAATTCACAATAGAGATATTTTATCATTTATCACTGTAATAATCAAATAAATTATTAAAATTAGTGGTTTACAAAAATGTAATAATTGAGTATATGTATAACGTTATATTTTTAATTAATTAGAGATGACAATAGTATTATTTTAACAACTCTTATAAAATTCCCACAAATTTACATACGAGCACCCATTTACCTACCTAATTAAATTTAGAATAGTTTTTAAGTACATATAATCATAGTTAAAAACAACAATAATATGGTTTTGCGTATATTACCACAAACTAAAAAATAGTAGAAAATGGTACATAAGATAAATAATATCCAAGATTATAGTAGGTAATACATTAAATATGTACATTTAAATTTCATCAAGTGTCAGCAGCATTAAAACGAAACGTATACAAAACTAAAATAGTTTATATGAAATAACCTAGTACATATATATATATATATATATATATATATATATATATATATATATAAGTAGCATATATATATATATATATATATAATATAGTACATATATATATATATAATTTAATACATATATATATGTTTTTAATTTCTCTTACTATTATTACTATTGATCACATTTTACGTCAAGAGTACAGTAATTTGAATAAGCTCATAAGCCTTTACAACTACTTCTTATAAAAAAGCTTTATTTACATGAAATACGCGATAGAACTAATTCATAATCACATTGAAGTAATAACTTGGTGGAATAAAACACATGTTTATGCAAATAAAGTCCTTTGGTCCTCAATTGAATGAACATAATATTATTTAAGAAATTATACAATGTCAATCGTTGTTACATTTATGGCAGAATATTAATCACGCCCCAGATATTAAAAATAATAAAAAATATATCATTTAGAACAATTCTGAAATTTGAAAATTAACGTATATTATAGAAACCCTAGGCTTCTATTCAGCTAATGAGTTCAAGCATACAGGTCGTGCGGAGTGAGAACCGCGCGCGGGGGCCGACACCCGCGTCATATCCACGTACGTTCCACGTTAGCATGCGCATCATTTCCGGCACACTCGTTGTGCGGTCCAGACGCGCCTCGTCTTTGTCAGGTGCTGGTCATCAAAGTATTGTTGTACGTGCTGTGCATCGAGATCCGTATTGTGCCTGTCGGTTTAAAACAAACGCGTTAAATTGCATTGAATTTAGACGGCGTCATGAGCATGCGAATCCGGTATTTAGCGGTAGTTGTATGTAATGCTATAAAGCGTTTGCATGACCTGCTTATTGCTGTCCATAACCCAGAGAATAGCTTGAAGCGCCAGGCTAAGGAATAGGGTTAGGAAACAATCTCTACTTGTTAAACAAAATACTACCTGGGAAAATGTAGAGCCTAACTACGGAATGAACCAAGCCAATTCAGGTAGTGCCACGAATATTTGTTTTACATAACATCGATAAAATCAAATTACCACATGACAGTTCGTAAATGACCCAGAATATCTCCTACTTGTGTATTTTATTTGCATGCAGCAAATGGGGAGACCCGGGTGGTTTTTTCATGAATTTTGTCGTTTTGGTAGTCACCTTGAATATACCTACGAAGAAGAATAGTTCCCGTCGATAATTTTGCACAAATCTTCGAGTCACGATATTACATCACAGTATGCTTACCTACTATAGGTAAAGGTTTTTATAAAACAAAAAATAGGCCAAAAGAAGCTACATTAGAACAAAAGATCGCTAAAGGTTATTAAATAAGGAAAAAACTAAAGTAATCAAGCAGTTTTAAATTGAAGTTACAGAAAGCTAACATCTATTGGCCACTAGGTATTTTTAATTTGTTATTGTTATAATGCTACTTACAATGCAGCTCTAATACGTTGTTATATTGTTTTTAAGACAGATATATACAATTTGAATGTACAACATAGATGCCTAATGGCAACTTACTGGTACCATTTTTTCTGCTAGGTGAGAGCGATCGGACGGATCTGTCGAGGCGATCGGTGCCAAAAGGCCTATGTCTACTGAGTCCACCGCCGCCCAAAGCACCACAGCACCAGAAGAATTGTTTGAAGCCTCGTCTAAACCTGACAAATCATTTAATAGAATAATATATTTTAATGATGACATATGTCCGTTGGATATTTATCTCGATAGCGGATACTATTTAGTATCAGAAGTCAGCTTGTATGTTATTGTTTAAAAAAACCTACCAATATTGTACGCTATAAATATAAAGAGCTCCTTTAGTTTGTAAAAAAACACAGAATTGCATTTTTATTTTTGTATTTACATTAAATTCAAGTCGATACGAAATTTTTACTTGTTAATTTTTCTTCTACTGTCCAAATTCAACGATGCTTAATTTAAGTTAAGAATAAATGGCAAAATACTCAATTAGTATTTACTGTTATATATTTTTTTAATTATTCATTTAATAATCAATCAAATATAGTCATATTTATGCATTGAATTCATAAACTTATGAAATATAAAATATTTAAAAGCCATACTTGGAATTCATCCAGCAGTATATGATGGGGTTGTACATAGAGTTGCTCATTGCTAGCCAGTAGAAGCCGAGGTATATTTCTTGTATGTGAGGGTAGTTCACTACGTCGGGGTAGTATGATGTGACCACGAAGTACACGTGGAATGGCAGCCAGCACACCGCAAATATGACAACCACAACTATCATCATTTTCACAACCTGCGACAAATAAAAGAAAATATGTAGAGTGGATGTGGATATATATATAACATTATATTCTGTATAAATATTAGAACAATAAAATTATTAAATATTTGTGTATTGTATGTACAAAATATTCTTCACTGCATGTAGGTCTTGATAATTTCTTAATTAAATTGTTACGATTTGATAGGTGTAATTTGAGATTGTGGCAGTTTATTGATCGTTAATAGTTTCTACTAAGGCATATTGTGACGGAAGTGGCAACATCTGTTTTGATATTAAAGGTAAATTGTGTAAATTTACCTTTAATAATAACGGAATATTTACATACATGAAAGATATTTTCACTTGACAAAAATGATTATATTACGCATTATTATGAAAATTCATTATTATCACAATGTATATATTCTATATGCCATTTAAAATATATACATAGATATATAAATATATACAACTACATTAAATATATACACATTTAAATATATAAATTAACAAAATCGGATAATGTATGTACAAAACAATTCTGTCACATGCAAAAGAACAAGACAAATAGGAAGAACGACTACAAAATACGAGTATTTACATAGAGACATAATAGAATTTAACTAAGTACTTAAAAATGGTTCGTTAACTTAATAAAACAGATAGAGCTGTTTAATAAAGTATAATTGATGTGTGAGAATAATTCAAGAAGATCACACTCTGCTTTCGTCATACTGCGCATGTTTAATTAATCAAATGTGAGTATGCCGTTAAATACACGTGTGTAATGCTCGACCGCATACACGTCACTTAGAGATTCATGATGTAATGACTGTGCAGAATTACAGTAAATCACTCTAGTTTGTATAATAAGCCAAGTGGTAGTAAGCTGTAAGCCTAACCAACAGTCAAGTCTATGCAGAGTAATTATGTTGTGCACAGAAAGCAATATGAACTATTACTAAATCATTTGTACTATAAACTGCATCAGGATTGGTCCACTTGTATGTAGTAGACCAGAATAATAGAATTATTATTTAATCTATGTCTATGCCCTCATAATTGATCGAACCCTTTATACAAATTTGATAGTGATTACTAAATTCGATTACTTATTATTAAAATAATTTAAAGACTCTACAATTATTCGATGTTAAGTATCCCATCGACAATTATTATAGAAATATTTGTTTTCTTGCAAATAAAATACAGTCTACAGCTTATAATTGCTCTCTGTAGGTAAAATTTTGTTTGAAATCGTCTAAGTGATATTTTAGTTTAATCATTACATTAAAAAAAATCAAATCCTCTCTACCTGTATTTATAACTACTTAATTGCAAAATAGTAGAAGTAGTTATAAAAACGGAGTATATAAGTAGTAACAATCTGAAACGTAGGTAAAATTTAAATAAAATATATTATATAGATACATTGCTTCAAGATACAACCACAAAAATCAATTAAAAATAAATTACCCCTGCCTAATTTATTTTCAATTAATTTTTGTGATTGTGTCTTGAAGTAATGTATCTATATAATATATTTTATATGGATTTTTGTAATTGTAACTTGAATTTTTCTTGAAAAATATTCATGTTCTCAGTATAGCATTCTATCTTATAATACACGTACTATATAAATTCCATATTAAAAGTCACAACTTTTAAAAGAAATCGTCTTTACTAATAGAGTACATTATTAAGATCTTATCCCCAAAAGGACCCGATGAATTGGATTAATTACCTAATTTCAGATAATTCCGTCAACGTAATTATTTGAGATTTTATATAATGACACTTAATTAAGTCCATTTGTTATGAAGAGTATTTGCTTCGAAAACTGCTATCAGATGGTTATTTGGATTTGTTATTATGATAAAATAATATTACGAAATGGTATTAATTAAAGTCTGTGGACTATGGAAGGCCATGGTCTTTGTAAGACCTATTATTATTCATACTCGTAAGTTCCTTTTACTTACACTAACATCCATTAATCTGACAAATCTATCAGTCCATGATTATTATATCGAATTTAAAAGAATAGAATAGAATAGAATGATTTCGGGATGAGAAGAACTGACAAGCAATTCTTTTAAATAAATGTTGTAAATAGAGATTATTTTTTTAATTAATTAAAATTTGGGAGAATCGTGTAACTACCAGTATATGTTATTGCAAAAGCAAATAGTCTAATAAGTGTTAAGCACCCGTACACAAGTATGACGAATGATAATATCTCTGTAATATTTAATACCATTTGTAGAGTTAGTTAATCATAGAGACAGCGGTAGACCCGTCCCATGCTGTGTTGGATTCGTATATTGGGCGAAATAGATGTCATGTGCATGGGGACCTATTAATTTTGGCGTCAAGCAGTTCGCTTGCATGCTGTATTATGGTTTGAAGTGAATTTTAGCAGTAAAATGATAAAGTGCTAATACTGTGTCTAAAGATTTAGGTACTAAACAGAACAGCCACCATTGTTCTATAAAGAAAAATAAATAGATAATACAATTTGTAGTTACATAGATATAATAAAAAATAAAAAGATTTTTTTTACAGTTGTACGTATTAGATATATAACCCGTGAGCATGATGTTCATAACAACGACGAAATGTCGGGATTTCATAAATAATATTATAGACAATATAAGCAGTATCATCTAGTCTCAAGCTAAGCAGAGCTTGTGTTGTGGTTTTTAGACAACCGCTATAAATAATTAACTTTTTTGTAAATACATACATATAAAATACTTAAACAATCATACTCATGAAGACAAATATTTGTATTGCCCGGCCATAGACCCTGCGACCACTAGGTGAACTAGTATCTGGATGAAAGCAAGGTGGTTAATCAAATGAATCTATCTCTGAATGATCATCCTTGATCATATCATCAACAAATGTCTGTTGATATTCCAGCCATGTTATATACGTTGTTATATACGTAAGGTTCATTTTCGAACTATCATGTTCGCATCTCACGCAATCATTAATCACCACAATCATAGTCTAACTGCCAATCCCATATATCTCTTCGGTGTGCATTGTGCGAGATTTGTCTTAATTAATGATCGTTTACCCAATGCGATATACATTACTTTTTCCTAAACCTTTTCTTTCGTCCAAAACATCGTATTATACGTAAGATAACATATTATAACATAAGATATTTTGAACCTAAGATGTTACAACATAAGATCTAATTTCCTTAAACTATTCCTTCATTACGTCACGTCATGTAAAGTTGACGTCAGAAGCAACATTTACCATATCCACTGGGTTATTTTTCACTGGCAAAAGTTATTTTGAATACAATCCGCAGAAGAACCAGTGACATAGCCCGAAGAATTGCGACTTTGAAGTGGCAATACACATAGTCGTAGGACAGATGGCCGTTGGGGGTAAAAAAAGGACTGGGAAGGCCTCCAGCAAGGTGGACCGACGTCTGGTCACGGGAAGGCATTGGATAAAATTACAATGTACATTCCTGCGATAATGATGATGATGATGATTCTTCAGTGTTCGTTCTATCTCTATTCAGAGACCTTGCGTCTACCCTCACCCAAGCGCGAGAGTAATATTTTCCATCGAAATTTTGCCGTAAATATTTACGTTCCATCCTACTCGGCTAACTCTATTGTTACAATAAATATATTTTTTTCAGTTATTCTGAAAATTCAATATTATTCCAATGTATTGCATTTTATGAAAATTTTATACTATCTTAGATTGTTAATATAGAATAAGTTAAAAATAGGTCCTCTTATTTTTAAGCGAATATTGAGTTGTTCAGCTACGTTATATTTGTTTAAAGAAAATCTTATTAGTGTGAAATATTGATATTAGTCGCCTTATCCTATGTATAAAATATCATCGAGTTTAATTAGTGATTGTAGAAACTTTTTATACGAGCGCTATTTGTATGCAGAGGAGTGGAGGACATGTAGTCTTAATCTGAGAAATTAAATTACATATCAGTCTTCCATAACTAAAAAGTTAGTCACACTTTAAGGATTAGCAACGCGTACGTAATACCACTGGTGTTATAAGAGTCCGTAGGCTATAACCATTTGCCATCGGATAGATCGTATGCTTGAATTGGTTATTGCCACTATTGGTATAAAAAATAAAGTCATACATAGAACTTAATACCATAAATTTTCAGTCACTAGGTAAGGAACTCACAACCTTAAGATCTAAGTCGAGTATCTTAACCACTAAGCCATTACACTGTTATATCTAAGGTAAGTAAATATATCTATTACATACCCTTCGTTTGCTTTTCACGTTGTCCAATTGTCGTTGGGTACATTCGCCGATAGATTGTGACCCCCACAGCTCGACCCCTACTCTCGCGTACGTGAAGGTCATCGATATTATCGGCAGGAAGTACGTTAACACCATAAAAGCGACATTATATCTGAAAATGGGAATAATAATATAATATCACCATAATGTAACAATAGTTTAATATTTACGATAATGTAGTTATATGGGGGGGGAGGTAATTGGTGGTATTGTGAACCGATGATCTAATTTCTAGAATATACCATATCAGATTGACCTCCACGCGGTTCCCCCTAGAAACCATCGTGATAAATTCCTAGTGAATTTGTCTCGATGGGTTAACTGACCTGACCTCATGCTCATCACTGGTGGCCCGCCAGCGTAAACCTTTAGCATAGACGGAAAAAAAAATTATACTATATACGTAAATTTTATAAAATTAAGATAAAATATTTCTGTAGTATTTAATCTGTCTGTCTATATATATAATAAAAATGTTTTACAATCACTGCTTGTTCATGGAAGATATACGGTAAATATATTATTATAGGATTCTAAGAATTTTTGTCTTGATTTTTTATCTGCGTTTGTTCGTGCTAATCATAGAAACTGTTTAGCCGTAACAGATAATCTTATTTGGATGCGGTTTTCACTAATGTGTGATTACATAATATAGTGTTTATTCGTATCGATTTACAAACAAAAGAGTTACAAATTCAGACGTTAGTTCAATAACATTCAGAAAGCATTTTATTACTTCCAGTTGATTCAGGATGTCAGCCAATCAAAGTCAAAGACAAAATTAAGAGCATCTTGTCTTTTTTTATAAGTAATGGAAAAATTCCGTTCACAGTAACGATAAAAGCCGTAGATCAAGAAAATTGAAGCACATATACACATTCGATTTACAAAATTCCGATAAAATGTTCAGCTGAGCCTCACTTGATTGAAGTGACTTCACTCATGCTTGACCTTATAAAGCTAATTTGAGACGAATGTGCCATTATTTGTTTCTGAAACAAAACAAAGGGGGGCCTGATGTATGCGTAACTAAGAAGCCGACCTTTACGAGGGAAGTTATTACCTTAATATATCACACGTGTGTATACGAAAATTTCAGGTAATAATAGCTACTATTTTTAACATCCTAATACTTTCTCCAAAAATAAGAAAGCTAAAAAGTTATTGCAAACAATGCGTAAAATGTTTACTTTTTGTAGTATAATTTTTATTTATGCTATCTAATTAGTTATTACTTATATAAAATATATTACAGTTTTATTTTATACTTTGTTCACGCGTAAAATATTTACTTTTTATTGTAATGTATATAATAGCTACTATTTTTAACATCCTAATACTTTCTCCAAAAATAAGAAAGCTAAAAAGTTATTGCAAACAATGCGTAAAATGTTTACTTTTTGTAGTATAATTTTTATTTATGCTATCTAATTAGTTATTACTTATATAAAATATATTACAGTTTTATTTTATACTTTGTACACGCGTAAAATATTTACTTTTTATTGTAATCCATTTATTTATGTTCTGATCACAGTTTAGCGAAGTAGACTTTGCGTCAATAAGAAGAGGACATTTGCGTAGACATCTCATCTTTTTCAAGCAGATTTTTAAGCTGTGTTTCGGTAGAAAGATGAGATAAGGCATTTAAATTACAGAATAAGAGTCATAATATCTTATATCTTCGGAATGGCAACATATAGGTGGTGCCATGGAAGTCACATGATGAATATCCATGTCCTGTTCCTATTCATAATACTTGTATGTGCAAGTGACGGTTACCATTTACCATCAGAGTCGTCAGCTTGTTTGTCAGTACAGTTACCTATGTAAAAAAAACAGTAGATATTGCAGTGGATATATAAATACAAAATTTGAGTTCACTCGTTACTTTGTGGTGCTTTAATAATAAAATTTAAATTTCCCTGCAAACGGTTTTTAGTTCGTTCTCTATTTTCTAATTCATATTATGAATTTATTATATTTTACTGTACTTTTTGAGGCGAATTTTATACATCAAAAATACATGTACATTATTTTATTATACATACCCTACTACGTACTATAAATTTGTGACATTTGGTAGAATTAATATTACATATAGTCTACGTCACTTTGGAATAATGCATCTTTTAAATAGTGAAATAATTATAAGTCAGTGTAGTGGTTCATGATTTAATTTCTTCGCAATAAAATCCGCTCAATGTCTGTATACTATTAGAACTTTATATGTAGTAAACACTTTGAATGCACGGGATCCATCCTAACGTCGCTCAAATACAATAGATTCGGTCCAAGGGATTCGCATCGTCATTCATATTGCGAACTACTAAGGAATGTTATACTCTTTCTGCTGCTCTATTCTTGGAGAATTGCAATCTAAGACTCTGTGAATAGGGAATATGTACAAGAGTGCTTACAATCGGGTTGCTAGTTGGTACATTTGTGTTTTTAAATATTTATATGAACACTATTTTGAATATCAAAACAGTGTTCATTTTTTTACACCGTTTTGTTTATATACATTTTCTCTACCATACGGCCGACTTAGCATGTTTTTATATATTGTATGTTTTTGTTATATATATTCTATTGCTCTATTCATTGTCATCATCGTTGGATGCACAGATCCCAGCGTCTTACATCTGTATGTGGTGCAATTTGTGTCCCATACATTGTATCATTTCCCATGAGATGAAGAATGAATGTCATTTAGTTTATCATAAGTAAATAAATAAAATATACGTATAATTTGTAAAAATCACGGCATCTTACCACGTTTTATTTTTATTGATTTTTACTATATTTAATATTATAAATAAAGACCGCGTCAATTATAAAAAAACAATTACAAAACAGTATAAATAAAAAATATAATAAGTTGTGAATATAAATTAAAACAAATAAATTTTATACAGTACTAGTTGTATCCTACTGCCCTGCGTATTTAGAATATAGCCTATTTTAGAAGCCAATACTGTAGCTATTTATATGTAAAAAAAATATTAAAATCGGTCAAGTATTTTATAAGTTTATCTATTATAAACAAACATATAAATATTATTAATCTTTATCATTATACGGATAGATGAATACGCAATAACCCAATTATTACATTATGGTAGGACGGCCCTAGAAGACTATCTTCAGGAGTACAGAACAGTATTCTTTTTAAAAGACTCTTCAACTCTTGGTAGAGGACTTGAGGAGACTATATAAGTAGATGTCATATTATTCGTGTTTTTGCAAGCATACAGCTCATACGACAGTGAAGTAGTGGCTATGGAGACATGACACTCAGTAGTATTAATTAAAAATAGCAATTCTTTATAGTTACAATTACCGTTATAGTATATTCTAGATTGTGAATAATGCTGTTCACAATTAAAGGTGTTTTTTACGTAAACAATAAAAATCTAAAAATAAAGAATATAATAGTAAAAAATTGTCGTATGCAGAAATCATCACCAAATTAAAAATGATTTTGATGTTGCACTTTAGTGTTTTTATGTATGTTTTAGTGTAAAATGTCTACAAGATATTGCAAGATAATATTAAAAGTCTGAAATCTTGAATTAATGTGAGAAAATGAATAATTTTGTCATAACTCACTACTTTGTTTGGGACTAGATGGCGCGATGGATGATAAATTGTTTTGGATCATTATGCTATAATATAAGTTTTATAATTGATTAGTGTTTATATACAAATAATAATAGCACATCTACACTCGTGATACAATATATCTTCTCACATTTATATTTAGATTTTTTTACTTATTTTCTAACATTCATTTAAATGGACGGGCAGTCACACTTTCGCAATTATAATCATAAAGTAGATGTACATATCATATATTTATTTATTTGTAAACTCTTTGTTGCATATATATGTCTCTTGAATATGTATTTCTTGTTACACAAGAATTACAGAGACAAGCGATATAATAAATAAATAATCCTGGACAATTAACATAGCGCCATCTAGTCCCACGATATGCAGAGCTTGTTTTATGGGTACTAAACATCTGACATAAATACTTAGATATTTTATTTTTTCTAAATACATACTTAATATATTATATATATTATTATAAAATACCCAGACCGATACAGACAATAATTATATTAATTAAACATACTGTTGAATACAAGTGTTTGTGCCGTGCGAGGAATCGACCCCGCGACCATCGGAAGTAAAGCGGTGTGCTAGACCACAAAGGTCGTGTACATATAGATATACAAAAATCGGTCTTAAAGCAATCTCTTCCAGACAATCTTTGGGTAGTGCAAAACACACAATACACAAAACACATACAAATTAGTTGTTAGGATTATAAAAAGGTGCGTTGTTATAATTTGAATATTACGTATTCTATCTGCGACCGTAACTTTACGACATATAATCTAAGTTAAAATTTACTCGAAACGCGCCATTTTTGATGGCTGAGCATATAACTTTTTTATCACGTGATATGAGTGACGTAGCATGCAAAGATAAATTATTAAAAAAACTGCAGAGCCAAGTTATATAGACCAATGGGTTATAAACTGGTATCTCGATCGCTGAATATCTAAATTTACGTCTGCAGACTGATTTTCGGATGTGATGAGATCGAAACTTAAACGAAAATATATGTACATAAGATATACTTTATTTACTAATACAAATAAAGTATAGTTTCGTTTTAAGACTAGTACAATATGTATATATACTATACATATGTGTATAAATATATCAAGGTGGGCTTAGTGCTGAAATATTTTTTTTTTCAGTATATAAATATAAGAATATATTTAATGATATTACAAAACAAGGTTACTGATTAGACATTCGAAAGAGACTTTCACTAACACAATAAAAAGATAGATATTGTTAATTAAATGTCATCAATTTGAAGAAATTTCCATTTAATATCTATTTGATTCTCAGAAAATAATATAATAATCTATATCGAAGAAATGAAATGGCGAATACTTTCGAAAATTAAAATATTTTAGTAAATCTTTGAGTTATATTTATTACTAGCTGTGCCCGCGTCTTCGTCCGCGTGGAATTTAAGTTTATTTTTCTAAAATCGAAATAGCCTAAGTTTACTCCCTATTACATCAGCTACCTGCCAATAAAAGTCTCGTCAAAATCGGACCAGCTATTTCAGAGATTAGATGAAACATACAGGCTGACAGACAGATAGACAAAAATTGTAAATAATGTTATTTTGGTGTATGTACCCTATTTATATGCATATGAATGCATGTAGTAAAAACGGTTATTTCAATATTACAAGCAGACATTCCAATTTTATTTACATGTATAGATGCTGCAAAGTTACTCTTTATAGCACTGCCACTGGAAGCTTTACAACCTCCTCTATTAATAATCAAATTCCGACAATGATTTAATCTACACCCATATTGCGACAAGTGTTTAGAATGTAGCTTGGTGGCTTAATGTTGAGTATTTTTGACAATCTGCGTTTAAAATATTTAGATATATTTTTAGGAAGACAAATTACTCACATGTACTCAAGTTGAGATCTCGTCGTTATTCCATCAGGCCACTCTGGGAAGCAAACTCGTCTGAAAAGAGAATTAAATGTAATTATCATACAAAGATAACTCAGAGCAAAAGTTTTTTGAAAAACAGTGAATACCTACAATGGAAAGCGAGAGTACAAAATAATTTATAACCATTTAAAAATATTTTAAATGAATATTTTAGATCTTTAGTAATATATTACACATATAGTAATTTATTTTATTTGTATATACACACACATATATTTAATGTGTATGTGTTATACTATTCCTTGATAATAAAATATTTTTCTTATTATTTTGTATGTCATCCGTCAGATGTTTCTGTAGGATTACAGATGATTATTCTTATAGATAAGCTTTAAAGTTATCATCATAATATGTATTATAATTGCGAAAATCTATGCCTGTTTTTTTTATTTTTCTATATGGCATGACGAGGGCGTACATAGGTTTATCTAAAAAAATACAGAAGAGCTCACGGGTGACAGCTCGATTGATGAATTCCTTAAATATGTATTTAGAATGTAAAATGTTTAATAGTAATTCTTCTATTCAGCAATACTAGATAATCACTATATCTTAAACGTTGAGAGGTAGACTGCGCTACTAGCATAAATTTCGCAATTCCTATAATAAATTTTCTGTCTATTAGCAATCTTCATAAGTAAAATAGTATCTCTTAATTTAACAAACAAACATTTCCCGAACATCGTTCATTTAGTTAGGTGATTAGTTTAATTTTCAACAATGTCGCTCTGGGTACATATGTTGCAATTAAGTACTTCTAAACTTTTACTGAACAATGTAGTTAACTTTCATTTAGTTAAGTGCACAGAATGATTGTATGTACAACATTGCAGTATTTTAATAAATTAATGGACTGGCTGAGTTTAATGGAATTTAAATTCCATTTTATAGTTAAATAGAATGGCGTAATTACCATATCGGATAGGAAGTTTTCAACTTAAACTTACGCTGGAGAAAATAAAGATATTTATTTACTTTCCTTGAATAATTTTATACGGCGCCGCGGCGGTAGACTTTGTAAAAAGTCGTCTTAAAGAGTATCTCAGTCTCACTTATTTTAGTTTCTTAACACCTTGATTGAAAGATGAGGCAATAAGCCAGTGAAATTGCAGAACATGACGGCGTAACATCGTAGTCTTCCGGAACGACAATGTCTGAGATATACCACGAGTGTCACATGATGACGCGTGACCATCGTGCTGTTCATGTATATATAATCGAGGCTTACCATTTACCACCAGGTAAGTAAGCTTGTTTAGCATTCCAATTACATAAAAAAAACGAAACGAGTCATTTCGTAATATAAATTGGGTTTTATTTACGTTGAAACAGAAACATAAAGTAGATTCAATTACGGCATAATTTACTTTATTTAAATGCGTGTCTGTTCTAAGTAGTTAGTGAGTTAGTGTATGTTTTTGTGATTCACTCCAAAACCCGGAATCGTATTAATACCTGTATATTTTCTATATTATTACTACTGTATCTTCTATACGCATAGGCAGGAATATTTTATCTATGTTACTATTAGATGTATATACTGGCTGTGTATGTTATAATAATTTGTACTGAATATGATGAAATAACTTTCTATATGTGAAATTATTTATAAAAAACCAGACAAATATTTTTTGATTCAATACAAAAAATTAAATCATTCGTCTTTATAATATTAGTATGCTATGGTTAGGCAGTAGGGCATCATTCAATAACGGATTTTTTTGCTTGGAACGAATACGATATAGATGGCGTCATTGGTATCGGTATTGTAATTCTTCGTGATTGTGCAAACATTCAAAATACAAATCTATTTTTTCATAAACATAATCTGTTTAAAATAAAATTATTAAGAATGAAATAATGGGTCTAGAAAAGGTATTCCTATAAGTTTACTAAATTTCATATTTATCTGTATTAGATTGCATTTAAGCATTGCCAATAGTCAGTAATATTATGTTATATGCGGTATGGGCTCGTGACCCGCCTCGATTTCACAGTAGTGCAATTAGAGTAAACTATTTTTTTTTACTAAAATATAGATCATATTACTCGCTGATAACATAGCTTTGTAGAGGTGTAAGAATTTTTAAAAATGGTTCCAGTATTTTTTTAGTTTATGTAACACAAAACATCAATACGGAAGTCCCTGAGCAACAGGCAAGTTACTTAATACTTAATCTTCTTGTGCTAAACTAGCAATCCGAATAAGTGTTAGAGTAAAAAAAAGTCTATGCGAAAGTGCTTCTATTATCGTTATTTCTATTTTTATTTATATTATATTCCATCTTTATAACATTACCATCATTTGAGTATATATCTTGAGTGTGTAAAATAACGATCTCATTACTACTGTAATACAGGGATCTCTGTCACTGCAGACCGCCCTAGTTTTCCTTAATAAAGTGAATGACAGTAAAAATGATCGAGTAGGTAATTAACCATTAATGGCGCTATAAAAAGTCATCCCTAATCAAAGAAGACTTATTACGAAGCACTACTGCTGATTTTTAAAGATTTAGGAATATTGTCTATGTACAATGTTACTATGTTACTAACAATATAAACCCGAAAGATTGTGAGTATGGATGGATGGATGGATGTTTGTTACTGTTTCACGCAAAAACTAGTGAACGGATTTTGATGAAACTTTACACTAATATAACTTATACATCAAAATAACACATAAACTATAATTTTAAAAAATATTACTTAAATTGAATGAAATATAATGATAACTGTTAAGTAGGTTTGAAGCAGACGAAGTTGCGCAGGTCAGCTAGTTAACAATAAATTTCGGAAAATAGGAAATTTGTACATAATATATGTACTTGTTAAGTATAAATATGACATGTATTATGAGACATCAATTATTAAAAAAAAAAGACACATCATACTTATAATATTTTTTAAAAAGACAATAATAAGAACCTAGAAAATATAAATAAATAACTTTCACGAAATGTATGTTTTATAAATAAAATTACATTGTTGGGCAACATAAAGTTTTTATTACATTTTTACTGGGTTTACAGTCTTGCTTGTATCGTTAATAGGTTCTATAATACTTCAATCGAGTAATACTAATAATATGCACAGCTGTCTACACGGTCAGAATATAAAATATATCTGAAAGTTAAAGTCCATTCGCACTAACGCGAGAGGCGTAAAATATTGGACCTAGGTCATAGATAACCAAACCACCTGCATATAGAATTCTTTGTTTGCAATCGGAATTTCTTTGGACATTTTAATATCCAACAATGTATTTCTGATGGTGTTTTTCCCAATTTAATGAAACATAGCAAAATAACTCCACTCTTTAAGTCAGGAGAAAAACTGTGGTAGGTAATTATACCTATATCTATCTTACCAGTATTGAGTAAAGTGTTTGAAAAAATTATGCTCAATCAAATGCTGCAACACTTTAAAGTAAATAAACTGCTTCATAGTCGACAATTTGGTTTCACGGCCGGTAAATCAACTACTGATGCCGGTGTAGTTCTCATTAAATATATATTTGATTCTTGGGATATTCAGGATGCATCGGTGTATTTTGTATCTTTAAAAGCATTTGATTGCGTTATATATTTTGAGTGTGAACATAACGGTATTAGATATGAATACAAAGCATGATGAAATCTCTATCTAAATAATAGAATGCAAGTTGTCGAAATTAATAAAGTGAATGACAGTAAAAATGATGTTCCTCAGGTAATTAACCATTATTTTCGCTATAAAAATGATCTTCCTTATATGGTAGAAAAGATAGCTGACATAGTTCTGTTTGCTGATGATACTTCATTTTTAAAGTCAATCGAATATTGATGATTTGGACGTAGTAAATGCTCTTTCTTATGTTTTAAAATATTTACGGAAAATATGTTACTATGGATGGATAAAATAAATGTATCAAATTTACTACCAATGTTTCAGATTCAAAAATCATGTTGGACAATGAACGGATTTTGATGATACTGTATTTCTAATATAACTTAGATTACATCAAAATAACACATAAACTATAATTTTAAAAAATATTACTTAAATTGAATGAAATATAATGATAACTGTTACTTTAGGTTTGATTATGTCGTATGGTATTTTGTTTGCGCAGGTCAGCTGATATAACAATAATTTTACGGAAAATAGGGCCATTTGTACATTAATATATGTACTTGTTAAGTATAAATATGACATGTATTATATACATCAATTATTAAAAAAAAAGACATCATACTTATAATATTTTTTAAAAAGTAACAATAACAAACTGATTTTAGAAAATATAAATAAATAATTCGTTTTATGGAAATGTATGTTTTATAAATAAAATACCATCTGTTATAAATGGGCAACAAAAAGATTTTTATAAAACATTTTTACTGGGTTTACTATAAAATTGAAGAATTCGTTAACGATAATAATGTTTTTGTAGGTTCTAAATAATACTTCAATCGATAATACTAATAATATGCAGCGATTTCTATGTTGATTGTCGGTCAGAATATAAAATATATCTGAAAGTTAAAGCAACACACAAGTTTCTTGCTCACTAACGCGATGAAGGCATTAAAATATTGACCTAGGTCAAAATATGATATTCAAAAGTGCATATAGAATGAGTTTATTTGAATAAAGATTATTTCTATTTCTACATTTTAATATCCAACGAACTCTTATATTATCTGCCTTGAGTTTATTGTCTATGGTCTACCTGTTTATCATATCGATTCACTTACAGATGGTAGATTCGATACAAGAATTTATTTTCATGATTTTTTCCGTTTGTTTTGGTCAGAGCATTTTTTAGCTGTGGTTTCTTCCGTATGAAATTTATAGGCTATGTGTTATTACGATGTATAAGCTATATTATTGTAACGTTTCATCAAGGTCCATTCAGTAGTTTTTGCGTGAAAAAGTAACAACCAAAAATCCATCTATCCATACATAATTACAAACTTTTGTTTATATAATATTGTTTGTATAATATTAATAAGATTTTGGTGTGTAAATAGAATTGTGTCAAGAGCTCTACCTGCAAGAGCGTGGCTCTTAAAACATGAATGATTAAAGAGTGCTAAACAAGCTGACGATCTACTTGATGGTAAGTGGTAATTGTCGGCTATATATTTGAAGAGACCATGCCAGTTACGTCATCAATTGACGATAGACGACAGTACCCTTCATGCGTTGTTAATCCGAAGAACTAAGATTTTATGCAATGTAGATAATTTCACTACCATGTCTCACTCAGCTTACAAAGAAGTTGAAACAAGTACCACAAAAGTAACTATGCATACGATTATATACAATATCCAGTTTCTTAAGGGTCGACACCGCGTAACATCACTGCTGTTTCAGGCGTTCATAGACTACGGTAACCATTTCCCATCAGATGGGCTTGAGAGCCATCTTCGTGCTATAAAAACAAATTAAAATAAACCTCTATTAATATACTCTATCTCTATCTAAATTATTAAAAATACTATTTATATAATGAGTCGTTATATTACAAGTTATGTTTAATTTGGGAATACACAGCACTGTGTGTGTTATTCAAAGTTATGAAAGTATTTGTACATACAAGAAAAAATTGCATTATCCTGTCTATCACTTTTACTATTAGGCAGTTTGTATTTACAGAAAATCTTAAAAATATAAAGCTGAATAACATTTATTGAAAGAGTAACACAAGTTTCTTGTTCATTTCATTTGTTGCTTCCGAATGGGTGGTAGAATAAAAAAATGTGAATTTTCAAGTGTTCATTTTAAGTTTATTTCAATAATATTACTTCTATTTCTATTACAATAAGAAATTAATTATCTAGAGTTTATACTTGCATAATCTTATGAAAATAAAAGGTGTTATAACATTAGGGCTCCTTGGCGTACCTTTGTAGTATGGCGAGCAACCAGAAACCTGAATGTTCACTTTTAAAGCAGATATTGGTCGAACAATAACCTGGTATATAGAAGCTGGACGATAACATCCTAACGATGCAGTCGTAAAAGTTTTACGCTTGCCCCCAAAGTATTTTAGCCTCTTAGCACGGGTTTTATTTTACAAACAACCATTTGTCTACACAAAATATTATACGTCTTATAGTAAACGATGTGGTCCTTTTAGAGGTCTTTCTAGACTAAATTGCAGGTTACATTTTATGATATTGGAATGAAAAACAAGCTGACAAAACACCCTGATGAAGTGATATCGCCTATATATAGCCTATTTACATCACGAGCATCATAGAATATATTGTATTTTTTTTTGTAACGTGCTTTTGAATCTTATAAGTTCACTGCCATGTCCCAACGGAACATATCCCGTAAAGAAAATTGTAATAAATTAAATTATATAAGTAATATATTTCTTTCATGTAGTTAGTGTAGTTAATGTTAGTGTTTCACGTTTTTAGCGTTTTTTTCCTTGCACCATCCGTCTTCTATAGACTTAGAAAAACAGATAAGACACAACTGAATTTAAAAAAAATCTTAGCGTTAGAATTAAATATTAGAGGTTCTTTTCTTATTTAAATTTGTAATAATGAACTTGACTGGATACATCCCATTAGTTCTATTAGATTGGATTAGTCACATGATTGGGTTGATATAGTCGATATGACTGATTGATTTTAATAATTAGTATGTCTAATATGTTGTTTCGTTTGTAGTCGTACAAAATCATAAACATGTGAACTTGTATAACTTTTGACTGAAAACAGTACCAGCAAAATTTTGTTAGTCATTCTGCGTAGTTGAATTTGCATTCCAAATGTAGTAGTTTAACTACAAAATGACTATGCAAAACTGCTTAAAAATAATGTTTTAAATAGAGATTATTATACGGGATGGTTTCTATTTATATAAGTTGTGTCAATGACTTTTATAGACAATGAAGGTGATTTAAAAATCGTTATTCCCTATAGCTCATAGCATATATTTGTCTAGTATTAGATTAGCAGTAGCACATGCTACTGGTAGGTAAATAACCTATAATATTAAAACTAGTTTGATATTATTCATAGCGATAGTTTAAATTAGTTATTGTACTTGAATTACTGTGAATAGTTCATGCACATTTTTATTATGCAAACCAATTTAAAAATAAAGTTAAATAACACAAAAGGAACTATGGACTGAATGAAAAATTATATTAAAAGTATTGTATTGTGATATTAATGAAATATTTTTTTATATTATAACGAGTTTTACTAATTCTTAAGAATTTAGCAGTGCAGCTCAAATATGAATTATTATTTTTTAAATGTAGTTCTAAATACAGTGAAGATGAAAAACTTTGGTATTAACTTGAAATTATGTGACAAATTGACGGTAACGGTGTTTCGGCGATTTAGCATATCACCTTACTTCCGATGATTATGGGTTCGATTTCTTGTACGATGCGTGAGTGGAATTGTTTGTATTGGTCTGGGTGTTTTCCTATTTATAGTGTATATATGTATGCTTAGCTTGAGAGAAGACGGAGCTGTGTGAATCGTCTAAGGTTATTATTATTACTGTTAACTTATTATTCCTGGGAACCTTAAATTATTGGTTGACCACTAACGAGTTTGAAGTTGGCAGTTTATGTAATAAAGTTAGGATTAGTTGTATTTGACTTAACAGATGAGGAAGCGTTTGTAAACAGTGAAATTCACGAAGATAAAGCGAGGTTGACTTTTACCCGTTTGTGTTAGGTTTGTCTGTTTGTGCACCAAAGCGAAAAGGACCATTTCTCTCGCAGTTTAAACGATACCTACTGGCTATTAATTTTGAGAGTAATTTCTTGGAAGCCTAAATTTATTGAGTTCACAGAATGATCTACAGTGCTGACTAATAGTTACGAATTGAATCGTTATATATCTTGAATGATCTTTATATAACATGTTTAAATCATATAACATATATTATACCTGTACCTCAGGTGATCATTTTTAGAAATTTGTATGAAGAATATTTGTTATCATAACGTAAAAATACATAAAAAATATATACTCGAGAGTGTAACAGAAGGCAAGCATGCATGGAAGACGCTTTATGTCGCCTGGCCATAGTGGTTGTAGCAGTTTAAGTTTTATAATCAGTGTCCCACAGTGGAAATTTAATTGGTTATTACTAATGATGACAATATAATAAAATATTTAAGTAATAACTAATGTAATTGAAAAAAATAATGAATTCAGATAAAAATACCTAAAAGTATTTTAAACAAATACGTTTGTGTATATATGTTGTAATAGTTTTTAAGTTAATGTGTTTAATAACATAAAAGGATCTGGATGAATAATTAAAATAAATACAGTATATATCGTAACTACCTACTTACTTCGAGTTAGTATATTTGAATGGTACAAGCATTCTAGTTAGTATTTACTATTACTCTATCTACTTGGTAGAGTAATAGTAGTAGATTATCATATTTTTTAAGCGTAAAAGATATCGTTTCTATGTTACCTGGTGTTTCCATCTGGCAGTGTGGTTGTTTCTGTGGTGAAATATATGAGGTTGGGGCTGCTGATCACAGAGCTACCTGCCCAGATAGCCGCTGCAATACCTAGTGTTGCTCGCTTGCCGAGACGTGGTCGCAGTGGACTCATTATAGCCACATACCTGCCAAAAAAATATTAGTGATATACTAAAAATCTCCAATTGTTATAAGGACAGACGATCGGCGAAACAGAGATGGACTATGTTAAAAATGATTTGATACGTCAATAAGATGACTGCGAACTTGGATGAATCGAAAAAAAAAACTATAATATGCCGACCTCAAACAATATGGGATAAGGAATAGCAGAAGATGATGAGTAAAAATGTACTTTCGTATGTTGTTATGTACTTTCTACCATTATACCTCTCGCCATAGACATGGAATTCACATTCACACCCTGAAAATTACGTGAATGACGAGTACCTGAAAATGACGAGTTCCTCCCACGTATATCAGATTATGGAATAAATTTCCTTCTGAGGTGTTTAGGTACTAGGTTCTTACATAGGACAGGGATCGGGGAGGGTATGTTATAGTTTGTTTATGGATATTTTCATGATCGGAGAGCAAATGTAAAAAATATTAGTTCATACTAATTTTTTTTTACTTGTGGCCTGATTTGAACTTTCGGGTGTTAAGTTTAAATAATAGTTCTAATAGGTAACCACTAGGTCACAATTCTTTCAATTACGAATTCAGGGGCTTCTTCTTTTAAAGTGGATAAAAATAATGTTGACGTAGGTAAGCGAATCTATTTATAATCTTATATGAAAAGGGTTCAATTTCGACTCAACCCCAAGAACAGATAATGCACTCTTATACAAAGTTTTATTGGAAAAATTCCTAGTAATTTATTGGTAAAAAGATGTATAGGTACCTAAGAATAGAATAGGGTTGGAGATCTAATAATTCCGTGCCATATTATTAAAGGAAGAAATACCAACTTACATTTTTTAGGGACAATAATAAATATGTATTTCTAACAGCGCTAACAACAGTATATCTAGCGATGGTCAGTCCAGTGAAATATTATACGTATGAGATTTAAGTCCTTGTAGTTAGCCATTCTTTCCAAATTTAACAGTAATTATGATATGTAATCGAGTCAGTTACTTTTATATATTCCTTTATTGATGGCCTCAGTGGTCTTGCGGTTTAGCACACCGTCTTATTTCCTATGGTCGCGGGTTCGATTCCTTGTACGTCACAAACTTTTGTCTTCATGAGTACGACTATTTGTATTTACGGAAAAAATGGTAGGTAATTAATTTTAATATATCAAGCAAATAGCTTGCCTGATGGTAAATGATTGTATTTAAGGACACATATAACATAACGTCACGTGCCATTTACGGACTCCTGAAAAAAACCTTTTCCTTATACTCATTTTTATGAGAAAATATCCCTGTTACCTTTGATTATAGTAGAGTATTAATGTTTTTCACTCTCAGACCAAGTAATAAACTGAGTTATTATCATTTCAGGCTTCGCAGTACACTCGTTATGTGTATTTCTAAGTTATTTTAAAAATGAATGTAGTTTTCAATTCTGATATTATTTTTAAATTGTATATTACGCGATACTGTCACAATATCAGAAACGATTTTGATGATCCTTGCATATTTTAATTTTAGTTTTCATGTTTATTTTTGCTATTTCGGTCAATTTTAAATTCAAAAGTCGTTTATTCTTTTAGCACGTTTGTAGTCAGTTACGCAAATCAGTTTTATTTTATTAATTTTTTTTCCGATTTTTCATTGTGGTGAAAAATATTTGTTTTTAGAGCACAGATTTCATAACATATAGTTTATGTTATATAAATAAATGAGATATTTGTATATAAGTATTTATATTTCAATCGTCGATTATCTAATATTAAGAGTAAAATTCATCGACTAAATTTAGAAACATCATTAATTCCAATAATTTTATTTTTCTATTTTGGTTAAAAGGTGATATTTGGCAGTGAAATTACAGGGTATGCAGGCACGACATCTTAGGGTCTTCAGAATGTATGATGGGTACGAAAGGTGTCACATGATGAAGACCGTGATGCTCTTCATGTATATACCCATATAGGTCACGGTTGGCTTTTATCATCTTCTTCTTCTTTATGTGCCATCTTCTACTGGCGGTTGGCAAACATAATGGTGATCCTAACTTTACCCACCGCTGTTCTGAACAGGGATCTGGTGGTAATGAACCACCGTCTTAAGTTCTTTAGCCATGACGTGCGGGGCATGCTCGGTCTTCGTCGGCCCTGGATTTTTGCTTGGATTATTAATGACTAATTTTACCATCATGCTCACCTGATGGCAAAATTAGTCATTAATAATTCAATCAGGCTGTTTGTTATTTCACATAAAAAATATACAAGTGGATTGTTTACTGCCACAGTGAGTCAGTGTACAATGGTAGTAAACATTGGACCAATAAAAACAAAAGCTTGTAAATACTCCAATTGTATCGCAGATGCCACAAAAGAAACTGAAACTTTTTTTATTAAATACACAATTTTTTTATATAATAACACAATATAAAATGGTATTTCAATGTAGTTATAAATGCAACGCAATATGTATAATAAAAATTATACACTATTTTATTTATTTTCAATGTTATTTTGCCTTATACCTTTTGATAATTTAATATACTATGTGCTGTTTGCACATCATATTGTCCATCTAATGGTGAAGAGATAGTGTAAGTATCTAAGGGGTATCATGTCCAGTACTTATATTACAGTCTGTGTTTAGTTTTGAACTAGATGGCGCCACGATTCGTCAGTGGGTTACAATTTTTCTTTATTACTCTTGAAAAATAATATAAAAAACAAATGAAGTAAAACGTACTAAGGTTGGTTAATGAATTAAAGTATATATTATTAATATAGTGTTAATAAGATAAAAACTATAAGAAGTAAGAAAAAAATGGCGATAATATATAGGTACATATGCAGGGGTGGATCGTGAATTTGTGGATCCCTTGGCTAAAACTTAGAGCCTACCCAATTATATTACTCAACTAAAAAAATATACAGACCAGAAAGAAGCGACAGTGAATTCCCCATTCCGTTCCATAGACGCGCACACCCATGGGTTGATTAATCTCAGGTTATCAACCTTATGTTAGATTTTTTAATATTATAGATTTTTTAATTTAAATATCGCCTATTATTTTCAGTGGGGTCTGAGGGCCCTTTGTATCCACGGGGCCCAGGGCTGCAGACCATAAAGCTCATAGGTAGATCCGCCCCTGTACATATGTATGTGTTTTTTATATACATACTCATTTGAAGCGATGACCACTGTACCGTAATAGTAGGCATGAAGGCATTTTCGAATAAAGGTTGTAACAGTATATTAAATTTAAGATGAATATCAACCTTTGTATCGCAACGATTGTTAATGTTAAGATACTGGAATATTCAATAAATAGTAATAACTCTTTATTGAGTACAAAGAAAAAAAAAAGATATTATTGCAATCTCTTACAGAAGGTACAGGTAAATAAATATCGAATAATAATTATATGTAATTATAAGAAAACCGCAGTCAGCATCATTATAAACGTATCGTATAGAAATCCCATTGTCGGTATTTCATTTTTAGTTTAGAGAATTATTGTTTTACAAATTTTTGAATTATTATTCTTTTAATTACGCGTAACTACTACGTTAGGTACCAAGTTTTTATGTAACTGATACAAACTACTACCACTGAAATTATTACGATGATTTTTTGGAAAAATGTTACTTTAAAAGAATATTTATCTTTATACTAGCTGTGCCCACATGAAATTTATAGCCTATGTGTTATTTTGAAGTAAAAGCTATATTACTCTAAAGTTTCTTCAAAATCCGTTCTATAGTTTTGCGTGCAAGAGTAACAAACATCCGTCTGTTCTTCCATACTTACAAACTTTCGCGTTTATAATATTAATAAGATATAATCATAAAGATTGTGATTGGTGCAAAAAGTATAGACCTACATCATTTTATTTTTTTAAGTTAATAAAATTATATTCAAAAACTCAACACATAGGATTGCAAAATGCAAATAATATAAATTGTTTATGTAGTAGTAAATGTAGAGGCGGTCGGGTATTTATTTCTGTTTGTAAATTTAGATGGGTAGAATTACGATACCCCAATTTGTTATTTAGATAATCTTTCCCAAAATATACAACTATGTGTATAGAAGAGTGATGTTGCCACATTCATCTGCGCCGAGCTGAAACCGCTGAAGCTATAAACGGGAATATTGGCGAAAAATTTTATTTTACGATGTAGATGCCCGTTGGAAGGATTTTTGCTCCAAAAAGGATAAAATAGGGGTTAAATGTGTATGCTGATGTTATATTAAACGTTGACTATATAAATTATTACTTATGTTAATAAAGCTGAAAGTCTGTATGATATTTATTATATTTATCTCCTTATGACTTTATAGAAGTTAATATTAATGAATTAATGGTATCGCTGTGGTTTTATTCACGTCAATCTATATAAAGTATATCCTATTTATTAACACTATGCTTTAGATATCTTACAAATTTCATTGAGATCCTTTCTGTGATTTAAATCTGATTATGTTACAAACATGGAAAACATCTATACATTTTTATATAGTTATGTTATAAATATTAACTACACACATGTAATATTACTTATACACATTTTCTACCGCCGATATCACGGCGATTCTTTTGAAGAATTGTTCGAATTAATACTAGCTGCTGAATTTCACCATCGCACTAGCATAAAATAACTTCCTGATCGACTGGATAAATGGCGGTTCTCCACCGTGCGTTTCTCCAGAAAATACGATAGTGAAACCTTTAAGAAAAGAGCTTATTCATTCTTAAAAGGCCGGCAATGCACTTGCAATTCCCCTGATGTTGTGGGTACTCAAGGGCGGCGGTAATCACTTTCCATCTGGTGAGCGGCAAGCTCGTTTGTTCTCTATGCTATAAAAATATATTTACCTACGCGATATCTTTACCAACTTTTAATTGGTTGTTTTTACGGTAAACTTATATTAATATTTGCTTCAGCTACGTAATTTAAATACTAATTTGATTAACACTGGATTATTTATTTGTTGAACGAAATATATACACTTGTAAACTCACCTGTCTATACTTATAGCCATGAGAGTGAACACTGATGCCGATATGCTAAGCACAGCTATAAATTGACAGAACTTGCAGTAGAAGTGTCCAAACGGCCAATCCGAATAGAGCATGTACGTGAAATTAAACGTCACGTTTAGGGTTGACACCATTGCGTCTGCCACGGACAGGTTGACTGTGGACAAAACAAAAGAAATATGTAAAATAGACTTAAAAGCCTATAAAATAAGTTACTTTTTACTTTTATGGAATTGAAATGTTAATTACCTAAGATAAGGTTCACCTGAGTAAGAGGCAACCTTAGCATATATACCATTAATGCGTTATCATTCTGAAGAACTTAAGATGTCCTGCCTCCGTACCCCGTAATATCACTACTTTATCTCAACCATTTTCAGTACTCGGTTATTCATCTATTTATGAATTTACTATTCATCTATTTATGTTAACATAGCTTAACATAGCATATGGCGGTACATATTCATATAAAATTCCTAAAAAAATATTTCTGTATAACATTTATTTACGAGTTACTTTTTTTACGCAATTTTCTTACTCATTCTTCGTGTGATAAGTCTGTGTTTCGATCGTGCTATTTAATCATCATACAAATCAAGAAACACATCTTATAAATCAAGCTGCTTGGCGGCTGAAATATGTGAGAAAGAGGGTTATTAGAGTAGACGCAGACGACTTTATACAATGCATATCTCTGGTCTTAATATGAAATTATACTATACATTGCTTTTATTATTTATTAAGTAGTCTAACATTTATTAAGTAGTACCCACTTTTTAAGTTTTTATACTTATGTGGTATGCATATGTTTTTACTTTATTAATTTATTACTTTATTTAATGTACCTATAGAAATAAATAAAAATGAAGTGTCTGGAATTTCAAATTAACAGCTTTTTAGAATAAACAAATGAGTCGTTTCATTATAAAAAGACACGAAGGCCTCGCCGGTCTATCGGTTTTGCACCTCGCCTCTCTTCCGATGGTCGTATGTTCATTTCCTCGTACGGTACAAACATTTGTGTTCATAAGTATGATTGTCAGTAAGTATATATATAATATGTATTTAAAAAACGTCTTTAAGTATTTCTATCAGTTGTCTATTACCCATAATACAAACTTTGCTTATAACGATCATAATTTGTACCCATATTATGATCATTACTATTTTTTTTAATCATGAGATTAAAGTATTAGGTGCAAAACCTAAAATAAAATGATTTATTTTAGGTTTTGCACCTAATACTTTCAATATTAGTATTCTGTGGTTTGTTGAGCGTGTTTAATATAGCAGTAGACAGAGTTCGTGACTCATCACGGTCCATTGGGAAGTGACAAAGTTTTAATTCCAATTATTCGCGTGACGTCACTTTTCATTCAAAGTTTCAAAGGTTTTTGTAACGACGGAACAAATGAAAGTTCGGGCCAGAGCATCATTCTAGCGGTTGTTTGGAGACCTATGTTAGACTTGCCAAATTTCTTATAATAGACTAATATTATAAATGGAAGATTTTCCTGTCTTATTTATTTATATTAATTATTTATTATAATTATAAAAAACTATACAACTAACAGGTTTATGCAGCATACAATTAATTCTAATTTAATATTGTAACGGTTCGAACCTTTTTATAGAAGTTTAAGAATTATTTCTTTCTTCTTTTCTTTTTCTTCTTTCTTCTTAAAAGCTTACTCCATAGGTGGAATATACCCACTCGTAGTTATACATTATACTTTTGTACTTATTGAAGTGTAAATACAATTTGACAAGTTAAAATAATAGTGATCATCAAACTCTCTAGACATTCTAAATATTGGTCATTTAGGCGTATATTAGATCACTTTATCAGACACTAGGAATTTTTTTATAGTTGAATAAATAGCACGTGCTGTGATTGACTTTAGATCATTTTTCACAGTACGTCAAGCATTCTATTAATATTTTTATATATCAGAACACAAATTTGTCATATTACATGAGACCTAAACAATGTTAAGAATTTATTTGCTGTTCAAACTATAATTTATATATATGTATTATATTTTTTTATAAATATTTTTAGGTTGTTGTTTAAATATCAATAAATATGACATTCAATGTTTATAAAATTTTTGGGGGGTGGGGGGGGTAGTAAAATAAAATAGGGAATAGCTATAGATAAGTTATTACACGCCAAAATTACTGAACCGATTTAAATTGAAATTTGGGCCCATAACCTTAAATTTTTTAACATCTTTTTCATCTGGATTTCAATTTCTATAGCGATACTTTTCATTATAATAAATTCTAAAGTGTAAGTTTATAGTGTAGTTAGTTGCTTTTTGCTTATTCGCAGAGTATGAGCTAACCGCTACACCACCCATGCTTTATATTTGTCACATTATCATAACTGGGTTATATTTCTGAATCTCCTCGTGATTGAGAGCTAATACAGACCGTATTAGCTCTCAATCAGATGAGATTCAGAAATCTATAGTTCTTATAGTTCATAGATCTTATAGTTTGGCAGAACACTAGTTTCCCCTATTTACGAACGGCTGACCCGAAATATAAGATTTCCTTTTATTCTACATAGGTGGCAAACAAGCATAGGGCCCATCTGATGATAAACGGTTATCGTAGCCTATAGATGCCTGAAACACCAGGGGTGACACGTGCGCGTTGCAGACCCTTAAGAAACCTTAGTATATCCTTCTAGAAAAACTCCATGCTGTAGGTTTCCGGGAAAACCTCGGCAGGTAGTTAATTTCACAAACTAAATGGAGGTAGCTCCTCTGAAATTGATACAAACCTAGAAAATAATTGGTGACACTTCGCATCCTCTTGTTAGCTAGAACTATCCATATGACGACTAGGTTTCCCACGGTGGCCACCACCACCATGGCTGCGAACAGCACCGTCCATAGCACCTGGCGCCACCACGGCAAAATGAATGACTGGTATGACTGCGAAAGAAAAGTTCCTGTTAGAAAGTAGAAACAGATCTTTATATTTTGCTCTATCTTAATACACAATCAACAATTATGTCTTATATTTATTTATATACAATTCTCGTGTCAAAATGCTAGTTACCATATTCCACCGAAACGTCTTGGTATCATTTTTATGAAATTTTATATGCATATTCAGTACGTCTCAGAATCGGTTACTATCTATTTTTCATACCCCTATATGATAAGGATTGTCCAGCCTAAAATTTTATTTTATCATGTGGACTTTTTTTTATTTTTTTTTATAATGTGACCTATTTTTAATAGCGATTTTACAACATTTGCGAGGTTAGTTTGTACACTATAAATGTAAATTTTAGAGTTAATTTAAATATACTCATTTCTTCATATATCTTACTTAAAGTTAAATATGATTTCTCACCTCAGTGCCATTTTGTGTGTCGTTGATGTACACTTTGTTGATTTCGTCATAAAAGGTGACGTAAACGTTGTGCAGATCGGTGAAGTACGGCGTAGACCTGTTGGACACCGCGGTCGGGGTGATCTCGTCCAGCATCGTAGCATGAGGTTACACCTGAGAACAATACAAACTATCTTCACATGTTGTTTGTACATCGTCGGCTCGCAGACTGCAGTTCGCAAGCAATGGCGCGGTTCGAGGGGAATGCGAATAACACCGAACCGGCCGCCCATATTCACCACCGAGAACGACTCGTGCGATCATTATTATATTTAATTCGTTCTATGTATTACACAATACATATTCGAATTATACAAAGTTGTAGTCCATATATAAGTATTTCATTAAAAGCTTAGGACCCTACAAAGACTAAGTCTCTACGCTTAGACTAATTAATGGATAATGGAGTTTTCGGCAATAGCTATCTATTGCCGAAAACTACGATTCAAGAGGAAGGTATATATGCAACTGGTAGGATTTACTTATAGTTGAGATTCATAAACAAGATTTTTAAAGTAGAATATGCGAATGACGACTACATTCGTCTAGTAGATTAATAAAAAAATCACAATTTCATTTTAAAAATTCCTTAGCTACCTTTTCATTATTTTAGACATTATTATAGCCTTAGGCTATATATGAATATTGCTAAACTTGGATGAAGTTGAGAGTAGGCTGATGTTATATTTTTAATAAGTTTGATGATAATTGTTTTAGTCCGAAATAAAAAGGTCATATTGTTAGGTATACCTTAAAAATAAGTTTTAAATTAGGTATGCATCGAAAAGTAGAAATAATACAGTTGATTTATCACGACTATCAAGTAGTTTTTCCAGTAGTAGTAGTGACAGTGTATATAGAAAAAGACTAAAAAACCGGGCAGGATAGTCTGCTCGTAATAATTACATTCACCAGCATCTCCATTTGATCGTTGAACACCGTTGAAATATCAGGAGCTGTTTACTAAATATTATCATGGTAAATAACTTGTAAATATACTATATACCATCGTATTGGTTTCCAGGAGTAAGCCAGGTATTTTGGCTTCTGTGTTACAGTTCTATAATATATATACAGTTTTATCTCATAATAACGTGATAGCGCACGTTCGATTGTCGGATTTTTGTAGAATATAACCACAATTATTATACGCGGCGCGTGTAATATCATATGTATATAACCAAGTACCTAAAGCCTACGTGTTGTCAACATGACGTGATGTCAATACAATATTTGCTTTTACTTCTAACGTAATCGATAGGTATATTTTTAACGTTCGTAAAAATATTGAGACCTAGATAAATCGTGAAATAAGGAGTACTTTTTTCTATTGTGAATGCTAAATGTCAAGAATCTTGAATAAGTTGTTACTGAATAGAAAAGCTACAACGCCAAAAGCACCACTCATGTCCCATAAGGTATCCTAAAGGTATTCCTTTGAAGCTAGGTATAAAATCTTAACAACTTAGTGTTGAAAACAATGTTATTTTTACATGGATTAAAAAAGATTTTTGGCGAGGTTGACTGTATCTGTAAAGTTATCAACGTGGATACTTCTGTCTCACTTATTATTCGTCAAGCAGCTGGTTTTGTAAAATATTTTACGGTTGACGGGTGAGACGAAGCAGTGAAACTATAGGATATCGTAGTCCTCTGGCAATGACAGTGTATATAGAGACAGGATATCGTAGTCCTCTGGCCATGACAGTATATATCAGGATATGGCCATGACAGTATATATAGACAAGATAGTGCTGGCAGTGTATATCACATGTCTATAGTATATGATACGTAGTGGCAATGACAGTATATAAAACTGGCATCACATGTTATGTAATTCTTTTTGTAAGACTAGATAATTTTTTTACTTGAACATTGTTTTCTTTACAATTCTTCTTACATTACAAAATAATCATGAGAACATTCTATGTTCATTCACTCTCGCAGAGTAACAGCATTTTTCCATGAGCCATTCATGTAGTTCTGATTTAAACCTATTTAATGGCATCTCTCTAATTACCTGTGGTATTTATTAAATATTTGTGTGGACTTAATAATATAATATAATCTAATCAAATCATATTTAAAAGTGACATGTATTTTAGGACATGTAGATGGAAATACGATTTTCAGTACATTGTCTACTTAGTTTCATTGACTAAAATTGAATAATAATAATATAATCTTCTAATAATTTCCTTAAAATAATATATAAATACATTTTTATGACAATATTTAAATACTGTAGTCAATATGTATCTAAGAAAATAATAATACTTGTTTTTAGAAATAGTAAAATTCTTGAACCCGACCCTTCTACTCGAAGTACATACATATGTTCTCATATACTCATTTCCTTTCTATTTTCGATAATATTCTTTTTACACAACGATGAAAACTATCTAGTACGTAGTACTGTATTTATCCTTTAATGTGAATACGAGATTACGATACCCTTTTTAGTAATATTAATGACATATGGTACCTCCCTACTTACTCCTTGCTTACTTTATCTGGCCGCTGGCCGATAAGCACAATTTCTGTGTATGGTTTCGTTCCCGGAAATCGAAATTTTATTAGAATATTTACAAAAAGTTTTGTTTTTAAATTTTAGGTCTACTTTCTGTAAAAACTAAATGTATATTATATATATATATATATATATATTTATAATCTTTATCAGCCCTTGAGATACAGTAAAATATATTGTCAATAAAAGTTTCATTAAGATCTGTTTATTTGTTTACTCGTCGTTTAGTCGTGAAAATGTAACATATGTGCAGACAAACTATCAAAATTATAATATTAGTATGGAAAAAAGGTACATTCGGAGATTTATAAAAAATATTATTGTTTACTACTTCTCAATTCCCTCTAGACTGGTATAATCATTCAAGTTAACCTTCTAAATATTCAGAATTCACAAACGAAAGGCCTTTCAGACTTTTAGGTTATATAATCCATCATCATATATCACCGTTTCAACATATTACGTTGAACATAGAGCCAAGCTAAAGTTGTCACCCTTGTTAATATTCTCTGTACATGGTACACGTATCTGATTCTGGTTTACAACAAAACTTTGAGTGTCAATTTAACTTATGACTATCGCTCAGTAAAATATACAAAAATTGCTTATAAAACGAAGGTTCAGCATAACTAACTTCTATTAGATTCTAAGATACTTAGTAAAGAGTCGACTTATAGTTTACATTAAAAAATCAAATCAAAATATCTTTATTCGTGTAGATCTATTACAGACTCCTATAGAATGTCAAATCTACCGTTAGTTCGGAGTGCTTGATAGCCTAGAATTAACTAAAAACACGTATTTTTTCAAATAGTACATGTTTACAATAATACAGATTCAATTTTAAATTAAAATTTGAGAGAATAGAGTGATTTGATATTGCAATTTTGTCAAAATTAAATAGTCTAATCAATGTTTGTAACCCGAATAGACCAGTCCCCACAAGTAGAATCGTTTACGAGTATGACGGATGGGCCAGCTATCATTTAAAATAATTGTATTTTCAAAAAAATTCAAAAAAAATGATCAAAAAAACCTGCACTCGTCCGTTTTGGGTTTGATTACTCGCACGGTACAAACATTTGTATTCTTGAGTATTATTGTTTGTATCGGTTTGAGTATTTTTTTATAGAAAAGAAAATGGATATAAGAATTTATGTCAGTTGTCTAAAACCCATGACTAGTTTGGGACTGGATGGCTTTGTTTGAACTGTCCAAAGATATTATTATTCATTTAAGTATAATACATCTTTGATTTTTTATTAAACATGGAAAAACTTTAATTGTCTATCCCTCAAATACTCATTTCACTCAGAATTATTTACTGATGACAGTTTTGCATGTATTAATTTTGTTTAAAAACAGTGTTCTCGATATTCATTGCTTCTCTATTTGCAATTAAACTATGGGTATATAGGGAAAAGTAAAATTCAAATATACTAATGACTGTAACACTACATAACTACTCTGGAATTCTCGCCCCGGTTTCGCACGGGTGTACATGTATTACCTATACATATAAACCTTCCTCTTGAATTACTCTATCTATTAAAAAAACAGCTTCCAAATCCATTACGTAATTTTAAAGATTTAACAATACATAGGGACAGACAGACAGCAACAGCGACTTTGTTTTATACTATGTAATGAAGTTTACTATCGTTTTTTTAATTTATTTCGAATTATTTTAAATGTCTTATGCAGTACAGTCAATACTTTCTCATAAATTTGGAACGAACCGCTCTGAATAATCTGTTTACGATAAATGTACCAAAAAACTTTGTACGGAAAACTGAGTCGAAGTAATTAAACATTGACGTTGATGCCAAGGCGACAGCGAGTCGCTTCATCAAAGGAAATCCTTATTCGTAAAGGTTTGGAGTACACAGGTAAGTACACATATGTACATACGGTTACCGTCTTTTCAGATATTACCTTACTGGTAATATATTGCGCTTTGCAAATATTTGAGAAACGAGGTATAGGTATGGTCGTGATGTGTTCCTTTTAAGGTATTGATATTAATTCCCTCTCAAAGGTGTCTTAGTTATATTTTTAAATATTTATTATTTACTCCTGGATGAATGGAAAGGGAGTGGACGGCCAAAAAAGAGATGGGTGACTTATGTAAAAGATGATATATATAAAAGGAGAGTAAGCTCAGATATGACAGGGATCAGTGGAAGAAGAAGACACTGCGCCCAAATAATGGGATACAGGCAAGGCAATGATGATTCATTATTTACTAATATTATTCTTCGATTTTTATAGGTGATGTTTTTCTCCATGTTATATTTATATTAAGAGTATATATTTTTTTGTTTGACTATTATTAAATACCACGACCAAATTAATCAAGGAAGCTCATACATTTATCTTTACATTGTTAAAAAAATCGCCCACATCTTGTCACGTATGCCCGCTTAGATCTTTTTACTATGCTACGGAGTTTAATGCAATTTTCAGCAATAAATAGAGTGATCGAAGATGAAGATTTATATAATTATGTATAAAAAGATGTATTGTATAGAAATATTAAAAGAAAAGTGTCAATCCATGCATTATTGTACTTTTGTATGAAGATTTTAAAACCTATTTTCCACTGTTCTTCTTTAGGTAAAATATTCAGTTCTAGTATTATCAATAGGTACCTTTCGCCCTCTATAAATGTATCAATTCTTATGTCTTTTTCTACTGTATATACTATAAATACCTGAGTTCATTAAATATTAATATCGCAATTTCCGCTATTCATATAGGTTACATATTTACAAAAGAATACAATAGAATTTCGATCCCTAAAATCGTGGATCGATACCTAATGGCTGAAATTCGAGCCGATAATGAAATGGTGGCTGGCGGGGTGTGCCATGCCGCATCCCACTCGCCTAAATATGTGGGCAAACATAATACCGATCTAGTTGACGTGAATTAGTGGATTGTTGCTATCAGGGCTGCCAACCGTTCGAGGACTCCTGTACAAATACCTACCGAGATTTAGTCTTTGTGTATGGATATTTTTATCTTCATATGTACTTTAATCAATGTAAACCATCTGTATGACATTGAGTTCCCTTATAATATGACGAGAATCATTAAAAAGTCGGAAACTTCTGCTTCTTATGATGCCCTAGCTAAAACTATTGGTAATAAGTTGAAACAGATCAACATTACATAAGTGTACACTGCATACATGCGTAAGCTCTTAAATATTAAATCTATTATATACATTAATATAATATTTTATTTATAATATATATGTATAAATAATACTATAAATAATAATGTATAAATTATGCGAATATGAATAATATATATATATCCTACTGTGAAAACTTCTATTAAAAACATTTCCTGTATAAAATCGCAGTAGGAGCCTAAGAATTCATAAATCCAAATATATACATATATAAAAAAAACGGCGAAATAAATGAAAGACAAAAAAAACTATTATGTCCATATTAGTGAGCCAAATTGAGCTAATGTACTAGCTTCATTATGAGACTGTGTTTCAAAGTTGGCAACCCTGGCTACTATTTGGACGCGCGAGTTGGCATACCTGTCATTGCTTAATGTTGTGAAGTCACGCTACTTGTTAGGATCCAACAAGTTCGATATATCATTTTAAATCATACTTATATTTGAGCTCTCTAATCCACACAGCTCTGAAATGTTATTTCATAGTTTCAAAATATTTATACAATGTTAAATTTAACAACTTTTGATATAAGAATGATCCTCAGGACTTTATGCATAAATTGATATAAAAAAAATTACATTTTAGTTTTTTAGCAAAATTACTTGGCAAATTAATTTTGTTAAATAATTATTTTTTAAAGTCAATTTGTTAATATTATTCACTTTTTTCTTTTAATGTTAAATATTATATCGGTTTAACATTTTTCTAATAATGAAAAATTTTTAATGATTTCACGTAAAAAACCGACATCTTTTACATGGGTTATAATAATTCAAAAATATACTATAGTATAATAATTAATAATAATAAATTCTAATAAATACTTTTTGTGTTACATATTAACTGTTAAAAAAATGTTCATGTAGTATTATTGGGATATAAATTAAAGGATGCAATCAATCAGTCGAATCCAATGCCTCTATTAAAGAGTTTAATAACCGTAACAATCGAACAATTTATACGTTAATTTTAATTAATTGAACAGTTGGTTTTTCTACTCACCTATACATAAAAGGATGTATGGATTGGATGTTCTATTATGATCTTGTAGATCCTTATCTACAAGATCATAACATATATATAACATCCAATATTGTTTAGTTATATATGTTTAGTTATATATATAAATAACGACCAATAACAATTGAAAGATGTAATTCTATTAACTATTATAAATGTTTATATAGTATTATTGGATTATAAATTAAAGAAGGCAATCATCTAATCGACTCCAATGCCTCTATTAAAGAGTTTAAAAACCTTAACAATAGAACAATTTATACAAGTAAACTTTAATTAATTTGACAATCGGTTTTTCTAGTCATCTATAAATAAAAAGATCTACAAGATCATAATAGAAGATCCAATATTATTCAGTTATATAAATAACGAGCAATAACAATTGCAAGACGTGATTATTGTAGGCGATGTTCTCTTAATCTGCCTCGAGGGCCGATTGAATGTTAACATAAAGGAAGATTTTATTGGCCGTTACCTACCTTTGTTACGCAATAAATAATTTCTCAATAACAAACGACCATAATTAAGATATTAACATTTGATGTTTAGTACCTATAAGTAATCTTTACTAATATTATAACCGTAAAAGTAACTCTGTCTGTCGCGCTGTCACGACTAGTGAACCGATTTAAATGAAACTCCGATACTCCGATAAAAGCTGAGAAGGGACATAGGCTTTTTAATGCAAATAAAGGCTGTAAGAGGTTGAAAGGGGAGAGATATAAGGTTGCATGGAAGTATTATCTTTAAAGCTTGAAGCTTAAAACTTATTTATTACGCTGTTGATTACATATATAGTTTATACTTTAGAATAATATACAGATGATGATGATTTAATATTGTGTTATATAATGAAAATGTCTGTAAAGGAAATTCTTATGTCCAATCTTTATATATATATATATATATATATATATATATATAAAAAATATAGTACCTACTAATGAAAAAAATGGATAAAATGTTTTCCATATGAAACATGACCGGGTTACTAGTGTAGTGTAATACATATACACTAAATTATAAGTATAAATAGTAACACATATCTGTGTTAGGTATAAACCTACACTAAGAATATAAAATGCTCAAGAGAAATGATAACGAATCCATCAATAAATAAATTGAATCATCATGAATAAATTGTACTTTCGGTAAAGTTCAGGCGCGTATGAAAAAAAAAACAAAACTTGTGCCATTTTTTTCAGCTAGATTGAGAGAAATGATTAATAGAAGCAACAAAAACAATGACTATTACGTCTATCAATAAATTTTCAATGAATGATTGTAAACACGCGGACAGGAATCGGTAATTAATTATAAATAAGTTGAAAGATTTATTTCATTCGATCATAATATCTTATCTACATCACGTAAATATGTTTATTTTATTATTAATGATTTATGAATGTTCATCATATTATATGTATACTTAATGGATTTATAGTATTTTGTTTAATTCCGCTACTGTGAGCATAAATATTCAGTGCGGAAATCAGACCACCGAATGTAGGTAACATTAAGTAAAGAAATGGATTTCCGCAAAATAACAACAAACGATAAAATACATCATATGTAAATAACATATTTGCAGCCCATAATAACAGATTTCCACACACAACGAATATTTTTTTAATAATAATATATAAATTCACAATACAATCTTATATTCTCGTGTCACAATGTTATTTATCATACATATTCCGCCGAAACGGTTTGACCGATTTTTATGAAGTTTTATATGGATATTCAGTAGGTTTGAGAATCGGATTTACATACCCCTAAATGATATGGCTTGTCCACCCCTAACATTTTTTTATTTCTATTTAACCAAGCATTGGACCATCTTTATTTTTCGTTTTTGTAATATGGCATTAAAAACACATACAACCTAAAATTTTTACCGTCCACCTTCTACCATCAACCCCATTTATTAATAGACATTTTAATTTATATACCAAAATAACGTTTTCGGGGTCAGCTAGTAAGATTTTAGTAAGTTAGTAGCTTCGGGGTTAGATAGTTATAGGTTTTGTCAACTGTCAACGATATGATGACTTGTTATTTGTATCTAACTTGCCAGGAGATGAGCTTACCGCCTTATATCCCATTAATTTGGCTTGCAATATATTAGACCAGATTAGAAATTACCACCACCATCCAAAATCACTCGGGCACGAGACACTCAATCCATTCTAGTATTATAAACATAAAAAGATATTTTCTTGTCTGTGTGTTACCCTTTTAGGACCAAACACCTTAACCGATCACAATTTTTTATTTGAAGTATTGAGAAGACATTATCTTACATATAATTAGTAAAAATCACGGGAACCTAACCACGTTTTATTTTTATTGAGTTGTCAAATCCGTGTTTTTGACTAATTATAGGTATAAATAATGACCAAGTCAAATTTAAAACCGTATATATTTTATGGATATGGGTTACCTTTCCGAAGTATACGAAGTCGCAGATAACAACTAGTGTATGATAATCGATAAAGTTTGAAGTTTAATTGTCTCAGGAACAACGTAGACTTTCTGAAGTAGAAACATAATTAATGAAGACAAACGATTCGACAGTGAAACGATACTGTATTTTGGGACGTTTTATACTTAGTGGGCCCGATAATAGGAAAAAACAATTTACTTTTTTACTTTAGTAGATACTAAAAAAAACTGGTTATAATTAGTTATTTTTAGACTTCCACATTTAATACACATTATTTTTATTGTTTACCGGATCTAAACATGTAATTTTATGGTAAATAAAAGTATTTACCTCTATCGATGTTTCTATTAGGTCGCATTAACTGTGGTCCGAGATAACTGTAGTAACAGCGATATCAATGTCGGTAGGTGCCAGCAGTTTTTTCTACAACTGTCTCTAGATTGTCCAAAGAAAAACAATAATTATGACCAGTTATTTATATTGTTAACCGGGTCTGAACACAAATTATTTCATGGTAAGTATTTACCTCTCTCGTGCGAGATATTGTGAATAAAGATAGCGAAGTCGTAGGCATAGCTTGTATTAAATCCATTTATACGAAAATCAAATCTGTTTTTTCAGTGACACGTCCACTTGTTTACTGAATTCAAAATGGTTGTCCATAAATTTCAATTCAGAAAATCATTTAAGAATTCAGAAACATCAATTAAGAAAATCTTATTGCTTTCTTAATCTTTGTAGATTTAACATAAGTAGGCTTTAAACTCCATGATCACACTGATCTGTTCTTTCAATTCTAATTTCAATGTCAATTTTAATTCTTAACAATATTTTATTGTTCTTCTGAAACGTAACCGATACCAAAACCGAAAGCTTTGGCGGCCTCGATGGTCAAACGGTTTCTCAAATTCAAAGCACACCGCCTTCCTTTCCGCCTTTGCTTCAGATGGTCACGGTTTTGTATCCTCGCACAGTACAAACATTTATATATAAGCGTATGAGCGAATGACACAGGACCTGCACAGACTTTGTTACGTTTATTAGATCATCCCCTATTGTCTTATGGAATTGAATTGTGTTTGACGGAAATAATCATACTTTTTATTTTGTATAAAATAAAAAAAAATATAAAAAGGTGCAAAAGGGGGTAATTCAACGTGATCGGATTGAATTCGTTTCCAGAAACCGGTAGAGCGGATCAGCATCAGCCGTGATCCATCAAAACAAATGTAATTCAAACTCAGTACGTCAAACCTAATGGAAATCCTTTTTCGCACACTAAATATTATATTTATGTGTCGTCAGTCGTGATATTCATACAATATTTACTTTTTCATAAGGTTAGCAATAAAATATGGGATATGATGTGAAATTACAGGGTAAGGAGGCATCACTTAGTCATCACTCAATCACACAGAATTGGCAATTACATTTGCCATTATATTTTTTATTTACCCATTTTTTTTAATATATCATGCCTATGTAGCGAACTCCTTTATAGATTTTTATATTATTTTTATGTTTTATACTCATATTTTTTTGACATATACTTTTTGTAACATTCTATTATATATCGCTGTCGTATTAATCGCATTTTCTTTTATCTCTGTATTTTTCCTCATAGAACTCTCAGTACCTCGTCAAATACATCAGATACCTCCGCTTCACCTCCTTATCCGATATGTTTTATTTATACTTTTTTTAATGTAATATTATGCCTTCTTATCTATCTCTCAACCTGTGAAGACACCAGGAGACTTTTGAGCTTTTGGGAGTGCTGGCTACTCTAGTAGTCTAGGCTCTACACGCACAACGGCCAAGATGAGAATGTGATTGCGGAAAATGAAGTCCAACATACAATATAATTCTTCCTTATCTACTTAAATTGTTGCCTCCTTTCCCAGCAATTACACATTATATCACATATTTTATTGTAAATTCCATCTTGTGCAATAATCAGTCCGCAGTAAGGCGCGCATAATGCTCATAAATAAGTATTTACATCCGTTAGTAAGAAAACATTAGTATCTATTACATATGTACAACCTTTAGTACTTTGTTATAGTTACATAACTATAAAAATTAAAAGTAAGACTGTTATTTCCAATTACTTATTATTGTGACAAGGTACAAAAGTTTAGAACTTTACACTAAGTAAATTTGTATCCCTGCCATGGTTTAGTTATAGAATTATTGTATATTGTCCAATTATATGTACTTGTTAATGTCATCTGAATGTTGTTTCGTTATTATTTACAAGAACTTACAGAAAATAAAACAACTCTGAATTTGCATGGCTCCGCCATTCACATGGTAATGCAAAAATAATACGTTTTTCATTTGTTTGGCTTGACGAACGTCCCTACTAATTGCCTGAAAGTGAATATTTGTTGAAGGCAACGTAACTGTATATAATACGAAAACATCGAGTTTGTATCTAAGCGTTAGTTGCTAAAAATAGTCGCGTATATAAATCCAAATGCGGTAGTTACAGGCAATATTACTTAGTCAAAATTGTTACTACTTAATTTATTGATGTTCGCCAGATTCAATATTTTATGGTCTATGAGTCAGTATGGGATAAGTCAGTATAGTAAACATAGTGTAACATAGTTTCCTTATTACCTTCTAATTTACTATGATCTCTATCATCAATCATCATAATGTTTATTAAAATAGTACAAAATTTTTATGCAAAATAAATTAAACATTTTATAGCAATGATTTCGTGTAAATTGATTATAAATAAATAATTTATAATCTATTATATACAATTCTCGTGACACAGTGTTTCTAACCAAACTCTTCCGAAACTGTTTGATCTATCTGATCATCTGAGAATATAATGTTTGACGGGTATGTACCGTAAGTGACATTTTTCTAAATGATGTAGTAAGTTTTAGGGTGATCCATCCTAAAAATTACTACTATTAAATTAAATTATAATTTCCTCCAACCTCTAATTTTTAATAGAGATATTAGTATTCAATTTATATTGCAAAACAACGTTTGATATATAAAAATATTTTCTATTCGTAACTATCATTACTTAATTAAATACACGTTCGTAATCCAAATAGGTCGATAAAGCATATCGTTTAATGGAAGTAATTGTCTTTCGAAAAATAAATAAAACAATAGCTTATAATTATTATTGTTGTGTTTGACTTGTTTCTGCAGTATTACAATTAAAACTTTTGGTTATTTGTATTCCGCTATTGAGATTAGAAATGAGAAATTATCTATTTATTTGTTTGTTTGTACATCAAAAGATATTTATTAATGACGATTTGTAATTTAAATATTAATAAACAAGAAGCAAGACTTCAATGACAAATATTACGTTATTATGTTATTTTAAATACAGTATTGTGGGAGAGTACAATTGCGGAGATTCGGAGCTTAATTATTGTGTGATTTTGTAACTAACAATTCGTATTTCCAACAGATTAAATTCTACAATTTTAGGTAAGGACCATTTTACAATTGCAATTGCGAATTGTATAACTTAGCTTGCAACTGTAATTCTCAAATTATCTCTATAAAATTGCAAGTAGATCAATTGTAATCTGATACAATTGAAAATTATATATATAGGCTAACGGTTTTATATCTACATCAATGTTGATTTAAGTAATAAAAATACTATAAAAACAATAAAATTTATTGTATAACATAATTAATTGGTAAAATGTTAATATAAATATTTTTTCTCCTGCATAAAAGTCTAATAAATATAAAACATCTTTAAGTGTAAATCAGTTTTAATTGTTTTCAAAGTAAATCCCAATTGCAGTCTGGTACCTGACATTTTGATTTAAGAAACTACTATTGTATAATACATTTTATCGGAGATAAACTTAAATATTATTTTGATAACGTATAAAATCTAAACCGATTTGGATATTTTTTATTTAATCAAAATACTCTGTATTCATTCATTCCACACTAATTTTCTCAAACTTTAAGTGACTTTATTTGTGGTACGGAGTTGCTTGTATTTGTTGTTATATTTTATTTATATTTGACTTCTCTAGAGACAATCTTTAATTACTTTTATTTATTTCAAATAAATTACATTACAGATAAAACAAAATAATGTATACTACACTACTTTCACTTCATTACGTTCTAGTAATTTCTATTCATTCGTATTCGATTCGTACAACAAAAAAGTTGTCCCTATCATTAAATTCGCATGGACAACTTATTCCGCCGTCCATTCCTCATAAATCGATAGATCTGTGAAGTGAATTCCAACACAGCAGTGGCTGGGTGGCTGTCGTTATTATCTTCAATTCAATATCTCTGGTAATTCCAATAAGCATGATAAATTCCATTGGACGCAATAAGGAACGGTTTGACTCTCGTAAAAACACAGATTTTATTTATATCGTTTTATATATTTATTTATTCGTTATACTTAAATTCTTGTTGTGTGAACATATTTTAATATTCTACATATATCTGAAAACATTTTATATACATTATAAAAGCACGCATTTTGACATTATTATGATATCACGATATTGAAACCTTTAAGAAAAGAGCTCATTACTTCTTAAAAGGCCGACATGCAATTCCCCTGGTGTATTCATGGGAGGCGGTAATCACTTACCATCAGATGAGCCGCATGCTCGTTGGTCCCCTATCTGATAAAAAAAATGTGTTAGAAGCAGCTTAGTCAGTTGTTTCCTTGTACCTATCTATAAAAAAAATAGTAGATAGAAAGCAATACAACAAACGGTTGAATATTTAATTTTTAGTTCTAGGAGCGAATTCGCAGTACTATTAAATACCTTCTCAGTTTGCTGTGGATAATTTTCAATTTAATTTAGCACTCAGGCGCAGAGGGTTTTTAGTATAAATTCAAACCTACTGAATGAAACCTGGTTCACATTGGAAAAAGTTAGAACTTTTAGATGAAAAGATTTGCCATTCCAAAGCAGACTACATTATTTTAACTATCTTTATCTGAGATTAGATAAACTTATTGATATTATAGATTTCTTAGAAAAAGCAAAATAAAACATAAGCATAAATTAATTAGCATACGATAAAATTATGTATACATTCTTTCACATATCTTTAATAATATAATTATTATTAATAGCTAAAGATATTTCTCTTAATAAATGAATATTCAAATTTAGAATTGACGAAGATTGCGATAAACAAAACAAATAAAAATAAAACTGATGGAAAACCTCCTTCTATTTGATAGAAAAAAGGTTTCAAATTAAAATTGAATCAATTAAGATTTGCAATCAAGTTTGCAATTGAGACGAATCGTCTGCCTTGGATTTTCTAATGACCGTTTTATACAAAAGCTTTATTTCTTGGAGCAACTGAAGTACTAATAACCACAGCTCATCACGCTTCCATCTCTCTCTTATTGAAGCCATCAAATAAATGAGAGCTATTTGGTATAATCGCTGCATCTACCACAAAGAAGGTTTCGACAAACAGAAACAATTTGATAGACTGGCAAACTTAGCTGTTGGATCTTGGAGAAGATGGGTTGTTTGTTTGTTCTGAATAGTAAACACCTCAACTATGTTGTCTGCGCCTAAACCTAATTGTAATTAGTGGTACCAATTGAAATTACTTCTTTAACATGGCGTTTTCTCTACACAAGTGGCAATCGTGTGACGATTGTGGTAGTACTACGTATTGAGATTTATGAGGACTGAAGTGACGTAGTATAGTAACTTGTAATAACTGCTATATTTTATTTCACAAAACCAACCGAAATACAGGTTAAAAAACATGCGGCTTAGCTGCAGAAATAGTTGCCATAGAGATAACGCGTAAAGTGTACCCCAGACAATTGAGGACTCTAACTACATCCTTGATCGTGTAGAGAATGTACATTTTTAATAATGTTATTTTTTTATATATGATTAGTATCATTTCGTATATTTAAAGAAGAACTAGGTATAAAAGTAACAATACTTGGTAAGTTTTAAATATGTTATTATCTCTCGTACGTTTTCTTTAGACTTTGTGAAGTACAACATGTGGTAGATGAAAAGCTACATACTGGAGTCAAATAATCTGTCTCAAAGAGCCTTTTAAAATATAGCAAATAATTTTACACATTTTAGAGGGGTACGAGTTTTTAAAGTGGCAAAAAGTATTCCTATATAAGACCTTTTAAACACGTTTTTTCACACGAAGTCATTGATCGTATTTTATTTAATATTTACTTATTCATATAATAAATTTCCCGAGAAATATATTTCTGGACAAAATATAATTGAATATTGAGTTTTTATATAATTGTAATTTTAATATTCAGCTAAGGTACTGGAATTTCAGGATATTATTGGTGAATTCAGAGCTTATATTTTATTATGTGCTGGACAAAGCGACGCCTCTGCTACTTTTGGACTTTTTTAAAGACTCTCATTTTCTGTCATTACTTATTCAAATCCATATATTACCATTTATAATATTGAGCGACGTGAATTAATTATCATCTATTCATTATCTTTTGAACCGATATTGAAATAAGGAGATATTCAATTACACTGCTTTTTGTATGTCATTAAATTTTTGATAACATTATACATATTTGGGTGATTATTTTTGCCATTCATCCCGAATTAACATAATAACATAAAATCCTTTTTTTATTTAATATTTAATTAAAAAGTAAAAAAATGACGGACCATCTCATGGTAAGTGGTAACTAACGCATCTTTGTACTATGAGAGAGAGGTATAGTCTTTTATTTGGATTTGACTTTTAACAAAGTTTACCGTGGTTTTACCTTTAAGTTACTGTCTTTGCACAATGATGACGGATGCCTTTATATCTGTCGCAATATCAATAAACACTTAACGACGTCGTGTTCGAGACCAATATTATCTCGGTGCAGTTAAAATCGCACATAAATATCACTTTAGGACAAGACATAATAGTTCGGACTCATCGCTTGTATTCATTGTAGATCGTTCCGCTCGTAAACTGAATTGATTCTATTCAATTTCATTTTTAAAGTCTCACCGAATGATCCACACGATTTTCACCTCAGTTTTTTATGATGATACAAGTTAAATTTCATTTGTCTATTCAGTTTCTAGAATCGAAATCCAACTGAAGGTAACACCTACATCTTAGGAATAAGCTGGATCTATTTGATGGATACATGTGCTCGTTTGGTTTAGCTCTCTACTTTAACAGTTACCGGATCATTTGTAAACAAACGCAAACGGTCTATTTATAGAAATGGGATTCTATAATCCTAAATGATTCCAAAACAGCTCAAAGAACGGTTGGGTTAGGGCTCAAATTTAATAATATTGACGCTCGGATTTAGTTTCGTATCTACTTGCTCTATTATTACAATTTAACACATAAATTTTAATTTTATATCCTGTTTGAATATTACATTTCTAGTCTAAAGTAGTAGTATAGTAAAGTTGAATTTACAATGACAAAAAGTAACTAATTTTATGACATTAATTGGGTCAATAGTTTCACAGGTAGATATTTTACTTAGTAATGTATAATTTTGAGAAAATAAATACAGTTTCTTCCTATAGTTACTATACATGCTCCTCCTCGTCCTATAGTTATTACATCAATTACGGATTTTTTGGATATTGTGCGCAGTGTGAGCCAGTCAGCTAGTAAAACAAAAGAATTAATCAATCAGCTACAATAATTTATTAAACGTGTCTACAATTGTAGTCGCATACGACAATGGAATGATTAAATAGTGAAGTCAATTATTCACAACACGATTCAATCTTATTGATTGCAGAATTACATTATTTTAACACAACCGTTTGTAAACTGTTAATTGTTATATAATCACGCATTATTCAAACGTACAGGCAGTAAATTATTGAATTATATTAACTGAATTAATTATTCTTCAGAAGGTGTATGTCTGTAGTAAAATGGTAATAGAAATTTCAAAGACAAATAATCATTGGGCTGAAAAATATTTTACTTTATTTTGTCCGGCAATAAGCGGCTGACTAGCTGCTAAGGATGGAAATGGACTTAGAATCTCAATATTGTACCTATTTTTTACTAATTACAATTTCTAAAAAGTTGTCTGCGAGGGTTTTTCGTAACGTACAAGGTAGCTTGCGGTATACCTTATGGTAAGTGATTACCGCCATCCATGAGTATCAGCAATATCAGGGGTATTGCAAGTTTGGGGGTTATGGAGAGGAATTAGGAAAGGGAGGGGGGGGGGAGAGGGGTGGCCGCCTGGGATCTCAAGTCACCAGATGAAACGGGATAATACTAAACGTCGGTATTCTGAAGAGGTGTAGTATTTCCCGACTGTTTAGGTATTGTTAAAATCTTCAATGTTTTAATGAACCCACCCCACGAATCCCCTTTAGTTATTTTTTTTCGAACTATACTAATGCATTTAGCCGCAGCTGGCCTATCCAGCTTCACCACACAAAAGGGGGCGAGTGCAGATGACACTCTAAATCCGGAAGGATTTTTGGAGCAGCTGAAGGCCAACTCCTGCTTGACACATACGATTTTAGTCTGAGATCACCGCTAGGGCGTCAAACCTCGGCTCAGGCTGTCGTAATTTCAGTCCCTGTTTGAATTGGATGGGGAATCGATTAAAGGAGTCCCTTCAGTGAACTATCCAAGCGTTATTTATCTAATGGATTTTGGACACTGCAGGAGTGAGGCGTAAAGTAAACTAAGCGACTGATAAGACACGATTTGCACTTTGTTTTATAAGATTAAGTAAACGAAGATGAAAGTGATTTTTTTGGTTACAACTTGTTCGAAAATGAAATAAATTGTTTTGAAGACTGTTACAGATTCCCCGAACTTTGATGTAAAGCTCTGAATAGGAAACATATTTTTATTATTCTACAGAATTATTTATACAAATGTAAAACAATACTCTTTTTATGGTCTTACGCCGGCTTATTTAAAAGTTTCAATTATTTAGAACAACATCACACACCATTACGTCTGTTATCCCAGACGGGGTAGTTAGAAGCATTATCAACTGTCGATGTGGTAGTGACTGCAATACATAACGTGGCCTTTATTTTGTTTTTTTAATTCTTTATATTTAGAATCTAACGTGAAACCTCTTTCACACTCCTTTCGCCGAATAATTTAGAAATCTTATTTACTGATTTATTATTAAGAACCATAAAAACAACTCGAATTAATGTTTTACAGAACTAGTAATGCCTTAATTCGCACAGGCGCAATATAGGAAACAACTATTAAAAAAAAATTCTGTAATTGAAAGAATTTTTGAGTTAGTTAGTTAGATAGTTTTGAAATATTAAATTTAAACAAAAATCTGATTTTAATCTGTATCCAGACATATTAGTTTACTCGCTTAGTTAAATCGAGAATCGAAAGTGAATGTGTCAATTAAAATTAAGTAAGTACATCAATGGCTGTATGGACACAGTTTCCTTTGCCTTTCATTTAAAGGATAAGTGAGTAATTCTGATTTTAAATTTTAACAAACAAGAATGTTTTAAACACATATGTACCTTTGAACTATTTATGGGATATTATAAGTCAATATAGACAATGGACTTCACAATGTGGTAATTTATGGTTATTATAAACAGTTCTGTCATATTAATGTTGTTTAAGTTATTGAAGGTTGTAGTCGCGTGTCCAGAGCGTTGTTAACACGAATGTGGCTTGTAATGTAATATATGAAGACCCAACGATGTGCGTCATTAGACTTCTAGGTAATGGTGTCCTAATAAATTTTACTACAAGTGTACAAATTGCGGCGTTAATGATGTTCTATATTGGTTTCTTTGACGTTGAAGATATTTTTTCCAACATAGTTAACGGCCACAAATGTTCTTATTACATACAAATATTTCTTTGAATTTCGAATTTAAAAAGTATGTCATAAAGACAGATAAAAGTACATATTAATCTAGTTGGTCTCTAGATTTTTTTTAGTAACCAGCAAGCTCGAATTTAATGGTTAATGGTAACACATATCGCCGGGGACAAAAAAAAAAGTGTGTATTTGAAATTTTAAAAATAGTAATGAGTAAACTGTCAAAATGTTTACGCACAGATAAGTTTAAAGTTTGTTTAAAAATATTTATTATTTATATAAATATAATAAATATTTTCGTTATTTAGAATCCAATTTAAATAAAGAATACATAAATTATTTTGTGTACCTACTAAAAGTATCTACTCTAATTCTAATTCAATAAAGTTTTCATTAATGTTAATGTATTCTTAGAAGTAAAACAAACAACAGAATACAGTGTACTGTTTATTTCTGATTTACTAATTTTTATTTATCATAAAAAAATGTCATTGACCGCGCCTATATAATTTATAAAATATTTTATCATTTTATTATCATCACAACAATACCTACATTAAAACTAGTTTTATTTTTAATTTCATTACATTAAAAAAAGAAATAGGGCAATCAATAAAAAAAAACGTATATTTATAACGCTGATTTATTATAAAGGTAGGATATATATACAAATGAATATATAATATGTATGTATACATAATTATTGTATTAAAAAGTAGGTTAATTGTATTAATGTATGTACGTATTTATGTGTATTTTGTTATTATAATTCTTTATTATTGTACGCGCAATCAAGTAGATATCTCTTCTTATCCCAAAGTTAACTGGGAAAGAATACTATTAGGCATTAAGTCCACTTTTTGTACCATATTTTAGTGTTCAATAAAGCATATAAATAATATAATAAACATAATAGTCTGATCATTGATAATAGTAATATATTACATAAAAATTTGCACCGCCTATTTGCACCGCCAATTTTTCAGGGATTATATTCGCGTGAATTCTTGTCTGTGTACTTATGTAGAAGTAAGAATAAATTACATTTCCGTTATTTTTTCCGCTGTACGTATAGCTTCATAGACCTTCCATAATGTATGTCACATTAAGGAGTATGCGCAGTCTGCACTACAATAATATTATAAAGAGAGAGACCGGATTTTGTTATGAGCAAAGTGAAATCGAGAACCCCTGCAGCAACTTTAGAAATTCTTCCATTATCTTTTAGGTACATTATGTATAGAGTATTGAAACTATAAGTGAAAAAGTGTGACTGTCTATCTGCGTATTTGTACTCTTGAACAGAATCTTAACTTGACGCAAAGATTAGATACCATCGTGAGTACTGGTTTAGGCTCTTATTCATATTACAAGATCATAGGGATGTGGATGAAATATGGTTGAAATTTTGTATGGGGATTCAAACATGTCTCAATATAAAACTCTTCATATTATTAGACCACTTAACCTATTAATTTTGAGTAGATGAAACGGCGGGCATCGGCTAGTTAAAAACAAATTAAATAGTTGGATGTTTGTAGAATTCATTTCCACTGCAAAATAGAGAAAATACGTTCTTGTTATCTTGGTGTTATGCCAAAAACAATTAAATGTAAGTACTTATTTATTGAATGCGGTTAAAAGAAATAAATAAGTATTATGTAAGTAGTTTGTAACTTCAAGTGATGCAAAACGTTTCTCATATACCTTTTATGAAACTGCAATCCCATACAAGTTGATAGTAATCGCCGCTTATATACATAAAAAGTATTACGGTTATCACGTTATCACGTGACGCCACATGCTTTGCCATTTCAGAGTACTAAGATGCTTCTTATCCTGTAACTTCTTATTTAGTAGCTATTTATCCGCAACATTGACTGATTTTAGAGATAAATGTTACCCTATATCTTTAGGACATACGGTATCTTTATTCTTATATCTTCATGGGTGGAATGGAATTGTTAGTAACGCGGTAGCAATGGAGGTATTTCCTCTTGAAAACCTTCATGTTAAATTTCTGGTAGTTGCCATTACGGGCTAACTGACCTGACCTCATGTTTACCCTGCCATCCTCCACTAGTACCCAGCATATACCTTTAGCGCAGGTGGGTGCACAAATCCAATACTATCCATTAAAAAAAACTACCTTCATTTGAAATTTCATTGAAATCAGTTCAGCCGTTTACTTGTGAAAAGGTAACATGTAGACAGATATATATAATTTTGAATGTATAATTTTAGTATAGTTCTGTTAACTGCGACATAGTCTGCATGGAATTATAATTAATAATATTTCTATTAAAAGTAGTCTAAGTTACTTCTTATAATGTTACCTATCTGCGAGTGAAAGTCCCGTCAAAATGAGTCCAATCGTTTCAGAGATTAGGTAATAGTAGAATAAAATAAATTAAATTAATATAAATTTATTTGCAGTGAATATGGTAGCTGTAGAGACGAACAAATAGACAAAAATTTTGTGCAATGCTGTTAATTTGAAATTCCAAACAAGCGCTTTAATTTTATTTATTTGTATAGATATAATTAATAGGTGCTCGTAAATACACTGTTTCTGTCGTGGATTAGTTTATTTAAAGCGTAGGTACCAAAAACTTCGTGTCTATTTCTTTCTGACCCACCGGAAAAACCAATAAGAGTCCAAATTAATCTGAGAGAGTTAGGTGCTCGCCACGTTGGATTTGAATACAAAACGGATCAAAGATATAATGTGGATCTAGTTTCTGAATGTAAATTGAGCTTTATTGGAAGCTAGATGAAGAGAACGAATGGCAATTTTGTGGTGGTAGTGCCACATTAACTACATTCATTCATTCTACCAGTAATTATATATTATCGTAAACCTGTGCCCACTTCGACTTTGCCTGGGTTGAACTATATAGTTAATATGATTTTCAAGTAAGTGGCAATAATAATAACAACCTTGAACAATGCACATAGCACCATCTAGTCCTATGGTAAGCAGAGCTTGTGTTATGGGTACTAGACAACTGATATAAATACTTCGATAGATTTTATTTTTATATTATTATAAACGCGAAAGTTTGTGAGTATGGATGGATATTTGTTATTCTTTTTCACAAAAACTACTCAACGGATTTTTATGAAACTTTACAGAACTATGGCTTATATACCAGAATAATACCTAAGATATAAATATACAGGTGATACCGCGGGATCAGCTAGTTTGTATATTTATTAACTTTAATATTGAGATGACAAATTAATTATGCGGGCACTTACCAAATTTTTTAATAGAATCATCTATATGATTACACTGAATTTTATTAATCTCCGCTTTAAAAGCAATCTCGAACAGATTTTCTTTGTTGTTGTTGAGATTTTTCTCCAATTTAAGTAGCATTAGGGCAAATAGGAATTACCATCAGGGGACATTCGTAGGCTTTTAAGTAACGAGAAATTACTGCCGAGAGTAAAATTGCGAACACTTCATACAATTAATGCCATGTATTTATGTATACCTACTTTGCCATTCTGCGCGGCAACGAAGTAAGAATACCGCATATATCCACTCCATTTCATCTCCATTTGAATTTAAAAGTCCCATCTCAACATACAAGAAACAATTGTTATAAGATTTATCAAAAACCTCACTAATATTATAAACGCGTAAGTTTGTGAGTATGGATGGATGATAGTTTTATTCTTTCAAAAACTACTGAACGGATTTTGATAAAACTTTACAGTAATATAGCTTATACATCAAAATAATACATAGTCTAATTTCAAGCGTGTTAAACCGCGTTCACAGATACTTATTGTATAAAGTACGTAAATAACAACTTCATTTAAAATTTATTGTGTACTTTAGTATGCCCGGAAATTATACTAGAAGGGTTAAATACATTTTCTAAAGAGAAAATTATAAAAATTTTATAATAAAAATGCTTGTTAGTAAGGGTTGTGATCTTCAATGACGCAATTTATTTTGATTTCAAATCGACTGTATTTATGACTAGCTGTTAACCTAGACTTTGTTGGCGTGGAATTTAAGAAAATAAATAATATTTCTATAATATCTAATATATCAGTAGTCTAAGTTAATCCTAACAATAGCTAACTGCGACTGAAAGTTACGTCAAAATAGGTCCTATTGTTTCAAAGGCTAGCATGAACAAACAGACAGATAAACAATTTTATAATTCTTTTTTATGTAAATACCGTAAATGCATTTAGTGAAAAACTGTTCATTTGAATTACAAATCAATTTCTTTTTTACTATATATGTAAAGATTATACATTCTATTACATATATAATACGACAAGTACAAATATTATTAAAAGGACAAAATCATATATTTAAGTTATATAATAGGTAATATTGCTATAAAGAATTTACGAAAAATATTTGAAATTTTTACTATTATACAATATATGAAATATAAAAATATAATATCACAAAGTTTTAACAGGTTGAGACACTTAGAAACATACCTCACGTAAAATGATACTTAGAGTCATGTAATACGAAACGTCCTGGGGAAGTATCACTGAAAGAAGGCAATGAAACTAACTATTCTAACTCATAATGTTTGATGACCATAATAATAATCATCTCAGGACAATTCACACAGTGCCATCTATACCCAAGCTAAAGCTAGCTAAAGCTTGTGTACCTATAGTACTAGACAACTGATATAAATACGTAGATATTTTATTGTTTTTCAGAAATACATATATATTATATATAGAAAACACCAAAACCGATACAAACAATCATTCTCATGAATACAAGTGTTTGTGCCATGCGAGGAAGCGAACCCATGACCATCGGACGTAAAGCGGTATGATAATGTGGTTATAGTGACTTTAATTGACAACTCCATACCTTTTTAAACCACTTTAAATGGTATATTGTTTTGAAAAGGCTCTTGTTGCTGGCAGCTTGGTTAACATTCATTATTATTAATTAATATTACAAACGCGAAAGTTCGTAAGCATGGATTTATTTTCACGCAAAAACTACTGTAGGGATTTTAATGAAACTTTACAATAATAAAGCTTATACATCAGAATAACATATAGGCCATAATTTAAAAATATATTATGTTAGGAAATAAATGATAAATGTCAAGTAAGTGTGATGCAAATAAAGTTGCGGTTGTCAGCTAATAAATATAAAATACAAGACATACAAGAACTAAATAAACATGGTGGCATGTTGATCGCAAAAGGTATCACGGTCTGACGCATAGACGCAACCTGAATTAATAATTCATGTAAGCTTTGACTACGTTTATTATATATAATTACTATGTAGATGGGTATGTTTATATTTTAATTTGTACAATAAATTAATAGATAGATAGAATATGATTTTATTTGCATTATACAGTAACAAATTAATGGACAATACAAATAAAACGCAAAAAAGGGTATTTTCCTTCGGTCTATGTATGTACATATATATATATTTTTTTTTTTCCCGTAGACTGAAGGTTTTTTGCTCCGCGAAAATATGTATTGTGGCCTGCCTGTAGTTTATCATTTAATTATGTAAATACTAGCTGTTCCCGTTACTTCGTCCGCGTGGAATTTAACTTTATATTTCTAATTTAAAAGTATTAACTTTATTTTTCTAGTAGCCTAAGTTACTCCTTATTACATCAGGTATCTGCCAAAAAAGTCCCGCAAAATCAGTCCAGCCATTTCAGAGATTAGCCGGAACAAACAGAACAATTTTGGTTATTTCAATATTACAAACAGACACTCCAATTTTATTTATATGTATAGATGGTACATACGTATTAGACACGCGCACAACTCGTCCGTTCAGTTCGTTAGCTGCTCGCATAATTCCTTTTAGTCCAAGTCACTGTTCGTAAGCCGCCATCTTGTGCCGTACTACTCTCGATAAACCGGAAGTGATACATTAATACATATGCATAAATATAATAAGACGGCCTAATTAATAGAAGCAATTTTAATCAAATTATTAAGTTGTTGATATTTTGGGTTAATACGTCATTAATTAATCGCTGTTCTCGTAAAATTACGCCTCATTATTTTAGCACAAAGATAAACAGCGGTTAAATTTCAATTAAATATTAATTTGGTGGCGTACTTAATAATACTTTGGTACTTTTCTTGATGTCATTAATATCTGAGATGGGGTAATCACAAGCATTATCTTTCTGACGTCTAGGTGAGCATATCTTAATAATATTATAATCCCGAAAGTTTGTGAACAGTATGGATATTTATTACTTATCCACACAAAATCTTCTGAACGAATTTTGATGAAACTTTACGTAATAGGTATAGCTTATGCATCAGAATAACATATAAGCTATATTTTTTATTAAAATTTAACGCGGGTGAAGCCGTGGGCATAGCTAGTATAAATTAAACTAAAATAACCTCCTGATCGTCCGAATGAATGGCGGTTCTCCACCGTGCGTTTTTCTAGAATTTTCTTGCCACGCAAAACCACACTGTGGAATCACTTTCCAGCAATAGTATTTCCGATACGATATTATAACCTTCAAGAATAGAGCTTATTCCTTATTTAAAGGCACGCAACGCACTTGTATTCCCCTGGTGTTGCGGGTTCTCATGGGCGGCGTAATCACTTACCATCAGGTGAGCCGTGCAAGCTCGTTTGTCAAATATACTAAAATAAAGACACTATTTTGCTGATAAAAAAATGTAGCAATTTTTATAAGATATTGGAATAAGAATAATTCTTCATTATTACAAAAAATATATTGTTTAGACAGGTATGTACTTACCTACAAATAGATACGCTAAGTTGTCTGAAAGGGAATTCATAAAAACCAAATAAATAGCTTTTGTATTTGCAGACATTTCTGTTTCATTATTTTATTTCAGTTGTAACTAAATATAAGTATAGGTAACACAATCGAGACTAATATTATAAATGCGAATGTGTGTCTGTTTACTTTTGTGGTTGTATGTCACCTTTTGGTTACTAAGCAGCTGTTCTTGGTATAATTATTCAAGATAACAGATATGCTATGTGTGATAGCCTAACTGTTATCCTATCCTGATTGTAACTAAGCACTATAGGAGGTAAAGCGATTATCAGTAAAGTGGTTTATTAACCCCATTACTAACGAAGTACCATGTAAGGTCGGCCTTCAAGCGGTTTCCCCTGGAAAACATTGTGATAAATTCCTGGTGAATTTGCCAGGATAACTGACCTGACTTTAAGTTCATTTTCTCAATCTTCATTGGTGGGGTACCAACGGCACGGGCACGGTGGAAACTATTGCATTAGGTTTTTTTATGGATTATCCATAAAAAAACCATGACCATATAACGAAAAACTATATCATATCACAATCTATCTATTTGCTTATTAGCTACGATGTTACAAAGAGACGCACAGACTCATCAAACTTATAACACCCCTCTTTTTGCGTCGGGGTTTAAAAAGTAGACGAAATCATTAGCAAGAGCTAGTTTCAAGTAAACATATTTGAGCTGTATATAAACTGTATATAGCTCAAATATCTTTACAGAGCAGACGGATTGTAAATAAAGCAGTATTTACTGTGCCAAACAGAATGTATGCACTGTTGAATTGCGATACCCACATACCTACTTGAAATAGTAAATATCATGTAAAAAAATCCTAAAATGGTATAAAAAGATACGATGTCAGCAGTTTTTATAATATTTATTATTTTGTTTCATAATTAGTCAGATTTCATGCATTAATGGATATCTTTATCATATGTATAGGAGTATCGGCAATTAATTGTAGAGTTGCAATCTCTTTACTGCAGTATCTATCTAACCCTTCACTCTTCTGCTCATAAATTCTTTCGCATATCTTTTTTCTTTTTAAATTACTTTCCTTCAAATCTGCTACTCCTTTATTGATGATGGTATTATCGTACTCCAACGCATGCCTAAGGACGGTTGAGATCAAACAGCCGACCCATCAGAAAATGAAAGCCAAAATCATTATTATGTTCCAATATAGAGTAGTCCCAGTGAGATGACAGAATCTGATTATGGGGCACAGTACAGGGAATCGGAATTCAGGTTTGCGATGCAAATTAGATGCATCACCTAGACTCCATGAACCTCTTACTACGACGCTTTACATACGTTTGATGAAGTTCAACACACCTACTATCTCTCATAGATAGTCAGACAGATTTGGATTTATACAAAACCTTTTAACTAACGATATGCTCTTTGATGTCAGCATTTTTTAAAAATAATGATCTATTCAATAGTTTTTGCATGAAAGAGCTACAAACGCCCTAACAAACTTTTTATGTCGTTTTCATTAATAAGAGCTAGCATTTTTTAAATATCCATCAAAAATGGTAGCACTCCTTAATTCACACGTCCATAGAATAAAACAGTTTCAGTTTGCAATTAGGTCGTGTTTCGTATAACATTATTTGTTAGCCTGAGGCTCGTACACTTTTCTAGCTCTTATTGTCTGCTCTTTATTCCTTTGATGTAACGCCATTTTAACATACTTAATCCTTTTAATATATACCTACGTTTATTTTTATATATACGGTTCGACTAGTCTCGTAAAGTATTTTGCTATAAAACTGGTTCAACAGATTATGTAATTTATACACAATCTTTGATATTAACGATATTCACGTTTGCTTATTATTTCATAATGTTTATATTAACAACGGGATGTATGCGTGAAAACGCTATAAGTGCTTTCTGAAGTTCAAAGCATAGGAATTTTATAATACTGAACAATAACGGAGTATAACACGTAAATATCTTTAAACTACGAGTATAATATATAATAATAACCATATCTATAATAATAACCCTAGACAGATTACACAGATTGTGATGATAGACCCTAGACCTATCCTTCTTTTTTCTTACTTTCTTTCAGATTCATTTAATACAACTGATGTTATCTAATAACAGAGCCATCTATGGCTTTGTATGAACTGTCTGCTTAGACGCATTTTTTTTTGTAAATACATGCGTCTTATATATAAAATTCTCATGTCACAATGTTAGTTACTTACCATACTCTTCCGAGGCGGCTTGACCGATTTTTATGAAATTTATGAAATTTTATATGGATATTTAGTAGGTCTGAGAATCGCCTACTATCTATTATACTCTTATACCACTATGTCATAAGAGTCATTCACCCCTAACATTTTTTTAACAAAATGTTTATTTATTATTTATCTATAATGTGGCATTAAAATACATACAAACCTAAATTTTCACCAACCCCTATTATTTAATAGCAATTTTAATTTATATGGCAAAACAACATTTGCGGGTTTATCTGTAATATATATTAACATATATAGTACATACACAGACATCATAGTCACGAATACAAATGTTTGAATACAACCGGAAGTAAGCTAAACCGCTAGACAGCCGAGGTCGTGTATATTTATATATATAATATATAAATATCTTTATAAAGAATACCATATTTTGCGGAGGTATTAATTCTTTTAGTTATTATTTCTTTATTTTCGGTTATGAAACTAGTTTTAAAAGCAATGATTTGATTGGAAGGACTGGTATAGACTAGAGAGGCAAGGTACCTTAGTCCTTAGGAATACATAATTAGTGCGTGATATTCATATTCATTGGCACATCTGATCTGAAGGACAGTCACTTTAGTTATCATGCTAAAAACTGTAATACTTTTTTATAGTAATAAAACCCATTTTCACTAAGTAGTGTAGAGAATTTTCATGTTTCCATATGAAAGACAATCTGCAATCTGTCAAATCAATGTACTAATAAGTATACATATTAATATATGTAGTGATCAGTTTTTATCTTAATACGTTCATATTATAACGAAAATAATTAGTATCATTCTCTTCATTAGTGCGTACAGCTGTGCCGGCTGATGCCGGGGTGGGACTCTAGTTTTGAATAATGATCCTCTATGGCTTCCAAGAAGAGTAATTGTTGTTTAACGTTACTCAGGAACAATATGAACATACATTTGTAATAGGCCTATGTTTGATAAGCGCTTGTACAACTTCCCAATTCAACTCAAACTTTGTGGTACAGATTTCGTTAATCTCTGTCTCTGAATTAATTACGGAAAATTTGGAGTCGTCAGAATGTAAGCATTATCTGAATATGTTATATTGCAATATATATTTCACGCGGCTTTGTCTACACTTAATAAAAACAACCCTGGACAATTCACATAGCGCTATCTAATCACAGGCTAAGTTGAGCTTGTATTATGGATGCTCAGTAAATGATACAAACACTTAATTACATTTTTTATAATAAATACTTTAATAGAAAACATCTAGATCAGCACAGATAATTATAGCAATGAATACAAATTATATTTAATACAAGCTGTAGCGAAATACAAGAATGTTTCTAAAATAATAGTAGCCTAAGTTACTCCTTATTACATCAGCTACCTGCCAAAAAGTCCCGTCAAAATAGGTCCAGCCATTTCAGATATTAGCCGGAACAAACAGACAGACAAAAATTGTAAAAAAAAATATTTTGGTATATGTACCGTATTAATATTCATATGCATGTAGTAAAAAACGGTTATTTCAATATTACAAACAGACACTCCAATTTTATTTATATGTATAGATGTATAGATATTATATTTTGTTTGTTGAGGAATAGGGTTCGCAATCAATGGATGTAAGGAGATGTGCGCTCGACTACCGCGGACATCAAATCGTTATTTAATTAGTAATTATTATTATGGTATAAAAACAGGTTATTAAGAGACAAATCTCTTATTTTTATGTCTTCTGAAATTTAATATATGTCACATGTTTATCAATATAATACAGTTTCTTTATAAGCTGTGGTTGAATATGAGTGCGAAATTTCAGAGTACGGATGTATAAAATTTTAGATGTCCAGTATGCTAATCGGTATACGGACTGACTGGCATGGCTGTCATAGAAAAAAGGGCAATAACTGGCAATCAAATCAAGCATAGGCCCATCTAACGTTAAACGTTCTTGTAAGCTTTGGACGCCTGAAATACTAACGGAACCACGTGCGCGTTGCTGACGATAACAAACAAGATGGTTGTTATTCACAATCTTGTTTGTTATTTCAGATACATATAAGACATATGTATTATTTTCATATAAATTAATGTATATCTATGGTGTTATTGCCTTAGTTTCATTTCCACTGCTGGTAATTTATTATCAAACACGTCTTTCAGAGGCGTGTTCCTAATTTTTATGTCAGCTTCTCTATAAATCAGTTTCTCACACTTGTTTTCTTAAAACAGACATTTTCATCTTAGATCAAAGGACACAACAGCGCAGTTACAAACAATATTGTCATTTAACGAGTTGAAAGTCACAGGGTCGTTAGATTGAATAAAAAAGTTTTAGTATCCTATGAACTTTGCTTTCGAGGCGACATTGGGCTGCTTTTAAACGGTTCCGAACTTAGGAAACTGAAGAAATAATTTTCGTATGGGCATTTGCTGCAGAGAACACTATAAAGGAGATATTAAACTTGTTTTCATTTTAAAATATTGGGATAGGCTTTTTAATTTGAGCAAAAAGTAGATACACATTATTAATATAAAATTCGTGATATTTGATAGTTGCTAATCACATATAAAAATGTAAAGTTACAAACATTTACTTAAATAAGCAACACGGTTGTTTCTTATATGTTCTTCTTTTTCTTTACCTTTTCGAATAAGTGGTAGAGTATAAAAAGTACGACTATTTAAAAGTTTTAAGTTTATTTGTATTTTCTATTCTATATTATATGCGAAAGTGATATTTGTTATCTTATCAAGTCTAAACTGTTGAAGATATACTATATTATGAGGATATAAACTATCTTTTGTATTCAAAATCAGACGAAGTCAGAAGGGGGTTATTGCTAGAAGCTGTGCTTAAAGTAATCAAGTGTTATTCACGGAAACAACTTTGTACAAAATTGACCTAAGTAAGTTTCTCAAGTACTGAAAATATCCACTAAGTGCATAGGCACCTAAATAGGTATATAAATAATAACTACTATATAGTATGTTGTTATGTATAGTAAAATTTTATTTCGTTATATTATGGTGTGAATGTCCAACACATGTGGTTAGGTACATCCGCATAGATACAAACTGAAAACTAACACTGGGCGCCTATCAACCCAGCAATAGCTGAGTCGTGCAGACTCTATTGCCAATCATTATACATATTTTGTACATCTTATTATTGTTAGCATTAAATAGAATTATTGTTTATTATTTTTATCTTTTGTATACTTAATTTTTTTTATTATTATTCTTTATATATATATCTTAGATGGGTGATAGACTTGTCATTGCGAGTGAAAATTACCAAACAATGACAACTATAAAAGAAATGAAGCTGAAGATTTTTTAAACGCAAGACAAATATTTGCAGTTTACTCTACAAGTATTTAGTATTACAGCTTTTTGTAGAAATATGAAAGTTATACGATATTTTGAGGCTACTCTACTATATTGTGTCGTTTCTTCATAAGCGAGAATATATTTTTTGTCACCTAATTAGCCACACCGGGAAAAGGAAAGAAAAGTTTTACAAGTACTAAAACATTCGTTCCGCTAAGTGCCTACGCATAACCGGTTCTCAACAAGATCCAAACTCAAATTACACGGCTTAAAGAGACAAAGTTCTAATCCCACGACTGGAAAACCGAATTTTAATTTGATAAAGTATATACTAATTAATATTTTGTTCGCTATTTTTATGACATTTGACCACCTTTTTCATAAATACACTCGATAGACAAATTCACTATTCGTGCAACTTTCTTAGTTTTTAAATGACAAAGGATCCAAAATAAGAAACCATAATTTTATAGAATTCATTATTTATAAATATAAATTACTTACCTATGTTTTTATTAATATTCTTTTAAAATTATTATAAAAGTGACCTCATTTTTAATCTGCCTGTGTAATATACAGACTTAACTATGTACAGACTCTATTCTATGGAATTGGATAAATAAATCATTAATACTAGCATAGATAACATAATATTAAGTGGTAGAGGTATTTTATTTACACAAATTGTAAGAAAGATGAGACTCACCTGATTTTTATAATTGACAACTGTCTATACATGAACTAAGTACTTTGTTAACATTATTTATAATTAACCTATTAAACAATTAATTTGTCAAATCATAATACTATTAATAATATTACAATCATACTCATTAATACAATTGAATGTACCGTCACGTAGTACCGCGCGAAGTTTCGAACCCGCGACCATTGGAAGTAAGGTGGTGTGCTAAATCGCTAATCCACCAAGGCCGTCATAGGATAGAAGTACCTATACGAGTTTGTACAAATTCTACCTTCATGAACACATGTCTATATATATAAAAATGAAATGCTATTTGTTAGTGTCGCTAAAACTCGCGAACGGTTGAACCGATTTGGCTAATTTTAGTCTTGAAATATTCGTGGAAGTCCAGGGAAGGTTTAAATGGTGATAAAATATGAAGAAATTGCATGTAAAATAGTAAAAACAACAATTTTATTTTCCCATACAAACACTAATATCTGTCAAATAGGCTGCGTTCAGAAATTTATTGCGTAACTAAACTTTAAAAAACATTTGATATAATTAATTTTGAGGCTGAATGTAATCGAATTCGAAATATTCCATAAAAGTAATTATCGTTATTAAAACCCCTCTTAGTTTTGACGTAAACCGTAGCAATATGTAAAGAATTTTTATTTCCCATTTTGTTCATTTTCATCCTCAAAAGATTACTACGTCTCACCTGGCTTAGGTTCCTCAATAAAATTGACATAAATGGGTGTCCGTTAAGCACCACGTCTTACTTTGGATTTTCCTTTAGGATCCTCATGTATTATAAACACGCTGTACAGTAAGCTTGTTTTGAATTATTATCTGAGTTTATGACGTCATGATCCCTGTAATATTATCGTGATCCAGACGGGACAAATAATTTATTTTTTATTTGACATTATCATCTTCCCTACGTTTTATTTAAATGAGAAACGTGTATGGTTGTTGTTGTTGTACATGATTACCGCTCACTATCAGGTGAAGCATTCCAATTACATAAAAAGATAATCATTCAAAATCAAAATCAATCAAAATCAAAATATATTTATTTATGTAGATCAGACTCTTATAATATGTCAATCTACCGGAGTGATTTCGAGATGAGAAGAACTTAGAAGAATCGCAACTCGTATTCTTTTCAAATAAATGTTGTACATGTTTACAATAATACAGATTCATTTTTAAATTCAAATTTGGAAGAATAGAGTGACCACCAGCATATGCTATTTCAAAAGCAAATAATCTAATTAGTGTTCGTAAAACAGAACAGACCACTCCCCACAAGCAGCACTCGTTCACGTGTATGACGGATGAGCCAGCCATCATTGCACTCAACCATATTAGAGGGAGCACATTAACCTGGCCTACCACGCCGCCACAAGTTAGAACTTTAAAGCGAGCATGACTGTTTCAATTTACTCCACTACGTATATTTATTTATTTATAGTATTTACAGCATAGGCTGTAACAATCATATTTTTTTCAACATATTGTTAGTATCACCATTTTTTTTTAATACAACACGTCATTTTAATACAAGCCAACAATTTTATAGTTTAATTATTATGATAAATTTATAGGTTTGATGCCAATAAATTTATAATAATTGTGACCATAACGTTATCTTAAAAATTAATATCTTTTTATACCATTATTCATACTACACGCTATAAATTGTGTTAAAATGTAATGAAAATAGTAAAATTAACAAATATTTATTTACTTTGGGTAATAATCTGGGTCAACTGGGTTAGCGTCATCTGAATAAACGAAGAAAAAAAAAAACAGCGGGGTTACGGGGTTAGTAACATATAAATATATTTTTGATATGAGCAGACATACCTATGAATGTGTAAAATATTTGTGTTGTACATGAATTCAATAATCAAATAATAAAATATCAACTCAAATAGTACTTTATGTCAGTTGAATATTTTTCTTAATTAAATCAACGGCCGGTTAGTAATGATAAACATGCCATTTCTAAATTAACAGATGTTCATTTTAAAATAATATTCAAATAAATAAAACAAATCAAACGTCTGTTACGTGCTGGATTCAGAATGATTTAATTTGCACACAGAATAAACAAACAAAATTAAACAAGGTGCGAATATTGGAATCGCGCCAAAAACTATTCACTGGTATTTAGTAAGAAAACGTATAACTCAATACGATATGCCAATTAATCAATGACGTAAATAAATATAAGCAGTAAGAAAAACGAGACGAAAATTGGAAAGTTTATGCAAGTGTTCCCAATATTTGGTCAAACATTTCCTCGCTTTTTTATGCATCTATATTGGAAAGTGAATGATAATCGCCGCCTATATACGAGTACATTAACAGCATTATAAATAAAATAAAATATCTATATTTGTTAATGTTATTGGCTAAATAAAGTCACGCTATGACCAATAGAAATGAAGCTGGAAATAAAATGTTTCAAAAACGGGGAAAACGTGTTGTGTGATGCAGACGAAATTTCATGTTGCATTATGCTCGTTCGAATCCTGTAATTTCATTGCCATATTTCATAATGTAATAATAGTAGTAAAAATGTAATAATAGTAGTGTAATAAAAATAGTTGAAAGTTATACTTATAATAAAGTCTACCGAACTCAATATTTTTTTAAAGTAGCGTTTTAAGTAGACGTAATTTCTTTATTAAACTTTTCTTTAAAAATATATGTTGAAATATAATAATAATATTTTAACTTTCCACAGAAGCACATGACGATAAATTAGTATGGAGGTGGCAGACTCAAAAAATATTTGCATATTTCGTCCCCTCGTTTGAAGTTGCTCGAAAACTGCATAAACAGATTCTGTATAACTCAGGAGATTATTCGTTTTTGTAGGGTACTAAACTCAACACTCAACATCGTTTCTATTTTTTTATGACGGCCTCGGTGGTCTATAGGTATAGCACACTGTCTTACTTCCGATGTCCGCGGGATCGTCCTTGCACGGTTCAAACATTTGTATTCATGAGTATGATTACTATATATTATTAATTTATTTTATATACAAGATTTTAAACACTTGTTACAAATTTTGTTACCAAAGGAGGATTTATCTCTAAAAGAGATCTCTTTCAATCAACCGAAAACAGCGTGACATAGGAAGTGGTGTATTGGTCACAGAATTGCAAATACCTAACAAAATTAAGAAAAGACAAAATAAAAATAAAAACTGAAACTAAATAAGTCAAACATAATATATACATTGTCTCCAAATTAAGATAGATTATTATAATAATTAAGAGAACATTTTTACGGCCCCCTTGGTTATTTTATTACTAGACTATTAAGTTGTGGATGGCGCACTGAAATAATTCATAAAATATGTTCTTAATTCATTTAGAGATACATTTCTTATTTGTCTAGCCTACATATATGTTGACTATATTTAAGATATAAGACGCATTCTGTGAAAATTTCATTCTGTGAACAGTCAAACGTTTATTTTTCGTGTCATCACTATTTTACTATATGTAGGAAGAGATGACACAAAACAATTATCTACCAAAAAGGTACATAAAAATATACAGGAGCCTTTAAAATGTACTGTTCAAGTATATTTAAAAGGATCCTTTATATTTCTGTATTTTATACGGAGACCGTATCCGTAAATGGAATTTCAGTTGCCGGAAGTATTGGTAGGGCACAGCCGGAGGGCGTTTGCGATATCGTACCCAAATTAACTGCTTGTATTACTGACAAATATGTATATGGCAGAAAACATGCTTAGCATATAACACTCGTCCCATACACAAACAAGGTTTACCCAATTTGCACGACCTCCAAAACTCGTTGTATAAAAAAATTCTATATATTAGCAGAGGCTAAAAGTAGTAAAAGTAAACCGAATTTTGGTCACTGCTTTGGTGAAAACGGCTGTTTGTATAGAAGTTACAAATAATTTTATTTTCAAAATACTTTGCTTACAATATAAGAAGTTATGGAAAAGATGGTCCTTACAAAATCTGAGAGAGGTAAATACTTTTATTTGCCATAAAATTATTCCTGTTAAACGGGGTTTACTCGTTTAACTATATTAATAATGCTGTCTAAATCTGTTTATATCAAGCGTATAAATTTTAACATTTAAGTGTAAAATTGGATATTATTACATAGAAGTTATTTTACTTCAAACTAACTGTAACCCGCATCTTCGTCCCCGTGGAATTTAACTTTTTTGTATAAAAATAAAGAAACATTTCTAAAATAAATGTAGTCTCATGATTGAACGTATCGTTGAGTTTAGAAAAAGGTTTGTTAATAATCCAGTTCCCGGGAATTAACGTTTCTAATTTTTTCAGAGAATAGCAGTAAAAAACAAAAATAAATGATACAACAAACAGTGGTGAATATATCGGTGTCTAATATTTTGAAATATTTTCCAAAATATTAGTACCTACTACTACTACTACTACAAAATATTTTACTCTGAAGTAAAATTTCATGAATTTGAAAATTTTGAGGTGTGTACCTATATATGATTTTTATAGCTATTTCAGTCTTAATTTTATTTCAATGATTGAACGTATTTTCGTTGAGTTTAGAAAAAGGTTTGTTAATAATGGCCATTATTAACGCCAATATATTGTACTTTAGTACACTAAAATGCCAAGTTCACCGGGAATTAACATATATATATATATATATAATACAATTTATATTTACAAATACAAAACACACAGGAGTGGAGGCACCTTGAAAAACAAATTTATTTTAATTTATTGGGAAACACATTGTTTTTCATGCCAGTAACAAATATGTTCCTGTGAAGGTGGAGCCTAAGTTTTACATCAGAATATGATACAACAAACAGTGGTGAATATATCGGTGTCTAATATTTTGGAAAATCTATTCTTAAGTAAAATTTCATAAATTTGAAAATTTTGAGATAATTTTATAAGTGTGTGCTTTACGAAATATTATAATTTGACAGGATATAGAATACATTGTTAGCAATGGACGAAATTATCTATTGCTAATGCCAGTTCTTTATTTTGAGACCGACTTAGAGTTTTTACCAGTACGAATTAACTTAAGATTCCAATAAATGAGGTTGAAGCAATATCATAATTATGAAATAATTTAGTAGAATAATCTGTCGCCAAGCCAATATATAGAAAGAAAACATTTTTTGACCACCATTGCATTTAGATATTATTATAACAATTAAACATTAAGATGTATGCATATATTCATAATATATGCATACATATACATAATATATACTGTTTGGTCACAGTTAAACTTGTCTTTCTACGGAAATAAATTTTAAATTTATAGATTCAGAAAATAATAACAGTGCTCGGATCGTCCACACTGGGGACATTTGTATCCAAGATGGTTTCGCAACAAAGTTGTGACAAGTGTAAATAAGTTTCCCCGCACTGGGAACATTTGTGTTGGGACATTGGTTTCCAACAAAGTAAGACCACAAATATTTGATACAAGATAACCTCTTGGAGATAATAAATTAATTATACAAAAAGTTACATCTACTCGACATTTATAGGGTTTGAGAAATCTACAATATAATTATATTATATTACAGCAATTGCGAACACAGACTAGCATATTCGAAGGATGTCAATTCTATGCCCGTAAAATTAGCTAATCGTAAATATACTCGTAATTAGTAACCAAATGTATCCAAAGATGTTCTTTGGATACAAAATATTCCATTCAATGCTACATTTAAAATAGTTGAAGTAACTAAATCATTGGTACCTAAATCATTTTTGAAGTATATATTACAAGCAAGGAATCAAACCAAACTTTTCCATGTTATAATATTACTTTAGATAAAGACAAACGGATGTTCTTTAGGTAATTGGAATAGTAAAGAAGCTTAGCACGCTGAGTCGCCATCAACCATCGCATATATACATGAACAGTATAATAGATATCATGTAACTATGAAACGTGTTATGGTATACCATGTAGTTTAACAGCCCTATTTCACCCTCCAATTGAAATACGCCATCATGATTTGAAACCTGTGATACCACTCAAGGGTTGACATTCTGGAGGACATATATGATATCATGCCTCTTATTCTATAATTTCAGTCTTATATACTCCTTCAACGGAAACCTTTTACAAAGCAAACTGCTTGGCTGCTGAAATATGCGAGGCAGAGACACACACAGACGTCTTTGTATAAAGCCTACTTCTGATATCTAAAATCATTCATAGACTATAACATAGATACATAAAGTTCACCTTCCTGTGGCACAGAAATTTGAGGCAAGGCATGAATTTTTTACAAGTGCCATTGTGACTTTGTACAACTGGAAACGCTCTCGTATAGAATTCGATTCCCTTAATACGTTTACCCTTGAAGTGCAAATATTGAGGCGATGTGTTTGTAACAAAAGAGGCTGAGATACGGTGAAATATTTGGGCTAGAATCGGAATATGTTTAGAATTTGGCAGCTCACAAAACCATAAGGTGGGATTATGTACAGCGGTTACATTGAAAAGAATATTTGCAAGCCTGAAATGATACAAATGATCAGCATCGTCTTCTTGAGCTTTCTCTAACATTTTATATGTGCAGGGAACAAGTAATAGATGATTTAAAAATATTACATTATACGACTTATAATATTATTTAGTTAATATATTCTACGGACAATGAATAATGCCACAAGATATTCTCTTGACACGAGGAAGAGAAATTTTTTATTTATTTTCTTTGTTATTGGAAGACTCCAGACAGAGACCTGTCACTAGAGAGTTAGACATATTTTATATGTAAATTAACAGTAATACAAAAAGTTTCATTTTTGTGTTGATTAGATTTGAACTCGCAACCTTTTCGTCTAAGTCGAAATAGTTCTTTTATGTATAATAGTGGAATTGTGTATTTGCCTGATCTAGCAGTTTAAAGCACCAGTAGAGGATGACAAGATATGCATAATAATAATAAGTTCAAGTCAAAGAAATTACGTACCACATAACATGAATCGAAAAATCCTTTATTTAAATATTCAATGAAATATAAGCATACCTACCAATATATTTTTTTTGCTGACTATAGACAGATCTAGTTCTTATAACCGTCATAAATCAGAATTTTTACAGAATACACATTCAGATGAGTAGCCAGTATGAAAAATTCATGGCAATAGCATTATGTAAATAATTCGAATTTAATATCTTCATTGAATGAGTAACGGCAAAGATTTTACATAAACGACTAAATTATTTATTGCAAAGCACTCTCATATTTGGCTGTGTATTAAAATTATTGAAGCATAAATAGAAGAACTTGAAAAACAAACTTTTTATTTTAATTATTAAGGCAATACAGGTTTTAATAAAATAGGTTATAAAAATCATTGACAATAATCGTAATTGCCTTGCCTTCACCCCATTATTTAGAGTTGGCGAAGTATGTTATATTCTTTCACTGATCCCTATCTACCGTAATATCTGCGTTTACTATCCTTGTATATCATCTTTATTAAAATCTATACATCTTTTTTTCGGTCGTCCTCTCTCTTTACGTTTATCTACGTTAATATTAAGTACAATCTAAGGTCGGCCTCGGTGGCCTAGCGGTTTAACATAACGCCTTACTTCCGATGGTCGCAGGTTCGATTTCTCGCAGGGCGTAAACATTTGTATTCATGAGTATGATTTTTTGTGTCCGTCTGAGTGTCTTGTGTGTATAATATGTATATATTTACGAAAAAATAACTATGAATAAACGTTAGTAGCTTAATTTGTGTCTAGATGGCGCTGTGTGAATTGTCCTGAGATTATTGTTATACTTTTTATGGAATACCGTCCTAATAGATTTATCAATAGCGAAACACAGCTTACAAAGCAAATTGCTTGGCATCTGAAATATGTAGGCAGACATATTAACAATAACTTGATTTCATCAAATATTTATATTTTACATTGTTTTCAGGTACATAAACTAAGTAGAAACTTTAGTACCAACCTGTACTTATAATACAGGTCTTAGTTCTTCGGTTAGGTCTTCTTAATCTACTTAGTTTAAATAAATATATTGAATTTATTTACTTTATTTAATTAAGTATGATATTAATTGAATTTAATAAATATAATTAATTACATGATTACATTTAATAAAGTAAATTATATTAATTATTCCAATAATTGTAAATTGTAAGAGAAGGGAGTTAGTTCCCTTCACTTACAATTTACAATTATTGGAATTACAATTGACCGGAAACATAACAAAAAGAAAATCAAACTAGGTATAAACTTTAAGTTAATAAAAGATATATAAGCATACGACTTTTTGTAAAGTTTACCTCGCTGAAATACCACTAAGTTCGGTAAAAGTATATTAATAACGTTAAAATCTAATAAGAGAATCCCTAGAAAATGGAAAGTCGGCAAAGGTTAGAAAAATAGTTAAATTAGTCGCCTCGCTGATATCTCCGCATTACTTTACTTGACATTTTTCCTCTGTCCACAGTTTCACGATTGTGAGATAATATTTCCAGCATTAAAATAGGAGTTGGTATATAATTTTAAAGGCAAAGTAATTTGTGACACGATTCCCGTGGGCGTTGATTTATATATTTAACAAGGACTTTTAAAAATGAGAAGGTATTCTACAACCGACACCAGAACAGCGGAGATTCTGTCAATTCACTATAATAGTTTGTATGCTCTCGTGTTGCTTTTATAATAAACTTTTCCCATCATTTTTATTTAACTAAATAGAATGTAATCAGATAATAATTTGTTAAATATATTGTTGTAGAAAATATTTTTCTAATAAAAAAAAACAGTACAACTGAGAAAAACCGTCTGTATGATTATGGTCCAAAAGGGAAATTTAAGATAACATATTCATTCTTTACGCTAGGTAAATAAGAGCAAAATATATCTTAAACGAATAAAAAATAAAAGAACAAAGATAACTTCTCGACGGGGAAGATAAGTATTGCATTCCAAGATTTTTTTTCAATCTCTTCAAATATATAGAAAGGTAAAATGCGTTATTGTATTAAGGCTAAAAAGAAAACGAATTTATCCTGTTATTTTCAAGTAAATGTAATATATCTGGGAAATGTTCAAAGAGAGATTGACGTTAAAAGAATTTGCCAGCCAGCTGATAGCATTAATTCAGTCGGTGATGAAATTGGAATCGCTACTCAGTCCGGTTGGCTGAGAGATATAGGTGCAATTTCGATTCTATTCAGTTTACATTAGCCATTCATATTGCGATTACATTCAAAATGACCGATAATACCAATGAATTTCCAATCTGAAGCGACAGTTTGTAAGTTATTGAACTGGTCGTCATTGTAGGTCTTCGTTACTATGTTCTTTTTCTATGTAAAACAGATACAAACAAAATGATGGCTAGTGGCTATCATCGCCTATAGAAATGAATGGCGCCACAGATTCACGTCATCATGGACAGGACGCGCACACGAGACACGTGATACGCTCCACGTGTTCCCCCATTACAGGGCTAATACATGTCTTCGTGCCCTGTAATTTTAATACCATATTTCATCGGATTTTTACCATATTTCACCATACTTCATAACGAATAACAGCTTGGAAAGACTGTTAATATGTAGGTATATGTATATATATATAATATATATATATATATATATTAGTTTTTTGTACTAAAAAAAAACGACAAAATCTACTTAATAAAAAACGAATTACAAATTGTGTAAAATCTAAAGATATGAAAGATAAATCATAAGTGTTATGATAACTGTTAATTCAGATACTAATATATGGTAAAAGTGATTTTATTTATTTTGTTTCTTTTTCGACGATATTTAGAAAGTTGTCAAACACGCAGACAAATTCTGGATGAAAGAGAAGGTCACAACGTATTCGGTTACGCAAATAAATTGTAAACTTCTCGCTCATTAAAAAAATCGAATAAGATTATTAGCTACACCAGTGTAGAGTATATATATAAATAATGTTATTGATATACACATCTATATTTGATATACACTGTATGATTTCTTCTAGAGATAAGTCCACCTTTGTTCACATTGTCTCTAAATATATATATATATATATATATATATATATATTATGTATTATTACGAGTATTAACATGAGTAATGAATACGTATGTGCTTGGAGGAATATTTAATTTAGGCATACGTAATATAATATTGTGCTTACATACAGTAGAAAATTCACAATGAAATTTCTAGGTCAAACATCATGTTTCATGAAAGTAAACAACTTTCCATATTGGTTATTAGCATAATTGAATTGTCACCGCAGACAATTTACATAGCCTAATAATCACTGGACTAAATACAAAAATTTTATCGACATAATCTCTGTAAAAAGTAATTTGCGTGGGTATCTGTCTCACCTATTTCAGCCACCAAGCAGTGTATTTTGTAAGCGCTTTGAACTGAACCTACCGATGGGATACCAAAAATTTACTACATTTATTATGAAATTTCCATGAAACCGTCACAAAAGTAAACCCTATAGATTTCATTTTTGTTTATTTTACGAGAATAGCAAATAAACTGACGGCCAACCCCATATGAGGTGGCAACTGTCGCTTACATATATGCATGAACAGCACCATGACGTCACGTCATCATATTCAGTTCAGAATAAGCAAACAGACCGTAACGTATAAAAAATACAAACAAATTGCGAATCTCCTCATTTTTAAATTAGGTTCAAAATTATAATGGCTACATGAATTCTAATTCAATATAATATGTAAACATGAATTACGAATATTCAGAGTATAATAATTTATTAGTTCAAAGCCTTTGTGGTAAAATATAGAGTAATATGTTTGACTAATTATAATAGAGCAAAGATTATGAATTGAGGAGAACTATAATCTTTCTAATATTATAGAAAGAGAAAGCGGATTTTGTTATGAGTAATATAAACTTCTGGGGGAAGGCGATTGTTAGTAATGTGGATTGATAACCCCATTGCTAGCAATGTACCATGTCAGGTCGACCTCCACGCGGTTCCCCTGGAACCCAACATGTTAAATTCCTGGTGAATTTGCACGATGGGCTAACTGACCTGACCTCATGTTCATAATCCTCCACTGGTGCCCCGCCAGCGTAAACCGTTGGTGCACCATTCCATTATCAACCCTCCAAAAAAAAAAAAAAAAAAAAATATAAACTTCTTTGAACCTCTGTACTAAATTGAGAAATTCATTCGCTATTTGAATAGTAAATTATTTTTAATACGATTGTGGCAAACAGGCATACTGGCGATAGTCACGTGCGCGTTGCCGACCCTTTAGAAACAATCGAATTATTCGAAAAAAAAAATTGCGTTACCCTGTACACAAACACGTCAAAATTAATTACGTAAAAAGAATTATTGAAAATTTTGCTAAACGAGTAAATACAATTTAACGGCCTCGGAGGTCTAGCGGTTTTGTACACCGCCATACTTCCGATGGTTGTAGGATCGATTCCTCGCACGGCACAAATATTTGTATTCATGAGTTGTTGTTTGTATCGGTCTGCGTGTTTTCTATCTATAATAATATGTATGTATTTACGCAAAAAAATCTGTGTATTTGTATCAGTTGTCTAGTACCTATACCATAAGCTTTAGCTAGCTTAACTTGAGTCTACATGGCGCTGTGTAAATTTTCCTGAGATTATTATTATAATTATATACCAAATACGACTAAGATCATAAATCTAGATGTTTATACAAAACGTTTAATGTTAAAGTCCACGTAAAGTAGGAACGTGTAAATGCAAATTATTTGCAAATCCCGTATTTCATTCAAAATTATCGTCACTCTTTTCATGCAAAATTTAATTAGTCGCATCGAACTTTAAAATGGATAACAACTGAAAGTCACATGACATTAATTATGTTAGAGTCATTCATTTGGCAATAGCCCGCTTGACATATAACAATGCAGATGCCGCTATTATTTAACACGTTTTATTCGTGCGGCGGTATTATTATTTCTCTAATCTGTGGTATTTGTGCATTAGTTTACCACACAGCAGAACCACAGATAATATAATATTACATAGCAGAACCAAGCTTAGTAGGGCATACTTTAGCTTAGTATTTTCGTAGCTTGCCTTTAGTTTATAATACAAATGTTATCAGCAATAAGGTCTTTGCTATACAATTGTTTATTATAATATAGAGACGAACTTAGCATTCCATGGATTCACCGTTCGGGAACAGAGGAGTTCCCGGGACTTATGACACGGGTGTAGGTTTAAGGGGCTGACGTACGCCAACAGTCACCTTCACGGCTCAGATTTTATTATCTCTATATAATTTATTTATCGCTATATATCTTTTCGTATAAATATATTTACTTTAGTAAATAATGTAATATATGTTTGTATAATTATTTTTCAGTGGCTACATAAATGTCTTTATATCCTATAATTGACTATGTTAAGACCGATAGGTCTATGCACCGGTTTTCACATTTATTTGTGTATTAATAAATAATATTTTTTGTTATAATATATAAGCAATAAAAAGAAGGAAATCACATTCACAGTATAAAGGAAAAAGTACAAAATTACCAATCGGGTTAACCGTATTATTTATATGTGGCCGTGTGGTCTTTTGGAAGTCTCGAACCAAAACCTAAATATTTTATTTCTCAAGGAAAATTTCGCTACTTATTTTTATTAACTTTATTATACTTCCAACTGTGTGGATATTTTCATGATCAGTATACAGTTTGCGTATCCGACACGTGTGGTAGATATTATTTTCAATATTTGTGGTAAGCAATTTTGAAATTTCCTCGAAATCTGTACAAAAATTTCGCTTTCATTTTTATTGGTAGTTCGTAGTAAGAATCCTTGTATTTGACAATTGTTCTCAAGAGAAAATTTATGAAATATTTACCTTAATTAATATTGTCTTAACTAGATATGTTAACAAAAGGTATCAGTCTATTTGTAGAATAGATTAAATATTCATTGATTGCGTAGTATAATTTACATTATGTACATACATCACCTTTATATCATATACATACTTTCATAACTGCTTGCTCTTTAAGCTGTTTCGGTTGATGGATGAGATATGGCAGTGAAATTACAGTACAGGCATTACACATTTATACATAATGGCAACTAGTTAGAGATGCATCGGGCGTAACATTATAACGTGATATTCGTGTTCTTGACGACAGTTGCCACCTGCACCTGGTTGTTCGTGTACGGGATTTTGATTCAATGATAAATATAAAATACGTATATATATGTACATATATATAAGTAATGATTGTAGACAAACTAGCTTTTAAAAAAAAACTGCAATTTTTTTTAAAAGCTAGTTAGTCTAGCAAGTGCTTTTCTTGCCCTTTTTTCTCAATCGAATCTATATACTGAACTGAACACTGGTACTGGAAAAAATATTAATGCAAAATCTTGATGTCCACAACCATCTAAAATGACCACATGATTAAATTATTTTTAAATTGATTTAGTTTAAAAAAACTAAAAATATTGGCCATGTAATTCTTGTGAAACATAATTTGTTTTACAAAATCATATTGCGTAAATTTTAATAACTATTCTCCGTATTAGATTCCCAATAAATTCATATATTTAATTATCTTTATCAATAATCTTTCCTTCTGAATATGTAATAGACCATCCATAATTGAATCTTGTATGAATATAGAATTCAATTACTACTATTTTTTTATAGAAGTCATTAATGTTTTACATCTTTTTTATGTACATATCGAGGAAAAGGCTTGTGTATCTAGTGGTCGTAAATGAATAACTTGTAGAGTACCTATCTTTTCAATTAACTTGCTTATTCCAACGCTTGATACCAGCCAATTAACTTTCTATTAGGTATTGATTTTCAGAGAATAGAGTTCTAGTTCTCAGTACTCTATGAAAATGACTTTCAGTTTTTATTTGATCTGTGTAGTGTTATATTATATAACTATACACTATTTGAGAGTGTAAAGTTAATGCCGGTAGCATATGCTACCATATTATTTATCCAATGAATTTCATTGTACTTTATAACCCAATTTGGGTTTTAATTATATAATGCAATGTCAAAGAATTCTCACTGTTGCAGATTCTCTGCAGAGACGTCTCCGTGAAGATGAACAGATGAAAATGGAATTTATTGAGTGAACACTTAGAAATAAGACATACTCCATTATATTCCATTATCATGAAAAAAATATTAACTATTTTCACATACTTATAATTAGTTATCTCTGTCTGTCTTCTAAGTTAATTTGAACATGCTTATTGTGATTCCTCTCACGGAGTAGATTTCCAAACTGCACGTATCTTAAAAGTTTTAAGACTTTCATCGTTAAACTCTAAGAGCTGTAAGGATGAAAGGATATTATGATGCAGTATCTTAGCTCAAATCTCAGCTGCGCTGAATTGATGAATACTCTTTTAAAACTCTTAAAACTTTATGCTATGTATATCTTAAATGTATTTATAAAACTGAAATTAAATACATCATAGAACAGAATAGAATAGATAATCCTGTATTTAAATAAACTTAATTTAAGTACTATTGAATAGTCATATTTATCCTTCTTTTAATTTACCGCTCATTCGGAAAGTTGTCCCATTACAAGAAGAATGAGCAAGAAACTTGCGTGTTTCTCTTTAAAATAATCGTTGTAACTTTACATTTTTAAGTCTAAACGTACATTAGAAAAATATAATGTACTTAATTTGAAATTTATAAATACATTACATACAGACGACGATGACGACAGAGACGATTATTTTAATTGTGAATAAAAATGAAGTGATAATAAGAATAATTATTGTAATATTGATAACAATAATTTTGAATTGTTAAATATTAAATAAAAATGTATTTGTTAGGTTTAGTAATAAAAATTGCATGTCTACTGAGAAAAGGCATATTACAGCGCTGCCTGAATATCACTGTAGGTTCTTTATTTATTTATGTCTGTCTATAATGCCAATAAATTACTTACTTACATATCTAGTAGGTACTGATAGTACAAGCTCTGTTTATTTGTAAGCAAGAAGTTGTTGACTAAAATTCATGGGTTATTATTTATTTACGTAATTTAAAAATGTAAAAGCAACTTCTGTATAAACATAAACGTACAAAAATGTGCCATAATTTAAACCTTAAGCGACTAAATGACAAAAACATCTTTAAAAAGGAAATAAGGAAGGACGTCTCAATTCTTAGAAATATCGATTATTCTAAATATTTATCTTGTTTATACGCATTCAACGTTATTTTATTAATTTAAAAATATATATTCTGTATGTAATTTTTACTTATTTTTACTATTTATTTATTCATTCTATATATCTATCAAACTTTTATTTTGCTATGTTGGGAGTTTTCTTGCAATTAAAGCATTACGAGGGAAAAAAAACCATATGGTATTAACAGCTATAATTTGGTAATTTTGAATTACAATAAAGTATATATATGTACTTACGGAATATTTATGCTTGAAATAGGAATATATTAATTAAAAAGTGGCATCCGGTTGCTCAGTAAGAGTTTTATAAATCTTCCAAGTCATGTTCAATGACGTGGATGGGACGAGTGGGGACATATCACTTGATCGATAGATCATTTGTATACGTTCGCTGTGACACCGGAGCGATAAATCTGTGCTTCGATAACACAAGTTAATAGTTACGGCCTTTTGTGAGCTTTTCAACGGATAAATGAGACGATGCATTGACTTAGCAAGTCACTCCGTCAATAATCTGGTAAAAACAATGGGATAAAATGATCATAGGATTAGAATAATTCATATTATTCTGATCTATCAATGAATATCTGCATCTAGGTATTGTGTACTGATGTAGATAGAGAACATACATCTAATCAATTATGATCACAAATCATTTTACAATACCACGGTAATACAGCTACCAAATAGCAAAATTAAACATCTAAAGTAAAATAAAAGTAAATAAAAAGAATAAAACAAAGTCGCCGCCGCAGTTTGTATGCTTTGATATTTTAAACTTTACATTATATATGCATTTTAATGCAGTTTTCTTTTATTTTAATGCAATGGATAAAGTAATTTTAAAAAGAGGAAAGTTTATATGTTTAATATTTATTTGTTATAGTACAGAAAAGCTGCGGAATACAAAGATTTGTAATACATCCGTGAAAAGTTGGGTCGGCTCATTATTATATTGAATAAAGATCTAAAGATACAGATATAAGTTGAAAAAATGAGTGAGATGGTAAGCAACGAGGGGTCTTGATCTGCGGTACTCTTGTTTTGTGAGGCTGTGATGACAAAGAAAGATGAAACGTAGATGGAACGAGAAATCTCCCCCTCTGGTCATCCGGATCGGAGATATGTAAGGCTGAGAACGATTCAAGATGCCCCCTAAGTCCGCCAGGGCCAGGGGTGGTTGCCGCCTTGCCCTCGAGAGGTACGTGCCTCACATTTGTAGCAACACAATGATGAGAAAGGGTCTCAGGCGGATCGGCGTCGTCAGAGTAGAGGAAGATTGCTCGCGCATTCCCGTAATTCTTACAAAAACACTGTAGGGGTTTTAGCCTGCACGAGTCCGGCAGTACCCATCTACCTCATCCAGGTAGATGGGTATCTACCTGGCATAGAGCCAGGTAGATACCTCTCTCTCTAGAGTAGAGAGTCTCTAAGTAAAAAAGAAATAGAAGTTGAAAATTTAATACGATTAATACTATTGAGTGACCGTTACGTGAGTTAAAAAAGATGATAAGAGATTAATAAAGATATTAATTTAAAACTGTGTTGCCCAATTTCAGTCTTAGACACTTTCCGTCAGGTGGTTTGTTTGCCATTATTAATAAGTAGGTATAAAAATGTGCAAAGAATCACCGTTGTTTAATTTGATGCTCTGTTTAATTTTCTTGAGTAAGGACTAACATCATGTGTTTACATTGTTCGGAATTTGAAAATTATTTTATTTCTGAACATTTTTATATAATGTAAACATTGTATAGCGCGTCAATGAAAGTTTTAACAGCAAAATTACATGAAATAATATAGGGGAAAATTTAATTAATTACATCCTTATCTGCGCAAAATCCTTTTATTTGAGAAGGAAATTAATAAAGAAAGAAAACAATGGCGGACGAAGATTAAACATTTTCTTAATTATCTGACAGGTGTCGAAGGAAGTGAGCGATACTATAAGATGGAGTTTTTAACTGATTTGAAAACAGAGTTTCATAATTACTTTGTTTATGTTAACCGCCATTGTAGCACTCTTTTTATCACATTGGCGATGTAGTTTTAATGTATTCTTGATAGTTTTTCTACTACCTACTCTTAATTTAACTATATAAAAAGGCAGAGTTTTAAAAGTCAAAGTCTACTTTACATTTACATTTACATTAACTATAAATATTTTGATTTTATCGATATTTAGTCAATAAACTGTAAATCAACAAACAAGCGATTTCCATGATTTTTACAAACAACAGGGTTCAATCAATCAAATGAAATTTATGTCCGCTACTAGCGGAAATCCGTACTACAGCGACAAAATTATTTTACGTGTTAAACTTAATACTTTTTTATTTCAATGTTAAATTGTCGTTGTGAAATAACCTCATGTTCATCTTATCACCCACCACTGGTGCCGTGCCAGCGTAATCCGTTAGCTCTGGCGGCTCATTATTCTATAATCATCCAAAAAAATATATAATAATTTATATATTTTCGGAATAGTGTTAGTTACAATTTCTTAAATCTTATCTTAGTAGGTTACATAGGTTACATTTACATTCTGTTACCTATCAGTTGGGCCTTTAGGTTATTTCCCATTCTAATTATTTTAAAAAAGTTCCGGAGTCGAGGTCGCGGGTATAAATTAGTAAGATACAGATAAAATATAATTTATAACAATGTGACCATGGTAAATAATACTTGAGACATAATTTTTAATTATCGAATATGTACAGAAGTTAATAAAACAAATATATTTGGATTATCCATTGAGCATTCAATAAAACGTGAAATTTTATTGTTGGGAATAGCAATTTTTGAACGGCTTGTCTATTCGAGAATGTAAAGCCACATTGGTTGAATCGTGAATTATAACAAACGAATTGTTATTGTTTGCAATACAGAGCGTAAATTTTTGTGAGTGTATACATAGACACAAATCGTGAAAAATCATGAATATAAATAAACACATTTTGTTAGAATAAACGACCGATCGCCAGTGATGAATATGTCTGTGAATGGGTTGTAACGAATAACTGTGATCGTGGATTCACATCATAGATTTTTTAGAAATGGAAATAATCTTTATTCAAATAAACTTATCACTTTTGAATAGAATGTTTTTTTTCTCTCTCTTTTTTCCGCTTATTCTGAATGCAGATTTAGTAAAGAAGAATGCACAAGACATTTGCCTGTTGCTCTTTTAAAGAAGTGTTGATAAACTGTATATTTTCAACGAGCTTTAAAATAAGGAGTGAAATCTCAAATAATAGTAGAGAATTACTTTCTTTTTGAAGTCAATTTAGAATTCTGATTATCATACTTGATTAATGAATTATATAGTATTGTATAATGTATCATATTATATTACATTTTAATGATAAAAATTTTAATAGCAATACGACTTGTTGACCTACTTATATGCATGCATATAAAATATATGCGATATCATATTTCCTTTTATATTTACGAGATAGGAAATTAAAAGAAAAATATATTAATATATTAATTTGAATAAAATTGCAAGTAACTGAAATCACAAAGAGTTTTCCGTAAAGCGTCCAAAAAAATCCAGACTTTCTTATGAATAAACATATTCTAACGGGCACTCAATATCGGGTTATGGTCTTGCATAAAATGATCTTGCATTGTGTACTATTAGGCAAGGATGCCAACCGTATGAGAATATTCGTACAAGTATGTAATATTATGTTATCTGTGGTACAAGTATGAGATTTTTAATTAACGGTGCAAGGACATGAGTTACAAAAAACGATGATTTAAGAGGTTTGAAAGCCAAATTGAGTGTTAGTAATATACGAGATTTTATTGGTTTACTTCGATGAATAATAATTCTTTCTTCGAAAACGGTATATTAATACCAACCGATAGCATCCATTTTCGTTGGCGTACCAATGTTTTGGCCCCCGGCATGGGAACGAGGAGTATAACAATTTATTTACTAAACAAAATATAGAATTTTTGGTTATAGTATCAGTATCATTGAAGAAAATAAATTAACAGACTTATAATAATATTTTTGCTATATTATAAATAAAACCACTTTTAATATTTTATATGAAAATAGTGTTATTCATTCATCTTATTCATCATATAAAATTGTCGTCACAATGTAAGTTACCTCTATACGCCTCGAAAACGTCTTGACCGATTCTTATAAAATTTTATATGCATATTATTTATTGCAGTAAGTCTGTGAATCAGTTACTATCTATTTTTCAAACCCCTAATTGATAGGGGTTGTCCCCTCTAACAATTTTTTCTATTTTTGGTCAATTTTGTACTTTTATTTTTTTTATAATTTGTCATTAAAAAATACATACAACTCTAAATTTTCACCCTTATATCATCAACCTCTATTTTTTATCAGCGATTCTAATTTATTTGGCAAAACAAAGTTTGCGGGGTCCGCTAGTAACTTACTTATAAGGATGTTAAGATTGATGCTTTTTCGACATAATTGATAGATGATTTATATACGACGTAATTTATATTGACATACGAGTCAATATTGCATGAGATTGTAACGTGGGTAAATCTGAGAATTTTTTTTTATATAAGTTATTGTATACTAGTAACCTATTTCAACCGGACCTATTTATACCGGGCTAAACTAATATAGTCATATCTATCATTGTACAACCCGCCACAAAATACCATTCTGATAACCAACATGAATTGTGATCGTCCACAGTGCGTTTTATAGAAACATTATTTCACGCACAACTACTAGTGGAATCGCTTTCGAGCAATGGTATTTCTAAACCGACAAGATATAGAAACTTATTACTGGTTCAAAGGCCGGTAACTCACATACAATTCCTATAGTGTTACGGGTACCCATTCGTGATGGGCACTCGCAATATTAGATCATGTACCATTATTTATCATCAGATGCGTCGCAAGCTATTTTAATCCAATGCTAGAAAAAAAAAAGTATTTTTTATGGATAATGATAGATTTAATCTCGGTTGCCTGCTTTATTTAAAAGAAAATTATGACAAAACTGAGGGAAATTGAATGAATGAATAATTATTCATGACTCAAATTATTTAAAATTAATGCTGTAATGATATCAATTTGACTACAATAACTTTGTTAATTAGCGATCGAATATGTCAGTATTGTAGTGTGTTGTGTAAGAAAATTGGACATACTTATTTAATTTTGCAGGAAGAAACGTTCAAATGAAAACTTAAGAGCCCGTTGCTACAGGGAAAGTGCTTTGCTCTGCTCTACAATGGAGTTGTTAATTGGTATCAAAATTCGAAAGACAAAGCTTATATCTCGTTAAATTTTCAATAACAAGTTCACTTACAGCGTCTTCTTCGCGTCGTCATATTTGGGGAAGATTTCTGTACAGAAAATGGGGTATAAATTGAATTTTATCTGATGAATGAGCATATAACAATACAAAAATGTGATTTTTTATGTAATAGGAATAGCAAACTGGGAACTCATCTGATGGAAAGTGCCAACTAATAACTATAGACATAAACAACACTACGATATCACGATGTTAGTTAGTAACGTACACATACTATATTAAGGAGGTAATTATGTGTTATTTACATTTTATTAAGAACTTTCAAATGATATTCTGGAATATTCGAGAACATCTCAGTCTTTTTTTTACTTCAGGACATTTGCAATTTTATCTATTTTAAAATTATTTAAAACTATGACTTCTGCCTTTTGTTATTACCCTTCAGGTAATATAAGACGATACTCATATCCATCCCAATGTTATAAATCTGAAATTGTTTTTGTCTCACTGTCTTCTTTTTCATGACTAAACGGCTAAACATAACTTCGAATGAAATTTATCATGTACAAAAAATATTTCACTACGACGGATATAGGCTACTTTTTATCTCAAAAAATGTTAACTAAGTCACGTCTAACACATTCAGTGTAAATATCTAAATAATACAAAAAAATAACTCCCACAAGTACCTAATTGTATTTTATTTTTTTTATTTTATTCGTGTTTACATTATCACTTATAGTATCGAGTACTTGAGTATTAACTAAACTGTATCATATAAACTAATTATTAACTAAACAAAAATGGATTTTAATATTTTATCAATAAGGACAATTTTCCATATATATAATATTAATGCAGTTTATTTTTATTTTATTTGTCCAGCCATTATAATTATTTAGACTATCTAAGAGGAAAATGACGGCCGATATAGAATCATACGTATTTATCATGACGATATTAGTTAGCATGTTAATTCAATTGTATATTACATAAACATTATTATTATAACGAGGTCATTTCATTAATGCGAACTCTGGGGAAATTCTACTGATAAGAGCTTTTGCACCAATATTCTGCAGGCGGCTTCGAGCACTAGAAGTACGCGGACTTCTGCATCCATATTTCCATATTGTTAAGTTGCTGTTTATTTTGAACTAGCTCCCTGCCCTGGATTTGCATGATTGTAGTAATTAGGAAAATGAGACTTAATCTATGTAAATATAGAATTGACTGAACAATATTCAACTGAAGGGCTAAAACATTGTAAGAAACTGAAAAACTTTGTCTATAACAGCTAGAACAATAAAAAACAGAACAATTTGTAATTTTTTATAGTTTATTTCATACAAACCGTTACTATATATATTATAAATGAATTATTAATATATCCATTATCCTTATTGTTATTACAACTTGATTTTTATTTATACTCAAAATAAAATATGTTAGATTAATTTCTCACGTCAGCGAATTTCAATCTATTAAGGAAACCAGACGATTCATGATGAGAGATTTCATATCTCGAATTTACTATTTCTATAACAAAATTATGAAATAATACAATTAGATTATTCCCGACTGCCGGAGAAATAAAGTTGTGTATATGATATGACTGGAAAATGTAGTTTTACTTATAAGGTAATAAACAGATAAAATTAGCACCAAGCTTTTTATAGACGTGTCTCTATCATATTCAACAACGCTGTAATTCTTAAGATATATTTATTATAGTACAAGTAATAAGTTAGAAGCGGATGAAATGTTGCTTATTTATTTGTCAGTTTGATGAATATTTGTTCTTACCTATAGGTCAGAACGCCACTAACGCTTTTACTGCTCCACTACCTTGAATGTTGCGGCGATAAAACAGAATTAAGATATAAACCTTGACGGAACAGAGCATGGTGAAACTCAACATGTTTACTTGTAGTAAAAAGGAAGATATTAATGTTTAAAATATTAATTTGATGGCTCATATAACGTAATATAACTTGGATATCCGCAAACCGCTGGCCACTCGCGTCAAAACCAGGTGCTAAAATTATTATGTGCATTGCAATTTTACAGCTAGCGTGTATTAAGCATTTACGACATCCGCCCCGCTCTTGGTTTTACACCATACGTTTTGCGTAAACGAAAATAATTACATTTTATTGTCGGATAGGATTTTATGTTGACGTTAAACACTCTGTATGGAATTAGGTGTAAATGAGATATTTTTTTATTATACACGGAACTACAGTATGTTTGCCATTTTTGTATTTTTATACTTTTGCTGTATCTAAAATCTTTTGGGCTGTAAACAATGTAATATTGTTTTAGTATCACGGTAATCAAGTTGTGTCTTTACAAATCTAGTCGTTAATATTTTATAGCGTATAAAATACATAGTTACAATAGAATATAAATAGATGTACGTATTTGGAGTTGTGGACTAATCTGACGACAAAAATCCTAATAGAGCCAGACACATAGATGTCATTGCAGGAAGTAACTACAGACTCTGTAGACTCTGTTGAGAGAGAAGTTCAACGAATGAAACACGCAGAAAAAAGTTGGAGTCGTGTCGTATGGACTACTAAAGAGATTCATAGAAAATCGTGGAAGTGGTAAGAGCTCCACCGACCAGAGCGCGGCTCTTAAATTATGAGTGAATGAACAATTATTTAGTTACCGTTCTGGTTTATTTTCTGAATAAAAACCATCAAAGTTACAGAAAAGTGTTATCATTTCATTTATGTTTCAGTATATGAGGCTTTCAACTTTGTCCATGTCTGATTATTTAATGTACATCAAAGCTGAATATTCACAAAGGCCGATGCTTTTCGTTGTAAAAAAAATACAATTAAGTACATTTTATACATATTTATAAAGATACTAAATGAACCCAAATTTTCTGATCTTAATTTTTTATAATGGAAATAGAAGTTTATTTGAATAAAGATTATTTCTCTATTTCTTTACTTCTCATGAATCAGATATTTTGTACATTTATTTTGTCATTGATTTCTGGTGTTTGTTCTGAAACGCTTAAAACGATAATTTTGTATAAACATCTCTATATAATATTATTTTGCTTTCATTATTATCTGTATATATGTTTTAGTATTCCATTTATGCGCCACCTACCACTTTCTGTCTTTTTTCTACGCAAATGTTGTCTGGGTGATATTGCTTGAGAGATAAGATTTTTGTACATCAATGACTCTTTTCAGTGTAATTCTTGTATACATGTTTGGTGTTATAAAGTGTTAATAAAGAAGCCTTTATGGAAAACCTTATTAAATAAGTATTACGAGTGCTTTAGAGTAATCATCTGTCGTGGTATGGGGATGTAATGCGGAAGAATGAAGATAATATTTTAAGGAAGGTGTTACATATGAATGTTGATAGTTATAAGGGCAGAAGAAGGTCGAAAAACAAAGGATGGACTGTGTGAAAGATGATATGGTAAGAATAGGACTAAATGATGAGATGACTGCGAACAGGGATGAATGGAAGAGAAAAACATATTACGCTGACCACAAATAAATGGGATAAGGAGGAAGCAGATGATGATTACTTTAGAATAATAATAATTCAAATATGAGTAATATAAATTAATTTAACTTATGATTACTTGGTTAGTATTTTGTCTTTTTGGTTAGTATTTGATTTATGGTTGTTCTTAAACAATAATTTTTGTTTATTACATGTACAAAATATTGAGAAATATACAGTAAGTATTGATAAAAACCCTTCCGGGTCATTACATAAGTATTACGAGTGCTTTGATCCAAATTAATTTAATTTATCAATACTGACTAGGTTTTCGAGGATACTGAAAATATTATAATTAAATGTGGATGTATTGGAAGGAAAATCTCTTTTATTTATTACTTCGATATGTTAAAATTGGATAATGAAAATTTAATCTAGTAATACTATTGGCGAAGATTATTAATTCGCATAGGACAATTTGATATGACAAGTAACATGTAAAATTACACCGTTAATCTTCCTAAATAAATAAAATAAAATAAAATAAAATAATTTCCATTACGTAAATTGGAAATATCTACTCATCTTATAGAAAATGGTAGGTGACTTTCGGGAAAGAGATTTGAACAACTCTGTACTATATCTTTTCCAAGACGTGACATACGTCACAATGTGTTATGTAATACCCAAGATAGTGGTGGTGTTCGTGTATACAGATGATGATTACTACTTTTTTTTAAATAGACAGTAACCTGTTTGTCATAGTAATAACACAAAATAATATACACTTGATTGAAGTGTGTAGAATTTAAGAAGCGTGTAAATTAGGAACTAAATCTACTGAAAAATGTATCCATGTATTTGTTTTTGTTGTCTAGTACCCCTATCAAGAAGCTCTGCTTAGCGTGGGACTAGATGGTGCTGTGTGAAATACTCTTATATATTATTATATATATTAGCCGCTTTTTTCAATGTTCAAATCTGATCAACACCATAAAACCATGAAATATCATTCATATTTTTAACTGTCAGAGAAACGGCGGTAAGCTCGTGTCAGCTGCGTAGGATTCAAATATGTTCACATTTCACTGAACACATTTGAAACCAAACGTGGATGTCGAGTGTTACGTCAAGTATTACGTCCACCGGGAGATCACGTCACAGTTGACAATGCCACTGACAAAGCCCACCTGGAACATTTATTTAAGTAACAAATAAATCACCAGTTCCAATTTACATATATGCTGTTTTAAATTTGAATGAGGCGGTTATAAAAGCGCGGTTATTGCATAGGTCAGCTGGTAGTAGAAGAAACAAGAGACAATTATGATTTAGATTTTATATAGATTAACAACTTTGCCAGTTTCAAGTGAAGTTTACTTAGTTACAATCCGAGTAACCATCACCGCATTTTATTATCATTATAACCTTAAAACTTTTAATTGTAACCATATGATAGTAGTTTTTGATAGCCTTCAGTAGCTTTGATAGCTCAATGAGATACAATGCTAGCTGGTAAGAGTAATACGGTACTAAGCTTTTAATTAGCGATTCTTAATCTCGCTACAAGTAACGTCTCAGTCCTCGAATCTGCAATAAAAGTAATGAAAGACACTTGCAATTTATTGTTGTTCTCCTGAGTACCTAAATTACTGAAATTAAAGAACTACTAGTGTATACACATTTCGCGACACTGCGCGCATTGAAATCAGTCTATGTTATTGGTTTATTACAATAACCAATAAACAATAATCTATGTCTGTCGAAAAATCGATATAATCGATCGAAAAAATCCATTCAGGATTTTGGTCAACTTTTTTGTCTATTGATTAAGAATATCTGTCTACTAATATTTTAATAGTATGTCATGATTTTATTTTATGTTTGTGTCTTACAAATTATAATAAAATATTCAATAATAATAGAATAGACAAATATTTTTGAATACGATACTTATTTATATAGACTATGACAAATTAAAAACAGAGAGATAACATTGAAACGTGTTTATTATTCTTTTTTTTTGAGTTTATTATACTTCTAAAATGTACCTAACATATTAATTTATCTGGAAACATTCTTACTTAATTATCTATAAAGTAAGATAGGCAAATTAAGTATTAATTTTTCATTGCAAGTATTGGCCTCTGACAAAAGAGATGCTTTGCAGATTCACATATTCATTTTTATTGACTTATTTATTATTCTTAGGATGCTTACCTTGTCAATATTTTCTATTTCTCATACCACATCGACATATAAAGTATTCACGTAAAGAAAATCTTTTTTCTATATATAAAAAATAATACAATTCTTGCAATGACGCAAGATATAAGAAAACAAATCGTGTCTACTCTGACGCAACAGGTAAAAACGCGTAATCAATCACTTTCAATCGCTTGAATCGATACATTGAATATAATAATATTGTAGGTATAAAATATTCAGAATATATGGTTCTTGGTCTATAGACCGTTATTTTATTTCTAAAAAGCATTAAAATTAATTTTAATGCTTTATTTTGTAGAAGTCGATATTTCATAAAAACTATATAACAATACTTTTAATACTATACAACTGATTAAAACAACTAACTTATTCAGTAACGAAGGCCTTCAAAATCATTTTGTATTTTTGAAATCGTATTTGTTGTAACAAGATGAAATTAGTAGAAATTTAAAAACAATGTAATCGGTTCTTCATTATTATTCCTAATCAGTTATGGCCCGAGCACTGAGCTTGATTTCATTAAGAATCTTTTAGTTATTTTGTACACCTTATTTTTCTGAAGTTATAGATAAATTAGAATTCAAAGTACAAATATCCATTCGAACCTTTTCAACTATTTTACTTAATTTAAAATATATATATTGATAACACTGTTTGCAACGGTATGGTTTACTTTTGTATCCGTTTCTTAATAATATTGTTACGATTACAATCGATTATTCTGTGAAACAAAATCTTCGATTAAGTAGATATATACTACTCGATTTCCCTCAGAAAATATTTATACCCCTTTATTCGGCTACTAAGAAACTTTAGTCTCAAATGGTTTATTGAACTTGGGGAAATTGATAAATAATATTTATTAAACAACTTCTCCATTCAAAGAACATAAGTTGAAGAACTGTCACAGGCAAATGTGACAAACGCACTTCCAACTAGATATTATATTTTCCGAATAAATATATTCCAAATACGGATTCTACGATGAATTGTAGGTACAGATCAAAATTTGTTCGTTACTCTTGGTTTAGTAAGAAAGGAAAGGATATAGCAGTCATATATTTTAACAAGTTTTTATAACATCGTAGTACTCGGAATTGGCAATGCATGAAGTCCACAGTGTCAGATGATGATGTTATCCGTGGTGCTGTACATGTATACAGAACATGATACCACTTACCATGAAGTATGTTAATTTCTTCGTCATACTAGTAACATAAAACAATTGTGACTGAGTATGAATACGAGTTTGTCACATTTTGTTCCTAAGAAACATTTTCGCTAATCAGTCTATGGCCCGAGCACTGAGCTTCGTATAGAAGAACTAAACACTCTTTGGATTTTATTTAATTAGTGCAAATGAAATAAAACTCGATATAAATAAAACCCAAAACTGTGACCATATGGTATTTATTGATAGTAAGCTAATCCATACTAACATTATAAATATCATTACCTACTTATACCTACCTGATTATCCCATATCAGGAGAGATCACAAATAAATATATGATAATGTATAATTTTATAATTCGAATACTTTATACACATCATAGTTTTTGCTTGGGTTACTTATTAATTACAATAATACTATGTAAGTAGTAAAGTTAATGTCATTTTATTAAAGTCACAGAAATAGATTATAAAGCCATTTTCTACTGATGACTGCGTGAATTTACCGATTACAGTATCATTTTTGTAAAATATATACTTGAATTGTTACCATAGTAACCACTGAAAAAAATCCAATGTGGAAAAAAATTCACATAACCTAAAAGTTATGTCAATGATCCACTAGTTTTATCATCTAATAAGACAGAGTTTTGATAACACTAGTATTAAAGTTTTAGTAGTGATCTAAATTTTTGAGCCGTAATATTTTTATAGGTATGTAACCTTTTTTTCGCATGGACAGTCAGACGGTGATGGAATTTTAAAAATTCGTTTAGTAGTTTTAGAGTTCACTCGTCAAAATATAAAAAAATACAAATGTTTTCTCTCTATAATATTAGTGTAGACAATACTTAAGTATTCAGAGCCTTGTGACCTTTGTCAGAAACAAAATTAGTGTCTCTTACCGAAATACTATCCGACATGTCATTGTGACAAGATTATATGTTACTTCTGTTTCATCTGGAAGTGAAATTACAATTGTAATATCCTAACTGTCTACAGCTAGAATTTCTCAGATTCCAGTAATTACTATAAAGCGTAACAAATTGAAATAAACCCCTTTTAGATTTAACGTGTGTTTGTTACCTCATCACGAGAAAATGGCTGCGCGGAGTTAATTTGTTTCAATATAATTTAATCAGGTTTGGTGGAGAATATCTTAGACCCTTTAAGCAAATTATGAAATGCAGTTCAATTCCTTTTAAACCTCTCCATTGTTTGAAGTCATGTAAAATTTTGATGTAAATAACAAACACAGAAGTAGATTGAACCGAATGAACTCCTATTCTATGTTTGTGTATATACCTATACAACATTATTCTTATTACATTCTGCTGGAATAATTTTCTCTAATATGTACATTTCTAGAAATGAATGGAAATGTTCCAAATGTATGATCATTGTAAATACAAATTTTTACTAAAGGTTAAAGTGATTATTGCGTTCAGTTTACACTTGTGCTGGGTGACGGTTACTTATTCGCCTTATGAATGTTATGCACCAAGTGTCTCCTTAGAATGTCCTTTCTTCCCACCAACCGCCATAGCCCCACCACATTTATTTCAGAAAGGAAGTGTGGTCAACGTTTTTATGCTGATTCACGCGCTCCTGATCTTTCTTATCCCGAAATTTCTTATGATAGTCGTAACAACCAATTTTTATTCCGTTAATAAAACAATATTTATAAGAAATCACTACATAATAATACTGTTTATACTTAGTAGTATTACTTATGTACTTTATTTTGATATATTTTATATAATATGATAGTTCATATTATATAAAATATATCAAAATAAAGTACATGTATTTCTGACGTAAAGAAAGGCTAGATTACATAAAGTTCTCTATATACTCGGAAATACCAATTTAGTTTTTAGTATTATATTATATTTTTTAAGGTATTTAGTTTTAGGTTGTTTGTCCTAGTATATATTTCTTTAATATATAAATATTGAATTACTTAAATAATAATTTGCTATTATTCTTAATTTATTATTTATTAATATATTTATTTATTAATTTTGTATAATATTATGGCATATATTTATGAATCCAAATAAGTCTATTTAGGTATATTAATTGTATTTAAAAATAATTCCTCATTTGAAATATTTATATTATATCTTATTTAAAATAATTCTTTATTTGAAATATCTAGCAAAAACATAATAAATTTTCAAGTTAATGGACAAATATCAGATTATTTGGAGTCAATAGGAAATTATATTTATATTCCTGGATATACAATAATAGTGATATTTCCAATTATTTTATGAATATTGTATTTGAAACTTAAGATGTCAATCTCCGTACTAATAATAGTATATAATATTAGTTTAACGTAGATCTAACTGATACTTCTATCATTCATACAAATAATACATATAACATATTCATAGAAAATATAAAGTAAGATGTATATGTAGCATCAAATTGTTGGAATGCAATACTGAATGACAATAAGATGGAAAAGTGTTATTGTGACAGTGATTTTAAGTTGATCACGAAGTACTTAAGTAAAGTTACTTTACATAATTAGATATTTGCAAAACTTGAATGCAATAATAGCGTGTCTGTTAGGGACTTCAGAACTATTAAGTTCTGACTTAACATTTTAAAAAGTTAACTACTTTTTAAAATGTTAAGTGATCACAGATCTACAATGTAAAGTACAACAGTACAGTACAACTCGTCAAACTTTATGTATTAATCAATATGTATCTACAATTAATCGTAACTTATTTTTTATATCATTACATAATATAAAATAAAGTCACTGCCGCTGTCTGTTCGCTTAGATCTTTTAAACTACGCAACGGATTTCATGCATTTCTGCATCCAGGATGCAGTTTTTAGCATTGGATAGAGTTATTTAAGAGGAAGGTTTATATGTACATGTTACATAATACATGTACACCCCTGCGAAGCCGGAGCTGTAGTTAATGAATAATAAAAACAATTTTTTTTAGTTTTTTAAAGAATTATTTTAATTTTGTTTTATTACAGACAATACTGTTAGTAAAAGAACGATTTTTTTAATGACAATGTTGAGTTAATAAAACTTTTGAATAGGCCCAGCCAATTTAAACTAATTGATTAGTCACTGCGAACGGCTAGAAGCCTAGTTAAATAAAGGATTAAAGGACCGTTATACCAAATGTACCTAAACAAACCGTTAAAGTTAATTTATCGCTCGGCCCTCCAGTATCGCCGAATGGTGCGTTTTAATTAATTTTTTAACGATTAAACGACATTTGACTGGAATAAATTGAATGTCATTGTATCACATGCTTATAAAATACTGTTAGAATATTAGGCCTCTTAATAAAAGCAGAAACACTGCTAACAAAATTATTAATTCCTAGATGTACCCGCGGTTTCATCCGCATAAAATTTATAGCCTATGTGTTATTCTGATGTATAAATTACATTACTGTAATTCATCAAAATCCGTTCAGTAGTTTTTGTGTGAAAGAGTAACAAATATCCATCCATACTCACAAACTTTTGCGTTTATAATATTATTAAGATAGGATTGCTAAATATAATATAAATTATATCTAGCACACTATACACACTATATTTGTACTAATACACACTATATTTGTTCGGACAACATACACAACAACATACAGAATTAACATAGGATAATTTCAACAAATACTGCGTAAACTAAAAACTTACAGATTTCTGGAAATTGACTTTAAGGTCATTTCCAAACTACGTCACATCAATTTCAGTTGTTTAAACCAACCTTTCCCTTTTGTTCCGTCACAGCTGGTCGCATTTTAATAGTTAAAACTTTGTGACCTGACACTAAAATAGAAATTTTGCGACACAAAATTTAGAATTTCCCAAAAATTAAAAAATTCACAAAGGTCCTAGATTTCATGATTATACAAAATTTGTCACTCTACAACCCTTTATTATAAAAAGTCACACTTTGTCGAAACCCCTCCAATGCGACGTAATTTCCATAAATTCTAATCTTTATAAATATCTTTAAGATTAAAACTTTAGAAGTTTTAATTTTAAAGGTATCCTCTTTAAAATTAAGATAAAAAAAAACCCCTTTAACCTTTGGAGTCGATTTCCCAAATTTTAAAACTTTAGAGTTATTGCAGTATTGGTTTGGAATTCATTTTAACGAATAAATTAAGGGTATAAAATATTACAGATATATAAAATTCTATAAAAACAATTAACGAATAACACTTCTATAGGAATTTATGGTGGTTCAATATTTTTTTATGTTAAAAATACTCGGGTTTTATTTACGCATAATGTAGAGAAAAATAAGAGTTGTTTTTCAATATAAATAAACGGATAATGGTCAGGAGGGAATATCGGAATTTTTTTGAAATTTTGTTAATAAATTTTATACGTGGACGCTGATTGGTAATATCCACGTGTATCGACGTCCATGGAATGTGTAGGTAGGAATCATAACATACCATTGTTTGTTTTAATTATTTGTTTCGACTTAATATATTGTTCAATTTTGTAGGTACATAAAATACTTATTTGAAAAAGCCTTATGGCCTAGTGGTTTTTTAGCCTGACTTTCACTTAAATGTTCTGTGCTCTAATAAGTCCAACAAATTATATGCATCGATTTGCATTTGTAACTCTTTTTAACTGACACTACATCTCCGATGATAGAAACACCTACCTATATCAAATCAATTTCAACCAGGAGATGGCGTTAGATTTGCTTTCTACGACATGGTATACAAATTTCTAATATACACTGTTTTAAGTTTGACGCGGTCATTATTTATAAGTATAATTAGTAAATCTAGGGATCTTACCATCCCATAAACGATTTATTTACCTTCTACCCTCTGCTCTTCAGTTTATCCGTGATCATGGCGGTTAAAACACTGCCGAAATATCGGGAACTCAATAAAAATAAAACGTGGGGGGGGGGGGGGGGGGGGGGGAGGGCATTAGAGGTATTGCGTTTACCACGATATCAACAGATGGTAATACCTCTGACTACCACAGTTGTCATAATAATCGTGAAAGGATATTATTATTATTTATGAATACTTATTTTATACAGCTTTCATTTTCAGTACCTAGTGTAACTACATCTACTCTGATGGTCGAGTAAAGGGCAAACTGTACCGAATTTACGATGTAAGTTTGTAATTACTTTATATTCAATAACTATAGTTATTTTAACATAACGCTAGTAGCACTAGTAGATTTGAATTGTTATAAATGTTTATAATAATATAATATAAACAAATATTTTAATTGATTTCATTGATATAAATAATTTCAATATTAAGAAACTTTAAATGATTTCTTATGTAGATTTAATAAAAAATGAAAATAATAGGAAAGGAACTAAATTATGAAGCATTGAAAATTACTAATTTAACCAATTTTATAATGTGTTTTTGTATGTAATATAAATATAAATATTGCTTCCTAAGTATAATTGCTTAATAAGTAGATAGCCCGCTGCTTTGCTCGCATTAATTTATCCCCTTAGGGGTGGAATTTATCCAAATCCTTTCTTAGGGGATGCCTACGTCATAGTAGCTTTATGCATGCAAAGTCTCAGCCCGATCGGTTTAAAATTGTCAAAGTTTCATACAAACTTTTATTCCCTATTTTATCCCCTTAGGGGTAGAATTAATCAAAATCCTTTGTTAGCGGATGCCTACGTCATAACATCTACCTGCATACCAAATTTCAGCCCGATCCGTTCAGTGGTTTGGGCTGTGTGTTGATAGCTCACTATGTCAGTCAGTCACCTTTGAGTTATATATATTTAGCTTTAATGCCATAGCCATATCCATGATTTAACAAACTAATATATCATTTAAAATGTTTAATATAATAATTAATGTATCACTGTTCACATTACCATGTACCACCATATCATTTCTATACTAGACTGGGCCTGTCTTGCAGAGGCCAACTAATGGTTCATATTTGAGGTAAGTAGGTACTAGAATTTTATGAGACAACCATCCTATTTAAACTAAGACTATGTACATTTCTTTTACTACAACTATAACTTCCTACTTATCTCTCCATATAATATTTAATTCAAATTCAAATTCAAAAATCATTTATTCGTGTAGGACATTTTAGCCGCTTGTGAACGTCAAATTTTTACATTCTAATTTTAATTTTTTCCCTACCGTCCAGTTCGGTATATAGATCCAATTGAGAATTTACAATTGAATTATACCTCATTGATACAGTCATTCCGAGAATAGCTTTAAATTAATCAAAATTTCACTAAATTATTTACAATAGAGGTGGATAAGGAAAATGTTCTTTTAAGCCACAGATTTGGGATACGACCACTTTATAAACTTCGAGAAGGTACATATGTAAGTTAACGGGGCTTAAGTATAAAACTGAAACTCTCCATGTTCATTTATATACTGTAATAAGCTTTAATATAAGTTAATATTCGCAATGAGAGCCCACTAAATTAGATTTCGTATATATTATCTCAATTTCTTAAGAAAAAAATAATTTTATTAAAAATAATACAAGAAAAATAATCTTTGCTTAACGCAGTAAGACTCAATTTTTGGGGGGTTTTAATATTATCCAATTATCCACAACGAATACAATTTGTTTAAGAAGTTATTAATATACTAGCAATTTTATTATAAAATAGAAATATCTATTTATATCTAAAGATTAATCTAGTTGCAACGATTTTCCTTCGTACTCTTTATTTATTACTACAAAATATATGAATTCATATAATAATCCCTTTATACATATATACATATAGGTATATATTTTTTTTTATACATATATATATAAAGGGATTATTATACTATCACCTGCATTCATATAAATATTATCATATACAAGTGAACCAAAAATATTATAAAGCTTGTGAGTATGTATGTATGTGTAGATTGGGTTATTCTTTCACGCACGATGCTCTACGATCTTTATTTTCAGTCACTAAGACCTTTAGTTACAGTTGTTTGGCCTGTTTAGAACTACGGTTGTATATACACTAGAACATGTATCTAAAACACACACTACAAGATTCGGCTGGGCAGCGAGATAAACGTGAGGGTACGATGTACGTCGGCAAGGGGGGCCCTTAAACCCATACCCAGGTGACAAGTCCCGGAAACTGCTGGGAGATTCCCTCTCTGCTACACGATGGACGCGGCACACGCATCACGCACGTGAATCCATGGAATGCTAAGCAGTTTGATAAGCCTCCATTCTAAACTATTATTTTAATAGTTAAGACTATTCATGTTCTATGACTATTCAGCCTCTTTTATTTATTAATATGAGTCCTTAATTGAATTATTTTAAAGCATTCAATGGTGTGATCTACTCTCAGGGTCGCCTGAAACTGCGTATGCCTATACATTATTACAATAAAAAATTTCGATATCATTGCATGTACGATTATTCGATCATCATATTTTTTTTTATCTCTGTGTAGTGCAATCAAATATTTAACGTGTCATAAAAACCAAATACGGATGAACACATCTTTTGCATTTCAATCGTGTTGATTGAAATGCGATATTATGTTTACTCGTTCGTTCTCTTTCGATGGTCGCATTTCCGTAACATTTACATATATATCATTTATCGAGGACAAAGTTATTCTTACTAGAAATCAGGGTACATTGTGTTTGTGGGGAAAAATTTTCGCAAGCTACGAAAACATTACGCATACTTACATATGTATTATAATTGCATATCTTTAAGGTTGTATGTATGTATATTTTATTTACATGTTACGTTACATGTTAGAACCTTATTTTTAACAGCTGCAAACTGTAAATTTATATAACAATACTTTATCTATACTTAGATTAATAATATAGTAAAAATGGTATAGTTTTTGTTTGCAATGGCTAACTTCGAATAATAACTTAACTAATTTTAGTAATAGTAACGTTCAAAAAAGTATTTCTTTTTGTATAGATTATTATATAAATGTGCACCTGCCTGCATCAGCGGTATACGTGAACAGGATGAGAAGAAATTACTGGTTACCAGTCGACCTGACATGGCGCCTGGCTATGGGGACTTAATTCTCCATTACTAACAATTTTCTCTATCCCAAGAAAGCTAACCATCAGCGAGTAACATAAAGTGTAAACTTTCAATAATTATTTGAGGTAATAATGGCATCTGTGGAAAATTGTATGTTACCATACGATTTCCCACAGATGCTATTATATAAAAAATGTAAAAAAAATACTAGCGACCCAAAGTAATTTATTGTTTTATATTTGTAACAGTATACCTATATATAAATGGAACGTTTATCTCTGTCCCTCTTTCTGTCCGTCACGACCCTTATCTCTAAACATGGTATGCAATTCCGTCCGTCCGTTCGTGCATTCATTTGTTAGTGCCCTATATTCCAGTAAATAATGGTGAATTAAAAACGTAAAATCTTTACATTATATAAAACGAAGTCCTCGCCGCTTGTTGATGGAATGCGTCAAGAACAACACTGAAAGGCAAATCTTACTAAAAAAAATAAATTTAAACAAAATTAATTTAGGAATATTTCAGAGTATTTTATCAGAACCTGCATCAAAAGAATCGGTATTAATTTATAAATTTGTAGATAAAAGTAGGTAAGATTCGTTTTTATAGTAATTTAAAGTTTAGATGTTATGTAATAGATTAAGAAGACAACACGAAGCTAACATGCTCACTATTGTGCTAAGCTTCTAAATAAATAAAGAGAAAAAAAAGATCCCCGCCGCCGTCTGTTCGGTTATATCTTTTAAATTACGCAAAGGATTTTAATGCAGTTTTCAAAAATAGAAAGAGTTATTGAAAAGGAAGGTCTATATGTGTAATACATACGTATTAGGTATAGAACATGTTGAGAAATTCAAAGATTTGTAATGCATTCATGCGAAACCATAACGGGTCGCTAGTCCTAATGAACTTTATTACATACTAGCTGTGCCCACGATTTCACTCGCGAGAAATGTATAGCCTATATGCCATTCTGATCGACGTTAGTGACACTAGAAGTCCAAAGTGAATAAATAACAGTTGAAATATTAAATTATAAAATATAGTTGTGTTAACGACTAATATAGTTAATGAAATTTTATAAAAAAAAATCAAATTAAGGATTGTTAGCGGCCTCTATACCTATAATATTTGTGTGTATAGGCTTTTTTATGTGTACTAATATACCTATATATGTCTTTCATTATTTGTTACAATCAGGAATATTATAGTGAGTTACACGAAAAAGTACCTATTATTTTGGTCCATACACAGACTTTCAATAATAAAACTGACAATACCAATACAAATACGGCTGTAATATTTTTTTATACCACGACGCTAGCCCTGTACTAGATACAGCCATCAGATGGTAAACGGTTACCGTAGCCTATGAAGCCTGAAATACCAGGGGCGTCATGAGCGCTTTATCGGCTCTTAAAAATCCTTAACATGCTGTAGAGTCTAAAGAAAACTTCTACAATCCAACTGTACGTCATCGCTTAGGTTCTAGAGCAATGCGATGGTTAAAAGGTTTTCATCATTGTAAAAACAGTTAAATAATTTTTATTGCTTTTTTTCAGAGATGAAATTTAATTTTTTTTTTTGTAAATGTTCATCTCGGATCTAATGATCTTTCCATCTAAATGGGGTAATATAGGTACTACTAGGCGTAGATCTCAATAACATATTATAAGATACAAATAAAAAATCAAATAGCATTTTTCTATATACGTTTCGATTTTGCGTTCCATACAAATATGATATCATTGTATTCCCTTCATCCTTTAATGTAATCACGTGATATTACGGTATCAATCATAAAAGAAATATCGTATAATTCGCATATTGACGCCTAGTTTCCTTTCATATCCGATCATTATTGTGAACATTTTATTTTATTCAGAGGCATATCAACTGCTTATTTATTAATGGAAGATATTTTGTTTCTAATTTTTTTTTTCGTAAGCCCAATTGAAAATATATAAATAAATCATTTTTAGTATTACGTAGCACTAAGGTTAATAGGAAGGTGTCCCTATCTGTCTATGTTTTTTATTTGTTTTACTGACATTATTATTAGTTAGTATACTAACTAATAATAAACTAAAGTTATTGTCTAATAGTCAAACAAAGATTTGATACAGCGGAAATTTTCGTAGAGCTAATTATGTATCACTAAGATGTGTATAATATATATATATATATATATATACACATTTTTATATTATTTATATATTATATCATCATTTCAGCCCGGAAGACGTCCACTGCTTCATAATGGCCTCCCAGAAAGATCCCCACGACGTTCGGTTTGCGCTGCTCGCATCCATTGCCTTCCAGAGATTCTTTACTGCCCCAACGGCCATAAATATATACATAAATATAAACTAAGTATAGAACTATATTGTATTATATTTTTGCATTGCGCATTTATATACTTACGTATTATTTATCGATTTTAACCTATGAATTATTGTTCTAACAAGTATATCATAAGAAGCTAGAATTTCCGGCTCCGTAATGATACTGGTCAACTTGTAAGGGGAGTAAATTCTACGCATTGGGTACAGTTTTTCGTGGTCGTAACGGGCTCTTTCAAAAATAGAGCACTTACTGAAAAGATGTTCAAATGTTTGCTCACTGTCTTTATTAGATGGGTAGGATGAATTGTCTTTAATAAGAAAGTGTATGAGATATTGTACTTTTAAAAGTTATCACTCTTGGTGTATCCATGTCTTGTGAGAATTTGACTGAGATGAAAGGAGCATTCTGCTCTTAAGAAGAGTTCTTTTATATTGTCGAGAAGAGAGAACTTCCTGGTATGTGCACCTTACTCAAGAGATATATACCTCTTTTCCCACCTATCTGTCTGTTACCTGACTTATAAAACGAATGAACGGCTCGTAATGAAATTTGACGAGAAAATAATATATTTTCACGTCAAACAGTATGTGGATAAAACTTAGATATTACAAGAAAACATATTGGTTATATTTTATCTCAAAAAAAGAGCAGACAAAATTGCGAATAACGGATAAATTATTTGATTTGAATAGATTACACCGCTCTTAAGAATAAATGTAAAGTGTACAAATAAAGATCAATATTATATAGATAGACAATTAATCCGTTATAATACTGGTATTTATAAATTTAATAACAATATTAGGCATAATAATTGATATTCCCTATATAAAATATAATTGTTAAAATTCACAATTAACTGAATTAAGCATATAGAATTAAAAAATAAAAGAAATCATATCTAAAGACCACATCATCTATTTAAATAACTTATTTTTTTATTACAGCATTTATCAATGTTTCTGCAATATGCGAGTACAAGTATGGTCCTGTATAGAAATATAATATCAAATTATGAAACCCCATGTTATATTATCAAATTATGAAAATGGGGAATATCAATATACCATAGTTGTTACTCATAAAAATATAGCTCGCCAATGCCATTTTTTTCCAATATTGGGCTACTTTTATAATATTATATTCGAAAATTGGCAAACAAATTCTCCAAATAAGTTTCAATTCAGTCGACACATATTGAAAAGCAAATTTAATCATGTGTATTACTTCCAAATTTCTTTGCCATTCGCCAAAGAAAAGTACAATATTTCAATAAAACTTTGTTATCGAATAAAAATTGCATTATTCCATCGCAATTTTTATTGTTCTTTTTCGGATTCTGTAGCTCCATGATAAATGTACTGTATCAAACGGAAAACTTTTGTTATATATTCCTTGGGTTGTAAATAATAATAAGACATTTATTTCGCATGACATAAATAACAATAGAGTTTATAAAATGTTTGGACTATATGTAGCATAAATGTTAAAACCTACATTACCTACCAACCTTATACGGTAGTATAACCAAGTTATATCACAGCGCCGATTTTTTAATGGTAAGAATTAAATTAAGTTATAATTAAATCTATTAAAAAATCGCACGAGCTAACGGCATCAATGAAGTATGATAGGATGAGCATGAAGTTTAGTCAAAGCTAAATTAAAAGTGCCCATAATCGACGAGCTGGTACGTACAAGTCGAAGACATTAGGGTTACTTGTATCTGCCTACATCGATGTCAGAAAGATGTTACGATTTGTATGTGTACCTTGAGTAGTTATAGTTTATACAACTAAACAGAACTTACTAATAAGATGTGTTATTTAACTTATAAGAAAGAAAATATGACTTTATGCATATACATATACTGTAGTAATTTTCATGTACAGTATAAACACAGTATAAATTAGCGTACATATAATAATAGAAATTCTATGAACAACTTTCTCTTATTAAACGAACTCTTACGTAAAATAACATATTACTATGTAAATTTTTGTAAAAAAATATATAATTAGTAGTGCCTGGACTACTAATTATACATAAAGAAAAATGTATATTTTGTAGATCAACCGGAGTCTAATTACTTATCACTTTAGAGTTACGTATATATTAATCTAATATAAAGCCTATGATAATCTGTAATAAGGTATATTTTAAACAGTGCAAGTATGGAGGGAGGGCATTGTTATTTATGGGGATTAGTGGACCCTTGCTGACAATGTACCATGTCAGGTCGATCGGTGTCCCCTGGAAACTATTGTGACTAATTTCTGGAAGAGTTTGTCTAAGTGTCCTAGTCTCATATTCATATTCATTCTTCACTGATCTGCCATCGCATTCCATTAACGCAGGTGGTGCAATCGCTATTACATATTCATTAAACAAAAAGATAGATTGAAAGAATTGCTCTCCTCGAAAATACCTCAATATAAATGAAACACATTCTTTGTCTCGCTCTCTCTTTGTAATGTTGTCTTTATAACCTACATATATGTTATTAGTTACATTACAATGTCAATACAATGTCAAGTACCGACAATTAGTCTTAGGATCTTGAAGCATGTATTATCTTATTTGCATGAAACTTTTGTCCTATACAAATACAGGCGTAACAGGCAAATCTGATGGACTTTATAATATAAATTCCTACGTATTTAATGAACTTAACTATAACTAATCTCTGGACTATTCACACAGCGCCATATAGACCCAAGTTAAGTTAGCTAAAGCGTGTTATGGGTACTAGATAACTGTTACAAATACATATATTTAATTTTCGTAAATACATACATATTATACATAGAAAGCGCCCATACTGATACAAACAATCATATTCATGAATACAAATGTTTGTGCCGTGCGAAGAATCGAACCCGCGATCATCAGAAGTAAGGCAGTGAGCTAAACGCTAGACCACCGAGGACTTTAATCGATGAAAAAAAGAAAAATGTTTTTTAATGTTTAAAAAAAATAATTAATGATTAACAGTATTGGGATGACCTAGTAAGCATAGCAATGCCTGTGTCATCATCATTGCCTTGCCTTTATCCCATTATTTGGGGTCGGTGCAGTATGTCATTCTCTTCCACTGCTCTCTATCGGTCGTCATACCTGAACATACTCTTCTGTACTAACATACTCGCCTGTGTCTATATATAAAATGAAAGTAATGCAATACAAATATATATTATAGATTTTATCGATTAGGTGCATGCATATACCTTATTTTATCAGACGGTTATTTTATTTAAACCAATATTAAGTGACGTGTTTCTAAACGAAGCATCATCAGACAATTAATAGAGCACAGATATTGTTTGGAAGACTAGTGTTGACTGTTACATATTTGGCAAATATTTATGATTTTTTTAAGATGTTTCAAATTACAAATTATTTTATTCACAAATGTAACACATCTCGTTTCACAATAGCATGTCAAAAGTAATTAGAGTTGTTTCTATGATAATTATGTGAAAATATTTTGATTACTATAGTTTTAGATAAAAATAATTGTATATATGTTATTAACAATACTAACCATTTTTTAAGCTTGCAAGATTAGCTATAGTTTTGCAAGCTTAAGAAAAATGTTATGGTGCACAAAATTTTATTTTTTATTTTTAACAGTTCACACAGCACTATATAGTAGTAAATTAAGCAGAGCTTGTACAATGGTTGTACTATGTAATATTATATTATCTGTGGTTGTACTAAACAATTCAGTCCGACTTAACCGACAAATTTTGTTACAACTTTATGAGTTGTTACTTTAAAATACCATACCTTAACTTGAAAGAATTTCTCAAATCCGTAAAGTGGTTTCGGAATTTCCTTTTCTCATAGCAAAATCCATTTTTAACTTTAGAATATTAGTATAGATATCAATATGCTGTAAATAATTATTAGCCAGAAGAGCATATCATTACATTGTATAAAACAAAGTCGCTGCCTGTCCGTCTGTATGTATGCTTAAATTTTTAAACTTACGCAACGGATTTTGAAGTGTTTTTTTTTAATAGACAGAGTGATTCAAGAGAAAGGTTGATATATATAATAATATATGTACACCCGTGCGAAACCGGGGTGGGTAGCTAGTGTCCTAATAAATTATTAGTGCTTTGATCAAAGTTGTATCAGCTTATTTAAACAATAAATAATATTATGTAAGAGTTAACACTTGAGACTAGCGTCTGAAAAGATATTACTACTATTACATTTATTCCTACAGCGAAATTTAGAGGTTATATTGTTAAATTAATTGTTAGTACTTAAGAATATTGAATCTACATATTTATAAAAGGCCCTCGAACCAATAAACCATTAGCGCTTTGATCAAAGGCTTGTTAGATCGATATCAATATTCGTCAATTATTTATGTAAAACCCCGGGGAAATTAAAATACATGAAGATTATCATTGAGCCAATGGGTATTATAACAACAACGAAAGTATTTTTTTCTTGCTATATTAATTTTATAAATTTTGATGATATATGAGCTCTGTAGCTCATATATCAAAATTTATAAATATATATATATGAATATTATACTACAGGTTACAGACTCTGTAGTCTGTAACCTGTAGTATAATATTCATATATCTGTAGTAAGTACCGACTTCTTGCCGTATTGTATGCTTGGTGAAAGGTATAAATAAGTAATATAAATTTCTATTAGTTACTTGTAAACTAATATAAATAAACAGGCAAAAATGCTATAAATGACATCAAAATGAGAATATTTCTATTTCAATGGTGTTGAAAAAATATACCTGAAATTACACTACGTCTGCACAGACATTTTACAGTGTCGCTTAGACGAAGGAAAAATACCATTACAAAAGTAGAGCCATTTATTCTCTCCATCTATTGTGAAATTCCATAGCACTCAGATTACTCTTAGCAGCTTCAGTTTCCAACAATACAATATCAAATGTAGTTGAAGCAGTATATAAATAATAGCACCTTAGAAAGCCTTAACATCTGTACTGACTATTTGTTATAATACTATTTTCAGCGTAGGTATAATACAAATAATGCTATTAAGACTTCTTTTAGATAATTATGTTTATATGTTACGTTTGGTATATTTAAATCCAACGTGGCTGGGTGAATGTCTATCTTTGCCTCTCGTAGTATTTTTTTGATTATTATTATTGTATTTCCTTTATTGATGAATAATAAAAAAAATAGAAGAGACAGTCAAAAATTTAAATTGATACACAAATTTTTTTGGTGACGCTCAGATTTGTAGTAACAATTTTTTGGGTGGAAGTCGTAAAGTAAACAATTAGGCCACAACGCTGATAGAATTATACTAAACAAAATATATTATAAACAAAACATTGGGGTCGTTTTTTTGTAATTTAATTTGCCAATTTACATGATACTCATACAATAGAATTTACATGATATAGATCTATGGACATCACAATATTATTATTATTACACAATGCGTTGCTAATCCAGAATACTATGATATTTCCTATCCTGTAATTTTACTACCTAAGCGCATCCTATAACCAAAACTCAGCTTATAAAGCAAATAGTTTGGTGAAATAGGTTAGATTAAGGCACCCACGCAAACTTGCCCTAACAACGAGATGTGACCTGCCCTACAGGGCGGCGCCGCCGCCGTCGAAGCTGCGGTAGTTATGCTAACGCGGTAGTACTATTTTTTTACATGGCATATCACATTTTACAAGGCGTAATACAGCTTAACAGTAAAATTTGTAAAAAGTCCTTCTAATAACCTTCAACCAAACCAAATATTCATGCATACTAGTGTGTACGTAACTCATTTTAATATTATAAATTCGAAAATGTATATATCAATCAGTTTGTAATTTTTTCAGGGCTAAATTGAAATATGCCATCTGTATCTTAAAGAAAAACAACTGGACCGGGGGGCAGATAGTATTAATAATATTATAAATGCATAGGTGTGTCAGTCTGTTTATTACATTTTCTCCAAGAAACGGCTGAATAAATCATTATGAAATTTGACATGAAGACAATTTCTATCACAAGACCAACCTATATATGCTATATTTTAGTTTAAAAAATAATCTTGAAGACGTGCATTCAAGATGGATATTTGTACAGACAAAGTCACGGGTAACATTTAGTTGTGAAATGGTTACAAATGGACAAAAATATACAATTCCACATTTATAATATTAGTATGAATTAGCGTTACATTAAATAACTTTCTGAATTAGCTACTTCTATTGCTATAACTACGAAGTATTAGTATAACTTAAATTTTGCCTCAACCGAATTCACGCCAGATAAGTAACCAGAACAACAAGTTTACTTCCTGCTGTAATACGCCGCTTCGCAAGCCCTGTTCCGTTGTGAAGGAAATAGCGTGAGAGATAAGCTAGTGACATTACAGGGTACAGTGGCGTAACAGTATTAGCCACATACTATTATATCCATATTTGAAGGCCTCGGTGGTCTAACAGTTTCGCACACCACCTTACTTCCAATGGTCGCTGATTCGATTACTCGCACGATGTAAACAATAACAATACGTCTGGGTAATTTATATGTATATATTTACAAAAAAAATGTTTTTAAGTACTGCTTACAATTGTCTGGTATCATAACACAAGCTCGCCTTAACTTGATATTAGATGGCGCTGAGGGAATTGTTATGGGTTATATGGGACACAGTTACCTAGATACATCAAAATAATAATTGCATTTAATAATGTCTAGTAAGACAAATTCAATATTGTCTACTAAGCACTGCCGTGTCTAAACTGTGTCACCCCACTTTACATTTTCCTATTGTTATTTAGTATATAAGATCATTATTTCTATGTACATATTGTCAGTTTATTACCATCTGTAATATACACCGTCTCGACCAACAACATCGTATCATTCACCCGCAACAGGTTATTATAATTTATTATTTATAACTATAATAAGCAACTTAGGTTTTAACTTAGTGCCCGGAATCGGAAGTACTCCCTGATCTACCCTAAAACCAATTCAGGTCAACATTTGAATGTCCCGTTTTCGCTTTTAGGTGTCTTAATTTGTATGTAAGCAATATTCCATAACTATTCCATGAAACTACCGGTATTGGTTAAATCAGATATAAATAGTTTGATTGCGTTTCAAAATAAAGCTACAAAACTAGAATGGTTTAAAATCAATTGTGTAACTGGACTCAAGAGATTCGAAAATTAGTACAAGTTGACGACCAAGATCAATGCAACGGAATATTCTTTATCATATTTCAGTTGGACATAGCCGCGAGTTATATTTTGCGAATAATGAATTCATTTTATTTTCTAGCTGTTTTCACACGGCTTCTTTATCCCCGTTTTTTTAAGATAACAAAATCTCTTTAACCTAAATATAAACGATCAAACTTTCAGTCGTGATTCGCAAACTTTGCTGTTTTTTAAAGGTGATTACCTACACTTTCGCTGAAGTTTCCCCGCGTAGACAAAAGTAGCTTATAAATTAATCGTAGACAACTGCTTTTTTGTTACCTGCAAGAGAAAAAAATATCATTAATATATAGGTAAACTTTATTTCACAACATAATTGAACAAGGAAAGTATATGTTATACAAAATATTTATCAAAAGGAAACCGAATTTGATTGTTTCCTAATCGTTTTTATTTATTATCAGTATTAATTATAAATAACCTTTAAATTACTCAGCACTATTTGGGTAGATAAATGAATATTACTAAAATCCTTAATGCTATTTTAATTATATCTTAGTTTACTAAATTCGAGCTGAAATTTAACTAAAGTTCATTATGCTTCACATGGTAAATATTTTTTCTTGGACCTATTTATTACACTGTACTTTGGCGTAAACTAAGAAATGTATTAGTACAATGGGTACTAGACAACTGATAGAAATATTTTTTTTATAAAACGTTCATTACATACACAGTACAGTACATTTATACATCGTACAGAAATCCTTACTAATATTATAAATGCGAAAGTAACTCTGTCTGTCTGTCTGTCTGTCTGTCTGTCTGTCTCGCTTTCACGCCAAAACTACTGAACCGATTTAAATGAAATTTAGTACGCAGATAGTCTAGACGCCGAGGAAGGACATAGGTTACTTTTTAATGCGTAAAAAGGGTTGTAAGGGGTTCAAAATGGAAATACAAGGTTATCTTTATGCGGTTGAATCCTTATTCGTCATCTTTTCATTTCACTAGCTAACAACCAATCAACACATCGCGTGCGTTTGCGCCATTCGCCATCTTTTCATTTCACTAGCTAACAACCAATCAACTCATCGCGTGCGTTTGCGCCAATAAGGTATCCATCACAGAGAACAAAACCACAGATAACATAATGTAAAACGAAAGATCTTGCCGGAAACATGACGTTGACGTTTAGTGAAAATATTGTTTTTTGACACTTTTTTATAAAATCGTATATCGTGTGTATGTGTTTTTTCTTTAAACCTGAAATTGGCCGATTGCGAGACAAATTTGGCCATTTTTTTTATTAATTTGTTTTACGGCTCTGGATACAAGCCCAGTTTAGCCCAACTTAAAGTTTTACAATATAAATTACAAAAATTAAAGTCAATGTCCAATGTTACATAATAATAAATGTCAAACGTTGTTTCCCTGTTCTAAACAACTTAAAAAAAAAACTTAATAACAATCACATTTTTCTTCAAATTTTATTATTTACATTTTTTAAAGAATGTTGTGGTGTGGCACTATCCGAAATTAAATTAGAGACCCATTTTTGTAGGTTATACAGAAATAATGTGTGGGTGTTTATTTAAAAAGCATTAACACAAAATTAATAAAGTATAGGTATTAATAAATATATGGTTGTTGTATCAAAATAGAATTTTCTTATTTTTCACTAAAATAAAAACTAACTGTCTTTTTTATAAAATAAATGACCTTTCATTGTGCCATATATTATGGAACTATTTAAATTATTTAGCTGATTGTAAGAACCAAAATGTTGGTTTGTAGATTAAATAATAGTAGATTAATACTGTAAAATTATTATTTGTACGGAAACGATAAAAATATATTTTTGCGCTGCGACAAAAACTAATATTATAAATGTGAAAGTAACTCTGTCTGTCTGTCTCGCTTTCACGCCAAAACTACTGAACCGATTTGAATGAAATTTGATATACAGATAGTCTAGACCCTGAGAACGGACATAGGCTACTTTTTAATGCGAAAAAGGGTTGTAAGGGGTTAAAAGGGGGGATGAAAGATTGTATGGAAGAATCGTCATTTTTGAAGCTAGAAGCTTGAAACTTATTTTTGAGACTGTTGATTAAATATAAATAAAAATGACATTCAATGTTTGTAAAAAATTACCCTTAAGGGCGTAAAATAAAATAGGGGATGCAAGTTTTTATGTAAATTCGTCATTTTTGAAGCTAGAAGCTTAAACTTATTGTTGAGACTGTTGATTAAATATAAATACATATGAAATTCATTTTTTGTAAAAAAATTACCCTTAAGGGGGTAAAATAAAATAGGGGATGCAAGTTTTTATGTAAACACGTCATTTTTGAAACTAGAAGCTTGAATCTTATTGTTGAGACTGTTGATTAAATATCCTTACTTCCTTACTAATATTATAAATGCGAAAGTAACTCTGTCTGTCTGTCTGTCTGTCTGTCTGTCTGTCTGTCTGTCTCGCTTTGACGCCAAAACTACTGAACCGATTTAAATGGAATTTAGTACGCAGATAGTCTAGACGCCGAGGAAGGACATAGGCTACTTTTTAATGCGTAAAAAGGGTTGTAAAGGGTTCAAAATGGAAATACAAGGTTATCTTTATGCGGTTGAATACTTATTCGTCATCTTTTCATTTCACTAGCTAACAACCAATCAACACTTCGTGTGGTTTTGCGCCATTCGCCATCTTTTCATTTCACTAGCTAACAACCAATCAAAACATCGCGTGCGTATGCGCCAATAAGGTATCCATCACAGAGAACAAAACCACAGATAACATAATGTAAAACGAAAGATCTTGCCGGAAACATGACGTTGACGTTTAGCGAAAATATTGTTTTTTGATACTTTTTTATGATAAAATCGTATATCGTGTGTATGTGTTTTTTCTTTAAACTTGAAATTGGCCGATTGCGAGACAAATTTGGCCATTTTTTTTATTAATTTGTTTTACGGCTCTGGATAGAAGTCCTGTTTAGCCCAACTTAAAGTTTTACAATATAAATTACAAAAATTAAAGTCAATGTCCAATGTCAAATAATAATAAATGTCAAATGTTGTTTCTCTGTTCTGACGAACTTATTAAAAAAAAACTTAATGACAATCACAATTTCTTCACATTCTATTATTTACATTTTTTAAAGAATGTTGTGGTGTGGCACTATCCGAAATTAAATTATTTACCCATTTTTGTAGGTTATACAGAAATAATGTGTGGGTGTTTATTTAAAAAGCATTAACACAAAATTAATAAAGTATAGGTATTAATAAATATATGGTTGTTGTATCAAAATAGAATTTTCTTATTTTTCACAAAAAAAAACTAACTGTCTTTTTTATAAAATAAATGACCTTTTCATTGTGCCATATATTATGGAACTATTTAAATTATTTAGCTGATTGTAAGAAACAAAATGTTGGTTTGTAGATTAATACTGTAAAATTACTATTTGTACGGAATCGATAAAAATATATTTTTGTGCTGCGACAAAAACTAATATTATAAATGCGAAAGTAACTTTGTCTGTCTGTCTCGCTTTCACGCCAAAACTACTGAACCGATTTGAATGAAATTTGGTATACAGATAGTCTAGACCCTGAGAACGGACATAGGCTACTTTTTAATGCGAAAAAAGGGTTGTAAGGGGTTAAAAGGGGGTGAAAGATTGTATGGAAGAATCGTCATTTTTGAAGCTAGAAGCTTGAAACTTATTTTTGAGGCTGTTGATTAAATATAAATAAAAATGACATTCAATGTTTGTAAAAAATTACCCTTAAGGGGGTAAAATAAAATAGGGGATGCAAATTTTTATGTAAATTCGACATATTTGAAGCTAGAAGCTTGAAACTTATTGTTGAGACTGTTGATTAAATATAAATACATATGACATTCATTGTTTCTAAAAAAAAACCCTTAAGGGGGTAAAATAAAATAGGGGATGCAAGTTTTTATGTAAACACGTCATTTTTAAAGCTAGAAGCTTGAAACTTATTGTTGAGACTGTGGATTAAATATAAATAAATATGACATTCATTGTTTGTAAAAAAATTACCCTTAAGGGGGTAAAATAAAATAGGGGATGATAGTTATTATGTAAATTCGTAATTTTTGAAACTAGAACGATGAAACTATTTTCATTGGTTCTTTTGGGGTAGATTTTTAAATACCCCACTAATGTTATAACTGTGAAAGTAACTCTGTTTGTCTTTCTGTCAGTCTTACGCTCCAAAACAAAATAAAAATTTAAATGAAATTTGGTACACAGTTAGTTTACACCCGGACAAAGAATATAGGGTACTTTTGAATGTGAAAAAAGGATTGTAAGGGGGTTGCAACGGTACGCTGTATGGAAGAATCGTCATTTTTTAAAACTAGAAGTTTGAGACTCATTTTTAGACAATGTTTGTAAAATTTTTACTCTTAGGGGGAGGGGGGGTAGTAAAATAAAATAGGGAATGAAAGTTATTGTGGAAATTTGCTGTTTGTGTGGTTGTGGAAGCTAGAACGATTAAACTTTTTTCTTTGTCTTTTTAGAGTTAGTTTATTAAATACCCTACTGATATTATACATGTGAAAGTAACTTAGTCTGTCTGTTTGTCTCGCTTACACGCCAAAAATATTGAACCGATTTAAATTGAAATTTGAAACAGACATAGATAGACTAGATCCTGAGAAAGGACATAGGTTACTTTTTAATGTGAAAAAGGGTTGCAAGAGGATTGAAAGGGTAGGTCCAAGGTCATATAGATGTATCGTCATGTTTAAAGCTAGAAGCTTGAAATTTATTTTTTAGTCTATTGATTAAATATTTATTTTTATTTATTATCATTTTTTAAGCTAAAATGATGAAACTTATTTATTTGACTTATATTGTGTTAATTGAGTTAAATATTTTTTCATTATTTACGCGGACGAAGTCGCGGGTACAGCTAGTACAGTATAAATGAGTATTGTTCTGTTTTTCTACATGTAGTCAGTACATGTAGAATCAGTCAGTATTACAACACAAACATTTATAGAAATGAATTCAGTGTATATATTTATAAATGTTGTATTGTTTGTTATTTTTAGACTTAACTATTAGCTACGACGATGTGACCCAAATGAAATAAGTGTTAATATTTCATTGTACTAAATTACCTAAACGTTAATTACGAGATACCGCAATAGTTTTCATTTAAGCCTTTTAAACACAGCTCAGGAAAAAGTTAATTAGGCCGGAGAGTACTGGGTATAAGTTGGTTGTATAACAAATTGCAGCAGTTAATTCTGTCTATTGAGCCCAGCGCAAATAGGAGTTCACTTTATTAACACCACCGGCGTATTTTTGTGTTTACTCAGCAATTTGAAAGAGTGTTCCGAGCGGGGACGTACACGGCAATTTACGTGGACATTTCTAAATGTCTGAATTATACCTTGGCATCTCTTTTGTAACGAGGGTCTGGCACCATCGATGTAGGTACTTATAACTTTATATAATAGTTTCCGTTAGCGCCCAGTGTAGGTGCTGTGGGACGAGTGAAATTAATCACGAGAGACGACAATGTTTCGCATTGGATTAAGGGCTTGATTTGATGTAAGGGTTAAACGACGGAAATCCTATAATGTTAGTGGACTTTGAGTCTGTTTAATACCTTTTTGATGGGTTGGATGTGCCCGACTGTATGTTGAATCTCAATTTTAAGAACGCATTGTATTTATTTCAGATTTATTAATTCCAGCTAGTAATGTTTAATTCTAGTATCTAACTCTAGGAGTCTAAATACATAAATAATATAGAAGTATCTGTTTGTAATTTCCAATTAACATTAAATGTATTTAAAAGTGTATACGGTACTTACATTAAAAAAGTAAACCATTTTTTTGTGTCTTTGTTTGTTCTTACTATCTCTAAAACGATTAGACGGTTTTTGACGAGACTTTTACAAGTGATAGCAAATGTTATAAGGAATAACTTAGGCAATTTTGTTTTAGAAATTTGTATTATTTTAATAAAAAAATATTTCCACTCAGATAACAGCTAGTTATTATTAATACTTGACTTATATATGAAATAATGTTCGTTCTTCGCATGGTTGATGCGACGTGCACAGCTTTTGTGTCATCTTGAAGAGTACATATTTAAATATATTGAATAATATTTTTCTTATTTCGATTACTTGGAATTATCCAGTAGTCCAGGAAAAAAAATAAAGACACAACATTATTTTTAAACTGTACAAAATCAGATAATTGTCTGTACGAAATTGCTTATAGCGTAAGAGCACCTTTTTTCATTAATTTTGTACTTCTGTTGTTCTTATTATATTTTTTATCTGTGCATAATTATAATTATTTTAATATACATTTTAAATATTATTTCTGCATTCGAACAGATAGCCTGAGTAAACCGCATAATATGTAAATATTGTAGCTGGCTGATAAACCACGCAAACATTTGATTTCAGTAAAGCTGAAGCTGATGAGAGTATAGAACACTTCCTAACTTTCTACAGGAGACATCCCAACTTAGGCAGTTTCCAGGCTCTGCATAACCTACATACTATAATTATGTTTATTTGTGCTTAAATGATATGGAATTCGTGGAACTACTGAATACAAAAGAACTCCTTCGAAATGCCATAAATACAACAAAAAAAAAAGAATTCATAATTTATTAAATATCTTGTTAAAATACGTAAATTTAAGAATGCATTTGAGTCTTTTCTAATAACTAAAGCCTCTGTCGCTGATTATATTGTTGACAAACATTACTATTGATATATGTTTTCTATGTATATTATGCATGTATTTACAAAAAAAATGTATCTATGTATTTATTTATATCAGTTTTCTAATATCCATAACACGAGCTCTGCTTAGCGTTGGTCTAGATGGCGCTGTGTGAATTGTCCAGGGTTATAGATAGGTATATAATAGAAAAAATTTATTCAAATTAACTTAAATTTAAGCACCTTTGAATAATCACAGTTATCATTTTTTTAATCTACCGCTTATTTGGAAAGCTGTCTCATCACAAGACGAATGAGCAAGAAACTTGCGTGTTCCTCTTTTCAATCACTTTTATTTTTATTATATATTTACTTATATGAGTATAATAAAGTTTTTCGTGAACAATAATGAATGGATGACATAATAAGATATAACTTACGTGTCATGTGTAGGTAGGCACCGGTCTGCGAAGTTATTAATCGAGTTGGGTGGGGTTATTTTTACTATCGTATTTCATTATGTTGGGTGTGTGTCAATTTATTGTGTACTAATTTTGTTCATGAATTCTGTAATATACGGAACAAACTGTTAGGATATTTGTTGTTCAACATGATGAACTGGTGATTCCGCCTTTGTTATCTCATGATATAGTTAGCTCAAGGTACAATTAATATGAAAGGAAGAACATGATCAATCCAATCGCGGCTAATATGCCGTGGAGGTCAACCTAATGGTTGGCTGGTTAATCAATATAGTTTATTTTTTGTAACTAGAATGAAAAATAAACCGACAGTCTCAACAGGACCCAAACCATTACTTTGCCATCTTACATGGTTGCTATGAAGATGCCTCTGTATCCTGTAATCACTGCAATATCTAAATATCTATGCAAAACACTTGACGGCCTCGGTCGACACACCGCCTTAAGGCCGATGGTCGCGTATTCGACTCCTCGCACACATTTACAAAAAATTGTATTTAAATATATCTAGAAGTTGTTTAGTATCCATAACACAATCCATAACTCTGCCTAGCTAGATGGCGCTATGTAAATTGTCCTTGGTAATATTATTACTGAACAGTCTATAAAGCAAGCTACTCGGTCGCTGAAATAGGTGAGACAGAGGTTTTTTTATAAAGTCAACTTAAATTAAAATATGTAAAACGACAAAACTAAAAAAAATAAAAAAAAATATCAATAACGGAGTGATTGTTGTATATAAATAGTTGTAATTGATTAAGAATTACCGGCAATTATATATTAAATGATTTGCGGCGCATAATATAGAATCGTTAATGGCAAATACTATTAAATTTATTTTTTTTTAAATCAGATAATGCATATAACGTAGCTATATTATACTCGTCCATTTGAGTCATATAAATGTTTTAGTATTTTCTGAGACAAAATACCTATTAAATAATATGAGTTACACGAACTTAAGCGTATAAATTCGACCTTCCTTTGTAGCTGCGGGTTTGTATTCCCACAAAGTCAAATATTTATTCAGCGAATGGGCTCTTTAACAGAAAAAAAGGCCAAAGACAGTCAATAGACACGATGTATAAAAGTCATAGATCTTTGCCCATTTATATTGACAATACATGTTGTTAGCGAAAGTACAAATTAAGAGCAGGCGTCTTAGGTCATCTCATATTGATGGCCTTGGTAGTCTAATAATGTTATTCTACATGCATTACATTACAACCAACGAAATCCCGGAAATAAAATTTTATTTATTTAAAAAAAGGCTTAAAGAATTACTGACCGAAAAAGCTACAATAAAATAATTTTTAGAAGACCTACTGTAGGAGTTAAGCATTCACTACAGCAGACTCAAATATTATATTTCATTTTGGGATTGAGTCATCTACGAAATTACTATACTCTTTAAACAGAGTCTGTATTGTTGATTTATTATATGTAAGTTTATTGTATATGCATGTACAATTATAAATAAATAAATAAATACAACACAATCATTATGCATGTATTGACTAATTACAACATAAACATTTATATAAATGAATTCAGTGTATATATTTATAAATTTTGTTTTTGTTAGTTTAGCATATCGCCTTATTTCCGATGGTCGCAAGTTCGATTACTCGCTCGCCACAAACATTTGATTTTTTAATCGAGTTTCTCTTGTTCAGATTATAATTAATTATTTACCTGACCATATTGCATATTCTTAACTTACTTCTGTTTACACTAACATATGGTAGGTATACTCGTAAAAGTTTTATAATGTGTCTTAAAATTAATACGTATGTAAATGAGTATATTTTAACCAGTTAATTTTGTATACAAAACAAAATGTTTTAGTGTTGATGTGATATTTTTCGCAATTTGTTCATAAATTGTGTATATTTTTGTTACCAAACACCAATTCTAACATGGTAAATACTGAGTTTGGAAAAACATTAACTTGTCTTCACTAACATTGAATTTGTTAGATAAACTATGTTTATTCAAATACTAGCTTAAATCACGACTATGTTTGTGTGTACAGACAAATATGTTTTACTCAAATCGGTTAATTTCCTATTTTTATGCTTTCTATGAATTACTATATTTGAAAATAGACATATTTTTATATTGAGGTTACATCTATCCATTCGTTTTATACAACATACTATCACGCATTCACACGTGCATCATATGAATAGACATAGACTATTTTTTGTCTCAAAAAATCGTTGACTTATAATTTTTTTTATTAAACTATTTTTTTGAGGTTTTGTTATTGTATGTACGTACAAATTGAGTCAGAACCTATTGGGTATGTTAGAATGTCACACGTACCGATGGTTAATGATATCATCGCGTTCACGTCTAGATCATAATTCAGCTTAGGTATTGTTATCAAATAATAGCATTTTAGGCGCGTGTGTGGCATGCCTATTGGCCTCTATGCGTTGTATATTGATTATTGATTTGAATATACATATAAAAATCAGCGTGGCTTTTATATCAGATTAGGTAGCCTGAGATATTGTTTAATTGAATATGGAACAATGAGATGAGACTTCATGAATGCTAACATAATACTAAACTACTACGGCAGTAATATAATTAAGCACATTGCTTGTGATAAAAATTATAATCTATTACATTTAAAATTAGTTATTGTTACTAAGAAACAGCTATGTCTTACGTGCGACTGTAATGAAATTTAGATTAAATTGTAATTATTGCTATGTGTCTACTGAATATTTCCATCAAATATGATGAAGTGATATTGTGCTGTTCTTTTAGATAGGTAACTGTTGCTACATTACATCATGTATGTAGTTAGGTTATTTTTCGTTTTTTCTATATTTTCAGTTGATACTCCGCTCCTATTGGTCGTATCGTAATGTTATATTCTATAACTAGCTGTACCCGCGACTTCGTCCGCGTAAATAATGAAAAAATATTTAACACAATATAAGTCAAATAAATAAGTTTCATCGTTTTAGCTTCAAAAATGATAAAAAGTAAAAATAAATATTTAATCAATAGGCTAAAAAATAAATTTCAAGCTTCTAGCTTTAAACATGACGATACATCTATATAACCTTGGATCTACCCTTTCAATCCTCTTGCAACCCTTTTTCACATTAAAAAGTAACCTATGTCCTTTCTCAGGATCTAGTCTATCTATGTCTGTTTCAAATTTCAATTTAAATCGGTTCAGTTTTTTTTTCGTGTAAGCGAGACAAACAGACAAAGTTACTTTCACATTTATAATATCAGTAAGGTATTTAATAAACTAACCCTAAAAAGATAAAGAAAAAAGTTTAATCGTTCTAGCTTCTACAACCACACAAACAGCAAATTTCCACAATAACTTTCATTCTCTATTTTATTTTACTACCCCCCCCTAAGAAAAAAATAAAAATTTTACAAACATTGAATGTCATATTTATTGATATTTAAACAACAGCCTAAAAATGAGTCTCAAACTTCTAAATTTAAAAAATGACGATTCTTCCATACAGCGTACCATTGCAACCCCCTTACAATCCTTTTTTCACATTCAAAAGCACCCTATATTCTTCGTCCGGGTGTAAACTAACTGTGTACCAAATTTCATTTAAATTTTTATTTTGTTTTGGAGCGTAAGACTGACAGAAAGACAAACAGAGTTACTTTCACAGTTATAACATTAGTGGGGTATTTAAAAATCTACCCCAAAAGAACCAATGAAAATAGTTTCATCGTTCTAGTTTCAAAAATTACGAATTTACATAATAACTATCATCCCCTATTTTATTTTACCCCCTTAAGGGTAATTTTTTTACAAACAATGAATGTCAAATGTATTTATATTTAATCAACAGTCTCAACAATAAGTTTAAGCTTCTAGCTTCAAAAATGACGAATTTACATAAAAACATGCATCCCCTATTTTATTTTACCCCCTTAAGGGTAATTTTTTACAAACATTGAATGTCATTTTTATTTATATTTAATCAACAGTCTCAAAAATAAGTTTCAAGATTCTAGCTTCAAAAATGACGATTCTTCCATACAATCTTTCATCCCCCCTTTTAACCCCTTACAACCCTTTTTTCGCATTAAAAAGTAGCCTATGTCCGTTCTCAAATAGACTATCTGTATACCAAATTTCATTCAAATCGGTTTAGTAGTTTTGGCGTGAAAGCGAGACAGAAAGACAGAGTTACTTTCACATTTATAATATTAGTTTTTGTCGCAGCACAAAAATATATTTTTATCGTTTCCGTACAAATAATAATTTTACAGTATTAATCTACAAACCAACATTTTGTTTCTTACAATCAGCTAAATAATTTAAATAGTTCCATAATATATGGCACAATGAAAAGGTCATTTATTTTATAAAAAAGGCAGTTAGTTTTTATTTTAGTGAAAAATAAGAAAATTCTATTTTGATACAACAACCATATATTTATTAATACCTATATTTTATTAATTTTGTGTTAATGCTTTTTAAATAAACACCCACACATTATTTCTGTATAACCTACAAAAATGGGTAAATAATTTAATTTCGGATAGTGCCACACCACAACATTCTTTAAAAAATGTAATAATAAAATGTGAAGAAATTGTGATTGTTATTAATTTTTTTTTTAAGTTTGTCAGAACAGGGAAACAACATTTGACATTTATTATTATTTAACATTGGACATTGACTTTAATTTTTGTAATTTATATTGTAAAACTTTAAGTTGGGCTAAACTGGGCTTGTATCCAGAGCCGTAAAACAAATTAATAAAAAAAATCGCCAAATTTGTCTCGCAATCGGCCAATTTCAGGTTTAAAGAAAAAACACATATACACGATATACGATTTTATCATAAAAAAGTGTCAAAAAACAATATTTTCACTAAACGTCAACGTCATGTTTCCGGCAAGATCTTTCGTTTTACATTATGTTATCTGTAGTTTTGTTCTCTGTGATGGATACCTTATTGGCGCAAACGCACGCGATGTGTTGATTGGTTGTTAGCTAGTGAAATGAAAAGATGGCGAATGGCGCAAACGCACGCGATGTATTGATTGGTTGTTAGCTAGTGAAATGAAAAGATGACGAATAAGGATTCAACCGCATAAAGATAACCTTGTATTTCCATTTTGAACCCCTTACAACCCTTTTTACGCATTAAAAAGTAGCCTATGTCCTTCCTCTGCGTCTAGACTATCTGCGTACTAAATTTCATATAAATCGGTTCAGTAGTTTTGGCGTGAAAGCGAGACAGACAGACAGACAGACAGACAGAGTTACTTTCGCATTTATAATATTAGTAAGGATTAATCTTCCTCGACGAAAGGCATATCTAATATCAAAAGTATTTTCTAAATCCTTTCAATAGATCCAGAGATTACCCTCTACAACCTCACAAACTCATAAACTTTATCTTTTTATAATTTTAGTATAGATTTCAAAGAGAACAAAATATTAGAAACACCGTTTTAAACTTTTTTCACGGTCGTTTATAATTGTACACTAGAGATCCCGATATGTCGATACAAGGACTTTTGTAACAGCGTCGAAATATCGGAAGCTCTTATATAGTAATATCAGGGTATATGTATATATGTATGTATATGTATATCGTTTATATAGTGTCAAAATAATATAAATGTTACAAAAACGTAATAAATTATACCAGTAAATACTTATGGTCGATTAACTCCCTCATAGAAGATGATCGAGTGTAAATGCCTTATGTTTTATCGAATTAGGCTTTATTTTGAGGAAGTGCATTTCACTACTTAATGGGTTTATATTATTTTGTTTAATTCCGTAAGAATTAGCATATGTGAGATCACAAATAATTAGTGCAGCACTCGAATGTCAGTCACGATTTGGTCGCCAAACAGTCAACATTACGCTTCCAAGCTATATTGGAACTCTATTCAATGCCTGATGATGCCTCGTACATTCAAATCCTCGGTCAAATTCTATAACGGTCTGTTTTTGATAACTATCAGAGAAAGTTATGGGACACAGTTACGTAGATAAGTCAATATATTAATTGAAATTAAATATGCCTAGTAAGACAAATTCAATATTGTCTACTAAGCACTGCCGTGTCACCCCACCTTGCATTTTTCTATTATCATTTAGTATATATATTTTTACAATTAGCTGTACACGTGACAGACATACAGACAGACAAAAATTGTAAAAAATGTTATTATGGTGTATGTACCGTATTTATATTCATATGCATGTAGTACGGTTATTTCAATATTACAAACAGACATCAATTTTATTATACATATTGTATAGATTAGATTCAGTCAGTCTTTTATCACCTGTAATATACATCGTTTCAATCGACAACATCGTATTAAGTATTTCCCCGCAACAAAAGTCTAGCGGTAGTCAAGTTTCCGCACTGAATATTTGGGATCTCATACATGCTAACTGTAGTGGAATTAAACAAAATAATATGAATCCATTATTTGGTAAATAATTTAGACAAGTTGTTTTCGATATATGTAGGTACTAATCGTAACTTGAATAGAGTTTATTATTGACATCAGTTAAATGCCCCCTCCGATCGATCCCCCGTCCAATTCAAACGGGGATCGAAATTACGACGGCCGGAGCCGAGGTTTGAACCCCTAATGGTGCCCTCAGACTAAAGTCGTATCCGTCAGGCAGGAGTTGGCCTTCAGCCGCTCCATAAGTCCTTTCGCGGGTTTGGAGTGCCATCTGCACTCGCCCCCTAACGTCCGGTGATGCTGTAAAGGCTAGCTGCGGCCAACTGCATTAGAGTAGACCGAAAAAAAAAATCAGTTAAATTTTAGCTCAAAGATGTTCCAACAAAATCATTATAAAAAAGTCAACTACAAGTAACCTACATAAAATCATAGAAAATATGGTATGCTTTAAATCCAAGAAAGTAGTAAATGGAGCCAAGTGGTGGCCAAAAGCGAAATTATTGGCAAAGCAAATTTTCATTTTCAGCATAGAGCGGTATTAAATTACAGTTCCTTTGGAATTTTGTAATTATTAACGAAGGCATTTGGTGTCTGTGCCAAATATCTGTTTGCGAATTAATATTTGCACAAGAATAAAGTACATTAAACTTGTTAGTAATTTTTTTTTAAAACATTTATCGTCCATCCCCATTTCGCACAGGTATACAGAATATTCATCTGATGGAGGTCACACAGCTACTAAATAATATATAATATCAGGACAATTCGCACACGGCGCCATCAAACAATCATACGAATACAAAAGTTTGTGCCGTGCGAGGAATTGAACCCACGACCGTTGGAAGTAAGGCGGTACGCTAAACCTCTAGACCACCATGGCCATCAAATATTATATATCCAACGGAGGAAGGTCACATAACTATTTTCAGGTTTATAATATGAGAGCTGTGCCCTTCTCAGTGTGACTCTTGTTACATCCCATGATTTACATGTATTATACATATAAACCCTCCTGAACAAATTTTCGAAGTAACAGTGTAAATGGTATCAATATTCTTCGCATCGTTTAGAGGACGTATGCAGAAAAATAGACGTAAACAGCGACTTTTCTTTCCAATATTTTTAAGAGTACCTGTATGTATTTTATTTATGCTTCACCACGACTTCTATTGAAACGTCTATTCAAACTCCAGCAATAAATAAACATCTACATATATGGTGGTATTAATATATATAAAAGTATTTTTTTATTATATTACTTGAACGTGCTTTAATACAATAATATAAAGTAATATTTATACAAAATAATTGATTGCACAATTTGAATTTAAATGAATGATAATATTTGCACCTCTGCAAGCCGAATACACTGAATATAGTATTTAAAATTGTTAAAACCTGTTGTCGGTGATTAAAATTTATTCTACAAATACTCTTGACTGATTTCAATTATATATTAAAATACCCCATCTGTATTTACAATACTCACAAAATTAATTATTTCACGCTATTAATCATTTTTCTTAGTTTCTTAAGCCTACAGGCTTAAGACCAATATTTAAATTTCATGCTAATTCCTCTAGCTGTAATTTCGTTTTAAAACTTAACCCACATAGACATATGGTTGTTACGCCGTCATGAATTTACCATTTTATGATATATATATATATATTAACTTTTTTATATGTAAATATAAAAAAGATAAAGCTGATATCCTTTTTGTATCTTGGTGACGGTATAAGAATACAACGAGTGACCGCATCTTTTTATCTCAAGTACATCACAATAGGCGACTAAGAGAACATCACACAAAGACATGTATACAGAAGGAAAACGAAATAAAACCTTACATCAAGTCTAGTGGTAATATTAGTGTAAATCCACCGCTTATGAGAAAAGACCCGTTTCTAACTACAGACTATGCCTACGACAATATAAACTTATATGTACTACTTCATTATTTTGCAACACATTTTAAATAAGTAGTTTCCTAGAATGACTGAGGTTGATTAATTGAGATATATAATTCAATTAATCACGGTTCTAACATACTAGTGACATTACAATTATTTTTTAGTAACATCAAAATCTAAGTTATGTAGATCATAACAAAATACATGTATAGGAGATAAAAAAACAAGGAATTGTAGTAAGAATAATGTACATTCTATATAAAAAGATTATAGTTAGGCCCATGAAAAGTGAACAATAGAAGTACGTGTCAATTTAGAATTAAGTGTTCCAATAATAGGTATATAAAACATACATCACGTAATTTAGGGACAGTGAATTATGTAGCTAGTATTAGAGTTTTAGTCATGTAGAAGCTGAGAATCCGTTATTCACTCTATGGGAATGTCCTAGGTATATTTTTACAGGACACTATAAAATGTATAGGTTCCCATCAAAGAACTAATCCCTATTTACGAGTATGTTTAAAATAATCGACTGCTCAGTGTACGCTTGCAGTTGTTTTAGAAACAACTGCAGTATACATATAAATGTACAGTTAACTTCATATATATCGTAACGTTTAATATATTAATAAAAATATCAGTGCTGTGAGAGTAATCTACGACAGCAAATGCTGTCTGTCAGCATTCTTAATCACAATGAGTACATGTGTGTAAATTATTTTAAGATAGTACTCATCATGATTCAGAATGAATTATGAGTACTAACTATACACAATGAGTACTCACTATACGCTCGGTGTGAATGCACTCTAACATTATACATTACATCAAGATTGATGTACACTTACCCGTGTTTTATGAGTGTTGAGAACTAGAGTGGATTAATAAAATCAATCTACATAAGAGATGTTATTATCACTGTTTATGGTTTAGATTTTATTTCCGAGTAGAATGAGAGTGTTCGTACGTACGTTCGTTCGTTGAAATGCCGTTAGAAGCTGCAGTAAAATAAATATACCTAAAGATTGGACTTTTTTTAAGGACTAATATAGAATGTACCCGCACTACTAATGGTAAACACTGGCGGAACACCAGTAATTGAAAGAATTAGGATAGAGTTATTTTCTTTTATTGAGGGTTTCGAGTTTTGAGAACTATTGTCAAGTGTTAAGACCCGTAGCACTGCGATCTGCATAGATCTATTCTGCTCGCCTTTTTTTAAAGTTCGCTATCCGTCAGGTATAAGAATTGAAGTTTTTATATCCTCAGGATAGAGTGTAACTTTCCAAAGGAGATATTTCGTTTATGTAGTGGGCTACAACCACAAAGAATGTGTGGCGTTTCCTCTTTGCTTTGAAAAATCTGCAAATTGTGAAGGAAGAAGTTAAGTCTGTAAGTCCATTGTTATGAATTTATTTGGATAGCCTTACATTGCTAGCAATGTGGCCATTTTTACTTTTACTAATAGGTAATCCTCTTATCGTTTATAGATTGATAGCCCAGTTGGGCACTAGTATCTATTCATAAGGTTAAGAATTATTCTAGTAATATATGATATATATTTATGTTAATATATATAAAACTCTTATAGTTATCAGCTCACGGACGAAGACGGGACGGGCAACTAGTCCTAAAACTTGTTACAAGTAACTTCGTCTGCTTTTTAGATAAAAATTGTGCAGGGATATTAAAAAAATATCTGTTCGGTACTTGAAAAATAACACGAAAAATCCACTAATGTAAAATGTAGGTTACTCAAGTTTCACCAATAAATGATCAGTGTTCCATTCAGCGTAAGTACATGGCCTACGGGTGGAAGGCAAATGACTGAACTTGTATTAATCACAGGCGTGACACGAATCGAACAAGTTTTACAGTTGCCGATTGGATTTCCAATTCAAGTTCGAACGTTCGAATTAATGAATGCAAAGTCGCTTACACTTAAATAAGCGTCATTATTTATTACCATTTTATGTTTTTCCTGTACTATAACTACTGGGTATACGTTATAAAAAGCTTGAACGAACCCCACTCCTATTTTGTTAAATGGAAGAGGAAACCCCACTACACAGGGAGGCAAAGGGATTGTTAATAATGTGGACTGATAATTCCATTGCTAGCAATATACCATGTCAGGTTGACCTCCACGCAGTTCCACCTGTAAACCATAGTGATTCCAGGTCAATTTGTCACGATGTGCTAAGTGACCTGACCACATGCTCATTTTGATATCCTCCACTTGGTGCACCATTTCATTATCAAATATAAAAAAACCACTACACTTCTTATGTCTTCTAAAAAATTTTGTTTATGCCTGAGTGGGCACTCAGGCTTCAAAAAATTTTATGCATACTTTGGAAAGTACACACTTTATTCTGAGGAGACTAAAACCATCGCTCCTAAGAATATCCTTCAATTCTTATCTCTGATGGGACTAGACAGCGAACTCTAAAAAATAGAGTGCAATTCATCAATACAGATTGCAGAGCTACAGACTTCTTTAGCACCGAGTAATAATAAATAAATAATGGTACAAACCCCTAAGTAAACAAAAAATACCCATACCAGCATTGATAGTACACGCTAGTAATGCTCCGATGAAGGAAGTTAGGACGAAAATAAAATCGTATCAGTTAACTGACTGCTAAGAATTAACTAGGATTTAACTACATTACTTTCAAAGATGACGTAGAAGTTGGCCTGATGGTATTTTATTAGGTTAAGCTCTACATCTTATCTATACTATTTCTACTAATGGACCCATAATTATAAAAAAGAATGGCGCACAACACTAAATCCATCAAAGGTACTTCTTAGTAGATTTGTTATTATATGTATAATAATAGTTATAAATATATAATTCATATTTCTAGTAGACATTAGTCGGTATTACAATATTATGTTATCTGTGGTATTATGAATTAGAAAATTGCAAGATTTTTTTACATACTTCTTAAATAGAGGTATGCTTTTGAAGTTCTCGTGGAAATTATCGTAGTTAATTCTTTGTGAATTTGCCACTATTGCCTAAGTGACCTAATTTCGTTTCGTATCTTCGATACTTCAATAGTGATACTAGCACACAACAATAAAGCAAGCTTTTACAAGCTCTTCTACTTCTCTCAATTATTCTATTATTAAAAAAAACTGAATCGTATTTTTCGAGAACCAAATAAACCAATACATAATTCTAAATAACTGTCTTGACATCATCTAGACGTGAACTAACCAAAGCATATAGTGGTCATCACCACAAAAGTTTTCACAGGAAGACATGTTTCAATAAAATAGTTACTTTCTTGTATTTATTCTTTTAATTGTGTTTCATTAAATATGTGAATAAAATAAAATATTCATCTAAAGTATAGGAATTGAACCTACCGTAACAAGACGAGCCAGTGAGTTAGGAGCTAGACCACAGATTTCGCCAGAAATAGGTTAGAATTATGAAAGGTTTATTTACTGCTTTGCTGATTTACTTAAATGTTTACCATGTTGTGTTACGGATATTGTGCGGTGGGTATTTAGTGGAAGGGGAATAGAGCTAGCTACCAAAGTACATAAATGGAATGCTAATACTTCGAGAATATTCGGGACAGAAATGATCGACATTCAAGACAATATTGTGGTTCTAAAATATTGAGTTTGTTTTACTCAACTATATGAATAAATTCTTATTAGAATTCGTATGACTTTTATGAATGTCCATTTCCTGTTTCAATGTTAATGACATCAAATATTAAACATTTTAACTCGTGAAATAAAACACTGATGGCGAATTAAATAATAACATAAAATATTGTTTTTTTTTGTCATGTGGCTATTCTATGGTAAGCAAACTGGCGACAGAACGATGATATCCTAATGTGACCACCATTAAGTTCTATTATCATACATGAAGTACTAAAATAGAGTAACTCAATAACTTAGAAACACTGTTTAGTTTAAGTGTATGTACTATTATCAAAGTTGTGGCCACGAATTGTTCGCACGATTTTGGATTATCGAGATTAATACGCCTGCTCATAGCTGGCGGTACAGTCCCTTCCTTCATTAGTTCTAGTTTATTCAGTATGGTTATAGTTTTATCTACTAATATTTATCATGCAAACAGTCCTTTTGACTACGAGGAGCTGTCGCGAAAGATAAGTGATATTATAATTAGTGTTATTTCCAAATTTCATAAGGAGTTTATTTTGTGCTACAGTCGAATAGTAAGGTTAGTAAAATTGTACGTGTATGTTTATAATCATTATAAGGCACGCAGATGTTTTAGGAAACCCCACTATACATCCTACTAGCGTACGTAGCCCACCCATACATAAATATCTCCCATGGAAGTATACACACTATCCTGAAATTAAAATTATCGCTCTAAGAATATCTTTTAATTCTTGTCCTTGATAGGTCTAGGTAGCGAACTTTGAAAAAGGGCGAGTACAATAGATCTATGTAGGTGAAAATGACAACAGCCCAAAACCCTCTATAAAGAAATAGTGCCTCCAAAACCAACAAAGTTTATTGTCATATCTTAGACTTTTAACAGGAACATGGCTTGCTTATTAGTAGAAATAGTGAGTAGAAATACCAAGCAAACAACTTTGTAAAAACTCTAGCTCTAGTGGGAATTAAAATTAAAACTAACATTATATATGAAAAATTTTTTTTTTTGGTATGAAGATTCTTCAAGATAATTTTTAAAATAATTTTTATTTATTTAATTTCATCTACAGAAAACTACCTTATAACTGAGTTACATGGACCGAGACTACTAGTTAGTTTAAGCTTTCTATATAAATTATCTCTTATTGTTTAACAGTATAATCTTGGATGGACTATGAAATAGTACATCATGAACCTCCTATTCAAGTGCCATGTAAATGTATCTACATATATTCTCTAATATGTATTTTTTTACTAAAGAAATAATACTAGTAATATTTTACTTAAATATAAATCTGATTTAGATGATATACATATGAGAATTATGCTCCTGTACAGACTTCTTTGAATATTTCTCATCGTGATCTTCAATAATTCAGCAATATATATTTATATGTTCCCGCACGTGACAGGTGGCTAATATCCAATGTGTATATCTCAAGCCAATAAAAACAGCGTTTGCAATCGGAAAACATTCTTCATGAATGTAAAAACGAGATTCAGAATGAATATACCAAATTTCGGAAGTGTTGCCAAAACATGTGTGTTCATTCTGATGGCGGTTTAAAAGAAATATAACGGCAATTGGTAATATTGCAATATTAGTTCTATTTACAGAACTAATATTGGAGGTTCGATATAACTATACGAAATGTCCTTATTAACTAGCAATTACACTATCGACCTTACACGTAAAAGTATTTTAGGATATGTTTTTCGCATAAATGTAGAAATGAAATTTAGAGTAACTCACATTTCCAAAAACTTGTCTAAACATAATGTAGTATATTGTTTAGTACATTATGACTACCTCCCCTTACAGACCGTGAGATTAATCCTGGCACAACACAATCATCGTGGTCTCAAAAGTGTATGTTTTTATTGGTATATTTATGTTACAACTATGTATATAGTTAAAACATAAATAGACACATATCTCTTACAGATCAGGTAGACTATAATGCAATTATAATTTAGTTTTGATAACAACTGGTTTCGGACCTCTTTTACTTCTCCATCATTAGTAAGCGATCTGTCTAATCATGATAGGATAGCGGATGCTTCTTCTAGTATCAGCAACCTTCCTCTGCATTATATATCTGTTTTGGCCAATCTTTCTTCCGATATTGTTTGACATACCACATTGTAGGTCGTCCTTACTTTATTCTACACCGACATATTTATGTTATGTTTAATATTTTTTATTTATCTTAACTTGAATGGTAAACAAACTGCGGGCCATGGTCTGATGGTATATGTCAAACATCGCCAATATACATGAACAACACTAAAATAACATCATCATTTGACCACATCACATGGTGATAGTGATGCCCATTGTATCTTTCATATACTGTCATTCCGGAGAACTAAGGCGAAATTCCTTCGAACGCTGTAATTATTACCATATAACACCCTTTTAATAAAACATGGTTGAATTAAAGCTGTCAGTTGAGTACAGACACAAACCATCTGCATCCTCTAGGGGTTAAAGGTTGGGGCCTCAGGGCAAACCCCTTTGCCCCGGCATCAACTCGGGGGATAATAACCCCTGGGGAATGACTTTATGTTATTTCGGCAGGTATTATACAGAAAAGGCAGTTCTTTTATTGTACTAGTACATGATTACAAATAATAAACTTAACTTTAGAACTCGTGCTATCTATCTACTTGTTTCTATTTTTGTGATTTTTATCCGTTGTACAAACATCTCAGTCTAGATGACGCGGTGATAAATCAGTATCAAGTTATTTGTTTGATTTTCTCAGCTTCAGTTTTTTTGTTATGCTTTTGAGGTGTTTATCACACATACGGGCAGAAACTAAGCAAGTTAGGGTGTCTCGAATGAATCAATGTGTGAATGAATGAACATATTATTATTGTTAGTTTTTTTAGACGGCCTCGGTGGTCTAGCGGTTTAGCACACCGCTTTACTTTTAATGGTCGCGGGTTCGATTCCTTGCAAGGTGTAAATATTTGTATTCTTGATTGTTTGTATAGGTCTAGGTGTTTTCTATGTATTTTATATACTAGCTGTTCCCGCGACTTAGTCCGCGTGGAATTTAACTTTATTGTTCTAAAATAAAAGTAGCCTATATTACTCCTAATTACATCAGCTACGTGCCAAAAAAGTCCCATCAAAATCGGTCCAACCTTTTCAGAGATTAGCCGGAACAAACAGACAGACAGACAGAATTGGAAAAAATGTTACGTTGGTATATGTACCGTATTTATATTCATATGCAGGTAGTAAAAAACGGTTATTTCAATATTACAAACAGACACTCCAATTTTATTTATATCTATAGATGTAATATTTACAAAAAAATATCAAATTATTTATATCAGTTTGTAACGATCGCTCTTTTCCCTAATAAAATTTTTGGGTAATATTTTAACCTCTTCTTCTAATTAATTGGATAATATAATAATTATTTAAATATATAGATCAGAAACGAGAACACTCAATCATTTGGCCATATAAATAATAATATGTGATCGTCTAGTTCGGAGGATTGTTGTGTATGTGTAGTAACTATATTTATTTATATTTTCGTCATATACCAATTACTGCGAGATAATTAGCTGATTTGATAAGCTGTGTTGAATATACTATATTTATGAGCCAAATCCAAGTAAGTGTAATATGTGTGTGTTTGTTTGTTGTTATTGGATAATATTATTTTTATGTCCTATAAACAAGTTTGTTTATATTATTAAATCAACATTACATTTCGACTTTTGATAGATAGAAAAAGATATAGTTGCCAAAGGCAAATCGAACTGAATTCAGGATAACTCACGACACAATTATTATTCATATCTAGAGAGACTTTAGATCTGAAACTAAATAGCATCCTCCACAGACCCTTCGGCTGTTTTAATTGAATTTATATCAAACGCTAGAACTTAATTGATGTATCCTTTCAGCCCTATAATGTGACATTGGAGGGTACGATAAATAAAATTTACATGCCATCAACACCACAATATTGGTCAATGGAATATATAATGTTGATAATTGCTATATTACAAACATAGCATGTAAAATTTATAAATTTCCTTAATACCAAGAATACTCGAGGAAATAAGGATTATTAGTTAATAACTGTTATGATATGTTATATTTAAATAAAACTTTGTTGATCTATTTGTAAAGATAAGAACAACAGCGGGTTTCTATCAAAGATGCAATTTATTGTACCTACATGGATAATACATGTTATACAACTACAATCTAACTCGGTTAATACGAGTATGCGTCATAATTATAATAAAATAAGTAAGTATTTTTTGTTTTTTCAATATAAAGAGATATATCATCTCCTTTTAGAATGCACTAAACTCACCTGAAGAAAACCCTTTTTACAATTTTTATATATTATAATTGCTCGGGACGGAAAGGGGGAGAATTTTAATTACGAACAGCATTTATTAGGTTAATATAGATAATTTGATTCGGATTAATTCATCTATTATATACATATTTGTGCAGTGTAATAATTTGTATTATATAATAAATGTGATATGTTAATTTATACAACCATATAGTAGCGGTGGAAAAGTTATCAAAAAACCCTTTCTTAGGGGATGCCTACGTCATAGACTTCATCATAGATTCATCGATCTGAGCCTCTCTCTTATGCATGCAAAGTCTCAGCCCCGATCGGTTTAAAATTGACAATGTTACATCCAAACATTCATACCCTATTTCATAAAATATTTGAAATATATAATTCTTGGGGGTAGAATTAATCAACAATCCTTTCTTAGCGGATGCCTATGTTATAACATCTACCTGCATGCCAAATTTCAGAAACAAATAAATTAATATCGATCCGTCCAATGGTTTGGGCTGTACGTTGATAGATAAAACACACATATATGTCAGTCACCTTTGATTTATATATATTTAGATATAGAAGAAGAGAATATATGTATATATATTCTCAATAATAGAAAATCAAAATATAAACTTAATTCTTCAATTGTTAATTGCTGGTTTGCTGGTTCTTTTGTTTTCTTTATCTTCTCAATATATTTTGTCTTTTCATGGGGCGACTAGTATAGATTGTTATACATATGTGTAGAGTATTTACAAGTTTCATAAAATTTCATATATATGTTGGTACAATTATGAAATAAGATTGAAACATTTTTTATTTAATATTTATTTTGTACTGTTTTTACGTAAAATTATTTAATATATCTTAATTCTTACAGAATATGATGTTTCTATTGACAATTATGCTTGTATATACATATAACACATGTATTGTGTTTTAAAAATGTAAACATGTATTTTTCAGAAAACGGAGACAAAGGTTTATTGATTATTGAACCCTACAATATTTATGTTGGTAATGGAAAATAGCTAAATATACATGATTGACATTGACAGACGGGCCGTATGTTTATTTCATGTCTTATTACGATCCTATCTCTCCTCGATATTCGTTAAACATCTTATTCGTAAATGATTTAACTTCTTTACGTACCTAACATTTTCTGGGTCTTTATTTTTATTGTGCTTATAATTTTAAAATATAACAAAACCTGTAAATGTAATTTATCTAAATGAAAAATTATAAATATATATATCTATACATTTCGCACGGATGCATTAAAATCTTTGAATTTCAAAATCCCGGCTTGTTTTATATTATAACATTCATGTATATATACATATAAATCTAATATATCTATTTTTAAAAAATCATTAAAAAATCCATAACTATATATTGCTGAAAACTGCAATAAAATGTTAAATAATTTAAAAGATATCATATATATGAACAGACGTGTTGTGTTGGACTTTGTATTTATACTATGTAACGTTTTAAAAATGCATGTATTTTTCAGCGACAAAGGTTTATTGATTATTCCCAATATTTCTGTCTCTATCTAAATAAAATTGATTCATCGTATGATTTATTACGGTTTCTCACTAATGTAATATGTAAATGATTTAACTTCTTTACTTAACAGTTTATTTTTATTGTGTTATAATTTTATATCTGTAAATGTAATTTATCTAAATGAAAAATTATAAATATATATATCTATACATTTCAACTACATTACAAACTATTATTGTTTAGAATACAAGGGCACGCAGTTTCGAGCTTAGCTAGTGTAGTAGTTATATTAATAATTCCTTTATATTTTTAATAAAATATAAAATATATGAGGTATATTTATACAATATTTGAATTCTTTGCTACAGAGTAAGACAAAGCACAAAAGGAACATTATATAGGAAACTTGGTATTAAATTTTAAAATGAAAATAGATATCTACGAGTCTGTTTACAAAAGGTATAAGCAAAATCTTATATGCGGCGTGTAGTTGCCATAAGCAATCTCGTATATACAACGTGTTTATATAAATTTTATAATTACGGATATAATATTTTCTTTCAAAAACCAACTTTATTTTATTAATAATATTATTTTACTCGCCGTGTGTCGTGTATTCAGCCACTATGTTATTCTTAGTCATAACTATGTTTATATTACGCCGCGGTTGGCTCTCGATTTTAAAATAAAATCAAACAAGCAATTTTTTTAAGATTAACCTTCGATACACGAGTTTATTACGTGAGAAAAATGTGTTGCGAGTTTATGAATACGAAAGTATTACGTAGCTATTTTAGATGTTGAATAGAATGGAAATAGCAGAAATTGAGGTTAGATGCGACAATTAATTCAATTTTGAAAGAATATTCATAATTGAAGAGATCGCGATAAGACCGCCTTTCTTACCCATATTCAATATTTATTTTGTTATTATGGTGTAATAAAGAATATAAATAAATAATCTTTTAAATAAAGTTTTAACTGAGACGCTTGTAAAACTCATCTACGTGGGTATCTCAGTATCGGCAATTTCAGCGGCCAAATAGCTTGATTTGTAAACTGTGTTTCGATTCTACGCTGAGAAAAGGCATAGATAGTTTTCTATAATTACACTATAGAAAACTATCTATGCCCGCGGTTTCACCCTCATAAAATTTGTAGCATACATTATTCTGATGTAAAAGATTACTGCAAAGTTTTATCAAAATCCGTTCAGTAGTTTTTGAGTAAAAGAGTAACAAACATCCATCCATTCATCCATACTCACAAACTTTCACATTTATAATTTTGTAAGATGATAGTACTTAGATACATTTTATTTGTAAATGCATATATATATAAACTTAGTAACACCCAGACCAATACAAACAATCATACACACAAATACAAATCATGTCGTCCTGTCATAGATAATTGGTTGCTATTCCAATGAATTACCCGTGTCAGGATCAAATTATCTTTAATTTAATTAAAAAAAAAATTTTGTTCTATATTCCTAACTTACTATCAAAATCTATTTTAATCTAGATAGTTATTAAAATGAAATCTAAACTACTTATTTGTTTACTTCTAATTAATGAAATCGAATAAGAACTTTTCCATTTAATATTTCCTTCGATCTATCTTTACTTTTGGAATAAACTTTTTTTCATTAGAATAAAAACACTCTAGGCTTTCATAAAGCTTTTTTTTATTCTAATAACAAAAAGTTTCCAAGGAATTGTTAAATAGAAAATCATTTCGAGACCAATGCCGGGAAAAGTAATTAAATACCTACTGTCTATTGAATAAGTCTCAATTTAGATTTTTTCTAAATATACTTAATTACACGTAAGTTCTACGTATTTACTAAGAATTAGAAAGACAATTTGTATAAGTACACGACTCATAATGGGATTCTATTGAAAGCCTTTTGTTTCTATTCTAGTTGCTTAATATAAGATCGAAAAGACTATTCTATATGTGTCTATAATTTATGATATTATGTACCTGTGACGATAAAATAAGAACATAATACAGTCAATTCTAAATTACATTTAGAGAATAATTCTAAATCTGAAAAACTTTAATTTGATATTTATGCGAAAATATAATTTTATTCACGAAAATAAGTTAGTTTTGGCTCCGTATCTATCACAAATTTAATAACATGCATACTAGTGATTACAGTAATTACTTTGCTGTAAAATTAAATTGATATGTTACTGCTAGTGGTAAATTTAGAGTGCGGTGTATCAAAGCGATATGAATATCTTACTAGTGTGTCCACTAGGACAGAAAATTACAAACGAAAGAAACCTTTGAAATAAGTATCAATGCCAGCCAAAGCTGAGCCTGATATTTTTTTTTATGTACTTGTTGTGGCCTCTTTGAAAGGACTGCTTGCTGGCCGCTTATAAGACATAACTAGAACAGACAAAACAATTGACGAGACACGAATACGACAGATACAAAGACGATAGAAATTTGAAAAATAAATTTTATTATCAGCGAAGCTTGCTTTTACCTATTCATTATCGTTGACAACCTTAACGGTCGCGGCGACCAGTAGACCGTTCAGTACTTCATTTAAATTGACTAAATCTGACGGCTTACCTGATGGTAAATGGTAACCGTTGGTAATAAATGAATAGTACTACAGACATCACGTTATGTGACGCCCGTAATAGTATAAGTACATGCATTTCTATTTAATAAATAAAATATAAAATTGTACCAAATTAAGATATCATGCTTTTAATATAATTTCGTGACTCTATCTTACTCTTAAATCAAAATATAGGTTGGCGGCAGAAGTAGGCGAGACTGAAGTACCAGCACAGACTTTTTAATAAGTCAAGTTATTTATTACACGTTATTACATGTTGCCATCGAAACGTGATTATAGTGATTAATTTCTCTCTACTCAATTGCCTAAAATCGAGAACTAAGAGTTAGCAACTCTAAAATATTGTAGCCAATTATGTCAGGCTAGCTATGCCCGAGATTTCATCCGTGTGAAGTAGTGACTTTGGTCAAATAAAGAAAAAATATTTAATAATCGAACCAAAAAAAGACAAAAAAGATTCATCGTTCCGGTTACAAAAATAATGAATTTCTATACAAACTTTGAATGTCATATTTATTTATATTTAATCAACCAACAGCCTAAAAAATAAACATGTCCTTACAACCGTTTTTTGCATTAAAAATTAAGCCTGCATCCTTTTCCAGAGTCTAGACTATCTGTGTCCCAAATTTAATTTAATTCGGTTCCGTAGTTTTGGGGCAAAAGTGAGTCAGACAGACAGAGTTACTTTCACATTTATAATATTAGTTAGGATTATACAATATGGTTGTTATAATATATTAATAGATCAAGCAAATGTTTGAATAACGAAACATGATATGACTCATTAAGATTAAATGAATTGATAACGCGTTTTCATTTCTGGCACAAATATAAACGAATAATTCATTACTAATTTTAGTACCGAACCATCTTTTTGGAATACTGAAAATTCCATCGAGTTTTATGTTTTATACCTTTTTAAGTATTATACCTATGCGGTGCTAAATTTCTTTGAATCCTTATTTGGTTTGAACTAATTAAAAACCATAAGATATCAGGTATTATTTATAAATATGAATTTAGTAAATGATACCGACGGTTTTCGTGGATGATGACGTAAATTTATATAATATTTGTATATTATTTTGTATATAATTAAGTGTCTTATCTGTTCTTCCCAACTGAAGTTACCAGCCTAACTAGGCGGTAAGAATGACAAAAAAACCTATATGCACATGGGGCGTAAAGTGTTGTATATGTATGAATAACTTTAACTAATCAATATTCAAAGTAAAGTAGCAAATTCAAAGTTGGTTTAATTAGTAAGTCAATATAGAAATAGCAGATATTAAAATATTCAAGTGTAATATAAAAGCATTGACGACGGCGCGGATAGCGTCGTGTACGTTTGAAAGTTAATTAAAATTAGTTTACGTTGCTATCTAATCCCGGGGGAGAGTGTGGTTTGTCAAATGCCATCTAATAAGCAACTAGTCAATATTATTAATTAATTAATACGTATCTGGCTTTAATAATAAAATTAAAGAGTAATTCCTCTTAGTAATAATTCCTCTTAGTATTTAGTATTAATTTGCACATTGCTGGTAATGTACCTTAGATAGACTTTAACGTTGTTCCCCCTGTATACCATCTTGATGAATTAATGAAGAATTATGACGTTATGAGTTCAATGTAGCTATCACCAAAACGACTTTGTTTTTCTATTTATATTTTAGACTTATTTTTGACATTGTTTTTCCATCGCTGGAGAAAGTACTTCGCGTAAAAAAACGATATAAACAAAATAATTCGTGGAGACGCCAACTTGCTCCCTGCCATGTTAAATTCAAATATAACCAGCGAAATGTGTGGTAGATCAAGTGTTGAGTTCTCCACAAAATCGACAGTCTCTGACTATCCCATCTAGAATATCAGTCGTGATGGCAAGTTTGTTTTATGTGTTTGTTTTTTGTATGTGTTTAATTGTATGTGTATCATTCCTGGTAAAGAAAATATTGTATATTTTTTTTTAATTTGCTGATAATTGTACGGCAATGTAAGTAAGTCAAGTGATAGCTTTAGAGTATCCTTGAAGTATGTGGATAAACACAAACTAACACTGTCACAGCAATGGTAGTATAAACGCTGTGTGCGGTTTAATTAAAATTTTAGGATTTAACTTCCGTTTTAATGTGAATGAATTGTGTTAGGTTTATATTTGTGTAACGACGGATTTTCATGGTAGTTATAAACAGTAGAAATAGTAAACCTATATTACCTGTTATGATGTAAAGTTTTACATAAATCTCTATTTATAAAAAAACCCTTTATTTATAAATTTTATTCATCATCATCGTAAAATCAAATTTGGAGTTGATTGATAGACGAATTGAGACCAGTAAATAAAAAGATCAGCTAGATACTGGATCGCTTTTGTAAAATTAAGACTCATTCATATTGAAATTACTTTGCGTGGCATTCACAGAATCGTAATTGATAGTCTTGAAAAGGGACAAAAATTCCCAACTCGTATTTTTTATACAATTGAATTTGCCAATAAGTTGACGGACCACCTAATGGTAATGGTAACTGTCGCCTATATACATAAATGTATATACGGACAACACGTTATGATGTGATGCCCGTGGTTGAATTATCATCATAGATATAGTCTCAAGTATATATAATCTTAAGTTTATTAAATTTATTAAGTTCATTTAAGTAATTTGAATAAAAAAAAACAAAGAATTTGTGGTTTACTATTACCATTTCGAAGGATTAAGAAGTTGCATGCAACATGCCTCTTTAATTCCATTGTCTTATTGTTACCCTTTAACTAAAACACATATTGAGAAATCAATCTGTTTAAATTCTGAAATATGTGAGACAATTATCTCACTCTTCTTATAAAGTAAGCTGCTTGGCGTTTGAAATCAGTGACACGGTGATACCTAGGTACCTAGACGTCTTACTGTAAAGTTTAGCTCAGTAAAAATGTATGTAACTATGTATATAGAGCCAAGTATAGAAGTCGTATACCATTTTACTGCCTTATCCACGCAACTTCATCTGTATTAAATTTACTTGACATTTATCATTATATTTCGCCCAATTTACATAACATCATAATAACACATAAGCTATAATTTTAAAATTATGGTCTATGTGTTATTATGATGTATAAGCCTTATTACTGTACAGTTTCATCAAAATATGTTTGCGTGAAACAGCAACAAACTTCCATCCATCTACCTATCCATCCATACTCACAAACTTTCGCGTTTATAATATTCGTAAGATTTATCATTTCCATAGAATTTCCTAATTTTGAGAGAGAAAGAAAGACATTAAAAATTAATTGTATTTAATTTTTATGTATATATATAGATAGCAAGATTTGAAAATTAATGTATCTTTACATATTTTTTACTTGATACATAATTACAACTTCTTTCTCGCCTACAACAGAAATCTTTGAAGAAAACTTAAAAAGAAGCCCTTATCAAAATTGCCACACAAATATACGACATAAAGCTACAAGAGGCTTTAAACTTGCATTCACAAAGAGGAAACTCATCCAGTGCCGTGCATTTTCTTCATACCTTTGGTGCTACATATTTGACACTCTTTTTGATGGAACATGTCACAGTTCTCACCTTAGTATTAATATGACTTAAGAATAATTAAAATGTTAGATTTTTTTGTTTGTAATAGATAAACTCACAAAATACTAAACAGATTTATTTTAAAAACTCTTTTAACTACAGAATGTTATCTAATCTAATCCTAAAATTTCTTAACATTTTATTTATTTTACTTTTTCTTTATCCTTATACATGTTTCTTCCATTGATTACACATACTTATAATTAATCCATTTAACTCACTCTTCTTTTTATATATTTAAAGTCACTAATATCATTATCACGAATGCTAAAACTTTTTTTCGAGTGGCTCCACTGAAAATCAGAGCTGCAGTGACACACCGCGGAACCACCTGAGTGGAGACCTTTACAGCTCATACCGAAATATTAGTTTTTACTTTTCTATATTTTTACTCTGTACTATGATGCTGAATAAATTACATAGTACTGAGTAAACTGATTATAATAATAATAATAATAATATTTGTTTGTAAAAATATTAGAAATGCCTACTATTCCTCACGACATCCGAGCAAAGCCCGGACGATTTATTTTTGATATTACATTTCTTTACCTCTGCTTTTTGTCATTATTTTAGTAATTAAGTATCTGTCAAGCAGTTTTTGCTATATTAAACATTTCCTCTAATATAATCTTATACTTTTGTTAAGTTATAGCGCAATTGTCACAAAAAAAAAATTTGTTTGGGACATCGAAAATTACTATAAAATATTGTGTCGTAATTATCTGTAGATGCAGACACGCTATAGAGCAGTTGTTCATTAATCAGTAGAAAAAATTACCAAATCAACAAAATATATAATAAAAATAGAAAACAATCTAAATAAACAGGGAATCAGATATTAATAATGTTTTAATAAACGCAAACGAATACATTCCGTATGATTTTTACGCAAAGTATTAAAAAAATAAATTTATGCGTAGAAATAAATCACAACAATTATTTTATATATATATATTAATTCTATTTAAACGTAATTTGAAGATACCGCTTAGATATTAATATTTTATTTAATATTAAATGTTATACTACTAGAGCATATTACCTATTAAAATTCTTTATGTATGAATATATTTATTTGAATTAAAATTATATTTAAAAAGTAGAATTTAAAGTTTATTTTAGTATCTTCGATATTTTTTGCAAGCATTAATAGAATCTACAAATGCATTAAATTGTAAGTATAACAATATTTATTTATGTGCTATATGTAAACTATAAAGTTCCACTTACCTCACTTCAGCTTAGTACTTGAATTCAGCAACATAAATTAGTTTAAGTTCACTTTTAGCACAATTTGTAAAGGAAGTTCACAAACTTTTAAATGTTATATACTATCTAAACTATATTTATATTATCAGAAATTCATAAAGATACACACTTAGAAATACAAATATTTTAAATTTATTTTTATATTCAACATTTTATATTTAAAAGAAGTAATTTCACAGTTACATACAACACAACTTCACATTGTAACTTTTTATAACTTTTACCACAAATTCTAAAGTAGCTATACTAATTTATTCAACACATAATTTATGATTATAAACTAAATTAAACTAAAGTAAAGGGGTTTTCCTTTTATATGGTGTTAGTGCACAGTTACGCACTAGAGTTGGTGCGGTGTTCGCTCGAGTCGTGTTCATAAGCGGACTGTCGGATTGACACTGTTGACCCGCGCTCTCTCGCGAATTCAGTTTCAGAATAAATCGCGCGCGAATAAATAAAATTCAATTGGGAACCCTTTAAAAAACTGATAATGTTTAATAAAAGGTTAATTACAATGGAAAAGATTATGACAGTTATTCTATTAATGGAACTAAATAACTTTTCAATACAAAGTATAAAGCAAAAATGTTTAAATTTATTTGCAGACTTCTACTTTGTTTTCCTTAGTGAAAGTGATAAACTTTCATAAGTAGGTACATATAAGTAACAGAGATTAGGCAGACGTAGACATGGACGATACAGTAAGCACAGATAAGATAATAACGACTACAATACTCAAACATTCCACAAACATTCCACAGTCTGCACTTCTAGTAAAAAAGGGGATTTTTTCGCCGTTTTCATTGACTCGGGATACGAACATTGAAACTTGTATTAATAAATGCCTGTTTTTGTATAAGTCTGCAGGTTTTTTGTGTAAAACAAGTATTTAAGGAAATATCATCAATTGACTAGTTCTAATAGCACAATACCTGCTTAGTTACTAAATTAAGCTCTATGAACTGTCCAAAATAATTATTTAGGCATTATTTATTTATTTAATTATAATATACTATTATTATTAACTAAGAAATATAGCATTATTAATATACTCGTAGTTATATGGGTTTTAACATGAATAATTTTATGGAAAATAAAGGTGCTACCTTTATTTTCCATAAAATTATTCATTATGGACTGGTGGTCACAATCTGACTAGATTAACAGGGAATATTAGTTTATTTATTTACTGATTGACATTCGCTGTTACTCCAGTCTCTCTCCAGTAAATTATTCGTGTTAAAACCTGTTAACCATATTTGTATGTGCGAAACATTAAAATAAGAAGATATAGCATTATTTACAGAGTTCTAAGAATTTACATTTCTTCTCGAAATAACTGGAACGTTTTTTGATAATTAACCAAAAATGTTAATGTCTCGTATGTGTTTCAGCTAGAATTGTCCCAGATGCGACAACTTGTGTATAGGACGACGTGGCAAGATAGAGAGATATGTATTACTACAGCGCTTGTCCAGAGTTATTAATATTACATACGTAGGTAGTAGGTACATAAACTTCCAAAGTTACACATTTTACAACATTAGTATAAATTGAATGTAATTTATACAATGTTTATCTTTATTCGATGTAATTCGATGTAATCTTCACACGTTTATGGCCACACAGTTATTTTTAAACTGTTTATTGTTATACACCACTAGCGTTTCAAAATATACAATGTTGAAAGGAAACAGCTCAGCATTTAATGTTGTTTATTGTAGACCCTGATGAAGGACAATAGGAAGACATCATCATCAATGACAAATTGATGATTGAATTTGACATTTTTTGCTTTGAATTTCTACATTCATTTAAAAAATTGTTAAAGTTTGCATTCTACTTTTTTGGTCTTAGCCTCTGTCTAGTAGTCTGGAACAAGACAATATTAGACAGAAGGGTGAAGGGGATGGTTAGTAATGTGGACTAATAACTCCATTGCTAACAATGTACCATGGCAGGTTCACCTCTTCTTCTTTTTTACAAGCGTGTTAATTTCATGGTGAATTTACCATGATGCACTAACCTGATCTGACCTTACACCGCACACATCCGCGTACACTTAGGTTGTGGAATAAACTTCCTACCGAGGTTTTCTCATGAGACTATAGAATGGGGTTGTTCAAGAAACCCTTCTGATTAACCATATTAAGGTTTTTTATATGGTCGGCAACGCGCCTGTGATCCCCCTGGTGTTTCAGGCGTCCGTAGGCTACGGTAGCAATTTACCATCAGATGGGCCGTATGTTTGTTTACCACCATAGTAGTATAAAAAAATCTCATCATCCTGCCTGCCAGCGTAAACCGATAGCGCAGGCGGGAGCACTATTCTATTATCATTTATAAGAAATTGATAGAGATTGTACATTACGCAGCATTATAACCATGGATAACAGAATCAATCATAGATAATAATATAAATCTCGGGTATATAAGAAACATTTAAATTTTAAATATATATTGACTAGCGACCCGCCCATGTTTGCACTGGTATTTAAACATATTTACACTAAACCTTTCCCTATCACTCTGTTGATGGATGAAAACCGCATAAAAGTAAACAATATATACGTTCAGTAGTTTTTGGGATTATTGCGAATATGTTCCATTATAAATATAATAGATTTTCTCACCTTATCATCTTAACCATTCCATCATCATTGATAAAGAACACTGTTGCTGGCCGCGTGTCCACCATTATTTTGATAACTTTTTTCTTATATTTCACTTTTAATTTGTTTGTGAGCTCTATTTGGAAACATACTTACAAACTATATAAATATACGTAAACTATAACAAATATACATACAAACTTTTTTTTTATTTGGTTGTCGGCTCTATTTGAACCCAAGACTTTTTTGGTCGAAGTAGAGTAGAAACCACTAGACCACGATGTTCTGACGTTGAGGTCATACTTAGTGATAACTCAAAGTACAATGCATAGATATACTTTTCTAAATAAATGACTTACAGACCGTTATCTTTGATCTCGATTTTTATCTTTGATCTCGTTTTTATATATTATTACCCCCAAGAAAGTTGTAACTGAAATCAGTGTTTTGTTCTCCGAGCAATGCTCCCTACTTTTTGTATTGTTGCATTTCATACACAGTCTTTTTCAGTGTTACAAGTTCGACAATGTAATTATTATAATAAAATAACTGTTTAACATCCCTAGAACATCATAATTTAGAATGAGATAAGAAATACGTTTATCATATAGCTTTCTTAAGCATCAGTTTTTTGCAATTATTTTTAAATCCATGTTCCTGGGATATGGTACCTTTTTAATAAATTTACACTTAACTAAATCATAACATCTGACGGAAGAACTTCAGATATTTGAATTAAAACGAATATTTTAAAATAATACATAACGTTCAAATTTAGAACGCTTGATCTCAGCTGCCAGTATTCTTTTAATAAACAGAGTATTCCGACGCATTATTTATAACCTTTTAAAAATATTTCGCTTTTAAAATGTTTTAAGTATCTGTTTTACTTTCAAAAGGGTTTATTTGTTATTGTCTCCTTTGTGGAATTAATAAAATGACCGCCACAGGATTAAATGTTCTCCTGGAATCCGGTAGTAACTGTAATAAAGATATATCGCCCTCTATTCACTTAATGAATAGTATTATATTAACGAGGTTGCCTAGAAAACCTTAGCTCAATCTTGGTAACTCATTAGTAACGTGTATATATTGGGAATGGAAATACACACGGTAGCTTGAATTCATTTGAAATAGTCATAATTATTTTCTCTTTTACCCACAGTGATAAATTATTTCACCAGGATAATGATTCTGACAAAACAGCATCTGCAGTAGCTGAGCAAAGCTGAATTACTATTAAGTAGTATTAGTCCAAGATTTATGTATTAGTATAATAATAATAAGAACTGTATATTACGCACTAAAAAAAATATTAAAATAACATTTTGCATAAATGTGATTAATAAGAAACGGCCTTATCGCTTACGTATGGCTTATATATGGTATATTAAAAATCGATATAAACCAAAAAATACCTATACATACAAATTAAATTAATAGAGCTGCACTTTATATGCATAAAGTAAATAAATATAATACATAATATACATACAAAAGAACTAGACATATACAAGTACACAAACAATCATACTACGAATGTTTATACCATGCAAGAAAACATACCCGCAACTATCGGAACGCGGTATGACGGTGTGCTAAACCATAGACCAAAAGCAAAAGCGTTCTGAAATTCTCGAAATCAAATGAACAAAAGCGTTCTGTGATTTTGCCTTGTGAATTATGACTAACCAATATTATTTAATGGAGATACCATCTAATCAAAAATAGAATATAGGTATACAATGTCTAAAAAAATATAATAAACCAGAAAAAAACTATTTACATTTATAATTAATAAATTTAAAATTATTTCATCATAAAATAACTATATTATCAGCGAGATTATCGGTTACAATTTATTTCCAGAAAATTTTAAATTGCCTACAATTATCCTACCCGGAACTAATACACAATATTCATAAAAAAACCTGAGTAACACTTTGACCTAGAATGTTTTTAATATCCACTCGTGCATTTCTACCCTGGGTAGGTAACGCTGTAAGCCCATCTGTCCTCAATTACAGTAATTAAAAAGACGTGAGCTACCGGAACTCGAATAAAATGTTTATTACTGAAATTTCAAAACTTTGTTAATTCGTTAAATTAATGTAATTACACAAGAAACGTAATCTGTACACACAGAATTATAAATAAATTAAATGTCTGTTAAATATTAGGGCAGGGTAATTACATTTTCATTAATAGGTTCTAGGAACTTTGATGATGGTAGAATCATTTTTGTCGCTATAATGCTGAATTCAGTCATATAATTGTGTCCTTTAAATTGCATTATATTTCATTGCATTTTTCTACTTTCTTAATACCCCTTTAAAAATGCTACTCGTATAGAATTGTGGTAGAATAACTAAAATAGTTTTTTTGTTTTGCTAATGATCATTTTTTGAAAAAATGAACGCCTGATATACTAACGGCTTATGAGAGAATTTCACTAACTTTACAGATGGATTATGAGATGATTTACAATTATTGCAAACTTTTTACAGAAAAACAAAAACAAAACTATAAATTTGAGAGTCCTTTATGTGATTCTTTTGTTAGTTTTGTTGTTGTTATTGTGTGATTATCTTTATCGTAATATGCCTCTTCATGTATTGTTTTTGGAGCTACTTCGAAACATGGTTAATAGTGCAGATTGAATGCAGAGAAAAATTTATTAAGTCTTTAATATACAAAGTACAAGATCTCCTTTATTTGGTGCTAGTAGCGGTAGCGTGTGAATTACAAGTTTAATTCACACGTAATATTTATTTATTTGTACACTTTACATCAATAATTATAATTATAGTTATATGTACGAATTTATAATTAAAAACAATAGGTTTATTTATTTAGTCATTATATTTAGCAATTAATAATTAACTGTTTATTTCAAAGGTTTTCTTTTAGAGAGTGCTTTTAGTATTAACTCCGCTTTCGTATCATTTTATATTTAGTTTATTAATTATTTTTAATAAAATTCTTAATCGATTAATTATAGAATACAAAAACAAACGATGCTAAGAATGAAATTAACTAATGTGAATACATACAAAAATATATTCAATTGAACATAAAATGGGAAATTGTTAAAGTTTTTACTGTACTATATAAACTTATTACAGAGTTTAAATAAATTACTCCTACCAGGACTCGAACTATGTATGTAAATATATCAACCATGGCGAGCGTGCTTCCAAGTACACCACGGTGTACAATAAGTTTGCAAAATTTTATGCTTAACGTTGTTAAATATGACGTCGGTGCCATCTACCACGTTTTAAACTAATTAAAGACGGTCCTACGTTGCAGGAAAAGTTACATAAAATATGGTGAAATGTTTAAAATGCTTAACATCCGCTTTACAGAATACAAATTTTATAACTTAAAAAATAAAAGTTACATTGGACTTTGTTTTCCATATTTAGACTGTTTGCACAGTTGTTTGTGTAGAGCCGAGACTACTTACGTAGTTAGCTAAGCTCCTCCCAGAAAGCTCAGTATAGAAACTTCCCGGTATCTTGCCATTATTGTCTTTAGTGCTTTTAGGTTTAATAATCGCTTTTTTAGTTTAATCGTTTTGCCATGCGAATTGCGACTTTTATATTAAAATAGATTTATTAACGAGGTATATATTGTAACAAGCTTCCTGCTTTGTTTTAAAGAAATATTATGGTTGATGGGTGAGATTAGGCAGGGAAATTACAGGTTAAGCTGTATAATATCTTTGAGCTCTGGAATGGCAAGGCATGATTATTACGGGCGTAACATGATGTCGTGGTGTCGTAGTGCTGTTCATGTATATATACAACATTACCAGTTATCATCAGATGACCATCACCTTATGCCAATTTGGTGTAGTGTTGTTCATATATATATAGAGAACGGTACTACTTACCATCAGGTGGTCGGTCTGCTTGTAGGCCATTCCAATTACCTGTACAAAAAAAAAGTACTAACCACATTTCTAATACATCATAATAATAATTATAATTCACTTTTATTATTTGGTCGCCCAAAATTTTCTTTCATTACATCTCTTACATTTATGTTTAAGAAATCTACATCGCAATTAGAATTCTAAAAACGACATTTTACACAAATCGTAATAGAAATTGTTATCTTGCCTTTTACCTGCTATCCTCAATAATTTTCAATAGGAATCTTTTTCATTTCCGTTCTTAATACCTCCTCATTCATTACTTGATATTACTTGATATTTCAAATTCTACAAGCATCTTTTTTATATCATTAATATCACTAAAATTTATAATCTAATTCTTCCTATATATATTATAATGTTACATCTGTTTTTATATATCTTACTAATTTTATATACGTGAAAATTTGTGAGTATGGATGGATATTGGTTACTCTTTCACGCAAAAGCTATTAAATGGATTTGAATGAAACTTTACAATAATACAGCTACACATGAGAATAACACATAGGCTATATAAATTTAACACAGCTAGTTTAAAATCTGTGTAAACATAAAAGACATTAGTAACACCATATACCTACATCATTGAATGCGTAATGAAACTCATCCGTCTACTGCCCACACCATGTCATTGTTATAGTTAAGGCTAAAAGGTGTCTCTCTTTCTGTAATCTAACTAAAATAAAGTATGCGAATAAAATCGAATGTATTGAAATATTAGACATGAAAACCTATGATCGTATTCCACTGAAAGAGGCAAGTCAAAAATGGATATATTCCTCAAAGTTTATTTGAGAGGAAATCAGTGAGCGGGAGGACGCAGTGATTTATCAAAGCCCAGATCACGTGCAGGTTATCACGGTGATCGGCCACAGAATAACGATTATAGACAACGATATTTTATGTTTAACATAATAATGTGTGGCACAATTGGAATAAAATTTTAAGGTAGACTTTTTATTTAATTGGAACCAACTGTTACAAAAATAGCCTAATTTACTCCTTATAAAATTAGCTATATGCGAGAGAATGTCCGATCAATAGATAGACAATTATTTTTAAATATATTTTAGAAAGAAATAATCTTTATTCAAATAAACTCAATTCAAGCACTTTTGAAAAGTCATATTTTTTATTGTACCAGTTAATTGGAACGCAGATTCATCACAAGAAGAAACTCTTTTGAAGTAAGTATTGTATCTACTTTCATAGTGCTCAAGCACTAAAGTATTATATTTGCGTACGCTGATTGTAATTACACTGCAATATCTCATGAAGCGGAACACAGATTGCAAAGAATGCAACTAAGGATAAGATGGAAGTGCCCAGACAAACGACTTTATATTACAGATAACATAATTGCTTTATATTATACAAAGTCTAAAGTATGAAAGATGAGAATAAATTGTTACCGATTCAGAAAATTGAATTAAAGTATAATCATTAGTAAAAATCAAAAGTATATCTCAGGCATCGTTTGTAAGTTAAAATTTCAAGAATTAATAATTCAGCAATCCACAAATGAAATCTTCCTTGAATACCGACATTTAGTGACGACAATTTGAAAATAATTCTATAGCTGTTTAAACAAAGATCAACAACGTCTATAAATATTAACATTTCACCATAAATTCGAATTAATATTTAATTTAAAAGTGAAAATCGTTATTAAATTTTGGTTTATAGTAAAGGAAGGGATCGTAGGAATACATCTGAAAAGTAATCGCTGAATCAACTTAGTATGCTGCTATTTAATGTGCTTTGAGTATAGTCTTAATTAAATTTTATTAATTATAATAGCTTTTATTCTAATAGGTAATAATATTTCTGTTTTAATAATAATTAATTATAAAGACTTTATCTTCAATTTTACTTATAGAACTTAAACTTTTTTCTTCTAAAACAAAATCATATTATTACTAGTCTAGATTGATAACAAAATTATAATTTTCTGCTATTTTGTTATTGTTACTTTTAAAAATTCTTCCTTATTTAAAAAGATTCCCTTTTTTGTTAAGTTTTCCGGCTTCGATTTCAGTTGTACCTAATGTTTCGTTAACAACAATAATAATATGAATACATTGATTTAAATGAGCTATTGTAGCCATCGTAGTCGCACAAGATAAAAAACAAAAAATGTTTAGTCGATATTATTAAAATATTAATATAATAAACCTCTTTATTGATTTTACCTTAATTATAGGTTCGTACAGTTTAACGAGGGTAGTAATCAAGCATAATCCACCCCATATTGTTTACCTCAAGAAAGTGTATATTAAGAGAAAATAAATAAATTCTAAATATTAATGAAACGACACAAAGGGAGGTAACAATGAGAGGTTTTATAGGATATATTATTATAAAGACCAGGCAACCTTACGATGGAGAGAGGTAATTAAACTCACGTCTGGCCGAGGCGTAACAAATTAAGAGATATCATTTCTGAAATACATATATAGGTACCTTTCCATCCTTATCAAATATAAATATTGCGGTGAACGCCAAGGAAGACTTTCAACAAAGTCATAAATATAGTTAAACGGGTTTTAATAGGAATAATTTAATGGTAAATAAAGGTTTACCTTTAGACTACGTTTCACTAGACGCTGTTACACCAGTCAGTTAGTGACCACAGGCCAGGAGCTGACTGAAGTATCAGCGAATGTCAATATTGATAGGTGCTGTTTAGTACAAGACGCGAAAAGTAAAAATAAGTTTTGTACAAAGTTCTCTGCGTGGGTACTTTTATTTCAGTCAGCAAGCAGCTTGCTTTTCAAAATGCCTTACAGTAATAAGACTGAAATTATTACTGAAAATTATTTTGATTTATTACAGGGTATGGGGGCATAACATGGTAGTCCTCTAGAAAGGCAACGCATGAGAGATACGGTGATCATTATGACATGATGTCAGTTATATAAGAAATAAATCGTTTACAAAAATTGGGCTTGTTAGTTGAATAATTCAATTTTATTCTGTGCCTATACCAATAAGCCTTAATACAAACCACGTCTTACTCAAAGACTTATTACTTAGCGAAAGACTCATAAAATAATAAAACATAATTTCTATATTTTATTGTTTACCGTCAGCGTACTGGTCTTCTTGATTCTTTATATAATAAGTCTAATTCCCAATTCTGTAATACCTAAAGTAATAAGACGATACTAGAGGTCTTTTATTTTAATTTCAGCTTACGTCAATATGCGATACGAGTTCTTGAAATTAACAGGGCAACATTTTGATCTATAAAATAAAATATTATATTCAGACAAGCGTGACTACACCTACTGCCTAAATAAGTCATAATAATTCCCTTCCAGTCTGTTTGATGGACGATGAATTACGCGACTGAGAGAATTTAGGCACCTACTCATACATTAATATATGAACAAAATTAATATATTTTAGGCAATACACAGAATGACAATAATTTCAGAGTGAATACTGTATAAAAGAAGCTACGAATAAAAACTCTCTAAAAATACATTCTGAATTATAACCTCATAAATATTGTTAGCAGGATTGAATTAATTTTAAACGTTTGAGAAGTTATAATTTTACTGTTTTATTTCATACTTCTTGATAAATTAACTTTACAATTGTCTCTCTGGTCGTGTATTTAAACTACTTTATATAAAAAAAATCTATTTTATTAAGACGCATATTTATAGACCAATAACTATATTTATAGTTAATATAATAGTTACCTTTCTTGACTCTTATTGCCCTGTGATTAAATATATTTTCCATTGATCTAATTACTCTTATTATGTGGCACAGAGGTGACGTATGTTTCAATAGGTATCAATTTCTTTGTAATCTGAAAATGTCAAGGAAAACCATGTATACTGCCATTGACATCATGGAGGGAACAGTTAATATAGCTCATTCAAGTGTGTCAACAGATAAAGGTATTAATAAAGTCGTTATCGGTCAAATTAATTAAGTAATAGTTATATATAGCCAGTGAAATTGTTTATATGAAATTTGAATATACATAAATAGGTACTGTCAGATATTAGTCATTGATGTTTCTAATTCAATGATATAGCAAATAACTATAGTATTTTATTATATTTTTATACTTAACGATTCTATAATCCATTTCATGTAATCACACATATCCCTTTCAGTAAATCTATATCCACTTCGAAATTATATAATAAATTTGAAAGTTTATAAATATGTCCGTCAGTCTGTCTATTAGAAGCATACGTCTGGCAGTGGACTGATAGATGCTGAAGATTTGTCTACTCAAAACAACCGCCATCATCAGGCAACCCGTGATCAAGACTCACTATAACATCCATCCTAAAAAATTAGCCAATTTTATATTTCATCACAGTAAAGTAGGTTTGCCTTTATTGTAGAGACAGTATACTATATATATGTACGAAAAAATATTAATAATATATAATCTCTCAAAAGCTATAGTGATATACATAATATGCAACATATAATGTAGGTGCTTATATTAGCATTTATTAAGATATATGTAGGTATACTATATTTAGGATACCCCTCACCTCGCTTATCTCGTAAACCACTGAAACTTAATGGAAGTGGTTTTCGTGTTATAATGTGCTTTTGATGAGGAAGATTTGGGCTAAACTTTGCACAAAACATTTTGCTCATTCGATTCTCAGTCGTTTTAATTTTGAAAACGATACTAAATTGAATCATTCTGGTTTAGTTAGTACTTTGAGTACCGAGTGTTAGTGTAAATCTATATACCTATTATTAAAACTCTCCTGTGCTGTAAAAAAAATCAAGTACCTACTAAATAAATATAGAAATATTAATAAATGCTATTTCCAGAACTTTCTATTTTTAGTTTTTATGGCTATTAAAGTAGAAATGACAGAGCCAAAAGTATTTATATTGTATATGTATTTATTATAATATTACCTTGCAAATATTACATATTCTAACTGACATTAACATGAATAAAGACAGTTTGATTTGATCTGAAGACAACATTTTTCAAGATAATTGGTCTAATATTTTATAGGTATATTAACATAATTTCAGTATATATTTATATTCGATACGTTACCAAGTTACCTCATTAAATTATTTTTGTTCAAACACAGTAAAAACAACGAAAATACTAAAAATAGAAAGTTTACATTGTATGTAAAACAAATGATGCCATTACAGACTTTGTCATGTTATTTGTAACCGTATTAAAAGATAAAACTAATGGTTAGTAACACGAAACTCGTGTCTCATTTTGATTTAAATAGGATAATCATTCTTAAATGGTACATATCGAATTGGAAAATTGTTGTAGTCACGCACCGGTTTAATGTTTAAATAATAAATAAATATATAATATAATTTTATTAAACATTTTATTAAAGTTATTCTTAGTTTCATGGAAAGCTAATATAAAATACTGACTATCTGAGTTACTGTTCTTACATCGGGAGTTATACTGTTGATACAAGTGCCATATTTCATAAAAATATACTCATTACCTAATTTTAGCGTGAGAGTGTTTTGTATTCAAAAATAGACAGTTCGTAACTTCTTTACAAATTCATTATGTATTATAGTAATCCTATCTTATTCGACTAGTTTAAGAAAACATCAACAACGCGTATAGATTCTCTAAATTATCGAAAATAGAATACTTTACTCTTTATTGTTTCTCTCTAAAAATAATATACCCGAAGCCCATACAAAAAATAATAAATCTATCAAAGACCAAATTTAATAAAAAAAATTACAAGACACTGGCTAGATAACATTAGATGCTAAGTAAAAGCCATAAAAAATAATAAGTAGAAATTACGGAACCAATCACGTCACTGGGAGCAAAAAGTTAAAATTTGGATTTCATTTTCACTTTTATGAATTTCCTTCGTGAAATTAAATTATTTTTAATTTACCTTGACTTTAATCAGGTTCAAAACTATTATTCGAATCTTAAATAATACCAGTTTTATAAATACAATCGCTATATAGTATTATTTTAATTAATAATTTTAATAAAACTGTATAACTACTGTAAAAACACTAACCGCTCATAAGTACAAAGTAAATGTACATTATAAGTACATACTTATACATAGTACATGATATTTGAAATGAACAATATCTCGAACTACCTCATCTACGACAACAGACGTGACAGTATGTTAATCTTATGTTGTTAGGATTTTTTGTGGGATTCACCATTCCGTATTCTTCCGTATCCATCCTTCTCACCTTTCAAATGCGAAATTAGCTTACAATCCAGTTGTTTGGCGGCTGAGATAGGTAAGACAGAAATTCTTCAGTATATCTTCAATATAATTATCCTAATATAATATTTTTTCAGTTTTAAATATTGAAGTTTTACTGCGGGCATTAATCATGGTCTCAACAAATTGGAGATGTTTTCAAGTTGTTAAGTATAATTGACATAATTCTTTCCACAAATCATTAGACGGAAAGCTCTTGAAAAACTTTCCACGGGTTTTCTTTTTCTTTAGAGTACTCTTTCAAGTACTCGTTTAAATTACTTAAAATAGAATCTGAGAACTTTGAATGTCGTAGCCCAACAACAATCCACCAAACTCATCATAAAGGCAAAGCGTTAAAACATTATAAAACGATATCCGATGATTTGGTTTATTGCGTGAAAAATAATTGGCATATGGCAGTTTTGTGCATGAAAGTAGTATAAAAAGTATAAAAGAACACTTTTGTTTTATTTATCCGACTAAAGACAACTTTTGGATTTAGTTTTAGTTAGAATTAGTTTAAAAGATATTATTTTTTTGACAACGAACTAAAAAACATGACATTTAATGGTTGGTTTCCAAGTCAACAAGTAATAGTTTTTATTCAATAAATATTAGAATGAATGAACGAATATTATAGTATGAATATATTCAAAACTATAATATTCAAAAGTGCTGATATTAATCAGCACTTTTGAATAGTCTTATATTTTTATTCCACTACTCTTTCGGAACCCAAACTCATCACAAGGAGAATGAAAAAGAAAACTGTATACTGCTATATGCTCTAACATTGTTCTAACTACAAAAAGTAAATTAATACAATAAACTTTTTAATTACTGTAAATGTTTTTAAGTTAACACTACTCGTAAATCGTGCATCGTCGACCGAAAGTCCTTGAATATCAGATTGCGAACATATTTCAACGATTAGTCGAGCTTCACTGCACTTGGGAATTCACTACTATTGCATTTGCCTTTCACTTCATACCATCTCCCATTTACTAGTAATACACTAATATCAACAAAAAAATCAAAGCGCCATATTTATTAATTTATTTGTAAAATTTTAATAATTCAATTCATGTCCCACTGCTGAACTACGTAATTATATACTTAAATAAAGTAAGTATATTTTTAAAACAATAAACAAGATCCTATTTGTTTTTTTATTACTGTTGTATGTGTGTTTTATATATTTTTAATCGGCCGGTAAAGGAAAAACATAAAATACATATAGTACATAAACTAGCACTAGTCTAGTTGGTTCTTGATAACAAATAAATAAAGTATAAACCGCTAATATTCGTAAATAGACATAATAAATAAGTTTTCAAGTTATGTAGATATTATTTTGTTCAATTCAGCTACCATTAGCATATATGTATAAGACCAGCAATATTCAGTCCGGATGTGGCGACCGCTACTACAAGCGTTAAGATTTTTCCGCATTAGTGACATAACATAACACTTTCAGTATCGGTGCTCATTTTTCCGGACTCAATATTTGTGGTTGGACACATGGGAACTGTAGAGGAAGTAAACAATATAAGACAAGTCCATTAATGAAATGGATTTCCGCAAAATAACAATTAATTCGATAAAATACAAATTCTAAGTTATCGCATTACCTAGAACGAAGTCATCGTAACGAACCATCACACCATAATTCTTGAACTTATAAAAACTATATGAAGTGTATTATTGAAGCGAGCAATTCGATGAACTGAGCGGTTGTTACAGTTCAACGATTTACTCGCCTCAATACCTTTACAGACTTTGTGGACACTTTGCACTTGTTCCATTTTACTCTAGCTTACAATTTCTTGAGTGAAAATGGGACGTATAAATAATCTCTATTCACTATTCTCTTTATTATAAAGTATTTTCCAAAGTTGACATAATCCTGTTGGATCTCTTTATATCAAGAATAATCAATATTCTTTAAACTATTCAATTTCAAACAATGTTGTTGTAACTACCCGATATTGGAATTTTAGCAAAATATGATACTATAACATTTATATATTATTATTTTCCTTTACCTGAAGAATGTCTTCAGGTGAAGACGTACTCTTCATAATGTAATTGTAATGGAAACAAACTAATGGGGTCGTCGCCTATATAAAGAAATAGCACTACGGACATCGTTATCGTTGAACGCCTGTGACACGTTTCAAATCCGAAGGAATAGAATGCAATTTCATAATTTCACAGGCCTATCGAGTCTAAAAAGTACGCTGCTGGTCATCCCCTCCGTTCGATCACCGATACAAACGGGGATCGTAATTACTACGGCCTGAGCTGACATTAGAACCTCTAGCGGTGACCTCAGACTAAAGTCGTAACCGTCAGGTTGGAGTTGGCCTTCAGCAGCTCCATGAGTCATTCGCTGAGTTTGGAGTGCATCTGCACTCGCCCCCAATTGTTCGATGAAGCTATAAAGGCAGCTGCAGACAACAATATAAAAAAATCACGTTATAATCGAACGCCCGTGTATGGATGGATATATCAAGTTTCCATTCGGGAGGAATAGGATGCAATCTCATAATTTCATAGCCCTATCAAGTCTAAAAAGCAAGATGCTGAGCGGCTATAATATATGAGACCGATTAATCCACGTAGACGTCTTTTTATAGAGTCTAATCTTGGTAAAATCTCCGAAAAATATATGTCAATATTATATTAGTGAAGATTCACTTCAAAAATTTATAACATGTACTATAATAACCCTACATACATACCTAGATCCAATCATCGTCGAATGAAATCCAATTTCATCTAATATACATGTCCTCAAATATTTTTCCATGTATTCATTTTCCCTCCAGTTATATCATGTAGATAATGTACAGGTATAATACATACCTATATTATTATGACAATTCTGTTTATTAGACATAATATATAGCACAGCGGTTTGTCTGTACTAGTTTTTATACAGAAATAAATATATTAAGAAAACTTGTGTTAAAATACTTTAAATCTAAATTTTGAAACCATATAATATTGCTTACTATGCTGGCGTGGCTGTACTATCTATCTCTACGTGTTTGTATGTATATATATATGCTGCCAATTTAATTTAATATATGCTAAATAAATGTATATTATTATTATATATATTAATAATGACTGTAATCATAGTGAAAGTATTTATTACACAGATTTTAAAATATTTTAAGACTGAAGACTGGACTGTGAATACTGTATTCCAATACGATTAGTATTTTTCTATTTATCATAGTTCATACAAATTTAATTTAAATAATTTAGAGACTATAACATACTCGACTACCATACTAGACTAAAAGTATGTGACATTATAATATCTTATCTGTGCTTAAAGTTAAACATGGGCACGTCGAATGTTACTTACATTACGATGGCTACATCAACGATGAACATCTTTGTGGATAACTATTTTACATTATTATTATGAATACTTTTTTACTAATATTAGGATTATGCTAGTTTAGCCTCGAGGCTCAGAAGAAACAGACAATCCTGTATGATATATATGTATACTCTTCACATAGACTTCTCAAATTTTAAAATTGTCTGTTAAGTCACTATTTATCTGTTTTTGTAGTTATTTCTACATATAATGGGTATGGTTTTCTTGTATCGGTATTCAATATCATTTTGAGAATTTCTTCCGGAAGATTTATGCAACTGCGTCTACACAAATTTTTATCCTTTATTTACCCCCTACCAAATATTTATTTAAGATAAAAGATAACCTATAACTATGATTATATAAATTATCATTATATGTTACTTTACGTTAAGCCGTTTAATCATGAAAAGGTAGAAAGAACAGATAGACAGATAGACATATTTTCATATTTATAATATATGTATGATATTTACATATACATTATAGAACCGAGCAATGCCAGGGCGTGCGCTAGTTCTTCTATAAATATAAAAGCAACCGCGACGCGACCACAGAAAGGTAACTTTTGTACAAGAAGGGTCTATGTTGACACACACAACTATTGACGATCTAATACTCTCTGATTTAGGTCTAGTTGAGGCTCGGATGGACCTTTGGCCGGATTAAATACCACAAATCGATATACACGGTAGCTGTACACAAAAGAATTTATAACTATGTTATTTTTAGGTTATGTTAATTTTTGTACAAAAATTTTATGTAAAAGGAGTTTAATTGACATATACAACATAATAAGTCAAACACACACAACACTCACCAGGAAGAAAGAATTCCCTTAGGGGAGGTGGTGGCAAGATGGGGTACTTAATCTTTAAAGGTCTGTAATATAAAAAATTACATAGTGAAACAATCATATTTATTTTTTAAATAACAACTAATTATTATTATATATTTGGTGTCATTAGGAACTTTATACATTTGAGAGAAACAAAATTAAATTTAGTAACATACAACTCAATAAAAAATATTAATTTTCTTCATCAATTAAAAATAATTGTGTAAACAATATAAATACTTATATCAAAATAAAAATATCCCTGTAAGTTCTGACAGTAAAACTAAATGAAGTAACTCTACTCTAATATTTAATATGTATGTAAAAGTACACAATAATTCTGCATAAAGATACAAAACTTGCTTCGCCCGGCTTGACCATATATTATTCAAAACATTCCACTGAACGTATTTAATAAAATACTGTTCTGAGAACATTTCTACATACACATAAATTCACAAAATTGATGACAATTTATAATAAACCTTGAAGTTATCCATGGTATGTTTTCAAAGTTAAATTTCTTTTCTAGATTTTCATTACTAACGAAATACAATATCTATCCATAAAGAAAGAAGACGAAAAGAACTATGTAAACATGATGAAAAACTATATTTTAAAATAAAAAAGTCATTACAATGAAACATCATTAATTAAAAATATCATTAACTGCAAATATACGTATTATTAAAATACTCCATATTTGTATGAATGGAATTATAGACTTGCATACAACTCAATAAAAAATATTAATTTTGTATATAAATATTGTGACGCAATATAAAACTTATATCAAAATAAAAATAGCTGATGGCAGTAAAACTTGGCATACTTCCAGTTCATTAGGGCCGCATTATTTGTTCCTACCTGTGGCATAATAATATATTATTGTCTTATTTAATCATTTTAAATCTAGCAGCATCAATTGTAATAAATTTATTAATGAAAAATATAGTATTTATCTAGTTAAAATTTAATAAATCTTTCGAGTTTTCCAGAAGATGTAGGTATAGGTAGACAAAAATGCAGTTAAAGAGGATTTTTGTTATTACGATTGACAATCTATATAATATTAATATTGGTGTATACTGTTTATATATGTATATATGTTATGTTATTCATTATTATTAATTTGTCATTATTATTATTATGCATTATTTTTTTCTCTTCTATAATATATTTTGTTTTTTCTCATTTTAAATCCAAAGCATCAATTGTAATAAATTTATTAATGAAAAATATAGTATTTATCTAGTTTATTTTAATTACTTTCTATTAATGTAATTTTCCTGGTGACAAAAAATGCAGTATATAAATAAATAAATAAATGAAATTAGTATGACTAAATTACTGGATTTTGTTTATTACTAAATAATAATAATAAAATCAGACAAGTCACACAGCGTCATCATGTATTATTGGTACTGGACTACTGATATAAATACTTAGATTAGATTTTTTTCCAATTATGTGTACATCAAGACCAATGCAAACAATCATACTCTTAAATACGAATTCATGCATCGTCCAAGGAATCAAACCTGCGACCATCGAAACTAATGCGGTGTACTAAACGGCTAGACCAGAGAGGCCGGCATAAAAGTCTTTTATTAACAGATTTAACAGCGAAACTATGAAGTAAAACTAAATATTAAGACGAAATACGAAGTAACAACTGTAATTACACTGGAAAATTCATTCAGAACTGGTACATTGCTCCATTATACAGTTTAGTGGATTTGCAATTGAATGTAATTACCAATACTCTAAATTAGTACTTGTACAGTTACGTCTGTCTACGTACCTACAGCGTAAATATCGGAATGAATACACTTAAATACACACGTCTCGACTTAGTCTTTTCAGATACGAAAGTGTAAATTTGTAAATCAGATAAAAAGATTCAGATGATGATGGTGTGTATGCGATTCGTACCCACTGAAAAACCACATGGTGTACCTACGGGCGCCATTTCCGGAGTCGTGAGGTCACGTTGGTACGCAAGTAAGGATACTTAGGACTTAAATAGGCCTACCCAACGATATGTGGATAGCATTCATCAAGACACAGCATCCACCTGTGATAATGTTTTTGACTATACCATCTGGAAACGTACCTAACGTTCTGTACCTACAATAACTAACGTTGTGTGTACCTAAATTATTATTTATATAACTATACTGACTGTGCCTGTACGGTCACCCGCATGAAATTTATCGAAAAACTAAGAATTTTTAAATACGTAAGACAAAAAATAAACGCAAATATGGATCAATATGATATATATAAATATACATCGAAAATTCGTTAAGATTGAACATAGAAAAAGTATAATTCTTATATATCTCATATATCATATAACTCCTTCCTTTATTTCAATTAATTAATTTTCATTCAATTGAATAGTTTGTGTGCGAGGAAAGAATACAACCTCTTTAATAGTTTTCATTATCGATACAAATAAATAAAATTTATGTTTGTAATTTCAAATTAATAGCTTTCCATTAAATGCAGATGAAAGTATATATGGTACTTACATAAAAAAATATTTGTATGTTTGTTCATCTCTACAGTTACCACACTCGCTGTAAACCTGCACACAGTAACACTAATCGTATAGCTTATTGCGTAAATTCTAAATTAATAGCGGTCCTATATTATCCGAATTGAATAGATCCATCCCTCTATGGGCAATTCTACAAATGGGACCCATTTATTTCATCGGTATTTTAATGACGCTCTATTTCCCTACTTACAGATTTGTAACCAATAAAACTAATAATCTATAATAATAATTCAAAAGCTGCTTGCTTTGTGAAAAACGGTATCATTCATTTTCTATATGTACTTAAAACTTTCATTTCAAGTGTTCGAAGAACGTAGATAGGTTTTTCAGTAATCAGTTGTAAACCTAGTTTAATTTTATTGTTTACTAATGGAAAAGTGCATCCGGTTGCTTAGGGGCTTACACTGGCGGGGCAGCAACGAAGGGCATCACGCATTACCGAGGGATTTATCATGATGGATTGCATGGAGATCGAGCCGATGTATCTACTCTAATATTGTGCAATGAGGCTACTAGTCCTTATGTATACCAATCTCGCTCCACAAATGCAATATAATCATTTCCTCTAATAACTGTATAAATGAAACACTTCTAATATTGTAGATATAAATCAAAATTTTACTGCAGACTTACGGACAAGACGGAGAATAATAACATTATTTATGACTTACAAATGTCTTTATCACGGGTCGATTGAAGATGACGGTGGATGTAAACAATTATTATGAGCAGAAAATCTGTATACACGTTGACTCAGGCCAGACTTCACCAAAGAAGCTAATCGCGTTTAGTTCGAACTGAAATCGATTAAAACGTTTAAAAGAGATCAAAAAAAATGGTGGAAACCATTTTACTTTCAATATTTTCAGCTCTATTTCATGTTGTCCAGTACGTGGATATCAAAATATCTAATATCATCATCATATCATCCAGATATCAAACTAACTTGAAATCAATAAGTATAACAATACAATAATTGTCATGTTTGAGCTATGAGTTCCTTCTGTTCATGTTTCCTTACCAAAATGTAGGAAAATATACCGTTCTCTCTCTGTAATATTTGGTATTATAAAATTTAAATATTCATACTTGCTGTTTAGGTAACACACATGTAATGTATGTTAGGTATCTGAGAGGAACAACAAAACGAAAACTTAGACATTCTTATTTATGTCGAATACATCTAATATCTACGTTTCTGAATTTATTATTAAACAACCATAGATACACCGTTGAAGATGGCTATTACAGCTTAATAATAGGCGATTTCAAAAATAATATGGCATTATAATGGCGATTCTCGATAGGCATGACATTTGAGTGTATACTGCTTGTTTATTGTTTTATACTACTTACTTAGTATCTACAACTTTACAATATAATGAAATACGAATCGCCTCTGTTTCTTCTTGCCATGTTCTTGAATGCATAGTTGTACATAACTGTGAAAATACATTCACTAGGACAGAATTATACTAAATCTCAGGTATAAACCTTCCCAGGGTGTATTATTTACTATTTATTTAAATATATCGTTTGCAGAACAAAAAGAGGAAACAAAACCACAAAGCCAGTTATATAATTATTCATTGCCACAAAGCCAGTTATACCAGGCTATCCAATTTTGTATAGTACTTTAAGAATATATAGTTTTATTTTCGGAAAAGCAGGCTAAGGATTAATTTGCATTGAAAAATTTATATGCTTTGTTCGTTTCAATTTGTATGCCTTAGTTAAAAAGCAAAAATGATATATAAAACTACGTTCAGTTTATGATCGATCGATATGAACAATCGAATTAAATATAATTACTTAAATACATCCATAATATATAGTAAATACCCAGATAAATACACATAGTCATACTCGTGATACAAATGTTTGTACCATGCGAGGGATCGAACCCGCAACCATCGGAAGTAAGGCAGTGCTAAACTCCTACACTACCGAGGTCGCCAGCGACAAGGTATACATTGGATTAGCAATGCAATGTACATACAAACGCAACTGCTTTTGTCCAGGTAGACAGTGTGAAATGTCATTTGGGTACCTCTGTATCACTCGTCTATTTCAGCCAAGGTGGGTGATATAAGATAGTGAAATAAAAGGGTAAGTGGTATGACAATGTCTGAGTTCTGGTCGTGTATATAGGCGGGCCGCCTATATAATAATAATAATAATCTTAGGACAATTCACACAGCGCCATCTAGATCCAAGTTAAGCTAGCTAAAGCTTGTGTTATGGGTACTATATAACTGATACAAATACATAGATATTTTTTTTTTTGTAAATACATACATATTATATATAGAATATTTTTTTTTGTAAATAGATACTATATACACGAACAGAACTCAGACATACACACACGTACTTGATAACGCCTGTGGTAACATTACCACAGGGCGGGCCGCCTATAGGCAGTTTCCTCCTATCATCAGATGGCCTGTCTGCTCGGCCATTCCAATTACATTGAAAATCAATATATGTATCTACAAAAGAAATAATACGTACTATAACAGAATAACTGCTATTCGACCGAGTCACAAGAACAAGCAGGTATGTACATAATATATACAATATAATACAAGCAAAAGGAAAATATTCAGATGTACGGAATTCCTCGCTCAGCGCTGAACTTCACAACGGAAGCTGTGGTAAGTATGTACGGAATGCTATATAAATTATTAAAATATCTTGAGTGCTTCTTATACAACTTCAAATATATGTATTTATTATTACTGGTAATATCTACTAATGCACAAATGCGCAATATTTCCATCTTTCTAAATTGCTATTGATTATTTTATTTTATATACTTTGTACGGTACGGTGTTTTTGTTGGTACCTCAGTCTCACTTATTTCAGCCGCTGTGCAACTTTCTTTATAAAACGTGCTTTGTTTGAGGGTGAGATATGACAGTGAAATTACAGGATATGCGTGACATATGACGTAATGTCCGTATAGTGTGTTAGTTATAGTTATGTATGGCTACGATTGTTGGGTAGATAGTTATTAATCTATACATATAAATAAAATTGGAGTGTCTGCTTGTAATATTGAAATAACTGTTTTTTACTACATGTATATGAATATAAATATGGTACATATACCAAAATAACATTTGTTACAATTTTTGTCAGCCCGTCAATCTGTCAGTTAGTTCTGGCTCTGAAATGGCTGGACCGATTTTGACGAGACATTTTTTGGCAAGTAGCTGATGTAATAAGGAGTAACTTAGGCTACTTTTATTTTAGATAAAATAAAGTTAAATCCCACGCGGATGAAGTCGCGGGAACAGCTGGTGTGTATTGAATGAAAGATTACATTGAATAGAGAGAGATAGAAAAGAATAGAACTGTATATGGTGAGTAACGTGAGATAAATTTTATTGGTGAATTATTGGTGAACTATGTATGAAATGTCTCTGCCTCGTGTGTAAGCGGCCAGTAGTTGTAGAAAATGGTAATGATGTGAAATAAGCACTGTTGTCGTGTTCCTATGTAATGTCTAAAACTTTCCAGAATTACTATTGACACAAAAACTTTCACTCTGTATGAACGGTACGGTCCTCTGTGGTTACACATTGTATGCAATTTGTTGCGATTTAATTCAGTAGCGCTGTGATTATTTGCTCAAAGTTCAGAAAGGTTTCCTAATTCTCACTGGGATGAGACTATTAAACGGCCAACGACAATTTCTTACAGAGTATTCACTTAAATATCCCTGACTCGGGTTAACGATAGTAATAAAACATTTAAGAAGCAGAGTTCATTAATATTAAACAGGTCTTGCTCAAATATGGCTGCCAATATCTAGATTAGTGTATATCGACACAAATTTACAGCAATATTTGGTAATATAGAACACAAAAATGGAGGTAATTTATAATCCCTTTTGGAAGCATTTATATATATTTATAAATATATAATATTCAGGTTTTAGGATTTCAATAAAATAGTAAGTTGTAGTAGTAGTAAACGTAACTTATTAAATGAAGATTACCACAATAAATTAGTGAAAACCGCACTCAAATCGGTTAAGCTAATCTCGAGATTAGAGTGCACAAACGCAAAATATTACCAAATACAATTCTTATCTTATGTAAATATCTTGTGTCTCCGTTTTATGCGTAATTATTAAATTAATATTTTTCTCAATCTATCAATCTTCAAGCCTACACTTCCCAATTATTTCCTATTTAGAGTCAGACAAAATGTCTCAATGTAAACCACTACAAACAAGTGTAAACCATTTTCATGTGAAATGCACTATTGTCTTAATTCAGTTACACTGTACACATACAAAATTTTATAGACACACCGAGCACATATGGTGTCTCCCTGCGAGATTATGTACGTAAGGCTTGGCTCAGTCGGTGTCGGCTGTCAGTTTAGTCCTAATCGATTAGATACGACGCGCATTCTATACAGAGAAGCTTAGGCACTTTAAATATTTGCACAAATGTTTCTTTTTTTGTATTAAATAAGTATGTTACATTCCTTGAAGATTTATGATACATGACTGTCGCAGTTTGATTGCCGAATATTCAAAACTAGACTTCCATAGTAGAGGTTTAGAGGCTAAACACATGTCGAAATGTGGGTCCAATAATGCTTATAATGATGAATGGAGAAGGTCATAAAGCTTCCAGTAGGGATGGTCAGATTTCCGCACTGAATATTTGTGGTCTAAAAAAATATTTTGTGATTATTTCCATTTGACTAACTCTCTGGAGCAGGAAACGCCGATAAGAACCAAAAAATTATTTCAGAGACTCTCCCGTTGTCTCTGATACGTTAATTTATAATATACACAGCGAAATATTTCATTTTTTATTTAAGTATTCACCATAACATCGACTATTTACAAGCCACCAGCTACCACAGTATAACATATTAGGCACATTGATTTAAGTAGAAAAAGTATTATATAATCCATCACATTTAAAATAAGTATTGTTGCTAAGTAACAGTTTGTATGTAACGTGCAACTGCGATCGGAACGAAAGTAAATTATATTTACTACTATATATGTAATCCACTCAATATCTCTATCATAACAGCCCTGAAGCTATATTTTTGATTCAGATGAAAAATCAATAGAAATACACAAAAAAAAATAGGCTAGTACACGCCGGCAAACAAAAGAACGGTATAAAAATTTATTTTTGAAATCTGGTGAAAATATCGCCAGCTTTATAGATACATAGATAAAGATAGACATTTTTTTAAACCCGTGTTTGATTGAATAACTGGTGTTCAACGATTTATATAAGGTCTCGTCGTTGTTCTAGTTTGATTGATGATGCCTTTAGTTTGGGGTATGGATTTTTTTGGTCTCCTCGGGTTGGAACGCTCATTTCTTATTTCGGCGACGTGTCGAAGGGACCCTTGTTTTTGTACTCACTAAACCGAGATTATAACTATAGTTAGATGTTATATTCTGGCAAAAATAGAACGATAAAAACGTTTAGGTGCCGACCTCTAATCCGGTGTAGGTATATACATTGTGCGTAATTTGATGACTTCATGGTGAAGTAATTTAGTATACAATCTCAACTTACAATGGTTCCGGGTTCGATCTTTATACGGATACATATTTATATAAATAAGTATGTTTGTTTGTATTGGTCTTGATGTTATTCGAAGTATGTTTCGTATATATCTCCAAAAAGTGTATAAAATTGGAATTATTAAAATAAAAGTGCATTCAGTGCGTGGACAAATTTCTACGCATATATTTATTTTTTAGTAGACTCTGTATACAGTCAACCGCATCGATATCTCACCTCGTACTTACCAATTTCTTCTTTGTTTTATAACCTGTATTGCGGTGGAAAGGTGACATACAGCTGACATAAGGTTAAAATATAGATTATTTAGATAGACTATTATATCGTTTATTTGCACCGCCAACTGTTGTTCTCGGTACCACTCGTGGTTGGTAGATAATACCGTATGGTGTTGACTCCGCAATAGCTAATATATCCTTTGAAATTTTGTGAATTAAAGTTATATAAATAAAATAAATATTGTAGTGCATTTACTGATATTATTGGGTACTAGAATAAATACACAAGTGGTTCCACTGACATCACTAGTTGCTGTTTATATATATATGTAGGCGAGGACCACTTATCATCTGTGAGCTGAACAATAAATTCATTATTACTATGAATTAACTGTAACAAAAATAATACAAGTAATAAACTTTGAATTGTATTATTCTAAACATATTATACACAATTGTTGTCACCAGCTCTTATTTAGTGACCTATTATGTGATTTATAGGTCTCTTTTATGTCTTACATTATATATAAAATCTTTCTATGTTTCTCAGAAAAATAAAGAAGTTTCCAACTAGCTATTTATCATACTTTTATTCGTGACACGTTTATAGCTATTACTTATTCGTACCACACTTGAGAACATTATTCACAGCAAATCTGTAATATTATCAACTTCAAATACGAGGTTGTCGTTTCTAATATCTTCTATACCTACATAAAAAATCTCATATCCCAGTTAACACTGTTGCCATGCTTAAAGGATTTTGATGAAGTTTTATACGTACACTGAGAATAAGTTGTCATTTATTGTAGATATAGATGACAACTTATGCTCAGACCTACCGAGACTTCTATATGTATGAGAAACATAGGGGTTACCTTAATGTAATTTTATTTTTTGGACAAAAAATTATTATTTTATTATTTAAAACTGTAACCCATGTGTTATTTTCTATACCAGCCAACTGTGCTTGATTACCACTTTTTAAAATAATGTACACTAGAAACTGATTTAGTGATATATCAGTACGTACATAAAATTTTCTTTGAAATCTAGATAGACTAAATTAATATTTTTTCCTTTGCTTCATTGTTTGTCAACAGAATTTAAATATTCTATTGTATTACAGGCACGAGACTAAACTCGTGAAAAATAACAAATTCTGTTTATAAAGTAGATTCTAAGTAAACTGAATTCTACAATGTACAGTCAGAAATAAATAAAAATAGATATATCAGGTTATAAGGATTCTCAATAATATGACATACTCTCTGAATATCTTAGTATTGAGACTACTTATAAATAACAATTCTCGAATGTATTCTTAATTAGCAAAGATATTGAGTAAATATTTATTCTATTTAAAATCCAACGAACCCATTTACACATGGTTTTACCGTTCCACCATGGTTTTAGGCATAGCTAAACTGTCACGCTGCACTTTCTGCAATCCAAAAAATATACTTTTACCTTTTGTATTTCTCGTAGGTATTAAACAAAAATTGTCACTTCTAGAAAAGTAAATGACTAATGTATTAAAAATTATAAATAAACTTTATCTATACTTTATCATATGCCTAAGTCAGAAGAAATAGGGCACTATGGTATATGTACCAAACAATGTTCAAAAACGTAGGTTACGTTCGACTGTACAGCACTTATACTTACTAACGACTAACAAATGTCTCAACAGCTTCTTCAAGTTGCCAGGTTTACTTAGGATCATATAAAAAAAAATTAAAACTTTTTTAAGAACCTAAACGGATATTATACTCTACAGTGCTTATTAAATTATAAATTTTACGCCTAGGAGAGCCGTGATTTCTTTCTCGCAGGTAAAAAACAATATTTATTGATTGGTCCTGCTCTACAATAAAAAAGTTACAATTACTAGAATAAGTTTGTAGATTGTTGCTGTAGTTTTAGTTTTGGGCTGCATGTCCTTGACTCGACTCTATACAAAAAAATCATACAAGCATGTCAAAAACATTTTCTTCAATGACTAATTAAAGTAGATGAAAGTTTGTCCATGGGATAAGGTAGCTAATATTAATGTTATATAACATTCAGAAGTTCTATTTTAGAAATACTCGTAACAGAAAAACTTTGTTTTCACCAAAAAAGGACCGATCTTTAGCTCATTCATATGAATAAGCTACGATAGTATAAATATTTGAAAAAATGTAGAAGATATTGGAATTATAAAGAATTTCCAGAATAACGAAAAAATTAATTTTTACAAAGTCACTTTTTTCGTAAAAGTAACATCTATAAACCGAGTTTTGCGGAACGTAAATAATTACTGCAAATTTTGCCGTAATTGTTTAGAGATTGAAAATATTTCTATCACTCTTAGGTGGGAGACACAATAGAAACAGAACAAATACTGAAGACCTAATACTGAACCTATATAATAATTTAATTGCACACTCCTTTTAACTTACACAGTTTTGCTTCTTTATTTAAGAAATTTTAAAAACATACTACAATACATAACGTATAGTTTATGTAAAATATATATAACATGTTATATATATATATATATTATAATTTTTCCCACTTTCCCGTCACCCATCAACTTGTTTGCCTTTCAAACTCTTGAAAAATATGTTTGTTATTATATTCTGCTGATGAACTTAATTAGCACTATCTTCCACAATTGTGTATATATTTATCTTGCTAATCTGTTAAAATGGGTTATACATGGTCATCTGTTATAAATGGTCAACCAATTATATTATAAAGTATAGTTTCGATCTCAGAATGCCTAACAGCTCAATAGCTCTCTAAGCTATTGAGTGGATTTAACTGTATTGTACTCGTATTATACTTGTTATTGAACTCAATCACTTTGAAATACGTAATCAAGATCACTTTTAGGTACTCGAATTCCAACAAAATCCATTATATTACAAAGTTCTTTTTATTAAAAACAAATTAAAGCAATTAACAGTAATAAATCAATTATATTGAGAATTAAATCCTTTTTAATCTATTTCAAAAAGAGGACTCAATGAGACTGCCCTTTTAAAATGTTACTATGTTTTTAGTTTTTATATGTACGCTAATATTGAAATTACAAACAACAAGTTTTGGCATGAATTTCAACAGCGAATTTTTTACGTAATTTCGATGTATTTTTTATTTTTATATTTTGAGATAAATTGATATCATTGGATTGTTTTAGACACTATTATGGTAATAATTAATTAAAATAACAACTCTCTCGGAAATTAGCTCAGCACCGAAATCGAAATGTCCCACGCAAATTACAATTTACCACAAAGAAATTGTAAAGAAACAAAACAATGTATTGCTTATTTAAATATTGAGAAGATAATAACCAAAGCAGACGGTACATGGCAAATGTTAAATTGTATAATTACAATGTAATGGTAAAGGAATTATTTGTTATTCAATGAATGTATGAGGGCTACCACATTCACACAAATGGAATTTCAAAATATATTTCTAAAAGCCCGTGATGCTGCTTATGCCTGTAAGCAACGTTTGCCATTTTGCATCCAGTGGAATAAAAATTGCAATAACCCTGTGAATTGTTGAACAATTCACAGAGCGCCATCTGGTTCCAAGCTAAGCAAAACTTTTATTATGGGTACTAGACTACATACATAATATACATAGCGTGCGAGGAATCAAACTCGCCACTATCAGATGTAATGCGGCGTATTAAACCGATAGACCACCGAGGTCAATCTATCTATACCTATTGAAAGTCTAATACAGTAAGATAAAGTGTATTCAAATATAAAATTTTCTCATTCCTCGCATTTCTAAAATATATATTCCCAATAATATGATTAGGTAGAGTATGTATAACATTTTATTGGTAAATAAAGTTTAAATAAATAAATTTGAAAGCAACGCACTAAGATGGCATGGAGTAACTCATATTCCGGTGAGCGGATTCTGTAAATTATATACCCTTCACCTTCATATAATTTACGTCCCATTTTCTTTTACAAGGCAATATTGAAAACAATTTCAGATAAGCAAGGTAAATAGATTCTAAAAATAAATATACCAAGTTTCATATTTACAATTTATCGAATATGCTTTCCTAACTTATATTTATGTTGAAAATTTAAATATTATTTCGTCTACAGTTTTTCTCCATATTGTTTTATGAAATGGAATCGCAAATAATCTAACTTATTAACTGATGGCAAGTGGCAACTGTTGCGTATAGATATTAACAATACCATAAACATCAAGTTCAAACGAAAAACAGTTCCTGTTGCAAGCTGTTGTGCGGCTAAAATTAATGACACTGAGGTGTTACGATTTTGCACGAAGCATACATATTGATTTGCGTCGCAAATGATAGTAAATTACGACTACTGTCCACAAATTTTGACTGTTTATATTTGTATCACGGTATATCTCGTTTATATAATGTGTGTAATTGTAAATAACTGTGAAAGAAGTTTAAAACACTGTAAATTGCAGTGGCCATATAGTATTGTTAAAATAAAATTTTTGTTGAAAGTAGATTTATAACTGCCGTGTTTTAAACAGGCTACAACAATAAAATATTATGTTCAGTTTAACATAAAAACATTCACTATTAAAATTTCCATCAATGATAACTCTGCAGATATCATTGATGGAAATTTTCATTATTTTAAACGCACCTATTATCAATTTATAATTGCACACATTATATAAACGAGATATACCATGATACAACTATAAACAGTGAAAATTTGTTTTCGTCATCGTTTCTTTTTTTCTTGTCGACATCTTCCCAATAGCACCAATGGTTAGTGTTCGTAATCTGATTTAAATTATAATATTTAATTTATTCCATAAAAATCATTTAGGATGATTGTTCTAGCGATTTTTTCGATTTATATGTGCTCGTACCAAAAGATCCTCAATAATATTACCTCTTACAAAATTATTAAAAATATTGAACTCTCTTCTAGTTAGTACTTTCACTAAATAATCCAGAGACTTAAAGGTGGAGAATGCAATACTTTTAAGGCAATCAAAGTGATGGTCACTATCATAGCAGTGCTGCTGTGATAACTTTTCATCTGTCCATGTATCCACTTATATTTCGACCAGATTGCCACTTACCACTAGGTACGGTATGATCTATAGAATAGTATTAGTAAAATATTTTGTAATTAAGTAATTTTCATTGACGACTAGTAAAATGACTTTAGAGCAATTCACAGTTCTACAAAAGAAATTTCGTGATCAAAATTTTATTATTTTATTTTACTGACCCATTACAAGCGTATCCTATTGATCCATGAGTAGGTATTATTGTAAAATATGTACAAAAATAACTCAATCAAAGTGAGAAAATCTTTTTTCCAATCTGGATTTTCTACAATATATAGAGCGAAACACAGTAATCTGGCTGAAATCAGTGGGTGTAGAATGATTGAGATACCAAAAAAAGGGTTTACTCGTAGATAATAATAAACTGACGAAACTTTGCTTGTAAGAAAACTTTGGTTATATCTTACCAAAGATAGGACTGTCTAAAAGTATCCAAAAGTATAAAAGATTAATTTGTGGTTTGTAAGATAGAGTTAACTTTTTAGAAAAACACATACAGTGTGACAAACAACTAGAATATGAGAGATAAACGATGAAACATTGTTACGAGACGTGTTTTGAATGAAGCATAATGTAACATAGGTTTGTGAGACAAATAACATAGCCTACAGGCATCCAGCATAAAATTACTCGTATACTCTAAGTAATATCATATACCTAAAGTTACTATTTATATTCCTACTTCAAATAATATATAATACTATTGATTTTTTTGTGTACTTGGCAAACGAGCTGACTTCATGTGTTAATAGTCTCGTGCGCTGTCATTCCGGAGTACTGGGATGTCATGTCATCATGTCATCATTCTCCTAATTCTAATATTCTAAATGTGAAAGTGTTTCTATTTATATGTTTGTTACCTTTGTCTCGAGTCTCGACTAATAAACTGATATAGGTGAGAGAGTTTTTACAATGTCTACCTAGATATTGAAAACTTGACAATACTACATTTCATTATTTTGCATCTAACATGTTACGTGGGCACTCAATCTTATTTTATTTAATTTAAATTGTAAATGTATATTTAATGGTAAGTAATGACATCGGATTTGTATTGTAGTCCAGCGTAACTCTCGAGTTACAAATCGGTAGTCGTTCTAAACATTTCTCTTAATGTCTATTTGATAGCCAGCATCTGTGCTCTGATTTATGTACTTAATTAGATAAAAAATACATTTAGTACTAAAATATATAAATATGTTGTAAATTGTAATAATAAATTCCAAATCACTGTTACTGTATGAGAGCGGCGTAGCCATAGCATGATTTACAACGAAAAGATCGCGAGTTCATATCTAGCAGATATTCCAAGAAAAAACATTATACCTATTTCAATTTATTTATTCCTTGACTTACATATGACTTAATCTTTGGCAAAGAAAACACCTATAACAAAAGTAAAAATTAAACCAAGAGACGGCAGTAAGCTTGCCCCCTCTTACGAAATATAGGCATTTGACCTATATTTCGTAAGAGTTCTATTTCGTATAACCATAACGGCGACAATTGAAAATGACTCCGACTATCCAACCCGATCTATCATACGGTATTTTGTATAATTTTTTTTATTATGGTATGTATTTGATGCGGTTTTCACGTCTTTTCAAACAATTTCGATTATTTCTTCCAGAAAGTATAATTGAAACATTTTATGTATATATATTACTAGCTACCCATACCGGCTTCGCACGGATGTTTTACAAATCTTTGAATTTCACGGCTCGTTTTATACTATAACACACCTATATTACATATATAAACCTTCCTCTTGAATCACTCTATCTATTCCTGATTATGCATTAAAATCCGTTGCATAATTTAAAGATAGGTATAAACTTAAACTAGAACAGACAGCGGAGGCGTCTTTGCTTTATACTATTTAAAGACTAAAAACATAAACATTATCAAATTTGGCATTTAGATGTATCGTGTATTAACAACAAAACAGTTTTATTGCAGTAAATTTATCCAGCTACAGATATTCTGCTTTTAAGATTAAAACAATTCACAATAAGATATAACTAGAGATTTTCTCGTTGCAACTGATTCTTCTATCTCTCTAGAAAGTTCCAAGGTATCATATTAAAATGAAACAATGAGCTTCTATTGTAACTATCGCTCAATGTCGAAACAAACGTCATTCCAGGCTTTCAGCTATACTTAGATAAAATATGGAACACACCATTAGCCTATTGTATAAACTTAATGTAAGCCTGGACAAAGTTAGACGATATTATAAATATAACGGCCGACCTCGCGGTCTAGCAGTTTAGCATACTGCTTTACTTCCGATGGTCGCGGGTTCAATACCTCATACAGTATATATATTTCAATTTATGAGTATGATTATTTATATCTGTCTAGGTCTTGTCTACATGTATTTACAAAAGTAATAAATTTAAGTATTTTTATAAGTTGTCTAGTACGCTAGCTAGCTGTGCTTAGCTAGGGACTAGAAGGCGCAGTTTGAGTTTTCCTGTGATATTAGTATTATTAAACAAACTATATCTATATATGGATTAAGTGAAGGAAATACCATTATTAAACCAAACAATAATCTGTAAGACGGCGGTAGAATTACCACCTGCCACCTTAGATACAAAACATACTGAGTGAAATGTAGGATTCAATTGTTGCATTCACAGGAACATCGACAGTTGACAATGCATCTGTCTACCCCATTTGGGCAATGCATCAGTCTAGACATAACCATCGTGTAGGTATATCTGTCTGTATGTACGTCATCATATTTACATATATTATATATATGTAAATTCCTCATAAAACAGAATTTGAAATTTACCACCTTAATGCATTCCAAATTCAGTTCGATTCATGAAAATACCAAATTATATAGAATAAAGAAAAACCAAGGAATTATCATAAGAATAATCTATACAAATGACAACCAAATAAATAGAAACGAAATAGAACAGTCTAAGTATCTAATACAATCTTATATGAGGTATAAGGATTCTGTTTGAATTTATATGTTAACTTTGAACTTAATATTAAAATTCAAACAAAATACTTATTTTGAAATTGAGTGTTAATTTAGAATTTTGTTTGAATTCTGAAGTACATAAAAACATACTAGACGTGACCTGTATATATTACTATTATGTCTATCTATAAGTCATTAAAGTAGCTGTCCCTGACAGTCCCATATTGATTTGTTACAGTACAATTGGCTCCCAAAGTCGACCTAAAAGCACGTACAGACAGCATTAACATCGCCGAAAATATACTGCACGAAATCTCCCTACAGCCAGTTCAGAGCAGTAAATCGTTGTCAACATATATTAAAAAGGTCCGATGCTTTTATTTGAATTTCGAATGTATTTGAGAATACGTTACGGGAAAAATACTGCAAAAAATCATTTCACTCTAGTTTTAAAATCGTTTTTACAGCACTTTATCCATAAAATAAAGTGAAATAGGCTATAAATATTTACAATGGCTGTTTTCAGTAGTCAATAGATAATTGAATGAGTTGTTTGTGACTTTTAAAAGTAAATATTTCTTTGTCTATAAGAGACTATGTATTTTACACGATATGGTCGCCTTGGTTACGCACATTTATACCAAAATAATATTTTAACTCAAAGGTGACATAGTGATCTATCAACGCACAGACCAAACCACTAGACGGATCGGGCTGAAATTTGGCATGCAGGTAGATGTTATGACGTAGGCATCCGCTAAGAAAGGATTTTGATTAATTCTACCCCCAAGGGGATAAATAGGGGATGAAAGTTTGTATATTCTCAATTTTAAACCGATCGGGCTGAGACTTTGCATGGCTAAATCCTACTATGACGTAGGCATCCCCTAAGAAAGGATTTTGATAAATTCCACCCCTAAGGGGATAAATTAAGGTGAGCGAAGCCGCAGACAAAAGCTAGTAATATCATAAAGCAAAAGTTAAGAAGTAACGAATATTTTATGATTATTTACTGGAATTTAATGGACTTACTATGTTTTCCTTCGCGATAACAAACTGTAACGGACGAGGCGTACTCACCCTGAAGAAGATTTCCGGACGAAGTTGAAACAATAATCGTGAAATACTAAATGAAATAAGTTCTATATACCAAAAATTAATCCTAGAGACGGTGGTATGCTCACCCCCTGCCATGTTAGAATAAAAATAAATGACAAGAAAAGATCGATATCAAACGAATTTTTGGTTTGATTTGTTCCATTTTACTTTCATATAGATAGTATGTCAGAAATATAAATATATACACAAAGTTTCTTTTTGACAGGTAAGTTTTGAACTTACAACCTCTTACAAGTAATTCAGGGTAGCAAACCACTACGCTACGATGCTCTATAGCTAGTCATGTAAAATAATATTAGAATAAAACTAAGCTTAGTAATATAAATGTGTTAGTCACGCATCACTGTGAGTGAAGTCAGGGTACTGATTGTGACTAATGCTGCAGCCATTTTTCAGATACCTTTACTTCGCTAATATTTTCTCTTCCTCGGGGGATATAACATGCCGTGTTCAAGCCCCAAAATTGGATTATATGGGTAGACTTACAGAGGTCACAGAGGGCCGAGTAATTTGTAATGTACTTACATTTAAATTATGGCCACAGTTATAAATAATGGATACTAAGGAGGCACTGCTACTTTAACCGACGACAATTTTAGACCGAAAACAATTCATACGTTGGCTAATATACCAGTTTCTATATATAGTTCTAATACATCGTCATATTGTGTTGTCTCCTCTATTAACAAACACAGTGGCTGAATGCCGTCGTACATGCCGTGACCACACAGATTATTTATGTATATTTATATTATTATTTCATATTTATGTTAGTCTATAAGGTATTTATAATATGAATCATTAGTTGATATATATAAATAAAAAACTATTGCGTATAACCAAAGGCTTTAATTATACAATTATTTAATATTACATTATACTTATACATAAAATTCTCGTGTCACAGTTTTCGTTCCCATACTCCTCTGAAACACCTTGACCGATTCTCATGAAATTTCGTGAGCGTATTGAGTAGGTCTGAGAATCGGCCAACATCTATTTTTCATCCCCCTAAATGTTAGGGGTAGTCCACCCCTACATTTTTTTTTTATTTTAAGGCAAAACAACGTTTTCCGGGATAGCTAGTATATTTATAGTGAGTTAGCGAGTATACGTTAAACATTATTTTTTACGTATTAGGTTGGTATACAGTCAGTTAACCGTCACCAGATCCACTCTAGAGTCTAAACTCAATATCGATTTCAGGACTCTTCAATACTGTTATTGTGAATTGTAGTAGTTCATCCAATCTTCATTTACCACGAAATATGTGAGCCTTAGATAGATAAAATAAATAATGAGGTATATTAAAAAAATATTATTTGCAAACAGAAATAACTAAAAGAGGTTTTATAAAGGTCTTCTAATTTTTTACAATAAATTTTTATAAAATTGGTATTTATTGTATAATATATTATATCAGAGCTATGTTTAACTTTGTTTGCTAGCTGTTTCCTTTCCTAACCGATCCGGAGTACAGTACTCGTATTTGCAGAGCGCAATTCCATTTCCCGCATTGGAACCTCCATCTCTAAAAATTATTTTACAAGGCGCAATATATATATATACGTGCCTACCGATCTGTTGTGTATATCTAGATAGGTTTCTATTGTCTTTGTTAGGACCTAATATAAAACGTCGCCTTATGCTGTAATAATTTTCAATTATAAATATTATGATTTCGCATCTGTGGTATTTTTTTTAAATAACTCTGGACAATTAACACATGGTCATCTAGCCCCACGGTAAATAAAGCTTGTATTACGGGTACTAGACAACTGATATAAATATTTAGTTTTTTTTTAATATATACATAATAAACATAGAAAATACCCAGGCCGATGGAAACAATCATGCTCATGAAGTAAAATGGTGTACTAAACCGCTAGACTACCGAGGCCGTCAAATTTTGTATTTGGAATAACAATACAAATAAAACAACCTTAACTAGTAATTAGTGAAATCTAAATTAACGCCTAAATTAGTTAAGATATTACTAATATATAGCATACAAATACAGAGACATACAAACTGTTTTTGGTTTCTACTATTACATTGATGGAATCCTTAAATAATAGTTTCATATATATATTATATACAAACAGTAATCAGTTATATTTTCATTATATGTATAGATTTAGGTAAACTGTTTACCTATAACATCTAGTCTAGTCAGTTTGATATTATATGCTTTTTTTATATACATAATAATTTGGGAGGGCACAGCTTGATGTATATATACTTGGGGCGGCCCGAACTGGCGTAAAAACTAAGCAGAAAACCACAGCCAAATAGTGTTGTACTTGCGACAGCACTGTGTTCCTGTGGTGTGTAAGGTGACCAGAGCCCCGTGGGGACTGGTTGTGCTGGTATTGGAGGACCTGTGTGTTCAACAGTGCCGCGGGATTGCATAGGCGCGACGTGGTGGCGCAGCGTTCAGGGAGACCCGGTGAAACGGCTAACCGCTGGCCGCCCACAGGTTGTTGGGTTCCCGAACCCAGGGATTACATAATCTCCGCCCTGGGAGGCTGAACCGCCTGCGCATAATCCCTGGTGTAGTAGTCGTGCCGGAGAAGGAGACCGGAGTGGACCCGGCTGCTACACCAGTGGGGGGACCGGGGGCCCTTCCGGCCGCTGTGCCACCAAATTGCCAAACCTGTGCAATACTGGGGTACATTGACACATACTTTGTCCTTTCTAATACCAGCGCGATCATTCCCCTTCAACCTTAAAAAAAAAACAATACCCAAATGGCCAGAAAAAAGAAAAGGAATCGCATTAAATCAGCGGCACCCCTATCCACTATTAATATGGATTTCTGTAACATCAGGGGACTACACGGAAACATCAATGCGGTCCACCATCATCTCGAGACCGCCAAGCCGACCCTTCTGTTCCTTACGGAGACACAGATAACTGTCCGCTGATACGTTTCCGGGTATACACTTGAGCACAAATTTGTGCGTCGAGCTGGGGTATGTTTGTATGTCCGGGAGATATTTGTTGTCGCCGCCTTCTTGGCCTAGAAAAAAAAGACCTGTATTTTATGGGTACGCGTAGATCAGGGTGAGTACACCGGTATCTACGCATGCCTATACAGGTCTCATAGCGGTGACGAGGACACGACTCGTCTGTTTGAGCACCTTCAAATCACGTCTGATAAAGTTCTCGAGCAATATCCCTCCGCGAATTTAGTGATACTTGGAGACTTTAATGCCCATCACACCGAGTGGCTCCGTTCTCGAATCACTGACCATGCGGGGAGAACTGCTCACGAGTTTGCCCTGGCCTATGGATTCTCACAACTGGTTCATTCTCCAACGAGAAAAATATTACTGGAATATAATATTAGTCACCGTGGAAGCGCCTCTTGGTTCTTCGGATCACTGTCTTATTCGATCCCAAGTACAGTGCACACAACCTGCCACACACCGAACACCTGGTCGACGTCGCATGTGGCATTATAAGTCAGCAGATTGGGACAGATTGCGAGAATTTTACGCGTCGTACCCATGGAAGCAGCTGCTTTAGATCAGAAGATAAAATAAATAATGCGGGTATATTAAAAAAATCTATTGTTGCTAGGGGCGAAAAAACCGTGGTTTAAATAACAGAAAAGACAGGCTAAAGAAACTGCTTTATGGACCAAAGCTCGTTCCAACAATTTTTTACAATAAATTTTTATAAAATTGGTATTTATTCGTCATAATATATTATATCAGCCCGTCATGTTTAACTTTGTTTGCTAAGGCTGCCTGTAATTTTAGTCAGTCGTTTCCACCACTACGGAAGCCGGATGATAACTTGGCACATAGTGCAAAAGAGAAGGCCGATTTGTTGTGCGCTCTTTTTGCCTCAAATTCCATTTTAGACGCTGGGAACACCATACCTACTACCATCATGGTGTGGTAACTCTATAAAAATATCCGTTTACAACGTCAATATATATATATACCGGCTTTGGTGCTAAAGAAGTGTGCTCCTGATCTGTTGTCCCGTATATCTTAGATAGGTTTCTATTGTCTTTGTTAGGTCAAACCCATAATATAAAACGTCGCCTTATGGAGCTGTAATAATTTTCAATTATAAATAATATGATTTCGCCATAATCTCAACTGGTGATCTTTTTTTTCACACACCGCTGGGCTCTTGCCATCGAGAGCAAGGGTGAGGCGTTGGACAATTAACACGATGGTGGCATCATCTCGAAAGCCCCACGGAATAAAGGGATTATGCAAATGGGTCGCTAGTTTTTTGTCTGGCAGATGCATCAAAACCGTGGTCGACTAGTTGACAACTGATATAAATATCTTACTGTTTTTGCTGCATGTTTTTTTTAATATATACATAATAAACATACTGGGGACGCGTCTTAAATGCGAACACCTTTCCAGGCCGATGGAAACAATCAGCTTGTGTCTGAAATCGAAGTACTCTCACCAAATGGATTGTACTAAACCCTACCAAGACTAGCCTGCGAGGCCGTAAGAAAATTTTGTATTTGGAATAACAATACAAATAAAACAACCTTAACTAGTAATTAGTGAAATCTAAATTAACGCGTCCTAAATTAGTGAATAAGATACTTCACTGCGAAATATATATTGTATACAAATACATGGAGACATACAAACTGTTTTTGGTTTCTACTATTACATTGATGGAATCCTTAAATAATAGTTTCATATATATATTATATACAAACAGTAATCAGTTATATTTTCATTATATGTATAGATTTAGGTAGACTGTTTACCTATAACACCTAGTCGAGTCAGTTTGATATTATATTCTTTTTTTACATACATAATTTAATTTCGATTATGTCAATCGAAATTATATCGTATACAACAAATTTAGGTATTGTACTATAATATAATAAAAGACTTAACTATTTTACGGATAAAGGAAAGTTAGTTGAGAAACTAACAACATTATGTATGAATGATAGCATCTGTTATTAATATATTTTAGTCCCAACCTTTTAACCCTATCCAATTTAATCTAATTTTGCTTTTGTTAGGAAAAGTTACATGATTAATTCGAGGCGAATAAAGTTTGTATAATATATCAATCCGTGTTTTAACAACTAAATAAAAAATACAATTAAATTATTACGAAAGGCCTTAAAAATCAAAATCAATATTAAGGTCAAATGTTGAAAGCTGAAAGATCTGAATCTTTCAGCTTAGATTGGATGTATGGGTCACTAGAGCTAGTATTAAGTATGGAGCATATGTCTGCAGTTCAAGACATATACTCACAGCAAAAGAATTTTTGTAAAATAAAAGTAGCCTAAGTTACTCAATATTACATCAGCTACCTGCCAAAAAAAGTCTCATCAAAATCGGGTCGGCCATTTCAGAGATTAGCTGGAACAGACAGACAGACAGACAAAAATGGTAAAAAAATTATTTTAGTGTATGTACGTATTAATATTCATATGCATGTTGTAAAAACCGTTTATTTTAATATTATAAACAGACACTCCAATTTTATTTATATGTATAGATATAGTCAATAATTCGTTCATTCATACTTTAAGAGCCGCGCTCCTGTCAATAGAGCTATTGCTACTTCCAATGATCTTCCTTTATTCTCTTTAAATGTTGATACGATACCTCTTCAACTTTGTCCTTAATCTGCTTGATGTGTCTTGGTTTTCCCCTTCCTTTCAGTCCTTCTAATTTTATTTCAATGATAATATTCATAGGTTCTTCGTGCCGTATCAAGTGTCCCAATATTTTCCTCATCTATTTTCTTATTTTATCTTTACAACTATATTTTTCCATCTTTCTCAAATAATACATTTTAAAAATCTACATCATTACAGGTAAATAATCGTGCACAAAAAAATATTTACTTTTATAGGTAAATTTGGTACTTTTGATATTATTTTGTTTAAATGATAAGTAGTTTTCCATAAATATTAAATAATAGATTTTTTATAGTATTAGGTATGTATATTTAACATGACGTGATTCACGAAACGAATAATAATGTGGCAACCCCATTATTATCTGAACTAATCGCGTTACAGCGCAGTTTTGTTGGACCTTGTTCGTAGCCGTTAGTTTGCTCTGTAAAGGGAAACGCATTAGCCAAAGGCTTTATGTGGGCTGCTTGAAATTATGGCCCCTTGTGTGTATATTTCGGATTATGGTTAGGGCTTGGTGTGAATCACCCAGATGGTTTTAAAAGGAAATAATATATAGTGATATGTATCCACAGGTTGAAAAATATCAAAATAACACTATTATATCTTTTTAGAAATGAGTCATTAACCGTAATTCTATTATTCTATTTTTCAAAAAAGGAATGCTTTAGTTTTTATAATTCCGCGGTATTTTTAGATATGCTGAATTTTCTAAGTGCATGTGTACCTAACACACATACTTAGAAAATTCATTATGAATCTACACATACGTTTTTAATTGGCAAATTATGATTTTTAATCTCTTGTCTGTACCATAGAACAAAGAAGTTCTCTTCTCTGTGGTCTAAACTTATATTATATAGAGCTAAAGTTTTAATTAGAAGGTCGAAACTTATTATTAAAATTGAATATTCGATCGCTAACATCTTTGAAATGAACCAGTGAACGTACGCTGTACGCGGTCAAAGAACTGTAAAAGAAGAATTAAAAAACATAAATATAAAGAAGTTTTTAAAAGCTATTCGTCATGTAGACGAATAAGAAGCGATGAGGTGTAAAAATCCTGGGCGGCGGTGACAGGAAATTGCGGTACAAGACACGGCGACAAGATTGATGGAGCCGTGAAACAGCGCACTGGCATTGCATTAAACTATCTCCGTCTACCGTCTACAGATTGTTCATTAAAATACATTTACTAGCGGCTTACCGCAGATGCTCAAAAGTTCAATACCCTGATTTTATTCTCTGCTAGTTATAATAACGAGTGGTTATCCGTGGTCGAAATTCTACTATATAAAAAATACAAAAAGATCTTTGAACTAACAATAACAATTAAACAAAATAGAATGGTTTGTGTTTTTTTATTGAATTAATATAGTTTTTATGCATACTTTTAAAAATATATAAGCAATCTGTATTCCTTGTACATATATATAAAGAATAAATCTGCGACTTGTTATTTCTTAACGTACTAAATTTCTTACTCCTCCGTCCGCATGATTTAAAAAAAGGGGTATAATATTTTTTTTAATATACAAGTAAGTTTCTTGGTTGGATATATAGAATCTTTACTAATTAAAAGAGCTATATCCGATACATCTTTCTACTTTTTATTTGTAACTATGGCCGTGTATGTATCGTATAAATTAGATGTATAATAAAGACATTAACTACTTAGTAATAAAAAGCGCCAGTAGAACATTGTCATGTTTTAAGTGGAACATTAAAGAAGTAGTAGCGAGTAAAAATGAGCTGTGATATTCACAAAAAGAACTCCCAGCGTCGCGGCGTCGTATTGTTGTCCGCATTTTTAATTCACACCCAAGCATCACCTTTGTGCTCCAAATGCCTCCCACTATGAAAAGTGCACGTCGGCTGTGTACAGACATATCGTAAAAACAAATGTTTGGAAATTCTACTTTAAAATTAATACTTTAAAGTTAAAATCCTAATATTTTTATATTGACTTCATTCATTTTGTTATTAAATGTGACATATATGTAAACTACCCCCAACCCGCGACTTCTTTAGCCTGTTAATTCAACAGATTAGGCTGAGGATTCTGCGACGAGTTAATTAAATTGCATGCTATTTTGCGAAATTCCATCTCACCATTAGCTATGCAATTAGTATCTACCTATTAATTGATATAATTGTACTATTGTTATACAATGTAAGACCACAAGTATATTATATGAAAAGCTTACTTATTTGACTAGTAGATAGTGTGTAAAAAATATTATTGGTAGAATAAAACAAAAGACTATATAATATTTCACGATGACGTATTTAAGAAAATTGGACAAGGAAATTAACAAGATATTTATACAATCTTTTGAAATAAATAATAACTCTGATGACTCACCTGATGGTTTACTGCGATCGGGCATTAGTAGTTAGTAAACACCTTTAGTTTTGAAGCAATTTTACATAAACCAAGCTTATCTGCGCCAACTCCCTAAATATGACAGAAAGCAGATATTTCTACAATAGTCTTTACAAACAATTTCTAATGATAAAATTACAAAGCGACAGATGAAAAGTTTCCCACCATACATTACTGATCTAGAGTATCTACCTCAGATATATAACTACATACCTAACAATGGATAAAAAGTATTTGTAGTTAATGTAATACTTTTTATCCAGAAACTCTCCGGCTAAATTATATAAAGTTTTCTACCTTATCCTCTTAAATATAAAACTGCAAATGCAAGAGATTATATAAAAAATTCTGCTGTTATTCTCTTAGATAAAACAGGTGGTAATTTAGTGCAAAGATTTCTATTAGTTTATAATTAGTATAGTATTCAGGCGACTGATGATTATATGACGATTTATAATTAGTATAGTTACACAATGGTGATTAAATTTAATATAGGTACTCGTATCTTAGTATATTGAGTATCATTTCCATTTCTGTAAAATTAACAAAACATAACTCTCTCCTATCTCCAAATATACATGTTATACATATAATTTAAAAGTACTATGATAAGGTTTGAAGGTCAGAACCTACGTCAAAGCTTTATTCAACGAGTCAAGGGAAGCAGAGCGGATTCATTATGTCTGTCCGAACGGATTCACGTGCATAAAATTTGAATTTTTTCGCCTTTTTAATAAAACGCCGACTTTGGCAGAATTTCCATAGTCATGTTTTCGTTATAGTCACGTATAAATCGCTATATGAAAGGATTGTTAGTACTGACTCCATTTAATGTAGGTAAATCAGACCGACACCCTCTCAGTTCTACTTTGAAACCGAAGTCAAATTTCCACGATGGACTATCTAATATAACTTCATACTTCTCGTATTTTCCAGTAGTGCCTGCAGCATACCAGTACCGCAGTTAGATGAACTCTACCATTTTTATCCACTAAAAAAAACGCACATATGGATATAAGCTGATATAATAACTGCATATACATATATTTTACTTGATAAAATAGGAATGGTCGCGGATTCAGTTCTCTCATCGTATAAAATACATACAATTAGTTTTTCTAGACCTGACATAGATTATAAGATAGTATACTAACTACTAAGTTTAGAACTAGATGAGAATAAATGAAAAAGAAAAAAATTACTGATCGCCTTTAATTAATTCTGAATAAAAGTTCCTCGACTAAAACATGTCAAACAATATAATTGTTTTATTACACTATACTTCATTCAAAATAAACTGCTTACTATTAAATTATAAAAATATATGAAGAATATTTTTTGTATATAAAAAATATAATATTTATGACTATAGAGAAAATATTCTTCAATGGGAATCTTTATGGTTGAATAATTAATATCTCCAAAGAGCTACTTGAACTTATATAATATTTTATGAAACCCTTTTAGGCTCTTTTTGCGTTTTGTAAGATCCATTTATGTAACTTACAATATTATCTTGTTTTATACTAGAATATTCAGAATAATTAATTTTCATAATGACTGAAAATTCAGACTAATTATAAAGAGGATTGTGAGGTATAGTTTGTGAGGTTTTACTAAATCGATTTTGAAAATTATATTAGTGTTACAATGTAGATTTATCAAGGAATGTTATAACCTATATAACATTACGGTAAAAGCAATAGGAGCCGGGCTGCAATGATGCAAAAACGGGGAACCCGTGATGCATATGACGCTAGATGAAGTTGAGCTTGTCAGATAGTTAATAAATAATTTTCTAATTAACTACTTTGAACAATTTCTTTTGTAGTCTAATAAAAATCATAAGAGGCTAATGGTATTGTGTGGTATGCTCATTACCACGTACATATTGCTGTTCTTGCTCTAAGTTAGAACTTCGTATCCTGTTATTTCATATAGCATCCTTCCTACAGCGGCTTGCAATGTAAGCTATAGGTGGCGTAATTAAGTAAGATAGAAATACCTGTGCATACAACTTTGTACAAAGTGACACAATGAATATATTATACATACTTTGGAATAAATTTTATATAATTGAAATGTTAATTAAGCTGATGGTCCATCTGATTATAAGTGGTAGCCAACGCATCTACATATAATACGACGCATTTACATACAACTAAAGTCATCACGTCATCACGTAACATACCCGTGATATACCTCTTATGTATCGCCAACCGGAAGACTATGATGTCATGTCTATACAACCTGTAATTTCACTACCTAATCTCAGGCTTCAGAACTAAAACACATCAAATAATATAATAAATAAATCCCAAATAATTTGAACAGTTTTAGCAACAAACACAATATAAATATTATTTATATATTTATTATAATTTTTTTTCTCGACTGGCAACATTACCGATAACTGTCTTTGTCAGCTGGCCGTAATAATTAAATACTTTTATCTAATTTATTACTCGATTTTTTTAGTGTAATTGATATATTTAGTGAGTTTAAGCTATAAAAAGCATCGATTGTTGTTTGTGTTCATTTTTATATAGTATTTGTGTACAAAAATCGACACAAATATTTCCTACCGGTCAACTGTCAAAGTTCGTAATAAACTTCTATTTACTTCAATCTTGTATATGTTATCGCGTAATTCAATTTAAATTATTATAACATTCCTTTATCATTACTTATTTTGTGTTACCTGTTAATATTGTGGTAACTTTAAAAGTGAATTCAAGTTGTGCGTCGAGGAAAAAAAAATTACCCACTAACCAAATATTATTGTAAGTACTAACTGTAAGTTCTTACAAATAATAATCTTTAGTATTGTTATTTATAATTAACATATTTACTAACATTACTTACATATTACATAGGTATTATATATTTATAAATAAATTATATTGTAAGGAAATAGCACAAGTTCTAAATTCCATTAAGTTCCTTTATATTTAAATTTATTACTCAGCTCACTATTTAATAATGATGTCCCGAAGAGCCTGTGGTCTTGATGCTAAACTTAAGGTGGCACTCGTTGAATTAAAGAAAACCCAAGACTTGAATAAAGTATTGTTACAGGAACGGGATGATAGTGAAATAGAGATGAAATCTCTATTTGACAAATATGTGGCCCTGAAGGGGGAACTTGTAAACATTAATGTATTCTGTGAAGACCTACGCGTTGACAGGGATAGACTTCAGGAAATTGTTAATCAATATGATCACTGCAGGGACACATATGAGTCAAATTTACAGCGTATCACTCACCTCGAGAGACACCTTGAGGAAGCTCAAGCACATAGTGAATCTATATTGGAACACAAACGGGTGAGTAGCTATAATAACACCTTAGATCTGTATACAGAATTGTTAAATGTCACTTGTGATCAAAAGTCTACTCAGCCGTTGGTGACCATAGATTTAACAAATACTCCCAGGTCAAATAGTTGTACTAGTCAATTTAATAGTGTCAATAAATTAAAAAAATATATAAAAATAAACAAATTTATTAAAAAGTCAGAAAAGTTAGTGAGAACTCATACTAAATGTTTAAAATCTATAAATATTAGAAGACAAAAATTAGACCTGTTACAAGAACTTCAAAATTGTAAAACAAATTTACATGATAAAGATTTGGAACAAATTAAATTAAAGAGTAAAATTTAAGAGTTAGAATCTTTATTATATAATTTAACAAATAAATATGAGTGTGCTCAACATGAAATTAATAACTATAGTAAATCACTGGATAAATTAATAGAGTTGGGAAATTACAACATGGAGCGGTTCACTCATTGACAGAGAAATGTTGTTGTGAGACACCTGAATCTCCTAAATCTTGTCAATATAGCCCTAATGGAAATAACAATAAGTCAATCACATCAGTCTTGACTGAGTCAATCACTCCTTGTTCAAATTTACTCAATTATAACTTGTCTGTAAAAACTGATAATTGTAATGTTGCACCAGTACGAAGGACAATTATTTATTCAGATGAATATGGTAAGGGTCTGGGCCGTTCATTATCAGAAAGTCTATCTCAACATGTCATAAATAATTGTCTTCCTGGTACTTCATTACCTAATATTTTAAATAAGGTGGTTAATGGTAGGTATGATAAGTTAACCACATTAGTCATTGCTTTAGGCAACTGTTTATATGTAAAAAAAAGTCATATCATTAAACTTGTAAACTCTTTGCTTAATATTGCTGAGCTGGGCATAGGTAAAATAATTTTATGTGCATTTCCTTACTGTCGTTCTCTGACTATTGAACAAAATAAGTTCATATATTATATTAATAATTTAATTTATAATATGACATGTCGTCATAATGACTTTTTATTTTTTGATAGTAACAAATTTGTTACAAACTTTTGTATGACTGGAGATAGATTTTATCTGCCTGTATTTTTGACGCTGTTTTTCCCAATTTAATGAAACATAGTAAAATAACTCCACTTTATAAGTCAGGGGATAAAACTGAAGTAGGTAATTATAGGCCCATTTCTATTTTACCAGTACTAAGTAAAGTGTTTGAAAAAATTATGCTCCATCAAATGCTTCAACACTTTAAAATAAATAGACTGCTTCACAGTCAGCAATTTGGTTTCACAGCCGGTAAATCAACTACTGACGCTGGTGTAGCTTTAATGAAACACATTTTTGACTGTTGGGAGAGGTCTCAGGATGCTATCGGTGTATTCTGTGACCTTTCAAAAGCATTTGATTGCGTTGATCATGAAACACTCTTGCTCAAACTAGAACATTACGGTATTAGATATGAAGCACTAAGCATGATGAAATCCTATCTAAATAATAGAATGCAAGTTGTTGAAATAAATGGTGTAAAGTCTAAGGGAACTAGTATTAAAATGGGTGTTCCTCAGGGCTCTATTCTAGGTCCTTTCTTATTTTTAGTTTACATAAACGATCTTCCTTATATGGTAGAAAAGATAGCTGACATAGTTCTGTTTGCTGATGATACTTCATTAGTATTCAAAGTCAATCGACATATTGATGATATGGACGAAGTAAATGGTGCTCTCTCTTATGTTTTGAAATGGTTTACTGCTAATAATATGCTACTAAATGCAAATAAAACTAAATGTATCAAATTTACTCTCCCCAATGTAAGGCCAGTAGATTCAAAAATCGTATTGGACAATAAACCTATCAATTTTGTTGACGAAACTGTATTTTTAGGTATCACATTAGATTCCAAGTTGCAATGGGGTGCTCATATTGTTAAATTGGCGAGTCGACTTAGTTCTGCCGCTTATGCGGTAAGAAGAATTAGACAATTAACAGACGTGGCAACGGCTAAACTTGTCTATTTTAGCTATTTCCATAGCATTATGTCGTATGGTATTTTGTTATGGGGCAAAGCAGCTGATATAAATACAATATTTAGTTCACAAAAGAGGGCCTGTCGCTCCATTTATGGTATGGGTTCCAGGGAGTCATTGCGAGAGTGTTTTAAGGAATCAAATATCCTCACCGTTGCTTCTCAATACATTTATGAAAATATCATCTATACCAGGAAAAATATAGACAGTTTCAAAAGAGTTAGTGATTGCACCAATAAAAGCTTACGTAACAATAACAAACTGATTTTACCTAAATGTCGTTTGGCTAAAGTTAGTAATTCGTTTTATGGAAATTGCGTAAGGTTTTACAATAAAATACCAGAGTCTGTTATAAATCTGCCAGAAAAAAGATTTAAATGTCAAATAAAACAGTTTCTTTGCAAAAAAGCTTACTATAAAATTGATGAATTCCTTAACGATAATAATGTTTTTATAGAAAAACTTTAAATCCATAGCACTGACAATATTATCTAATTACACTAATAATGAGTGCGTAGCGATTTCTATGTTGATTATCGCATGCCTCTTACTTGTTATACTGTAATTATTTATATAAAAAAAAAACATCTATTAAAAAGAGCAACACACAAGTTTCTTGCTCGTTCTTCTTGTGATAAATCTGCATTCCGAATGAGTGGTAGAATCAAAATATGACTATTCAAAAGTGCTTGTAATGAGTTTATTTGAATAAAGATTATTTCTATTTATTTCTATAAAGTGGTAAACATACTGCAATTCCCTTCTTCCTGTCAATATTTGAATCCGCACTCTGTGCCTGCACTACACAATACTTACATTTCTGTACAAGAAATGCGGAGATTGAGTGTATTCATTTGAGTACAGTCGACCACGCAATTTTAAAGTATTCTAGTCCCAAGCTAAGTACAGATTGTGTTATGGGTACTAGACAACTGATGTAAAAAATATATACATTATTTTGAAAATACATATACGTATATACGAGTACAACCAAGACCAATCTAAACAATTATACTAATCAATACAAATGTTTGTAGTATATGAGGAATTGAATCCGCGACCAGCGAATGTAAGCCGATGTCCTAAACCGTTAGACGATCGAGACCGTCAAATAAACAAAGTTGAAATCAAGCATTTTGAAGGCCAAGTGTTTGCTAATTTAATTCGACTTATTTCTCTAATACCTTTACAATGTTGGTCACATTATAATGCAATTTTTAGCAATATATAGATTGATTCAAGAGGAATATTTATATGTATAATACATATAAACACTTGTAAAGCCAGAGCGGGTAGCTAGTTGTAGTATAAAATGCATACTTATTACAGCAAGTACTGTACATGTATTATTAGACAAATAATAGTAACAATTTAGTGATTAACAATTTATTATGTTTATCTTACGTACAATAGTCGATACGCACTCTTCTCTTAACATTTTTTCAATGCCGTCCTACTAATGACAGCTTGTATCATTTGTCTTTTTACACTGACTTAATTATAGAACATAGATTATATAATATCAATATTACTACTACAGTACAAATCATGATTTGAAACTTTTAATTACTATCGTGTGGTTATTTTTCCAGCAGACTGTACCGTCGTTGGGCAGGTGCACGCTGAAGCGCATTCTACAAAATAGTTCAATTTAATTCTTATCCTTCCGAATCGGCTTACTCGCTTCACATGCAATGCTTTCAATGAATCTTCTTTCATATATATAATGCATCACTTTGTTGACAAATCTTTTCACATACGAGTAAGCACTTCAAAGTAAATGTTTATTGCAATATTCAAGTCCGGAAAAAGCTTAGTCGTTGCTAACAAGCTGATAGCAAGAGTTAAACGTCGCCTGTATACATATATTTATTTATTTATTAGCGTACAAAACCTGTTGTCTTATTATATTTTTTTATTGGGGAGTTTGGGTTATTTTCAGGTGCACTGTAATACTGAGACCTGTATAGATCTATTGAGCTCGACCTTATTCAAAGTTCGCTACTTAGACCCGTGAACGACAAGAATTGAAGAACATTGTTAGAAGCCATGGTTTTTATCTCCTCAGACTGTTTTAATCCTATTGTGTACTTAATATCTGAAGCAAAATAATTAGTATAAATTAGTGCTAGTTGGTGGTTTTTATTCGCACGTTTCGAATTGGAAATGTAAAATTACTTATCTAAAAGAGCAACATGCAAGATCTTGCTCGTTCTTCTTGTGATGAGACAGCCTCCGAATGAGCATTAGATTAAAATAATGATAACTATGACTATTCAAAAGTGCTTAAATTAAGTTTATTTGAATAAATAATTTTCTATTCTATTCTATTCAGGATCTAATGTATATTTTCCAAAGGAGATATTTTGTTTATATATGAGTGGGCTACAACCACATAGGATGTGTAGTGGCGTTTCCTGCTTGGAAAATCTGCAGATTGATGTTAATGAAGGCCTAATTTCGCCATCGCCTTATTCAGCTTGTAGTGTTGTCCTGTAATTTCACTCATTTTCCCACCTCACAACTTAAATATAATTTACAACGCAAACTGCTTAGCGGCTGAAATATGTAAAACTGAAATGCAGACGACATTACGCATGACAATGATATCATTTTTCAATCCTTGAAAAGTTATTATATCAGACCTAAGTATTAAATAACCTCTCCCTAATTATGTTTCATGATTGATAACGTACTTTTAATTTACAATCGAATAAAAATACATATAACGTAACCTCCTTAATAAGTAATATATTTTTATTGTGCTCAGGAAAAAAACAAAAAAGGAAATTTGCATTTCAAAGCAGAAAGAGTATTTCAAAAGGCAGTCTAATCACTACAAGCAATCTCGTTATTATAATAAGCATGGATAATATCGTCTTATAGAAACATTAATAGAAAATATAAAAAAAATTGAGAAATTACTTCTTTTAAAGTAGGTCGATCTACTTTCTTTGAATATATATTTTTATACACATAACGTCTAAATGCAAGTTTAAAAATATTGCTCAAGTTTTGTATATACACTGAAAATTATGATATCACTAATGGACAAATATAATTTGCAGTCTTTGTGCGGTGATAATGTTGTGTTTTTGCAAACTTTTTATTTACGGCCTCCATTATCACCTCGGGTTGAACAAATGACGTCATTAAATCGCCCCGACTGGGTACGTCACGTATAGAATCACTTCGTAATTCTTGAGGAATTTTATTTAGAAAGTGAGTAATACGCGCTGAAATGTAAGTAAATCACAAAAGTTGTTAAACTTACATTTGCTGAGTGGTCATTAAAGAAAAATTACATATAGGTACCTCTTTTTTAGAAGGCATTAAGAACTAGTGGTCTAGTACCCCAATCCTTAGACTTTAAAGACCGTGTGATCTGGTCGACATCAGTAACTTTTTATATTAATTTAAGTTTCAAACTAATTCTCCGGTGTTGAAAACACCTATACACACGAAGTCGAGACACTATTAAATTGTATTTAATCTAACACTCATTCGGAAACTAGAATAAGAAAATAACTTGCCTATCATTCTTTTAAACAAATGTTGTACTTTCCATTCTTGAAATTTTTAGTGAGTACAGTTAATGTAAATTTTGACTACAACATCGGCAAGGGTCAGCAACGCGCACGTGATGTGATACCCCTGTTTCAGGCGTCCATGGGCTATGGTAACCGTTTACCATCTGATGGGCCGTATCCTTGTTTGCCACCTACGTATTATAAATAAAAAAACACTACAAGTATAATTCTACTCAAGTATATTACTTATATGTACGGGCTCGACTGTCGACGACGATGACTGACGACGATGGTCGCGGATGCAATTCCTTGTATAGTACAAACATTTGTATTCAAGTGTATGACTATTTATTTATTGGTTGGTTTGGTCTGAGTATTTTATATTAATGTTGTGTATGTATTTCCATAAAAAATGTCTTTAAGTATTTATATCAGTTGTCTATCTCCCATAATACAAGCTCTGCTGGACTTAGGTCTAAATGGTGCTGTACATTTTCCTGGGATTATTATTAATAGTAACTTAGTAAATCGTGTACAGTAGTTGTAGCATCAAGATATATATTATATTCGCCAAGAGCATTGTAAATTTACAACAACGAAGTGCAGATGTGCGGTAACTTGATAAGTGGACAAAGTGGACTGTCAACCCCGCAAGGCTTATGGTCCCACTGTGACCAACGCAGGGAAGCAATAAATGTGGATTATGTGAGCATTAGACAAATATATTTTTGTAGCTAAGCTAAACACGATTGAGCACGACGTTTCTTATTTTTCTCACAATACTAAAAATCAATTGATTACAATTTCTAATGTAGGTAATTAATATAAATTTTTTTTTTTGCATAATACTTCTTTCTCAGTGCAAACAGATTATAACTAAATTAAAGCTTCTTTTAGAAAGAAGATAGCCTCTGTCCGTTTTCGTGATACAATATATTATTATGATAAGCACTTGAAAAGTTATCTAACAAACAGACAGATAAACACACAATTGTATTTATAATATTAGTATAAATTAGGTGAAAAAAGAGTTATGTCGATTAGAATCATTAAAATAAACGAGCAATGTATAATATAACGCATTAAAAAACTATAAAAAACTGCATTTTTAAATGTAAAATCTGCTTACGTACAGTTGTGTTGGAATGACAACAACAAGATGATGGTTCACCTCAAAGTTTGTCCGGTTCCTATAATTTCACTGATATAACACGCTTCATTTGATTTATTGACTCTAAATCGCAGTAATGTTCCCTAATAGGCAAGCACTTGACCAACAAAAGGGTAGGTTTAAAATTATGAATGAATGAACATACTTCAAGACATAGAGAATCAATATACGAGATGTCCATGTTTCGTAGAATTCAGAACTGATGACGAATAAAGATTTTTTCTACCAATTGAATAACTAGTACACAAATTGAAACTGAAGCGTAAAATAAGAATAAGAAATAAATTATTCTGTGTATTTAGTATTGTGAATAATTCAATCTTAACCCAACCTTATTTCTTTCAGTAAAAATCAGTCAATTGAAATAAAACAAACATTTTCGTGATACATGATATATAATAATGATTCGAGTAGAACTGACATGAAACTCTGCTTTTTTCAAATGAGAGAAATGTACAAATACATGATGATAATACACAATAATCTATATAATTATTATTATATTCATATTATTCTCTATAGAATAATATAGATTATAAATACAGATCAATATTTAAAACAGTGCGCAATCGATTACCACCAGCATAAGCAATTACATTTAAGTCAAACAAAAAACAAAACACCAGTCATTACCCAAACAGAATTAAAATTCGTTAATGATTATGACAGATCACAGTGCATGATGCATCTGACTGCTCCATCTGGAATAATAACCTCGTTTATTTATCTTATTCTATTTGAAACCAGAAGAACACATTACTTAGATTTTCCGCTATCATTTATCATATTTTCAGAGCTGTATAGTGTGCGGGGCTCTTCTGTGAATCGAAAGAATTATGGAAATGAATTGCGGCGAAGTAAGGTGTGAATGAAAAATAGTGGCCTAGTGGATTTTTTTATCTAAATCAAGAGTGAAAAATGGCCGAAAGAGAATATCTCTTTATTATTTATTGTTAATATACTACAATTAGTAATATAATTAATAGATAAGAGTTTTTGCTACACATCTAGTTATCAATACTAATATTATAAATGTGACAATATAAAACTGCAATATACCTATTTAAGTTTTTATGTATGTTGATGTTTTTATATTGAAATGGCTATTTCCTCTGACTTTCTGATTTTGTCTACTTTATTGATATAAAAGATCGCCTATGACTATTATTTTATAGTCGTATTATGTTAATATGTTTTAATTTGCCATCTATGTTATAGATAAATTAGGAGGATTGTTTTATTTTTATACATAAATAGCATATTGTGTAATAGAGTAAACTAAAAGGAACATGCCAGCACAATATCTTATTACCACCCACGAGATAAAAAGCTGTTTACGTGTGAAAAGGTAACAAATAAACAAACAATTATGGATAGTATAGAAATATTGCACTGTCCCCAATAAAATATAACGCGGCACCAAATGCTTGATCAGCAATGAGCATCACGCCATATCGCGTCATGCCTATAGTTACATTTCATTTTTATAGAATTATATAAATCAATCATATTCTGTTCTAACATCGAACTATAAGCATTGTAATTATTATTTTATATTAATAAATTTAAGTTAAGAAATAGGTTGGATTTTTTTTACAACCTCCGGCTGTAGAATCCATAATTGGCGCAGTACAGGATACTCATAAAAATATATATATATATATATTTGAGTATTCATTCTACGGGATTTCTACAGTGGAGTTATTCAAAAATTCGAAAGTGTATCAAGATCCGCCTGTACCGCTCTACGTTCGAGTAATATGCAGTAAGTACTTAGAATCTTTCTCAGTCCTTACTTCCCATACTTTAATATATTTTAATATTATTTTATATGTGTAATTTTAAGTATCCAAGATTTTTCATCCTAGAGAATCACGGAATATTAGGATAGGTAGTAGTAAGTCAAGTAACAGTAGAATAAATATTTTAGACCAACATAGAAATTTACATATAGAAATGAATAGCAGCGACATCGATACCATATATAAGTCCCTTAGGTTAACATCGACGGCAATCCACATATTTTAACAAGATTTATTAATATTTGTGACCAGTTAGTTTTAACACACTGTAATACTGAACCGGGCAATGAACTAGCTAATTTAGCGTTATTTAACGGAATCTTAAATAAGATTGCGGGACAAGCTGCTAGACTTATTAATTCTAACGGGTTACCAGAAAATTGGCAGGGTATTAGGAGTGCATTAATCAATAATTTCGCCGATCATCGATTAATTAAAAAATATATATGATGAAACAGCTTTATATAGTGACTTATCTGTACAGACGCAAGGTTCTAGCACCCCCCAGGAATTCTACGAGCGTTGTCAAAATTTATACAGCACCTTAATGACATACATATCACTTCACGAATCAATTCAAACAACTATAAGGCTAAACGCGCGCTTTATAAAAAGCTTACTCTTCAAGCGTACTTACGTGGTTTAAAAGACCCCTTGGGTTACAGGATACGCTGTATGCGCCCTGAAACCATAGAAAGAGCCCTTGAATTTGTTCAAGAGGAGCTCAATACCTTATATATGCAACAGCGCTATGAAAATACCGTACAAAAAAAGGATTGGCAACAAGCTCATAATTCGCATAACTTACCCCTAAATAACTTTATACCGAAATCCATTCCTTTCAATATGCCGGGACCGTCTAGACAACAGGGTTTCAATACACGGCAATCTACAACTCAACCGCAACCAAACCAAGGGTGGAAACATAATGTACCACCACACGGATTGCCACCACGAGGTCCCACTCGTACTCAACAAATTATGCGCGCACCCCCACCAAACTATAACCCTCAAAGTAACGTCTTCCGTCTTCCTAACAGGCAGCCGCCTCAACAGTTTAATTTTAACAACTCGCCGCGCCCAATGAGTGGTGTTAGCACGTATGTCCCTAAAGTTTTACCTCCTTATGGACATGACTGGCGAAAATTCGGGAACCCGCCGCCTAGTAACTATTTTAAAACACGCGAAGCGTTTCAACGAATTTTATCCCGCATATACCGATAATTATAGTGACATTTATTATTATCCGGAATACGAATATGAAAACTGTTATAATTACGACCAATATAATGATTATTACTTTAACACCGAACAAGATTTCAATACCGATATGCCGGTAGTGGAAGAGGTTGAACAAGCATCAAATGTGCAGGACAATTCAAATTTTCAGGAAGCTATAACATCAGAAAAACCAAAATAGAGTTAAATTTCCATATACAAAGACAATTAGGGTATATTCAGATTAGTAATCCACCTCTTAAATTTTTAATTGATACGGGAGCAAATCAATCTTTCATCAGTCCAGAAGCTGTACAAAAGTATTTCAGTCACATTCCTCTTAATTACGAACCATTTGAAGTAACAAATGTACATGCTACCAGTAAAAATGATTACTCTATTAACTTGCCTTGTTTCCCAGAATTTAACGAAAATGATAATATAAAATTTTTCATATACAAATTTCACCATTATTTCGATGGATTATTAGGCTTTGATTTGCTTGACATATGGGATTCAAATATTGATTTAAAAATAAATTACTAATCACTCGTAATACGCAGATACCTATACAGATGTATGATTCACGTAACGTAAATCTCTATGAAGAGATTATACCAGCAAACTCTTCAAAATTAGTTAGATTACCAGTAAATACCAAGGATGGCGATGTACTAATTGAAAATCAAATTATTTGTAACTGTTTAATTTCCGATTGCGTAACAAAAGTAGTTAATAATAGAGCTTGGGTCGAGTTAAGTAACACTACGCGTAATGATATTGTCTTTTCAATGGATCGACCAATTGAAGCTGAAATATTTAACCATGAATGTGAAAATACTGAAACTTTATCTGATCGTGCTAAAGACGTATTATCTCGCCTCCGTACAGATCACTTAAATGAGGAAGAAAGAATTAATTTACAACAATTATGTGCAAACTATGCTGATGTGTTTTATCTTGAGGGCGAACCACTTACATTCACCAACAAGATCAAACATAAGATAAAAACTACAGATGAAGTTCCAGTACACACAAAAAGTTATAGATATCCATATGTTCATCGACAAGAGGTTAGAGACCAGATTCATAAGATGCTTGAACAAAATATCATAAGACCATCTGACTCTGCATGGTGTTCACCGATTTGGATAGTACCCAAAAAGGCGGATGCATCAGGGAAAGTCAAGTGGCGTCTTGTCGTTGATTTTAGAAAGGTTAATGAGAAAACGATTGATGACAAATACCCCATACCTAATATAACAGATGTTTTAGACAAACTTGGAAGGTGTCAGTACTTCACTACTTTAGATTTAGCTAGTGGATTCTATCAGGTAGAAATGAGTTCAGAGGATATTCACAAAACTGCTTTTAATGTAGAGAACGGTCATTACGAATTTTTAAGAATGCCAATGGGTCTTAAAAATTCACCATCAACTTTTCAACGAGTTATGGATAACTTGTTGAAAGACCTTCAAAATGACATATGTCTCGTATATTTAGATGACATAATAGTATACAGTACCTCACTACAGGAACATATCCTAAATTTAGAAAAAGTATTCACTAAATTAAGAGAATCCAACTTTAAGATACAAATGGATAAGTCTGAATTTTTAAAATTAGAGACTGAGTTTTTGGGACATGTTATATGTAGTGAAGGAGTGAAGCCTAACCCTAATAAAATCCACGCTATTGAGAATTACCCCTTACCTAAAACTACAACTGAAATCAAACGTTTTCTTGGCCTTCTAGGATATTATAGAAAATTCATACCAGATTTCGCACGCCTCACTAAACCGTTAACTCAATGTCTAAAAAAGGGTTCAAAAATAACATTAGATCAGACTTATATTAACTGTTTTAATCATTGTAAGAAACTATTAACTAATGATCCTATTTTACAATATCCAAATTTTGATAAAGAGTTTTTGTTAACAACCGACGCATCTAACGTCGCTATCGGTGCAGTATTATCTCAAGGACAAATAGGTTCTGACAAACCTATTGCATATGCGTCCAGAACACTCAATTCTAGCGAGCTTAATTATAGCACTATTGAGAAAGAACTTTTAGCTATAGTTTGGGCAACAAAGTATTTTAGACCATACTTGTTTGGCAGGAAATTCAAAATTATAACGGATCATAAACCACTCCAGTGGGTTATGAGTCTCAAAGAGCCCAATTCGCGTCTTACCAGATGGCGATTAAAATTGAGTGAGTACGATTTTACAGTAGTTTACAAACAAGGTAAACAGAATACAAACGCCGATGCGCTTTCACGAATTGAAGTGCATAACGACGAACTTATGTCTATTATAGTTAATCCCTCTGATAATGCACCAACCGTAGACGAATCAAGAACATTAACCGTCGCGGATGTTACAAGTAATTCTAATACTGTTACTGTGCATACTGACAACGAAAATCCAATTTTAGAAATACCGATAACAGACGAACCATTAAATAAATTCACGAAACAGTTAATTCTAAACATCGTAGGCGATATTAAAGGCAGACCGATTTTAACAAAACCTTTCGATACTCATACACGTATATCAATACAAATATCTAAATCTAATCTCGAAGAAGACATCATTAATGCTATAAAAGAATATGTTCATCCAAAAATTAAGACAGGTTTACTTATAAATCCATTTCTAGATATGTACACTATAGTACCTATTATACAAAAAACATTTAAAAATTCATCTATGAATATTTTATTAACAAAAAAAGAAGTTGAAAATGTACGAGAATATCTGAGGCAACAGGAGATCATTAATAAGTACCATGATGGAAAGACGAATCACCGTGGCATTAACGAATGTCATTTAGCTCTATCTCATAAGTATTATTGGCCGAAAATGCGTGAACAGATTACTAAATTTATTAACGAATGCACAGTTTGTGGTCAAGCAAAATATGACCGCAATCCCATCAAACAACAGTTCAGAATTGTTCCACCAGGCACAAGACCATTAGAATTAGTTCATTTAGATTTATTAACTATACAGAGTGAGAAATTTCTAACTATAGTAGATGCTTTTTCTAAGTATGCGCAAGCTTACCACTTAAGGGATGGCACAGCCATCAGTGTCGTGCAAGGGTTGTTAAACTTTTGTACACATCATGGCGTACCTCTAACCATAGTTACTGATAATGGACCGGAATTCACCAACCAACTTATATCAGAATTCGTCAGGGTTCATAAAATTCAACACCACAGAATAGCTCCTCATACACCGAATGAGAATGGTATCGTAGAAAGATTCCATTCAACTATTCTAGAGCACCTTCGTATATTAAAAATAAATAATAAATCTGAATCGGTAATAAATCTTATGCCATATGCCCTTCTGGCTTACAATAGTAGTATACATAGTTTTACAAAGTGTAAACCGATTGAAATTATAACTGGCCATTTTGATCCTCGAGATCCATTTGATATAGATCTCTCAACTCATTTATTACAGCAATATATGAATAACCATAAAGATAAAATGAAATTAGTATATAACTCAGTTCATGAACTCTGTAATTCCTCCCGTCAAAATATTACTGAAAATCATAATAAGGATCGTGAAACTGAACTTCAGTATTCACCAGAACAACAGATTTTTGTAAAAAATCCTTTTGCTTCCCGACAAAAGTTAGTGCCCCGTTACACACAAGACGTTGTAATGGCAGACCTTCCTATACATATTTATACTAAGAAAAAACGTGGTCCTGTAGCTAAATCTAGATTAAAAAAAGTCCCTAAAAGCGCCCAATTGTTTCAGGACGATCATCCTGGTCAATAAGTAAAAAGTATAACGAGGTCAAAATAAAATCTCTCCAAGATTTTACAGAAATGAAAATAAAATAGTCATCTGAATTTAATATTTGAACCTCACATGAATTACTTGAAAAGTAAGCTTAGCAACGTATTAGTTTATCGAAAAGAGGACTCGTTGGACAGGTAATGCTATCAGTATTCACTATAACGAGGTAATAAAATCTCTCCAAGATAATGAAAATAAAATAGTATCTGAAAATGCACATGTTATAAAGATTGGATAGTATTCTAAAATCATTAATATAGTAACAAATCAGAATAAGATAGACATTTTAGTAGGTAAGATAAAAGAAACGAAGCCACAAGAGACTATGATTTAGTAAAATATGCCCATTTATCTCAAATTATAGATATAGTAAGCGATAACTATAATTAACTATAATAGCTTTTATAAAAACTTCTACTATGCACCATTCTGTTTTAGATTCGTATACAATCCGCACTATGATTAATAACTTAACTACTATATATGGTACAGATAAAGTAGTAATAGATTTAGTACTAGAGAAATATATGGTATAATTAAGTTAGGTTCATATTATATAGATAATAAAATAATATATAAAGTTCCCATCATCTATCCTTTTACGTATGATATGTATAAATTATGTATAATATCCAATAATCACCACGAGATCTTATCACCACCCCATCCGTTCCTTGTTCTTCATGAGAAAGATTTTAAATACATAGAGACAGAATGTCCGAAGACGAGCAGATGGTACTTATGCGGCGCACCCAGCAATATGCAGAATCAATCACCCCAAGAGGCTCATCACCACGCAGCAGCGGGACCGCACATGCAACCCCATTACTGTTTCACTAACAAAATTAGCTTACGAGAAACTCAACAATAGGCACTACAGTGTGAGTTTTCCAACTCCAACGAAAAGACATTTATCCTGCGGACAAGACCTTTACAAAACCCTGAAACCCGCATTCATATATCGATCAAACTGGATCACCTGCATGAAACAAATATGAGAAATGTCAATAGCACCTCCATTGACACTGCAGACAGAAAATAACAGCGGTATATATCATACGACTATACCGATATATGCAATACTAGTAAGTGCTTGCGTACTTGCTTGTGGCATTACATATTATAAATTCCGCATAAAATACCTCAACACCAGGCAAGCTCATCCAGTCAACCATATGGAAATGGAAGGAATCTACACTGTTCCTGAAACAAGGAGAGTTAACCCAGAGCAACCCCCAGCTCAATTTACGACAAACGTCTTCAATAGTCGCTGTTCTACGAGGGGAGGTGTTACGCAAGCCTAGTATAGAAGGACTGCTGCATTTGCACTGTCCCCAATAAACATTGCACGCGGCACCAAATGCTTGATCAGCAATGAGCATCACGCCATATCGCGTCATGCCTATAGTTACATTTCATTTTTATAGAATTATATAAATCAATCATATTCTGTTCTAACATCGAACTATAAGCATTGTAATTATTATTTTATATTAATAAATTTAAGTTAAGAAAAAGGTTGGATTTTTTTACAACCTCCGGCTGTAGAATCCATAATTTACTATCCATAATTATTTGTTTATTTGTTACCTAATAAACAAACAGTTATGGATATATATATATATATTACTCTAACTAATATTATAAACTTGAAAGTTTGTGAGTATGGATGAATAGATGTTTGTTACTCTTTCATACAAAAACTACTGAACATAATTTGATCACACCTTTCAGTAATATAGCTTATTCATCAAAATAACACATAGTATAATTTTAAAATATAGGTATTATGTAAATTGAACGAAATGACAAATGTCAAGTGTGATGTAGACGTAGTTACGCGGGTAGGTCGTAGTCTTTATAAAATTTTATATACGAAAATGAATTTCAATAGTATTTTTTTTTTCTAGATAATAATAATAAGTAAATGAATACAAAGGGGATTGTTACATCTGTTTATTAAAAAAGGCGTGAAAGTTCCTTAACATCTATATATATAAAAGAAAGTCGTGTTAGTTACTCCACTTATAACTCAAGAACGGCTGAACCGATTTAGCTGAAAATTGGCAGGGAGGTAGTTTAGAGTCTGGAGAAGGACATAGGACTTTTTATCCCGTTCGACAGCATTCCCGTGTGACTTGACATGAAACGTCAGTCACTATAAAACGTGGTATAACAAAAAAGAATCAGACTTGGAATAACAAAACGCAAATGACAGCTATGTAATTGACGTATAATGACAGCAATGTAATGACGTATGGATGACAATTTTATATTTGTAAGAAATCAATAATAAAACTATTTCTATTAAATAAATAATTAACAATTATAATGTAATGATAGTGCCATTGCCCATTCGTACTAATGAAGATGAAGCCACCAACTATACAAATGAATTTTTAAACTCTTTGGACGTGCTTGGCTTACCACCCCATAATTTACGCCTAAAGGTTGGCTCCGTAGTAATCATGCTTCGAAACATAAACCAACCAAAACTGTGCAACAGTACGCGTTTGGTGGTTAGAAAATTGATGAACAATGTAATTTACGCTACGATAATGATAGGAAAATTCAAAGGTGAGGAAGTTCTCATTCCGAAGATACCGATGATCCCAACCGATATGCCGTTTGAATTTAAAAGACTTATTTCCGATATATATGACCATCAACAAATCACAAGGCCAATCCTTAAAAGTTTGTGGTTTAAATCTATAACATTCATGTTTTTCCCATGGTCAATTATACGTTGCATGTCACGGGTCGGAAGACCATCTGCGTTGTCTGTTTTTGCGCCTGATAATAAAACAAAAAATGTCGTGTATCACAAGGTACTTAAACGAAGAGCAACCTATGTACTAAAATACAGAAATAATTATGAATGATTAATGTAGGTATTTAATTTTGTTTGTATTTTTTCCAATTAAAAAAAAAATCTGCTTATTTATTGCCATTAAGGCGGAACAAAGTTCGCCGGGTCAGCTAGTTTATATTAAATGACAAGTAATTTCGTGTCCGTGGAAAATACCCATTTTTACTATTATAAAAAATTCATTTGGTCTGAGTGCTTATTATTTAAGTATTATTTATATTCAATTGTGCCTTATTTTTCGTTCAATCAAGTACTGCTTTTTTTTTGTTATCGTCTTACCATGTCGACCATTACGATTAATTAAAAAATATATTGATACACTCTCGGACTTATTCTCAGATTAATAATTTCATTAATTATAGCGTATTAAATTTTACTGATATACCTACTTTAATTTTAAATTTCGAACTAGAAACGTCTAGCGACGGCCCTGAGACTTTACACAGTTGCAATTATATTAAAAAAAAAGGATATTAATAAAAATACTGCTTAATAGTCTTAACATCTGTGTCTATGAAATCACCAATGTCTAGAAAACTATTCAATACAACTAGATTTGTAGCTACACGTTTAATTTTCATATAAATCGAGATTGTCTATGTTACTTACGTTGTCTATGCCTATGGAGACATTATCACTCGTTAAGACATGTTAATACTACTTGTATCAGAAATAGCACTCACTACTTTAGTTGTCAGACCGAAACATAGTAATGCACTTATTGTTGCTTACAATAGAGTAGGTAAGATGAATACCCACTGAAGTTTGATCAAACTTTTAGTATCAGTTGATTTCAGCGCTATATTGGAGTTTCTATTACGTCAGTAAATGGAATTAATAAGTACCTACCGTGACTAAAATACAAGTGTCCAAATTATTTTAATACAAGTAACCCTCCCCGGTGTTGCGCGGTGCTCATAACTTTGACAGTTTTGTATATTTTAATATAATATATAACCAATGTCACAGTACACGCAGGTTACTTATCCATTCGGCCCTGAAAGGTGCATCTTTAACAGTGCCCAATTAACAATTATTACAATAATCTCAGGGCAATTCACACAGCGCTATCTAGACTCAAGTCAAGCTAGCTAAAGCTTGTGTTACGTGTGTTATACTACTATAACTGATGCAAATACATAGATATGTATTTTTTTCATAAATATATACATATTGTATACAGAAAACACCCAACACCCAAACCGATAGAAATAATCATACTCATGAATACAAAATGTTTGTGCCGTGCGAGGAATTGAACCTACGACCATCGCAAATAAGGCGGTGTGCTAGGCCACTAGACCACCGAGGCCGACAATAATAATATATATGTATAACAAAAATTTATAGAAGACAGCATTCCATGGCGTTATTATTTCACCTTCTTTATATTTAATTAAAAATATATTATTTTAAGTAAAACCGGCTGAAGCCTCAAAGCGGCTGAAATAGGTGAGACTGAAATTTCTACAAAATCTATCTTGGTCAAGTAGATAAGATATACTTATACAAGACAAGTTATACAGAAACTTTTTATAAAATTCTAAATTATTCATCCACATAATATGTGGATTTGAAAATAAACAGAACCTTAAAAAAACATGTACTTTATGTTTAAATTTGTGGAGAAATAAATAAATATCCACACATTCATTCATATAAAAGCATCAATTTCACATTATCAGATCTGAAATTTAACTTCGTTTATAAAACCTAAATTCAGTCAGACACTAGTTACCACGTTTTATCGACCACCAGGCTAGCCCAGACTGCTAAATAATTTGTTATTCTAAGCCTACCCTTCTTAAGCATCTGCATCAATCAACTTGATTTCATCCATGTCGAGTTGTAGAAGCTAAGTGTTAGCGGTACAATTAACTCTTCGTCTTACTTAGCCTAATTATATAAGCTGTGTGCTAAAATATATACTAGCTGTGCCCCCGACTTCGACCGCATTTATTAATGACCAAATAAAGAAAAAAAAATCAATAATCTAACTTAAATAGCTAAAACAAAAAGTTTCATTGTTCTAGTTATATCTTTCATCTCCCCTTTCAATCCCTTTCAACCCCTTTCAACCCTTCTACTTTATATGCATTTAAACAACAGCTTAAAAAAGAAGTTTCAAGCATCTAGCTTTAAAAATGACGATACTTCCACACCAACTTTTATCTCCTTTTTCAACCCCTTACTACTTTTTGTTGTATTAAAATGTAGCCTATGTCCTTTCTCAGGGTCAAGACTATATCATGTGTACCAAATTAGTAGTTTTGGCGTGAAAGTGAGATAGACAGACAGACAGGTAGACTGATGATACTGAGACTGGAAATAACTATGTCTCTTCGCATTTATAATATTAATAATAAGGATGCTGTGGACACGGACGAATAACAACAAAAAAATAAAAAAAACCTCCAAGAATTAACTTGACCAGTTAAAATAGAATTATAATCAACTTCATAAACATGATTATAATTAATTAATTCTTAAGTATATATTAAGATTTATCATAATTAAACTCTTTTTATGTAATGTGTACATAATTATGTACACATTACATAAAAAGAGTTTAATTATTTTCTCATACAATTTTTCATCGCCCATACGCGCATTCAAATTTGATTCGCAACAAAAATAGCCTATGTTCCTAGATTAGCTATAATCTATATACCAAAAATATATTCAAATTGATTCACATATAGACAATTCGATAACAGACAGATAGACAAATTATATATAAATTTTCTTTTCTCAACGAACAGACTGATTTATTAACGAATCTAGTAGTTGGTCGTCTCTTTAAGAAAATGCCGCATGGAATATTATTAATAACGGATATTACTCAGTGGCTTAGTGCAAACAATAGCAGTTACTCGGTCACTTTATACCTACTCCTAGTGAGGCTTGAAAGTCTTCTTCATCATTATTAACTGTCTCTATGACTATAGATATCGCGGGGAGAGAATTGTTAGTAATGCTGGCAATGTACCATTTCGACCTCAGGTTGACCTCCACACTGTTCTCCTGGAGGCCATCTTGGTTAGTTTCTAATAAATGCAACTGTATATGCTCGGGGTTCTTAAATTCATAATCACCCATCACTGGTACCCGACCAGTATAGTACATTGTTACACAAGTTGTTAATACATATTCTATGATTCTAAAATAACAAATGTGTTTTAATTTACTAAGGTAAACTTTGTAAGAATTCGTCAATTCAGATAGCTAGGTCTCGATTACGCGTTATTCGCCGCTACAAAGTATTGTAAGCTATGTATGAAGGGCTCAACTTTCATATCTGAATATGCCATTAAATACTATAATAAGGTACACAGATATGGCAACTTCGTTATCGTGAATGGAATTCCAAGGGGGTATAAAATGTGTCACACGACATTATTATATATTCATGTTGATTATGTATATAGGGGATGGCAGCCACTTAATATCAAATCCATCAGCTACCGAATTCCATTCTAATAACAAAAAAAACTATCAACCAATTACAATATCGTACCAAAAAGCGAAGTTAAGATTAGAAGCGTACTTTTAATAATTAACCTTTGGAATGAACAACATCTCTCGAATGCTGTTACTTAATCATAAATGAAAATTTTCGTAAATGAATATATAATTAATGGAGGCCACTCTGGCAACTATCCCATTTAATTCCTAACGAATTCACCAAGATGGGCTAACTTCATCCTCATCTTTCCCTATCAGCTTTCACTGGCGTTCCGCCAGCGCATACTATGTACAGGCGGGTGCATCATATATCCATTAAAAGGTGTCATGCGAATACAATCGTATAGTCTAGAGAACAACGTAATGATCGATATATTTATACCTGTTTCGTATTCCGAACTCTGTATAAAAGTTTGTAACACCCTCTTACTTCCCAGAGTAATGATCGTTCGGCAATACTGGCCACTAAGAAACCCATTTTGTCGTTGAAATTTAGAAAATGTTATTATTTTCAAAAAGAGGAAATGACGAGATAATGAAAACAGGACGCCCAATATTTTTTGGCTATGCAATAATTGTTGAAAAGTATAATTATTATGGGCAAAATTTATAAAATAATCTATTGTAGCATTACTAGGAATAAAATAATTTTGATACGAAACTGTGATGCTAATTATTCTTAATAGATAGACAAACAAATAAAATAACTAACACAAATAATTAATTTATAAATTTTATTCGTCTCTCTATTCATTTATCTAATTTTTAGTATTGAATATACTACTACAACACATTCTCGGTGATGCAGCGGATTAAAACATCGTCTTACTTCTGATGGTACTACTTACCTACCATATGTATTTATAAAAACAAATTAAGTATTTCTGTCAACTATTTAATAAACAAAACACAAGCTCTGTTTAGCTTGGAACTAGATTGCGCTGTGAAAATTGTCTTAGGTTATTAGTATTATTTATTATCATTCTGTATATATATATATATATATATGTACCCTGTACATATCTAGAGATAGTACAAAGTAATCCCTTGACAGTATTCTAAAGGGGTTAATGATGCTATACCATGTTTGAAAACAGTTCGCACGCAACATGTTGGTGAAGGGACAGCGGTCGACTGCTCGAACCTTTTATCAATTTGTCATTAGAGATCCTGTACTTAGCGCTTCGGATTCATCCCTTTCTTATTAAGCAAACAATTGATACAGATTTATTATTGCAAAGTTTTATACTTAAAAAACATCACAGACGTGACACTTTATAGCAATATCTAAAGAAATTGCTAGAGTGAATAAGAAAAATATCTTGTTGTAATTTAATCACCTTAATAACTATTTTTTTAGAATTCAGTCGAGATTTCAGACTAGTTACTAATACCATGTTACACAGGCGTTTTTATTTTAAACTTTCGATTAAGTTGGACCTAATATATATTATATATTCTTCTAATTGGCTCTATTTCCTTCTAATTAGATCTTGAAAATAAAATTAGTATTTTAAATATATTGTATAAATTGAATAGGGAATAATTTGTAAATTTTGACCTTTATATTTGATACTTTCTGACTTTAAAATTAATTATATATAATTTACAGAAATAGTAGAACTTGGAACTATATTTTAATTTATATGACAAACCATATTATGTGCAGTATATAGACATTTTCATATATGTATAGTCACACAACTTAAAGAAATTATGAAATTGCCATATATTTACATATAGGTTCCATGTAAAAGCAATGTTTGAAAATTGAAAATTACTAAAAATGAACCAGTTTTCTTGCCAGTTCTCCTCAACTAAAGAAGGTAGTCGAAATGGTCAGCAGGGATATTGATAAAATAATTATGTGCATAAGAGACCGTATGGTTCTATATTAATATAATAATTTGCAGTTTTAATTCAGTTTGTGTACAAAACCTATTATTCACTATATGTAAGATATTTCATCGTAGTACTAACCTACAATGTTAACGTACGTAATGTAGTAGAAGAGCCGATAAAAAGTCTTGCAGAAAATAAATCTACACTAATATTACAAGCGACAGTCTATTTTATTTTATTTAGTAATTTTGTACGTATGTAATAAATATTTTATTTGGAAAATTCACCACTGGAATAGTGTAATATTTCAGATATATATACGTAAAATATAATGCATATTATGTGTTATCGATGCATATCTATATACGAGATTAAGTATGTACATTGGAATACATTTTTTAGAAAATCTGAAATGAAATACAAAGAATTGAAGAAACTTTTCTATACAAATTTCGTAAAAAAAATCTATAATGCCAGTCATTTAAAGTTTTGTAAATTTATGTACCATTATTAAGCACAGGAATAAATACTGTGGAGAAAACTTGAAGGATTTTATCTACTGTTACATGAATGCGGAATTCTGTAAATGTTATTCGAGAAAAACCGATGCCTCTGAATTCTGATGAATTTTTATTCGTTTCCTTTACCCAATGCTTAGATCCTGTGTATAATTTCCGCTATCGTGGAAACTCATTAACATATAAAAAAGCCTTTACTATTCTATTTACTTAACAAAAGATTTGTATCACTGATCACAATTTTTGTTGAAAAGCGACAAGATCAACTTGAACTTAAGTACGTGGAGTTGTGATAAATGACATTTATAGGAGGAAGAGGAGTATTAGTAATGGTGCCAACCATTGCTTGCAATGTACTATGTAAGTATTACATGCGTAAGAACTAATAAAAATAAAACTAGATTTCCTAAAATGTTATCGGAACATTTTTTTTTAATTCGAGTTATAGACCATCAGTCAAATCTGTAAAAAAATAATCACTATATTGTAAACATCTTATTTTGATAGGTAATAAAAATCCGATGTTTTTGTCTTAAAATTCCATAGCAACATTTTATTTTCAATCTTCCCGTCCACTTCCCCTCTATCAAAATAATTATGCAAATAAGATTGTCAGCATATTGAAGAAAACCTCGTTTTGAATAATTTATGGTAAATAGAGCAAAGATAATAGATTTAACTTATGAACCATTACTAAATTTGACCATGTCGTTTTTTATTTATGATTGCTTATTTTTCTTTAAGTTTTACCCAACATACTAGTTTTAACTGCGACTCCTATCGCCTTATAGTATATTCGGCTTACAGACATACACATTACATGTTACCTTTATTCGCTTTTCGGTAATTTTAATACTTACATATGATTGCATCTGCCAAACATAACGCTTCAATGAATATTGTAATATACTAAAGCTGTAAAAATTTTCAGGGGTATCTCGACTTCCTATTTCTAGTTTTATGTATTACTATGAAGATTCCGTCATCAATTTAACTTTAGTGATAATGTTATTTATGTAGTATAAATATAAAATATCTACTCCGATCTAGGAGAATATATATCCTCTATACATAAATAAATCAGTCGGAATACTCGTTTTGAATTTATATATTGAAGACGTCGCTGTTTACAGATGTATCAACTTGTTGTGTCTACTTAGGATAATTAGCTAGAATGAATATTACATTCTATTTATAATTACGCCAATTAGTATCAAAAGAAACTCAAATTGAAGTAATAATAAGAGAACGATTCAATTACGAAATACGTACTTACATTGAAAAAAAATCATTTTTTTTAATACTTGTATTATATGCATAGTTTGAAAAGATGGAGAGTAATGTTGGACTTATCTCTGATTTTTTGTTATACCTGTCCACCATAAACCAAGTGACATTCGCCTATAAACATGAAATGAACCAAGTAAATAACATCTTTGATACCCCTCTTACGTGGCAATTTCGACAGACTAAGGTGGAATGAAATGCATCTTATAAAATATTCAGAGTACTAAGTTCTCCTTAATATTAAACTACGTAGCGCTGAGTCATATGTCGACGGGTTCCTCTAATTTCTACTACCGAAAACCGTAAATTTCGCTTGCACAAATCTCTTTAAACAAATTATTTTCAAAGTTTTGTCTTAATCCATGTCATTTAGGCAATATAAACTATTTACTTATGAAATCATTTCAATGAGTTACTAAACTCTATTATTATAAGTGTATAGCGCACACGGCAGATATCATCCTGCTTAAAAAACAGAGCTTACAATTCAATTGTTTTTACAAACAATCCAGTAAACTATTTAAATATACAGACAAAGTATCATTCAAATCAGTCCAGTAATTTAGGAGGACTTAAATGTCAAATACACGTACAAAACTATGTATATTAATATATAGATAAAGCAGCCTACGCAACTTAATGGAGTTCATTGCTCCGTCTAGCTTGTGTCTGCTTAAATTTGTTGGTACTGCCCACGTGATAATTGTAATACTATACTCAGGCTTTGTTAAAGGAAAAAAGAAATATATGTATACTTAGGAGAACTCTTAATGAACAATTGACAAATGTGACAATGTTTTGTTTAAAAGCGCCATTGTGTATTATGATTATTTAATATCTGGACGTTTATTTCTTACTATCTTTAGCATGTATATATATATATATATATATATATATTTCATGACACAGATAACAGATTACATATACCTACATTAATAATAAAATTTAGAGACATTGTGGACAAAGGTGGACTTACATATTGTGGATAGCGAATATGTTACCAGAGGTAGACTGTAAAATCATCTGCATGAGTACCTGATTCTCACCTATTTCAGCCGCCAAGCTGCTTTTGTAAACTGTATTTCCATTGTAGGGTGCAATTAGGCAGTGAAATTACAAAATACGAGACATGGCATCTTAGTTCTCTGGTTTAGCAACGTATGAATGATATCACGGGTGTCATGATAACGTGATACCCGTAGTGTTGTTCATGCATGTATGTACGCGACTATTACCGCTCGCCATCAGGTAGGTCGTTAGCTTGTTTTCATTTCCAATTCATCATTCACTTTCATCATCACTTTCCATGATCATCATGCTCTTTAAATGTTGATACGACACGGATGATAACAAATGTTGATTTTGTCTTTAATTAGCATTTCCAATGGCATAAATAAATAAAATTGCTGCGAATTATAAAAATAAACTTTAGGTCTTGTTATATAATTTTAGAACAATTTAACAAAACATTAATTGGTGGTATCTCACGCGAGCACACAGTGTTCGAAAAGTTTTGTAAAGTACACAAATTGCGAATTAATTTTATTTAGTCCCATGTCACGCGGAACGCGGGTTGACTCACTTCTGACGTGAATAGAAGAATATTCATGGAAGGCAAATTAACTTATCTCATGATATTTTCATTATTTTATCATTATTCAGAATTACTTTTTATACAGCGTTCTTCTTAACAGTCTATCGTCATTAACAGGAGCTTGAAAAAGTACATCACAGGCGGAAAAACATAGTCTTCTTATTAATAGTATTATTATGTATTCATATACACACTTACTCTATCACAATATTCCAAGCTCATTTTTCTTATTCCCTACTTTATACCCCTATTATCATAAATCCCCATATGTTATTACAAGCAGTTGACCACACCTCTCCCCGAGCTGAACCCCGTACCATTGTAATTTTAGAAAATATCTTATAATATATAATAATTCGTCAAATTTTAAATTTCGAATCTCAATCTGTCATGTTCATATTTACTTAGGCAAGTAAAAAACAAATGTTTTTCTGTATAGTTTATAATATGTTAATATACAAAATGTTTAACATATTCGTATAATTTACAGATATAGCAATATTATTCTAATTGTACTTTTTATTTATGTAACTTATAAGGATGAGTAGAAATACTCGTAAACTTACATATATTAGTTAGTACCACAGATAACAGAAACTACTAGTTATTTATTTTCACATATTGCACAATTATACTTAATATGAGGTTCCGATCAATTATGTAGAGATGTAGGTATTCTAAGAAGAAAAAAAACCTATTTTAGAACCTAAACAAGTTATTCTATGTTAATAGTTCATAACGAACATACATAGAATAACATGTTTAAGTTCTAAAACAGGCTTTTCTTCTTAGTATCTCTACATAACATGAATTAGCAGTCTCTGAGTAGGATATTTTTTAAATCTACATAAAGAAAGTGCTTAAGTAACCATTTGACGTCTACTAAGTTGTTATACTTAAAATGCAAAAAACTATTTGTATGCTAAGTACTATTCAATGTATTTTACAAAGGAATTTATAAAAAATATCTTTAAATTTTATTTATAGTCTAAGACTATTTATATACTAGATGGTTCTGTCATATATTCAAAATCATTTAATCATGTATATCTCAGGATTACATTAGCCGATCAGTTAGCTCCTACGGTAAAAAGGTGTTTCTAATTCCCTCAATTTACATGTTTCGCCATTTTGCTAAAAATGTAACTTTGCAAATTTTGCCGTTAGTGCTCTGTATTTAGGCGTCACGGATTTTAAGTGCTTTCGACGCAATTAGGACGGGCCGCTTCGACACGGCCATTAAACGAAAATACCTTTACTAATAATGAATTGTATTTTGAAGGAAACGAATTCAGTAAATGGAGTCAAAGGTCTTCTATCGTCAAAAATATAGTATAACATATATGTAACCTACTGTGTCATGAGTCTATTCTATTCTAACTATCCCATAAATATCCCTAACATTCTAGTCTATCCCAATATACGTTATATTGGGAAGTTTCAGAAATGATACGTCGATGCAGCAGTACTTTTAATTTATTCCTTTTTCAAATTACACTCCAAATAAATTGCGTCGCTGTACATTCACGTCTGGTCGGCTCGGTCGCCTCGAACAAAGAGAGAGCAGTGCTCCCTCCTTGTTCCCGGCCTCTTAATTTCTATTACTATTGGTGGCGACATAATCGTGACCAATCGCCACCAACATCACGTGACTCACTATGGTTTTAAATGAATGAAATGTAAGTAACAAATTAGTCCACCGAGTGTTCTTTATGTATTGAAGCTAACATGTAGGATATTATATCCACAAGTAAAATAGAGATTATGGCGCACACTGTGAATATCATAAACAACAATAATGTAGAGCTGTAATTGGAATTGATTTTTATTGATTTTAACAATCAGAACACATCACTGTTATTGACTACCTGATTTCACCGTTCAACAGGGACACAGCTTACATACAAAGTAAACTGCTTGGTGGCTAAGATAGGTAGCTGCAGGTCCACACGGGCGACTTCTACAGGCTAGGCTACATAGGAAAGGACATAAAGGAGAATACAGATATAGAGTAATTCTGTGTCAAAATCCATCAAAATCCATTTTATCCCTTTGTACACTCTATACTGTGTTTTGTACCCCTATCTATCTATAGTAATTTGTTTATACAGTGGGAGAAATCGTTGTGCAACATAATAATTGTTATTCTCTATATATTATCGTACGGTGTATACTCTTATACACAGGTACTTAATATAGACATTGTAATGGTCTATATAACAGTATCTCTCAGTTTGTTTAATCCCCGTATATTTCTGATAAGAGATAGAAGAATTTGAAAATTAGGCAATCGAACAATATCGTCAGCACGAGCCGTCCGGTGTAAACCTGATAATGTGATCGAAGATCATTTCATGCCAGATTCTTGCAAAGATTGTTAGAAATATGGAACTGCAGTTAGTTAATGTGCTTTTATAATCATTATAAAAGATATCGAACGAGTTTTAAATTCAATATCCTCCATACATTAAAATATGCAACATAACAACAAGTTAGTACCTAAAACCCAACTGGAACTTAGACTCGACTTCACATCAAAACTTACTCAAGTCCATTACGGGCACTTATCTATTTAGTAAACTATTTAAGTTACTTGTAAACAGTGGAGTTGGAGCGGTTCATAATATATTGAATTCTATTATGAAACATGTCTAAAGGAAATATTCAGTTACTTATGGGAGTTGTTGTAGGAACTTTAAAAGTACTAAGATCTTATAAGTATTGGGAAAAATAAATAAAGCTTTCATAAATATATTTTTCAATGCATTGTATCGATAATATTGTAACAAAAATATATCTTCAGTTTCTAAGTATCAGGTCAAGTCTGTTTGTATGAGTATATTTTAGTCTTATTCAATTGTTTTGTTTTATGTTTAATTAATTTATCTATAAGGGATAATTTTAAACTTTAGTGCTATCATCATCTATGATCTTTTACTATAGTAATGATGTAAGTACTGATAAAGGCTATAACAGAATAGCAAAGAGAATGTACTCACTGTCCCCACTGTCTTGATTAATATCCCAGACAAATGAATATGATGTCCCCCCTGTCCACATTTAAAATTAAATCAATTGTTTCTTCGTTAAGTGATAAAAATCTTATAATAATAATATAACATCTATACTCACAATCTAGACCTCACCTATTCTATTGGTACACTAGCTGGTAGTCCATCTGAAAATCCTTACATTCAGTGAAATCAACAGGATCTGTTCTTTACAATATGCACAAATTTTATTCATTTGCATAAGTGTATATAAATTACTTTTACTAGTTTTTTATTACTTTATTTCCAATCATGTGCCGCCTACTTTATTTTTAATCATACTCTCTTTCCAAAGGCCGCCTTTATAAAAAATATAATAAAAACCTAACGAAATTTACAAAGCACTATCTCGACTCATTCTCAGCCGAACTTGGACTATGGGTACTAAACAGCTGATAGATATATTTAAATACATTTTGTAAATATATCCATAAAACATATAGAAAACTTATTAACTTATACGTATATTAAGAGATTGGAACACGTGACCAGCGGAAGTAACACATTGTGCTAAACCGTTAAACCACCGAGACCGTCAATCGATAAGTACTGTTAAAGTACATTAATTCTACTTACCACTTAACAAAACAAAACAATACAACGGCTAATTTTTCGGTTTCACTCAGGCTTAGACTTCAATCACGTGGCGCAAACACGAAATGGCTGTTTCAAACGATTCGTTTAGGGAAATCTCGAAAAAGTAATTTGCCAGCGATTACTTCAATTTGAAGAAAGTCATTCTACGCCACACACTTAACCCACAAAACATATTAATGTTAAATGAAGAAAGGTAGGCTTCATCCCTTTGCGATTTCATCAGATAATTATTGCTCCATGACGCAAATCGGTTTTGTGTAGGTAATTGGTTTTTCTTCGATCATATTCGTGACAAAATGCTGTAATATATTTTTAAATGACACTTCACACATTATAAATGATTGTACCCATTTACGTCTAGAATTTAGAGGCTAATCGAATTTTAGGCGCCCTGATTTTACTGAGATAATATTTTAATAATTTAATTCTGAATATCACGGACTTTTATCATAGCCACCTAAGAGGAAGTGACTAAGAGTTAGTATTTAAATTTAGAATCGTTAGTGCTCATGGTAAATAATGTTTCTAAGTTTATACATCCCTATTAATAAGTATTAAATATTTAAAAAGTTATATAATATTTGCAGTTCGCTAGTCGAAATCAGTGCATGGTATTTGTTACTTGAATTAAAGTCAATAGTTTTCATCAGTACTAATATCACTATAAAGGAAAATCATTTGACATTTGTGTTTGTTTGCATTAAATAGACCACTATTAATGGACCGAATTGAAAAACTATTATACCATTAGATTCCTGCATTATCACTGACAGACATATGCACAGAATATTTTGTAAAACATTAAATATACATGTAAAAACGACGATAATATAATCAACGTGTTAAAATAATATACCAAAAAAAATCCTTATACATACACTACAGATGTACACACGGTACACTTCAGAAGACATATTAAGACATTTATAAAGGACATCAATTTCGAAGTTCGTGTACAAATTTTACAATTAGTGCGAAGCCGGGTCGGGTCGCCAATCTTGGTATAAAAATAGTAGACGTTTCTCTAGCGGGTATATAAAATCGTATATACTTACGTAAGTAGGAACTGTACTTTATACCAACGTACCTAAACAATGTTCGCAACATTCATAATAATGAAATTATATTTTGTAATTAATGTTTATTAAAACATTACTTAAATTTCTGTTTCAACTTCATATTTCATAAAGACTGTTATAAGCTGGCATTAATATTATATATATACACAGATCATGTTGAGCTTTCATGTTTATAAAATTATCACATTGAAATATTATCAAGAAGTGTATGAAGGTTTCGTAAGGGTTGTCAGGGAGACACCCTTAGTATTTCAGACGTTCTTAGGCCACAGTAGCTTACTGTTTATCATCAGATAGGCCGTATGCTTAAATACCACAAACGTGATAAAAATATATTACAAACACTTCAGTCTATTCTCACGTTTAACGAAATTTTAAGTTGTCTATTAAATATAAATAAATATAATTTAATTTTAATTTTACCAACGTAGTTTAAATTCTTTAAACTAAACAATACTATAACATCACGGCTTCAATTCCAGATGAGGTAATCAGTAGCAATTATTGACGTCGTGGTTAACGTGTTTATGGTTGAAATAGTGAATATATTGCATATCATACAAAAAATAGTGGAACTGTGAACTTGCTTCATTTGAAAGTCGGTTAAAATGCTTTGTTTTATTAAAATTGAACTCGAGGTAAGTTGTTTCCTGGAAATTGCATAATTAGACCCTTATTAAATAAGGATTAAACGAGGGGTTAAATAAATGTAACAACTATTTTAATCCAGACAGGCAGCTGTTCCAAGTTCTTGCAGTTTTTAAACTTTGCTACGTAAAATGAAAGTTAAAATTGTTAAACCTAATTCGTTAAATTGAGAATAATCTCGTTAGAGTTAAAGATTTAACAATATTTTATTTATTTTTGAAACAGAAACGTGTAGAAATTACTGAAGAATGATGACATTATTTGGATATATTTCACACAAATATAAAACTGAGTTACGAATATCGACACCCTCCTCCGAGTATATATAATTCTAAAATACATTTATTACTATGTTATGACGTTACTTATATTACATTAGGCTAATAAAATAAAAAAAAATTACTTAAATAATAATGACAAGGATGCTAAAAACAAAACGAAATGAGCCTTTTTAGGAACGCAGACTCATCACAAAAAGAATGACCAAGAAACTTGCATGTTGCTGTTTTAAATAAAAGTTGTTCAGGATTCCATTTTTAAAGTTTTGTGTTAATACATACTGCCGAATAGCAAAGTAAATAAATACTTTTATAACAAAATAGATCCCCTATAGTTACCAGAGCAGGCCAGTCTCTACAAGCAGCACCAAACGAGTATAAAAATGAAGGAAATTTGGTAAAATTACTAGTTACGGAAGCATGATATCTTATTCTATAGAAATGGCAATGCATGAGAGATACCATAGGTATCGTATGATTTCGTGATACACAAATAATATGTGATGATTACACAAATTTTATAATATATGCGTAACTAAATTTTATTACGTTTATAATTAATTGTAACAATTATATTACTACTTAATATAAATTTTCGACTTATGTCTACTTAATAAGTCAGTAGTGGTAAAATAATTATTGAAACTATAACATTAAATTCCTGGAAATATCCCAATGCTTTATTAATTATTTCGAGAAAATCCTAAAATATTATTGAATGTGTTACTTATAGTTTAATAAACCTTGTAATAGGATTAAGCAGATTAACTTAGTTTCTCCCGACCCGCTAAACTTTGTCTATGCATACATATTAGATTTTTTAATTTGTATAAAATTAATTGAATTTATATAAAATATGTAATATCAAACTCAAACTTTTTTCTCTCTCTCTGTCCAACCCATTTTCCCAGTTGTCGGGTCAGCCTGTACATCTCCGACAGAGAACTCTGTTCTGGGTTGTCTATGTAGGAAGGTTATACTTGTCCATCTGCTTCTTGATGTTGTTGCAAGAAGTGGCGGGTGGCCAGCCTTTACCTCTGGTCGAGTTTGGTATCTTGAGCTATATCAAACTCAAACTTAAAATTATTTATTAACATAGCCCTATTGTGCAAGTCATATTTTGTATCACTGTCGTTAGTCGCCAAGTACTACTAGCTAATTCAGTTGAGAACAACTGGCAAGAAACTCGACTAGTACATTTTTTACTTTATTACTGTTATTTTAGTCAGTTTTAATATTTAAATTTTATATAGCATTTAAGTAATGTACCTACATGTCTAACATATTTAAAATATAAAATCCCTTGTCTGAACAACTAATGCCATACAAGGTCGTCGACTAAATAATCGTTTACAGAGTACTAAGTTTTCTTCAACAAGTATTACTATTTTTCTTTTATTCACGATATAATTTACTATAAAATAAATATTTATAATAGGTACATCAAGTGCAGAATGTTGACCCAGATTCTTCGTAGACCACAGGAATGACCGCTATAATGCAATTATTTGCGGTCTCTTATGTAAGATGAAGTCTACAGTTGAGAATATTATCTTTGACACATTGACATAATAATATTATCTTTGATCACAATTGAAACCTTTGCATAATCTATTTTATAGTTACAGTTGCAAGCCGTAGTAAAATTAAGATTGTTTCCGCAACTGAACCGCTAAACTGAATCGTATTTTAAATTAAAAAATAATAATAAGCTAAAAAGTTAACTAGCACTCTCGAAATTCAAAATAGCAATGTTTAGGGCAAGAATGTTATGTAATATTATATTATCTGTGCTACTACCGAGCTATTCTAATATATAACAAAATCCCGGAAAGCATAAAACAAAAAGAAAAAAAATATTTATTCAAAAAAGGCTTAATGAGTTATTGACTGCAAGGACTTATTATACTATAAAATACTTTTTAGCAGACGTACTGTAGGAGCTAAACAGTCAATATGGCAGATATAAATTTTAAATCTTATATAGTCTTAACAAGCTTACAGACGTAGGACGCTTTTGGGTATTGTAAAATATGGAATTAAACGCATAGACAGCATTTAATTTCGAAAATGTATTAACCGATTTGGGTGCGATTTTCACTATATATTGTGTTAAGCTTCACTTAACTTTTAATGTTTATTTCACTTTAGTCGATTAACAACCAAAAAGGTTATAAACTATTGTTATTCTGAATACCATGGGCGAGTACAGATGAACCGCGGAAGAACTTATGGAGCTGCTGAAGAACTATTTCTGCCTGACAAATACGACTTTACTCTGAGGGGTCACCTGTAGGCGTTCCAACCACAAGCCCTCGTTATTTCTATTTCTGTTAAAATTGTACGGGAGATTCATCAGAGGGAGTATTTTAGAAATATATGTACCTACATACCTTTGCCTTCTCATAGTAATACCTACTTGATATGAATGCATACATGGGAAGTTACTCATTTATTACAATAGATTTACGAGTAGGTACCGAGTAGCATATATAAGTAGAAAAAATATAAACTAAGATATTGTTCATAATAACTGACTGGCCGAATCGCCTGGGAAATACTTATTATCGCAGAAAATATAAAGCCCCCTTGGGTTAGGGTATTAGTACTTCGCTAGTAAAGGCGGTATAAAACTGAAAGGCGGAAAAATAATGCTTTACTTAAGCTAAAGCTTGACTATAGAGTGGTAAAGAAATTAAACATAATAACAATTAGAACTTAGAATCACTAAATGGTAAAGTGAATATAGATTTTGAGACTTTGTAGATTGGCTCCTTGTACGCTTTGTGTTGTTCTTAAGCAGACGACGTCGCAGGTAAGTATCATTATAAATGTAAAACATCTGTTTGATATTTTTTGCATTTAGATGGCTCCGTTCAGCAATTTATTATATATATGAATATCTTAATAAAATTTGAAATGAAAATAGATTATATTATGAAGGATTTAAGATTTGGAAAGGGTGGAATGACATGTTATGAAGAATTAGCACGCTTGTAGATAACTTATGCTTACTCTTTTTACGGGTATTCGCATTGAATTTTATGAAGTGCGCAGTATTGACAGTAGTTGAGGTAAACCAGAATTCACCAGAGGTACATTTTGTATAAAATGGTCTACGTGGGTATATGATTGGCTGAAATTAAAATTTGTTATTTTTTTAGACAAAAGACCGGAGCCTTTCTATACAAGTAAAGTAAATATATATATTTTCTACAACCTAACCTAACCTAACTCACTAAATTTCACACAAACCGAGTCAAAAGACTAACATTGCGCTAAAAGGTCAATCAAAAAAGTTATATAAGACAGTATAAATAACAAATACAACACTAAACACTGCTAATAAAATCACAATATTCTTGTTCCTACATATGTTGCTTCTTATGTTGTCAACGTGTATTCATTTATTTCCGTTAAAATGATTAAAAGTATAATACTAACGTCGACGTGCAAAAATTATTTCTACGCTACGTAATCGCTGGATATACGGAAACAGGAACAGTATCTAATATATTGCAGTGAAACAACGGGATACAATATACAATAAGACGCGTTGTGATTAATAAACAGAATCAGACTTAGGGGAAAGTTATAATACAACGTGAACAGAACGCAATTCAGCGGAACTAGAATTATTTCTTAAAGTAAACAACATATTAGAGCTACAATGAGATTATCTGGCGGTTTATATATTCCTTTATCCACATTTAAAATAGAACCGTTCATATTACCCATTGTTTTTTTGTGATGATACTGTTCTAGTCGTTCTGGATGCGGAGACTGGTTCAAGAACTCCCACACATATTACTAGTATAAAGTATTTAGAAGTCAGTACAATAATCACATACATTTTACCATAAATAAATTATAAAACTATAATCTTAATAATATTATAAACGCGAAAATTTGTGAGTATGGATATTTGTGACTCTTTCACTTTTCACTGAATGGATTTTGATGAAACTTTACAGTAATATAGCTTATGCATCAGACTAATTAAAGCGGGTTAAACTACGGGCGGATATTATTTAAAATATATCCATAAACTATAAGGTGACCCTACTACCTAAATAATTATATTTAGTTACCTATTAAGGTAAATATTCTTGTGTTTTAATACACTGGTACTGCAATGTGAGAACCAATGTTCTGTGAGATAACACAAATGTGCAAATAAATATACTACCTGTTTGTCTGTGTCTGGGGATAGATACGAAAAATTCGGCAGAAGTACATCTTTTGTAGATGATTTTCCGTCCTAACATAATACCTTAGGGAGTTGAAGTGTATCTCATACAATGCCTCATTACATCACAACTGGCAAACTACACAATAGGAGACTGAACTCTCAATAATTTCTTCACAAAATAGACTTTATCCGAGACCGAATTAAATCCTAAATACTAAGCATTTATATAATACGATACATACAATAGGATAGTCTTGACCTAATCAGCTTTTTTCCTAAATCTCCTGAATAGGACAAAGGGCTCCCACAGTTCTATACGAATAAATAAGTAACTATTATCTATCGAATAAAAAACTATCTTATTAAGCTTAAATATGTCAAAGTAATAATTTTAAACAAATAATCAAACTCAACTTAATAAACCATTATTTCTTTTGTGGTGTTTTTTATTGAGGATTGTACTTACCTTTAGTGTTATTAAAATAAAATAGTATCTCTTCTGACAATGGCACAATCAATCATCATTATATCGGGCATACATATATTACACAAAATAAAGACGGAATTTCCGTCTTTATTCTGATTGGATGGTTTTTTACCTTGATGATAATAATCAGAAAACAGAAAATATTTATACGAGTATAAGAATATTACTTAAATCAGAAAGTTTTACTCCCAGAATATCTTAAAAAACAACAAGAAAACGAGCACAATACGCCAGTGTTAGAAAAAAGCTCAAAATAAAACATACTAGCCAAAGCTGCCACTTGCTACTGCCAAGATCGTTGGCAAATTTGCTAGAAATTTATTAATATTGTTATCTAATGGAAGCACAGAGATTAACCGGATAGCGTGGGCATGTTGCTAGTAATGGGATTATAAGGCCATATAACTAAAAATCCCCTTCCTCGCCAACAGAATACCATTAAACTGTTATGACGATTGTCAGGCTCGACAGTAGAATAAATACATGTGACAATGACGAACTACATGATGCAGATCTAATAATAACCACTTACCATCAGGTGATCCACAACGTCGTTTGGCTCCTGTGCCATAAAAAAATACTACTCTACAATTAGTTGCACAATGTATGAGCGACCTTAGTTATATAACAGATTATGTCAGTGTTCTATCCTGATTACACTCTGACAAGGAACATAATGAACGCGAATGACATCTGGGGGGACAGTTGCAATGCTTTATTAGAAGTCAAGTCATATATTAATGCTTCATATGCCTAATATCGATTAAGATATAACTATATAGGTCTATATAGATATAATAATATAAGAAAAATATCTGAATAATAATAAAAATTTAGTACTCCTTGCCAAAGAGGTTTTCGACAAGAGTCGGTTACTCGACTCTTGTTCGACAAGAGTCTAATAATAACTAAAAGGTAAGGTACAAAAATTTAAATTAAGATTTAGATTTTTTATTTATAATATCATAACATGGAGAATTCACACATATTTATCTAGTCCCAAGCTAAGGACAGTCTGTGTTATAGGTACAAAACAACATTTCTTGGAAATACATACGTTAAATATGTCAATAGAAAACATCCAAACATTAATATGACAAACAAAATTCATAAATGTTTAAGCTGCCTGCATCAGTCTTACTTGTCACTTTTGACTTTATTGTGAGCGCTAATTGTGAGTGATATAAATATACCCATACAATTATTACTAAGTTTTTTTTAATAATAATAACTCTGTTTGAAAAGCTCCTTACTAGGCTTTGTACAAAATTGTCACTGTGAATACCTCAGTCGCCTATTTTAGTTTAGACATTATTTAAAAATAAGAATTCACATTCTTTTATAGATATACAATTTACAGTTACGTATCAATATCGATTATGACTAATGGGCAAAAAGTTTTTAAATAAATAGGACAAAACAGCAAAATACCTTATCCAGTTGATCAATTTATCGGTAGGTATATCGAAAATCAATCAAGTAAGTATAAAAAGATCGTCAGAGACTGCTTTGGACAATTTTTCTCGAACATTCTATTTACATTTAAATCTTGATAATATAATACCTTTTTTATTAATGAATGATAATGGAATCCGCAACGGTATACGCTTTCGGAGTCACGGTATAGGATGTTAGAGTGAGCATGAAGTCAGGTATGTAAGCCCATAGTGACGAATTCGCCTGAAATCTACCATGATGGTACTGCGTGGAGGTCGATCTGGCATAATCTATTACTAACAATGGGGTCACTAGTATAGTCTTACATACACAGTTTAGTTTTATATAAATAGTTAACTTTATTTAACTATTTATATAAGTAACAAAGCATAGTAAAAAAGCACTAATGTTTAACTCTAAAGGGTATAGCAATTGGAAGATAATACTTTAAATTCTTACCTCAATGACTAAAATTGATATAGAAATGTTCACACAATAGGACCAATAAAAGGGAAGTTAATTGAGATTACCTATTGATGTAAAATTTACATGTGGTACCAAGAAATGGTATGTAGAACTATTTTGATACCAATATAAAAATAACAAATCGTTACAATTATTATCCCTGATAGTGTAATCAGAGGCGCTGACAACTGTTAACGTCCTGTTGGACACAGCACTTCGTTAGGCATAGTTTAAATCAACGTGGATGAGGGCGAACCTACTGCCAACATGTAACTGGAGAATCAGCTAGAAATATAAATTGGCACACAAACTTTTTGGTGTTCAAACTCATGACCTATTAATTTCAGTCCGGGTAGTACCACTAAACCACGACACCCTATATCTACTTTGATAACGTCATTTATTTTTGTCGCTTTAAGTTGATTTTGTATCAAATATTGTAAGTAGTGAAAAAACATAATTGCAGAACTTAGTTATGAAACTCAAACGAAGATCGAGCTTCGTTCGTTTATAAAATTGCACTTGTCCAAAGGTGAAACAAACAGAGGTGCAAAATTACTAAATAATTATTATTAATTATGTATTAAACGCTGAGCTACGGCTCTTACATGGGTAATAAAGTTCATTTTGTATGTAAATTCAAGTCATAATATTGCCATTGTTCAATATCTCTGTCGTAAAAGGGTCAGGGAATAGGCTTATATCCACAAAATGTCGTGCGTTCGTGATTTTTCATCGGCCATAAACCGGACGGAAAAGATTGCCACTCCATATATGTATCTTCAATTACATCGAACCGTAACGATACATTTGGAATAACACTATTTTGTTATAACTTTATTTATATTTAAATGTTGTTAGTTGAAGCAAACAAAATATTTTATAATAAATTCCATTTGTTAAACCTTGCATACCTATTTAGGACAGAAGAAAAAAATATAAAAATTAGAATATCAAAAAAATTTTTTGGGGTCATGATTTCCTGTAAAAAGTATTCTTGAATGATACTTGATTAAGAAATAGATAAAATAATTAACAATAGAAATCAAAAAAGAGGTCATATTATAATCAACATAGAAATAGATACACTCATTTTACACAGTGCAAACAGATTATAATATCAGCGCTATGAATTTTTAGTTTTTCTACAAAAACATATATCGTTAACGAAGTCTTCAATTTTATAACAACATATTTTACAAAGGAAGTGTTTTATACGACACTTAAATCTATTTTCAGGCAGATAATATTAGTCAGATACAAAATATTGAAATAATATGCTCATCGTTACACGACGGTGTGCATGACGGCTTTTAACCTGGAAACGGATATTTTTTCACACCACACGACCAATATCTGATACAATATTTCAAGTGTCGATTTTTACGTCGCTATATATACTCCGCCGATATATCGATGAGTGAGCATTAATCCTGCCGACTGATACCATTTTGTTTATTTCCCAAATTGTATCCGATTTAGATATTATTCATGAACAGTTTGCTAAATTAACTGAAATTATTTATTTATTTATTATATAACATTTATTAGAAATAAATATATACATACCTACACTTTTAAATAGTTATATTTATAATTTCTACTCTCATTCGGAAAGTAAACTCATCATAAGAAGAACGAGCGAGAAACTTACGTGTTGCTATTTTAAATAAATAGATAAATTTATTAAATAGCAATTCGTACAATGATAACCAAAGTCTACATAATGTAAATTAATAAGAATCAATAAAATAAAATACCACCTAATATTTTGTAAGTATACCTATAAATAGAGAAGTAAAATTCAAAACTTAACATAACAAAAATTGTATAGTTAATCATTTTCTGTACATAATGTAATATATACATAATAAAGCCGCAACGAATTTTAATCCAGTTTTTAGCAATAGATAGAGTGACTCAAGAGGAAGGTTCATATGGATAATACATGTACACCTGTGCGAAGCAAGGGCGGGAACCGTGTGTATTATAAACCATTACCAACTAGGATTCATCATAATTAACTATTTAGTTACTAACTTCCTATTGAGTTTTTTTTTTGTCACTGGAATGGCAAACATGGTAGCATCTCGCCTGTATGAAACTGGCAACTTAAACCAAAAGAGCGTTATGCCCTACAAGTCACTACCATTACTATATATTACTTGTTCTTAAAACTAATTAAGGAAGATTCGTTTTTTATAGGCTTTAAGGATTTTTCAAAAAATAATACTTTTACGGCTAACACTGGTGTACTCAAGCGTTCGGATGAAAAACAATTTTTCATCCGAAAGGCAACCTCTCTTAAATGCATTGGAAACATCAAATAAATTGTTTTGGTTTCGGGGCTCATATTTCGTGAATGAGGTACTTAGCTTCTTCTACGAGACATAACGTCGCCGATGTCTGGAAATGTTTGGAAAATCTGAACCTATTTTGTACTATCTGTACTCGCAACTAAGCCTGCGTGATATATTATAGGATATACTTAGTTGACTGGGAAAGAAGTAAAAAATAGTCTTTATTCATCTTATACATTTTCGTGTAAATCGAAAGAGCTATTGCCCGATCTAGTGGAATATATATATATATAACACATGAACATACATGTGTTTTTTATTGATGACAATGGAACTATACAACCGCCTGCGCTAACGGTTTACGCTGGAAGGGCACCAGTGGAGGATTATAAGATGAGCATGAAATCAGGTCAGTCAGCACATTTTGGCAAATAACAATTTACCATGATGGTTTCCAAGGGGAACTGTGGAGATCAACCTGACATGGTACATTGCTAGTAATGTGGTTAGTCCACATTACTAATAATTCCTTACCCTCTGACATCCATGTGTTACCCATGCATGTGTTGTCATTGCAGGTGACTAAGGTATAATCTTTACCATATAACTGCCATATCGGCTTCGAAGCTGAAATAAGTTGCTAAGCAGCAGAACTAAGTGAGATAGAGGTACCTTTATAGCAGACTTTATACAACGCTGAACGTTAGACCGTTCAGCGTTGTAAATAATAAAGCAAATAGCACATTTCGTGTCGTTTGATTAAAGGCCGTTATGTTGCCAAGAGGTTCTTAGTATTTAATAAAGAAACGAACTTTAACAATAAATTGCCTAAGTTAATAAATCATACCGAAACTCTACTATTAAGTCTTAAGAAATATGCCGTTTTATAACAACGCCAAATGTCTAATAAACTTTAACTATTGAGCTGTTTTGTCCTTTTTACTCACTTTTAGCTTTTATCTTAATTTAAAAGACAGTTACAAAATATTGTAGTAAATGGTTTCGTAGGAATTTTTAATATTTTTAATAGGGTATTTTCTTTTAAAAATATGAATAATATCACTGTAGTAATAAAACGTTTTTGTTACTTATTAATTTATTAGAGAATAATTTCTTTCATATTCTAAAACATTTTGTATCACAATACTATTTATACATTTAAATAATATGATAATATATCTAATAAATATTTCTCTCTTGTTATATCTTTGAATCTTTTATTTTTTCCGTGTTTTATGGCAAAGTTATTTTACTTTTTTAATATGGACTATAGGCAACAGAATGACATGAAAGAGTTATACTTACATTATTAAAATTAACCAATTAATATTGAGATAATATTAAAAATGGGATATTTAACAATTATTGTGGAGGTAAAACTTGTTGACCCGTTTCTGTAGTTCTAATACTGAGGATTATTTACAAGGATAAGAGGCATGACATTAGTCATCTGGAATCGCTTCGTATGAGTGCTATCATACGAGTCCAATGACGTGAATTAATGAATTACGCTTTTCGCTTTCTATCAATTTTTTATGCAGTAGGAATTATGCCATTCCTACTGCATAAAAAATGAAGTTCAAAAAAACCTTATCCTATTTTTAATTGCAACAAATTACACAACACGCCAATTCCATAAAAAATTTGATAAGTAGTTTTTCTAGGACAAATATTGTTACATGATATTTATGTATAAAGCCTTGCAGCAAACCGCTGGTTTGCTACAAATTGCTGAACTATGTTTGCTATTTCGTTTTATAATAGATGGCCTATCTCTGTCTTTGTATAATACTAGCTTCACGTATTTCATTATGATTCGTTTATCCGTATAGTTGTGAACAAATAAACAAGCAAACATATGCTTTGCCATTTACATAGTAGTCTCTGTGTATTGAATCGAAAGAAAATTATTTGGACTTGATGCTTACTACGTATTAATAACGACTGCTTTGACAAAAGTTAATGTGAAATCGCAACGAATCGCACCAAATATCTTTTTGATGGTAGAAATCCGACGTCTAAATTTAAATTGGAAACGTGACCTGACTTACAGGAAGCAACAGTAGCTCCGTCTAATCAAGAATAATGCTTCAAACTAACATTTGGATACTGCATTTCTATCACTATAATAAAATTAACAACTAATTGATACAACCGTTTCTTTCAAAAACATGTAAATATTATATTATATAATCGATAACGTAGAATAATCATACAACATCGTCATTGTTATTGATTTATTTTGTATGTATATAGGTAAAATAAAATACAGAAAAAGACTTGGATTACGAAGATTTTGAAGTATAAATAGATTGTCAAGATATTGAAGTGTTTATTCTTGTTAAGAATGTATAGTACATTCTATCTTCTTCTAATATATAAAATTCTCTGTGACACGAGAAGTTTATATATTAGAGTGTTAGTTGTGGATATCTGTATTGGTTTTACTATTATTAATTCATATCTATGTACTTAAATATATACTACAATCTGAAACTGTTGGTATCCCAAACAAATTAAAATAAATAAAATAGTTACCTTACTCTTTCAAAACGGCTTGACCGATTTTTACGAAATTTTATATATTGTATTATATGTATATTCAGGTCCCAGAATCGGCTGCCATCTATTTTTTATACACCTAAGTGATAAGGGTTGTCCATTCCTATATAAAATACTATTGTTATTAAATGTTTTCTAGAACTTCTGTAAAAACCTCAGCCGTTTTTACATAAAACCTTAACATACAAAGAGACAAGTCAACAGTGTTTATCTCGTAGTCGTAGTAGTCAGCTAGTGTATATTTAATTATACACTAGCTGACTGGCGGAACTTTGTCGGCATCACATTTGCCGCATTTATATAATATTTTTCATTACAGCTCTGCTCCTATTGATCATAGCATGGTATTATATATCCTACAGTCTTTCTTGATAACTGGAATATCAAACAATAAATGAGATTTCAAAATAAAATTGGTGTTACCAGATATATCACAAAATTAATAACTGATCTGCAATTAAAAATTAATCAAAAACTCTCAGATGATGTTGTGATGATAAATAATTGTCTGCATAATTAATTAATTAATTTAAACAATAAATAACACTCTTTTAGTACGTATCTTTTATTATCAATAAAATATCAAATTAAAACAAAAAGGCTTTGTACATTAATTATTCGTCGCTGTTTGACGAGTTACGAGTATCTTATAGAGTTTTATAAGTAAAGGAGTAGAGTATTACACTTTTCTCTAAAGATTTCATCCTTGAATTTTATTGTTTTTAATTAAGTTCAAAAAAGCTAATTTTATTATAAGACATGTATGTCTGGAGTCACTATACACATTAGACAATAATTCTTGCACTGTTTGAAAGTTATATTATTTCACAGTGACATAGACTCTGTATTGTCCCATAATACACACATATATATAAAAACAAACAATTATGGCCACCAGGACGAAGCCAGGGCGAGTCACTAGTAGGTATACTACTAATATTATATAACTATATGTACGTACTAATATTAAAAGTCTAAGTGTATCTACTTTGTCTCGTTGTTGCCTTTTCGGAACTAAATATCTGAACGAAATTTGACGTGAATATTAAAATATAAAAGAACAATGAAGAAAATATAAAAACTAAAAATAATAAGTGTCTAAAAGGGTGTCTCACCAGAAACAGCATTTGTTTATATATAATAAAGGTTAACAACACTAAAATAATACATGAGTAAGTTAATTGGACGAATTATATACTTATATAAATATTAATATAAAATTGTATTAATACCTTAAATAGAATACTTAATTGTGTAATACCACTTGAATAGAATACAAGTGATATATTTTTTTATATTTATATTATATATATTTTATATTTATAGCTATCTTTATATAAAAAAATAGCAGGCGAATTATAAGTATAAATCGTTACAAACAGTATCTACTCTGTGCTACAATATAAACACAGACTATTATGTATTCGTTTCTGACAAATTTAAATGATCAGAATCAGGATGATTATGCATTTCACTCAGTTGAGTTTTATTTTATAAATAATGTAAATAATCTCACTTGTGGTTGATTTCACTTCAGTGGGATTAAATCAGTAACAAATAATACATTCTACTTTTATTCAGCATATAAAGCAGCATCGAAAAGTAAACAATGTATATTTGTTTTGTGAAATATATAATAATAGTAATAAACTCTTTATTGTGCACAGAGAATAAATACAATAAGAAAACCTGTAAGTAATAAAATGGTAGTATTATTGATATAAGCAATTTCTTATAGACAGCCTGTAAGAGAGAACTAAAGTACACAGAAAAGATTGTAATTAAATTAATAAATAGACATATATATAAAAAAAATTGGAGTGTCTGTTTGTAATTTTGAAATAACCGTTTTTACATGTTTTTTACATTGTTTTATGCTACATGCATATGAATATATAATGTACATACACCAAAATAACATTTTTACAATTTTTGTCTGTCTGTCTGTTCGTTCCGGCTAATTTCTGAAATGCCTGGACCGATTTTGACGGTACTTTTTTTGCAGGTAGCTGATGTAATAAGGAGTAACTTAGGCTACTTTTATTTTAGAAAAATAAAGTTAAATTACACGCGGACGAAGTCGCGGGAATGTCTAGTTATAAGTATAAATATATAAATTTACACTTAAACTCGTATACTACATACCTATTGGAAGGTATCAGAAAAAAAGATAAGCTATAGGGAGAGATAATGAGATCTTAGTCGAAATATTTTTTATTATACTTCTATTTTATCTTTCCATATCAACTATCTATACATAGCACTTGTTCATGCAACCTACTTAAAAGCAGTACTTACAATGTTTTTCTCTTCATATTATATGTTTTGAAACGTTTTAGAAACGTTTTAAACTCCATATATGTTATTTTATTCACAAGCAGATATAAAGCTTGCTAACTGCCGTCTGTTAGCGAAAATATTCTGAAACAGAATTGCGGCTTCACTAACTTTTAAGAATTTTGAGTACTCCGAAACTTTAAGAACAAAGTTGTTTCTGATCGTTCCAATTCGTAAAATGTCCCCGCAAAATGTGTGTAAAGTAGGTATTTATGTGAAGCGTATTATATTATACGTAAATGAGTCTTATCCACACTCATCCATACTAATATTTTGTGGCTTTAATAATAAACACATACTGTTTATTACCTTTTTAGGACTAAACATCTGAAGTGATAGTAATTGAATTTAACGTGTCGATATTATATCACGGAAATATATACCTATAGGCATTTCTGAACACTAAAAATAAGGCGAGAGAGCTACAACTAGTATTATAAAGTACCTAGAAACACAATTTCACTTTATACTACTAGAGTACTAGTAGTATAAAGCAAACTGTGTTTGGTTATTTATTGAATTTTCGCACCTAAACTGCTGAATAAATTTTGTATGAAGGTAGATCTTTGCATGATATAGATTATCGTTGCGTTTGTTTGGACAATCATTTTATAATAGAAATCTAAGATAGACTACTAGAATTATCAATTATCTGTAGACGATGTAGCGAGTGACTGTTGGTAATGGAAAAACTTTTCCTCCACCACGTAAATCTCTCCGATCTTGATTTTTTTTTAAACTAGAAATGCGAACAATCTTACTGTGTACCTGATACTAAATGGAATGGTCCCCTATATACATGAACAGCACCACGGATATCACGTTATCATGTAACGCGTGTAATATGTACACATGCAGAGAACATGCCTATATATCCTATAATTTTATATAAATCGTCATATCATTACTCACAATTACACTCCTATAAAGGTGGATACATAGTTCGATATAATATTAACAAGATTTTTCGCACCAATACAAAAAATCCACAATCTCAGCGTGTGAGATTGGTCAGAAAAGCAAACTCTGATTTTCAGCTCCAACCCATTTAAAGGTATGTGGAAAAATAATAAAAAAAAGCAATAAAGATGACGACTGCCTGTGCGGTGTATTACGTGGGAAGTGTTTAAAAGTATATAATAAAAACTTTGAATATAAATTGTACTATAGTTTAATGTTATTTTAAGTTTAATCGAATAAGAGACAAATGTATATATAAAAAAAACGGAATAAATAATGATAATGATTTCGCTAAACTGCAGCCTCTACCTAGGAAAATTCTGCAGAGTGCCTATTTCTTTTTATTTTTTTCTTACTGCCTTATCTCAATCTGCAAATAAAACGCATGTTACAAAGCAAGCCGCTGAAATTGGTTGAAATCTGTTAATTACAGAAAAGAAAGTAAAAGTAGTAGTAGTAGTAGTAGAAAAGTCGAAAATTTGCCGAAAGCAAAATAAAATGTCTAGAGGCATTAGACTTATGTAATATATTATGTTTTCAACGCCCAGTGCCTTCAAGAAATTGAATACATTGAACCTTCCACCCACGTTACATAGTTGAAGATCGTCCGTAACTTTTATTTTAAGGAAACACACGGATAAAAATACTCTTAATGTGAAGGAAATCCAAGAACATCTTTATCTGTTTTTTATTATATTTTTACAGTTAATAATATTACAAAATCGTAACAAGACAAAAATTGTTTACCTCTTCATGTATTTTGGTTATAATTAAATAACGCTTCGCGGAATTAGGGTAAGATTGCCATTTTATTAGGAATAAAGTATTATTCATAAAAGTGGATTAAACACAAAAGTTTGTCAGTGGGAATAGATGGATGGATGTTTGTTGCTCTTTGACGCAAAAACTGCTGAATGGATTTTAATAAAACCTAACATCAATATAGCTTATACATCAGTGTAACACATAGGCTAAAAGTTTCAAGCAGGTGAAACCACGGACACAGATAGTTTAATTAATTTTAATTAAGGCAAAGCTCTAGGTTTAATAAGATTCATCGTTATAATGAGTAATAGTTTATATCTTCGTGTAATAAAATAGATGACCGGACGAACTGGTAGGACGTTTATCTCACGTAAACATCAGCCGAGAGCTAGACCCTTCATAATACTTTTAACGCTGAACTCGTTAAATAATTAATTTTCCCTCTGACCATTCGTTAAACTGACTTTCGAAACTTTCGAAGTCTTAGGTAATTTGATAATAGAATAGCTCTCTCTGGACCGCATTTTCTAAAATTGTTGTATAAAAAAGAATTTACGCATATTATAAACTTCAGCCATTATCTACACGTTTACGTAGACCGTGGTAGCTTTATACAGAATCGTCTGTTCACCTTTGTTTTATCAATTTCAGCCACCCACCTGTTTGCTTTGTAAACTAAAATAAATTTCGGATAACAGGCGAAAAATACCAGTGAAATTACTCTGTACAATATCATGACACCTCAATTCTCAGGGATGGTATCGTATATAAAGAGTTGACTTATTCCGATGTAACTATTATTACTAGTGGTCTTCCAGTATTCGAAATTCGACCATAATTAATTAACAGCAGAGTACATTTATCGATAAAATATACTTTTTACACATACTTTTAAAAAATGTATATTCTGCACTCTTTATCTATATAAACTATAAGAGTGCGAAGTTTCAACTCCTTCATCTGGTCAAATTTCATAAAAAAAGTCGTGTAAAAGAAAAAACTTGGTCCCCCAAGTTTTTTCTTTTACACGGCATTACGACGACTATTAAACGGAAATTAGACGGCTACGAAGGATCTTTTATTTCCAAAAATCTGATAACTTAAAATAGGGGGAAATACTTATATATATTATATATTATATGATATATAACATATATACCTATATTATAAAATATATAATAAATACTTGTATATATTATATAACTTATAGCTAGTAAGAAAAAAAAAATTGTTCGTTAATAAAACGAATGGTTCACCCGCCATATTTCTTACGTCTTCTTCATTAGAGAATATGTTCATATTCTCGTTCTCTATATATTTACTTTTGAGCATTCCTAATATTATATCTATCAAACTTTAATATTACTTTAGTAGTATGTGCATAACAAAATCGCTTTGTAGGTTATGTTAAAAGACTTGACGATGAAAAACTGTAACCACAGATGTTAAAGAAATTCCTAATAGTTTCGTACCCGTCACGCCAAATGTTGCCGTGACCCTCGGCCGATTCCTCAACTGAAAGGGAAGCAAAGGTCGTATGGTGATTAAATACACCCAGAACATTTACATAAATAGCATCAAGATAACTTGGGATATTTACCTATAGATATTGAATAAAAAGTTTAACAATTTAATACAACAATTGTTCGAATAAAATATGATAGATTAAAAAAAAATACATATTGAAAACTGTAAATAAATTTTAACTAAAAAATATAAATATCGTATAAAGAATTTAGAATTGAGTATACTTCCTGAATAAATTATGCCTGATATAATATAGAAAAACTGAGAAATATTGATTTGTTAAATAAAATATTATTTTTTCTCGACTTTTCTACTTTTAAACATAACCTTTAAGGATAAACTTTTGTTTTAAGTCCATGTTGAGCCTCCTTTAAAGTATGTATATTATATTTATACATACTTACGTAGACTCACCGTGAACTTAAAAAGAATGTATGAAGTATATGGTGTATATAAATATATGTACATCTTCACATAGTATAAAATGAAGTCACTTCCGCTATCTGTTCGCTTATATCATTTAAACTACGCAACGGATTTTATTGTAATTTTTAGCAATAGATATAGTGATTCAAGATGAAGATTTATATGTATAATATACGTACACTCGTGCGATGCAAGTAAAACATCTGGAAAGACTGACTAATTACGTATAACATCAATAATAAACTAGGCTTTGGGGTAATTAATTTAGGCTTTAGTACATTAATCTAAAAATCTATTCTTTAATGTGAATCTTACTTAAATCCGTAAAGTTGTTAAATGCAATGATTAGTAAAATATATATTATTGTAGGTATATACTAAGAAAATGATACTCTGAATATAATCTACCATAATATTATAAGATTTATGGGAGCAATCGGTAAAAATCTAATCTACCTATATAATGCTGAAAAACAGCCAAGAAGAGAGGCCTTTAATTAAAGTTTTGTCCTATCACGTCGGATCGCAATGAAAAACGGTCACCATTTTTACTAACCAACGGAACTTAACTAAAAGACAAGAGATAAATTAAATTAAATAGAGCCTAGAATTTTGTTTACTCTAGTAAACATTTTGAGATTCAAGACTATTCTGTCACATATTGGTCATTATTGTAATAATATAATAGTAACGAGGTATAACCTCGTATCTATACCTACACTAGTGATGACTGCGATTTTACACACGTGTTCATGATCAAACGAGTGCACTAAAGAAAGCATCTATCTAATCTATTATTTGATTTATGAATTAATTATTGAAATTTTTGATGTAGATTGAAAACATCCATAAAATGTATTATTGCACTCTTTTTGCAGAAATTTTTGTAACTTTTTTTTAGAATATCTAATATTGTGTGTTTTTAGAAAACTATAACTTCACTTTTCTTTATTTTTATTTATGTAAAAACTATCATTACATACAATATTAAATATATCAACAATAAGAATTTAATAATACTATTAATATATATGAATAACTTTCTGATATATTACAATTATTGTTATTTGTGTATTTATTATGTACGTGTTACATTATTAGTTAATAATAAAATTTACCTTTAATTTTTCAATCATATTGTATTCACTGTTGACATTTTTTGTTAATATTATTCATTTAAAAACGTAAGCTGGTGACAATGTTCTGTAAACATGTCATTAAACGTATTCCAATTAAAGGCTAACTGTTCCTAAAATTTAATAGGGATACAGATATTACATTTAGGTGTGTGTGTTTGGATACCAAACAGCAATATTGGAACCAACACACCCGACGGAGCGGGTTACAATACCAATTAGTCGTATTGACCTAACGTTTGCGTGGTTTTAACGACCACAATTACATCCTACATCCAATGCAATGATACGAAAATAGCTAAATAGGAAACAGGACGCTTTATTTTTTAGCGGTAGATAATATTAACAGTAATTAATCTATTAATCATCATAATTTTAACGCGATGGCTATCACCTCGCCACTGTAACGGCATATATAGGATGCGATGAGGTCGTTACTTAATTTATTTGTTTATTTTGTATATACATAGTGAGTAATAATTAAACTACATTAGTAATAGAAATAGTATGATTTCATAATATGCTATGTGGTTTATTACTAACGCGTACATACGACGCGAAATAACGTAGACTGACTTTGCACAACTTAAATAGTTATCTGTAAAGGTGCGAATGTTAACAGAGATATAAAAGTGTAGGTACGAATCAATAGCAAATCAACTATAAACAGGGCCAGGTACAGAGTGGTTTCCAACCTATTTTTTTTTTGTTATAAAGAATACAGAATGGCCCAAGCTTGAGTTAAGATTTATGCTGGCGGAGCACCGGAACAGGATGATAGGATGAGCATGAATTCCGGTCAGTCGGTCAGCACAGCGCGACAAAATCTGCAGGAAATTACGATTTCCAAGGGGACATCATCGAACTGATTTGGTACGTTATTTTCCCCACTGCTAACAATCCCCCGTCCTCTACTACTTCCATTTATCAGCTCCAAAGACAGCGATTTATCTACTCAGTTAAATTATTTCTGTGTAGCCTGGTGATAGAAAAAAACTGACACTTATCATATTAAACCGAGAGATAGCGGTAGTTTCACCAATGCTATATTGAATTAAAAATATGAGCATGCTCAGCGAAATTGTTACATTCATCGCCAAGTCGACGTTTTAAAGTTAAAGCGTTATAAATTATTTACAAATTTTAGATGCGTCTTATTATCCAAGGCGTTTTATAGACTGATAAATAATAGATGCTCTCCTTTTAAATAGATAAAAATTATAAATGTAAAATAATTACATATTACAAATATTTGCCATACATTTCTAGCTTGTTTTATTTAGGCAATGAAAACGTATTTATTACCACGAAAGGCAATAAAATAGAATATTATTGTCAGATACACTCTTAATGTTGATTTAAATGTTTTGTCCGCAGTTGCCTTGTGGCCAACATTACGACTACGGACCAGTGACCCGTTGACCCACAAACCACCATGGATGATCTCATTAATGGATGTGAATACATGGTACAACTGCATCTACTTTAAGTGCCAAATTTTTTGGAGCGTTTCCATCACAGTTTAAGTAGAATGCAATACTTTTTATTTATGTTTTTAACGTAAATTAACGCAATAACGTTTTGTGGATTTCAAACAATAATAAAAAATAAGAGACCAATATTGAGTATTACTTTGTAGCGTTGATAATATTTTTTAACTTACAAAGTTAAAACGTATTTTAGTAAAACCACAGACAACATAATATTACATACAGAAAGTAACTCCCACTCTGTATGCATTTTGTAGACTAAGCTATACTATAGAAAAAAGCTATATGTACTACAGTGCTGATTTTTAATAGGCCCTTCTTTAATTATTTTTGTTATACGTATAATTAAAAAATGTTAGTAAGGGACATAATAATTTATAACAAATCAATTTATATATAAAAATCTCTATATTTAGCAAAAACACATAGGTAATTTTATTTTATAAAAATTCAGTCTAATTGGAAGTTTCCTTTTGTTAGTCAGTTGATACATTTTAGATAAATAAACATACAGTAGATGGTATTTTGGAAATGTGCGAAAGGGGTTTACCGTAACAACCCATTAATAACCCATGTAGGACGTGAACCTCTCCCTACCAGAGGAATATATTATCCTAACATTACCACGCTGGTTGGCTATTTCATTTCTTGTGCTAATATGTGCTTTATTCCTTTAGACGTCTGTTATGATATCCTAGTAATGAAAAGGTATGGTAAAATTATGTGTTCTATGATAATGCATTTATACATAGTTATATTTATATCTATATATAGTGATTGGCAAACAACAATATAAGCGTACATATTTTATAATCTGATGCAATAAATGACAGTTTTCTTCATATTAGAACTCGGTTATGAAATAGAATATAACTAATTACATACTAATTACATTAAGAGTAATATGGGCGAAAGGGGATTGTTAGGTAGTAATTTAGTAGTTTTCCGCGTGACCTCCACGTAGTTCCACTTGGAAACCATCGTGATAAATTCACAAAAAAATTATTAAAAAATACTCGATAATAGAAACCCCACGAGATAGGATGAGACAGCAATATATTAAATTTATATTTGTATAATGTTATTAAAAAGCTCGTAATTAAACAATTTTCCTATCATTTTGAAGCAAAATAAAAAGTTTCTAACATACCAAGCAGCGTATTGCCAACAAACGCTAAAGGAAATTACGCGTCAGTGGCATCAGTTGTCGTAGCGACGGCTGTCGAAGTAAGGACAAACTTTTAGACAGAGATTGTATCTTCCAAGAAAATGAGACAATTGTTAAAATTTCATCATTTTTCCTTTCAAATTATTTGAACAAAAAGTGACAAAACATCAGGTATAATAATTTTAATTGTCTTTAATTAATTATACTGAGTTTATGCATCCTTTATTACCAAATATCTGACTTTATCCACCTGCAACCCGTTGCCTCCCTATTTCCATGGAAATATGGTAAAATATGGACCTTTATGTATTTAGGTATTTTTCTGCATACAAACATAGAACAGGTACATGGCAAATATAATGCTTGATCACATTTTCTACCAATCTACCATCGTCCCTGATTTGATACTAATAGATTTCGAAATTTGAGGTCATAAAATTTAGGTTTTCACATGATCTCAAATTTCTCAACACCCTACCTCCTCTATAATATATGACGTATTTTGAATGACCCCTAATATACAATTAGATATAATATAAATATACGTAAATAATAGATATATTGCTTGAAATGTACATAATTGAATAGACCAGATAAGCAATATATATGGATATACATGTAAACATGTAAGCATTGACTGCCTCGATGGTGTAGCGGTTCAGCACACCTCTTTACATCCAATGATCCCGGGTTCGATTCCTCGCACGATTTTTATATCGATCTGGGTGTTTTCTATGTATATATTAATATACAGAGTTATATTATATTATTACTATTACTATACCACTGATACATTACTATACCAGAGACATAAAAACAGACTAAAAGTTCTAGTATTGTGAATCAATTATGTACTTGCCTGTACAATATCTGATAGTTCCAAAAGTAAATCAAAAATTTATATTTATAACTAAAACTGTCAAATGTTGCAGATATCTACATATTAATACGAGAAGCAAAAACTTTGTAAACCTTTTTACGAAAATTGCGCGGACGAAGAAGTATGAAATTTCGCAACTTGTTAATATTTTTTTTAAATTGTGCATATAAAATACATTTAATCAATAAAAAAAAACATTACTCTCACTACCATGTATTTGACATTCACGCGCATATATGTATATTCCTATGTTTATTTTAAAGTCTATGGTGAAATTAAGAATAGATTAATATTATATAGTCTTACTGAATGTTAAATATAACTATCATAAATTCACTAATTACAATCGTAAAATTGGCCTACACACATAAAACAGAGATAATACGTATAACTTGAGAAAATCGTAACCGCAATCATTGTAACTAGATATTTCGGTGTTCTAGCCACTAGACCATAGAGGCCATCATATTGTTGTCAAATCCCAGGATTCCGTTATCCTCTCGGAAAAGCAATTCGTTTTTAAAATCTCCCGGCTCCATAAAGTCTCTGAATTGAGGAAATATTTTTGTTGTCTCAAAAATATTTTCTATAGTATCTGCTACATTAACAAGCATGATTTTAATCTCATTTTATTGTCCTCCACTAGAACTCGCTAACGTATACCTACTGTTAGCGTAAGGGGGTGCACTCTTCTATATTCATCCATACAATAAATCCTACATTATGAAATATTTCATAATTCATTAAAAGAAAACGTATCAGCCCTGCTAGGGTTACATATTTTTTTTCTTTTCTGTCATTATTTGTATACATTGTATACATATGTATTGTTATATATGTATAAAATTTTAAAACCTACCAATGAATGCAATGACTTAATATTAAAATATATATTAAGTCCTATGATAAAAAATATTTTAAAACATTACGGAACATAGAATCACAAACACTAATTACTCGAAAACGTTTTATACCGACATTTAAATAAGTCTGTCATAAGCACAGAGATGAATTTAATTGCCAACCTAGAATCCAATCAGCTTCACAGACAAACAATCAAATACAAAGAGCTAGCAGGGAATCCAATAAAATTCTCAAGCACGAAATAGAACAAATCCATTTGTCAAAGGCAGTTTTGAGTTTATGATTATTTACTTTCTCTCTGCGCTTTTATTCAACTGAAAAAGTAGATATACCCTGTGTTATGATATAGATCGAAGATGTTAAAACTGTATATCCCTTTGCGCTCTGCATACAGAATATTCTACTATGAAAACTTTCTACAATAACTAATTAATCTCGATGAAATTAATCAATTATCACCTACAAAAAAGGATCTATCTTTAGGTCATTCGCACTAACAATCATAAAATCTAAAAGTATATAACTTTCACATTGGTATTACTGAATTTTTAGATTAACGAAATAAATATCTTTATATTATGTATACTGTATGCTAACTACTGCCAAGTAGATCGGAACGGAATTTCGATTTAAAGTATTCCTATGGCATTTGGGTGTGGGGGTACGCAAGGTCTCTATGGACAGAACTTATCTTAGTCACCGCTTCGTTTGCCCAATTTTGCGTTAAAGTCCCCCATGATGATAACTATGTATGGCTATCTCTACCCTGCGGCGCCAACTATGTGGAATAAAGATTATGTTACTATTAATAATGAAGCTATCTTTACCTAAGCAAAACAGAGTCATATAGTAATCAGTAATCGGTACTTCAAATACGCAAATGTTTACAAAGCAGTAATATGCAATGGAAATTATTTATATGTAACTAGAATGGCAAACAAACTGACCTGGTGACATCTCATATATGTATATATGAACAGCATTTCATCCCCGTGTGACAAATTCTAATTACATTTCAAAAGTCATTTAGTCATATAGGACATTTTAGCCGCTTATAAATGTCAAGTTTTTTGTAATTAATATTTTTCCCTTCCGTACAGTTCAATATATATTTAATTGAGAAGAACTTGCAAGAAACTCAAGTGTATTTCTTTTTATTTGTAGCCAGTTTTTTTACTGAAAAAGTAAATAAACTGCTTACGTAGATGTATATGTTTATCATAAATTAAAATCCCGTGCATGAACAACTATCGCCATGCACGTTTGTCATTTAAGGAATCGTTTCGTAAGTAATAGGCTCAGTATATACTAAGGTATTATGCGTATATATATGTAATTCCACTGTTACATCTCATCCTTGAAAACCAAAAATAAGTGAGATCTAGGTAGACGTTCTTTTCAGGTATCTACGATAACCATATACCATCAGATGGGCCGTATGCCTGTTTGACACCACAGTTATATAAATATAGATGTTGAGAATTGGTTCAAAGTTTAGAGAAATATTTGCACTTCTCCATCCCATATCGATTTTTTGAGCACTCATCAACTTCCTCAAAGTTATGTTCATTTCGCATTTGTTTGCGCCTTTTCTTCAAACTTACACGGGAATACAGTACAAACCCTTGGAGCTAAATAAACATAAGCCAATGGCCAAGAAAAACAACTGGAAACAAAGTCCACATAGAATGGTTTTTACCTTTTAAAACTCATTGAACCTTAAAATAATCTTTCGTTTCGCTATTCTCGTGTTCTTTGTAAAGTATTATTTCATCTGGATCCTCATTAAAAACGGTAAACGAGTAGGTATTATGAATAAAATTGTAGGAATTAAAATATACCTACACGAAATCTTTGATTTTATTTAGAAAAAAAATCAACTTAAGTACGTTTTTTATAACTATGATATTGTTAATTACAAATAAGCTTACTGAAAAATGGTAACGAAATCTTGCAGTTCTGATGCCTGAGGTGCCTGATAAAATCTTTGTCTGACGGCCTTGATGGTCTATTGTTTCAAGAAGTCGTTTTAGTTCCTATGGTCGCGGGTATCGATTCCTTGAATGATAAATACAAATGTTTGCACCGTGGCAAACATTTGTATTCATGAGTCTTGTTTGTGTCGGTCTGGGTATTTTCTAACTATATTACGGATGTGTTTACCAAAAAATTAAAGTATTTGTATCCATTGGGTTACGAATACTTTATATTCTGTGTGAATTGTATTGAGTTATTATTATTATCTATAATTATTATAAAATTTGTTGTGTTGCTAAACCAACAACAGGTTAACAAACAATTAATAATTAACAAGCAATTTATGTTTATATTATACATAAATTGATTGTTATATATTAATTATTTAGTATTTACATTATTAAAATTTGTAAAAATTTTAATAAGGATTTATATACTCTACATAGTATAAAATATCACAACTATATTTTTACCATAAACAAGAACCAATCAAAATTTAGCCACTAATTAACTATAATGTAAAGGTCCAACTACATAAATGGAATTATGGTATACCAAACCTGAGTGTAACATTAATCCCAGCAGAAATTGGATGATGAATATGGATGAGGATTTTGTATGTCAAGCGATCTACTGACGTTCGTAGCGACCGCCACTGTCGACGTGTCCATTTGGGATTTATATTAATATTATATAATATCTACATATATACCGGTCAAGTGAGAGTTCTAAGACATGATTTATACCTTATATATATATGTATATATTTCAAACTAGAAATAAGTTTACTAAAATCTTAATAAACAGTGATAAGTCACCTACAAAAATGATGATGACAAACATCAGATCTCAATAAAAATGCCTGTACTATCAAACCCACTTACTGCCCTGTTATCTATTCCTCAGAATAAAGTTTTTAAACCTATACACTTAATTTAAGCAGAGCGTAAGTTAAGACCAATTTGTCTAAATTCTCCCTCAATTTCAATTACAGTACAGGTTTATAAATATTAACATACTTCCGTATAAGTAGGTTAGGTATACATATCTATCATATAATCACAAAAACACAAAGTAGGTAACTAGATACCTAATTTATTTTTAATCCTATAGCTTACTCTTTATTCCATTTGCCCAACTGATACTAATTAGACAAACTAAAGCTGTAATCTACTTCCCTAATTGAGTGCCTATCCACATTTTCCCTCGCACGAATCGTTAGCAAATCCATGTGGACAAAACAACAGCCAAAACAGAATGTATACGTGATCCCACTCGACTACGTATATTAAAATGATTACATGTCAGAAAGCACTTATTTGAACAATGATTTCTCATTTCCCGCCAAGCAAAGCTATGCTGTTGATGGCGTCGCGTCGCGCGTGCCGCCATCGGTTCACAATTCCACATCGTTTATCACATTGTAGTGAGTAATGAGTTGAATATTTGCGTCACCGCTTTTTGTTACAACTTAAATACGATGATAATTACACCCTGGCGAGACAAATGGTAAGCAGTTTTTAATATTAAATAAGTAAGTATAATTGCAATAAGTACCGATTTAGGGACATAGACTGAAATAGGTAGGTTGTTTTTTATGAATAATAATGTAAAGGCACACTGCGCTAACAGTTTACGCTGGCGGAGCACCAGTGGAGGATGCAACGACGAGCATGAGGTCAAATCATCCCATCGTAATAAATTTACCAGGTCTTTATCATGATGGGTTCCAAGGAGAACCACGTGGGTCCTCCATGGTAAACTAGGTACATTGTTGGCATCAGGGTCATCAGTCCACATTACTAATAATCCTTCCTCCCTTGTAGGTAGGCATTTCTATGGATTATGCCATCATGTTATACTTTCTACATCCGCGGATCACCACTTGTGGTTGAAGTCCATCAGGTCAGTCAGACGAATTCATCAGAAATAAACCTCTATGATTTCCAGTATGTATAGCATAATGTAATGTACCCTTATTATAACTCTGTTACATAAATCCAATACCGATACATTTTTTTTATGAAAGTAATGACAACGAGCTGAACGCGCACCTGAAGGTATATATCTACATACCATCAGATATGCGTTCATATAGGAGATAATCATCAAGTAACGCATGCAATATGTCACCAGTCATATCTTGCCTTTCCAAAGGACTAAAATGTCATTGCCCCTAACCCTGTAAATGTAGGTAATATGTCGTTTAAAATATTGGAATAACAACAGTCACGACACATTCGGCAGCCTATGTTGTGACAGCGTATTTTGTTACCTTAATTTATTTTTTAATAAACAGATTTTACTTTGAAAGTTTTAATAAATACAAGAACCTGCGGCTGGCGGATAAAATTTTAGATTAAGTAAGTCTTTTAATTACAGAGTCTTATATGAAAAGGGGCTTCCTATTTTCGACAAACCTTGTCTCACATATTTTGTAGCTTTTTGTTTATGCTATAAAATATGATTATGTAATGTAGCTGTATTGGAATTGTTTCCTATATTAAAAAGAGGAAAAGGGGAAAATTTTGATGGTGTATATGAAATACTAAAGAACTTTTATCACAGGTACAAAATCTCAAAACATTCAGTCAATGCAGTACACAGCAAAAAAATATAACTTCTACCTTCGATTCTGTCTCTTCACAGAGTATTTTTAATATTTCGTATTGAAACTGAACTGACATCTTTTATCATGACTGACTGCATAATGTCAAAACTGACATTGGCGACGTTTGCAATCGTTCTGTCACCATACAGTATTATATCGGCCAATTACACCTAAAAATCATGAATAGTATTATTAGTATTTGAATAATATTTAATCACTAATTTTATTGTCATTAAAATAGTAACTGCTAGTGAAAATTCCTTTGTTAACTAGTAAAATGTCCACAGAAAATTCGCCTATCAAGCCATCAAGATCTCCAAGTGTGATAGAATCATTAGAAGACTTCGAGAGCCAAGTTTGTGATGGTTTCATTAGCACAACGCCTACATTCAACGTGTTTATTGTCGATATGTGAACTTTTATGTATTTTCTTTTAGGACACGTTGCTGAAACACGTAGATATATCAATTGTGGAGTCTGAGAAGCGTGCAAATGGCACTCTACATGTACGAGATCATTACACAGTCTATCTAATCGATCTCAAGTAAGTCATCATTGTAATGTTTCCATAATAAATTACACCGCAATTGTAGGTCAATTAACGCTATTTCATTGTATGATTGTATGTCGGTGGTTGCTTGCTTTACTCTCATGTAATTATAACTGTAGGTACTAATTGTTATTAAATCATATTTCTTCATTTTATGTCCTCTAAGGATATTTACCATTCCATATGATAGACGGAAATTGTATATATAAAATAATAATAATTGTAAAAGCCTTTGTTCTGATTTTATACAATGATTCAACATGTATTAATTGTATTTGTTTATGTTTAAATTAATGCTTTACATTGCTTTATGAACTTGTCCTAAGACATAGGCCTCCTCCAATAGATTCCATTCTCCTCTGTCCAAAACTTTCCTTCACCATCTTGATATAGCCACTATTCTTAAATTGGAGTATGTATTCTGCTGGATATATTTATAAAACTATTGCTGAATTAAAAATAAGAAGGAATACAACTGAAAATAAATGGATCTGCTTTGGGAAGTACACCAAAGACAGAAAATTATGAAAGCCTCTAGAGGAGATCTATTTTAGAAGACAAGATGTGGATGTGGAATATATTAATAAAAATATATTTAATCATTTATGTAGTATTCTAAACATAAATTATTATTTTTCATTTAAATATAAATTATCATGTAATCAGTTGATTTGTCTACACTGTAGTTAATTAACTGATTACATGATAATTTATAAGCATACCTATTTAATATAATTATATTTAATTTATTAAAACCAATTGGCTGGTAAAAAATGCTATTTGCATTAAGCCCGCCTATTGTACAAAATCAATAAAGTTTTAAATAAATAAATAAATACAGCTATAAAGGCTGTTATAATTTTATTTACTTTAGAGATATTTACATAATTGTTTTCCATATACCATTAACAGAAGTATATAAAACAAATTGTATGTAAAAACATATTTTAAATACAGATAAAAGAATATATAAAACTGCCAGTATTTCTCATTGTAGGTTTAACAAAAAATAATATATGTCCCTTCTATTTCAGAGTCACTGATCCTGATTACAAGTTGGTGCAGTCCAAAATCAGCACAATATGGAGACGATACACAGAATTTGAGCAGATACATGATTATCTTCAAGTCACATATCCACATGTTGTTATACCACCACTACCTGAAAAAAGGGTGATTATTATATTCTATTCATACTAATAATCTAATTGCAAAAGTATATCTCTCTATCTGTCTTCTCACTGTCAACTTTTTATAACAAAAAGACAATGGATCTTAATGTATTTTCACATCAAGATTGTATCAACATAGGCTTTCTTGTAACTCAGTACTAAATTTGCAGTCAACAACTGTTTGCAGTGTTCTAAAAAATAATAACAATCAATATTTCGTCTCCATATCAATCTTATTATATTTAACAGCTTCCTTCTTAAAATATTGTTATGCAGTGCCAACCCTGAATAATCAATATGAACAAAGCTATGATAAATGTAATGCAGTCTATGGAGATGTCTGTCTACAAAAAAAGTGCCTAAAATTGAGCAAGTCTGTGAGCATAGGCACATACTGTTATTACCTTTTCCTTTTTTCCGTACCATCTTATATGGAAGATTGATGTTTATCAGAATTTACATATGTATAATAATTGAAGTCACTCTGTACACATATTTGATAAGTTTATTTGTTATATGCTTTTCTGATCATATTACATGATTTTGTAAACGCTTGTGTTTTTGTAAACACTTAATAACCTAAAATGTGTTTCTATAAAACTACTTGTTGCTATATCTAGAGAGTGGTTTCAGACCCTAGAGTCCCTACGACTACATTACTATTCAAATAAATTAAAAATAAACTTACAATTAAATACTAATATTACAATTACATATTATAGTTATATGTAATGTGTTTTTTTTTCAATTCAAATCATTCATTTGATATATATATATAGTCCGTAAGTCCGCCATTGTACAACTTCTTAAGATTGTTATATCCTGTTATTTTAAATTTACTGCTCAATAAAGAGTTACAAATAAATAAACTTTATTTAAATAAGTTAATATAATATTTGAGTACTATTTTTTGTACAAAACAAAACAAAACAGAGATATGCAATATTAATGTATTGTTTTGAAATTATAATAATTATATAATATTAATAAGTACTTCCTTAGTATTACTTATTACAATAACAGTATTTAATGATATTTATACTTTTATTATATATTTAAGTATATTTGTTTTTATGCAGATTTTGTATGCTTGGCGCAAATCGGATACAACAGATCCAGAGTTTGTGGAGCGCCGGCGGGCAGGTCTCGAGAACTTCTTAATGCGAGTTGCTTCCCACCCGAGGCTCTGCTTCGATGATCAGTTCATCAGCTTCCTGCAACAGGAACATGGGTGGCGAGAAACTATTACTGACAGTGGTATGCAATAATTCATTTCAGTCATAACTTTTGACAACCATCCTATTATAGAACACGCTCTACACACCTACACTTAAGAATCAATGTGAATACTTATTATTATAAATTAAACCAGTCTCTAATTAATCACATGTTTACTATGAGATAGCCAAAACAATACAGAGTAGGTTACTATACTACACTTAAGTAGTCTATGTTCAATACACTACACTTACATATATTGTTGCTTATATAGACTAATTATATTTAAGTACCCTCCATATAAGTTTTTTTTATAAAGAGCTTCACTATCATAAGGATGAGAATAAAGATGACACACAAACAATAATTGTGTGTCATTGTTTTAATGACATACACGATTATAGTTATACAACACATCCTTTACAAATTCTGTAAAAGAATATTATTATGTAGTCTTCAAACGCAAAATTATCTAGCACATTTTACTGCAAAAAACATATTTTTTTTCTATATTATACAGCATTTTTATTTTATGTTTCTGATTTATGTGTTTAAAGTTATAATATATACATTATTAAACTTATGTTATTTTCAGGTTATAAATTACATGCAGAAAACAAGTTAAAATCATTATCAGTTTCCATCAGACTGAAGAAGCCTGATCCTGAAATAGAGAGTGTAAAAAATTATGGTAAACAATTGGAGACAAGCTTAGGAAATTTTCTATATACTAGGTAAATAACAGTCATATTGTATCTTTAAACTGGTATCTAAAATACAGGTTTATATTTAGTTTAGGTACCAAGTAACGTGTAACATAATATAATATAACATAAAAATTGGAAACATTATTATTATACCTAAAAACTAATTTCGTAGGGTCATCATAACTAAAGAAATAGGTAGTCTACGTCCTTCTTATTGTTATGACAATATGCACGTCTCTTACGTAATAAACAAACCTTTGGTTTAATATTAGTAAGAAGCAGCATTTTTTCACAGATTTACCATCTCAAATTTGTTATTTTCGCTTATAATCATCCAGACAATTTCGAGCAATTCTTATTACTTACTTGATCTCTGTGTATAATACCTATGCAATACTTCAAGTATCTGTACCCACCATTACAGCCCGCATCCCTCCACTTTACGTTTGCATTATGAAATAATGGATGGCCCCTAGTTAACCTGTTTCATAACGATAAGATCGAAAGAAAAGTCAAGATAATGCAATAAATAAGTAAAAAATTATAAATAAAATCGGTCTTTCTCATTTACAGATCAAAAATAATAGAGAAAAGCTATGCTCTATGTAAACTTCATGCCAGTTATGGGAAATTATTCAGTGAATGGAGTGTTATTGAGAAAGATATGGGTGATGGATTACAGAAGGCTGGCCATTACTTCGGTATGTAGATTAATATTATATTTTACTATGAATGATCTTAGTAGGTTTAAACAACCACCACGACATGATGAAAAATTACAATATGATTCTTTGCTGTATGAGTATGTAAACATTTATATGATACAATTCTTTAGAATATAAGATATTACTGTATTGTTTTTTTAATAAAAAGCAAAACAAAAATACGAACAAAACTAAATGTGTAATACTGGTAGAGCTCAGCCCCATTGGAAACAAATATACCTAAAGACCATGCAATGAAAACAAATGCTAATTATTAATAACTAATAAATGAATTGGCTAAAAGTGGGCATGTGCTAATTTCTATGTGATTGAAGTAGAAGCGAGGGGTAAGACATCGTAATCTCTCCACAAACTTCTAAAAGATCTTGGCCTTTCTAGAACTGCAGTAAGTTCTATAATAGAACGTGTATCTAAAGTTACACTAGCAGGCTTCTACCATATTTGGCTAGGCAGGGAGAGAAACACGAGCGGTGAAGATTAGTGTTGACATAGGTCGGCAAAGGGGCCTCTCTGCCGCACAATGGGTCCGTCTCTCACACATTGAATCCATGGAATGCTAAATTCGTCTTTATCAATTGTAATTTTGTTAATAATATTTTCAGATTCAATAGCAGACAGTATAGATTCGCTAGCAGAAGATGAAGAACAACTGGCTGATCAACTGAAAGAGTACCTGTTCTATGCAGCGGCACTGCAGCAGCTGTGCAGTAACCATGAAGCGCTGCAGCAAGCGCTTGAAAATGCACACGATACATTAAATAACAGGTATGATAATTTTTACAATTTACCCTCGATTAGCCGACTAGTTGAAGTGTTACGATTTCCATGGCAGTTAGCATCCAATCATATCCCGCATTATTCTTTGTGTTAGCAGTCTTTCTTTTTTTTTCTCTTACGCACGCAGGATATCCCGCTCGAAATCGCGCACACTTCTGATTACTCCTGGAAAGAATGTGCGAAATGTATCTAAGAGCCTATTCGCACATGAAAGAACACAAGTGTAAAACCAGCTATCGTCTACATTTACATGCACATTCTTTCCGGCGTGAAAGTGCGTATATGTAAAGGCAGCCTTTGTATATAGACAAAGGTTGCCATTACATATACACTCATTCACGTAAATATAGATCTGAACATTTTATCCTGCGTGAAAGAGCGTACGTAAAAGCAGGTTATGTGTGTCAGGGTGGCGGAGCGGTCGCGGGCGGCGGCGGGCAAGGGTTCACTGATGTCGCGTCTGTTCGGGACCACGGAGCCCGACCTCGCGCGGGACGTGGCCACGCGCGCGCTCGACGCCAAGCTCGCCGCCGACACTCACGCCATACACCACGCGCGAGCCGCGCTACAGTCAGTACCTTCTATTATGCAATGTATATTCATATATAAAAATAACATATACTTGCCTTAATTGAATTTTCTGTTTTTACGTGTACAAAATAATTTAATATAAAAATAACCCTGTATAATTCACACAGCTCCATGTAGTACCAAGCTAAGCAAATCTTTTTATGGATACTGGACAATTGACAGAGATGCTTAAATATTTTCTTTTTGTAAATTCTTACTTAATTTATATAGAAAACGCCCAGACCGATACAAACAATCATACTCATGACTATAAAGGTTTGCATTGTTCAAGTGTGGTAAACAAGTAGACCACCGCTGCACTCAGATGGGCATATGGTGCAGTGACTCATTTGTTTGTGAACGTTTCTAGCAGCACAACTCTAAGTGTCATCGCTATTCATTATATCTAACTTAAAAATAATTTAACCTTCTGACTATATCAGATTTTCCAAACCTAAATAAATCGTGTTATACCTATAGAAGGAATCATCTTGCTAACTGACGTAGTAAAGTACAAATTGAAAAAATAAGGTCCCTACCACACATGTAAAAGTGAGTTGATCATTCTCCGTTATAGGTTTGCCAACTTACAAATTTTTACTAAATGCACCTGAGAAAGAATATTTCATTATTTGGTTTTGGATGAATCATTAAAATCGTTCATAATATTTCATTTAAACAAAAATATAATAATAACATTCATGAATTGTATTCAAAAAATGACTCAATAACATTTAAAAAACACCATGTTTGATGCAAAATAAGACCTTCACACACGTAATCGTATTGTATAAATTGTAATACATTAGGACACCTTATCTTTTACAATATATTCAGCACGATTACGAAATAATGAATGCCATTGTGTTTCACTCGTAATTGTATTCTTAATCAACGCATTTCCAATCTGTTTATGTCACTTAGTATGTAAAGATATATAATCATGTTTAACATAAATGTTAAATTTTTCGCATACTGTAATCTGGACCTTCAAATTATTCGACATAGCATTTTTTACATCTAAGGTCTCTCATCTAAGGCTTTTTAAATATTAATCTAGGTCATTGAGCAACGGCTGTCATTGACATATATATTTATATTTTTTTTACAGAGAATTCAACAAGAAGGCGCTACTTGAAATTGAACATTTCCAAAAACAAAAAGACAAAGACCTTCACGAATCACTAGTCGGATTCATCACGTTACAAGTGAAAGCTGCCAAAAAGGTAAGAACATTAGTATCTAACTGAAATCTTTGCTCTTTTGAGTTGTTACAATCAATGGACTTGATAAAAAGTAGCGTCGTCCAGCCCAATTGCAAAGTATATATTATCCATAATTGCTAAATTTTATTGATGGTTTGAAAAAGGCACTTTTACCTTTACTTATAAGTATACACAAGTATGATGTATTACTTTCGTCTTTTCGTCACTACCCGAAGGTAATCTGTACGAGATTGCATAAGCGATAAGGCCGCTTTGTTAAATTTGATTCCTGTAATCTGGCGCATAAAGAGTGGTAAAAAAATGATTGAAATCGAAATATTTATTTATTTATATAAATAAACTAGCTAGTCGCCCCGGCTTCGCCCGGGTGTACATGTATTATACATATAAACTTTCCTCTTTAATCACTCTATCTATTGAAAAAAACCGCTTCAAAATCCGTTGCGTAGTTTTAAAGATTTAAGCATACATAGGGACGGACAGACAGCGACTTAGTTTTATACTATGTAATGATATTACGATTTCAATACTTTTTAATATAATTGGAATGGCCAACTAACGACACACCTGATGGTAAGTGGCGACGCCACGGTTAGTTATATTCACGAATAATACTACGGATACGCCTGCGATACTACACATTCTTTGTCATTCCGAATGAAGAAGATACCAAGTAATTGCACTGGCTTTTCTCGTCTTTCAAGCGAAACACAACTTACAAAGCTGCTTGGCTGCTGAAATTGATGAGGTGATATAAATAAATGTATCCAAGCAGACGACTTTTTACAATATATACCTCACGTCAGGACAATTACTCAGTGTTTTAACCTAGTACCGTCCTACCTTGTAGTTATATTACCTTAACCATAACTGTGCTACATACAAAAAATGCACTTTAGAGAAAAAGCAACCCTTTTTCTAATGAAACACGGTTAGAATGTCTACAGAAACTCGTACACTACTTAACTATTGTAACATAATTTTTATATTCTTCCAGAACTTGCAAGCGTGGACGCAAATCAAAGAATGTCTACAAAACATGCCCTGAACATAGCTCGCCCTCGGGCTTTACCAAATATCTCTGTAGCTTACTAGAAAACTAGATTTTAGTACTTTTGTATCTGTCCCACTTGTAGTTAGGTAGGGATTATAAAAACATTTTACCTTCTTGTTCATAAAAACTATAAGTCTAATAAACCTATAATAGCTATATGAAACTTTTTGTCTATTTCTTATGAGTTTCTTTCCTATTTTGTGAGAAAAGGATAAAACGGTTTAAATTAAAATGGGTTTGTATAAGACTAGTTTTTATCAGTAAGACGGTTTGTCTTTACTAATGTAAATTTTGAAGAAAATATGTATAGAGTTTATTTGTAGGTGAGACATAATATTAGTAACTACTAAATGATGATTAAATATTCATTTTATTTAAAATTCTTTATAGGTAGTATGAAGTTCATAAAATATATCATTTGAAAGAACAAATCCGTTAATTAGAATTAGAACGGTAATAAATCTTGTTATCGTTTAACATTGAACCCTTTTTCTTTATACTACATGTTATAAAATTTAATTTCTTATATTTCCTCCGCAAAGGAAATATTATAAAATATTCCATTAAAGCATGAAAGCTATGCATTCCAATGAGGTACTATTTCGTCACGCATTAAAACTGTTCGTGTCTCTCATTAAGTGACAAATATAATATAGTTTGTATTTAAATGTCATAGTATTATAAATTAAGATACCTTTTGTTATTGAAATCTAAAAGCCGCCGTAAATTGACAGAGAAAGTGTCTGGATAACAGACAACAAATAAATCGTACTCACGAAAAAGAAAGAGACGCTAGATATTGCTTTCCCGTTCTATCACCTGCATATTTCGTTACAACAACATATATTTAATATCAACGAACGAGGTTGTTTGCCACGACTTCTCGGAAGACTATTTAGATATGCTCATTTTTGTAATTTATTATTACAATAATGACCACCAGCCCCGAGTGTGTCGAGCGGGTACTGCGAGGCTCATAGGAGTCTCATAGTTAGTTTTTTAACAAGATATGCCTTGAGGAGTCTATTGTGAGAGTTACGATACCCCACTATAAAGGACCTCGTGCCATGTCTTCATATTCATATCTTACTAAAAAAACTATAATGATTAATTTTAGTTGAATTATAATTAATTATCAGTATTTTTTTTTTGGATGCACTTTATTTTTTTTCCTACAAGAATATAGTTTCTGAAGAGTCGGTAACGAGCACATAATATCCCTGTTGTTTCACTCGTTCATACGCTACGCAACCGTTTACCATCAGATGGGCCGTATGCTTTCGTACCACTGTGGTATATAATAAAATAGCTGTGACCGCTTTATCCGCGTGGAATAGTGACCTTAAATAGCATATAATATTTAATAATCTCTCCTAGCTTTAAAAATGACGTTACCTCCATATTACCTTTCATCTCCACTTTCAATCCCTTTCAATTCTTTTTTCGCATAAAAAGTAGCCAATCTTCTTTCTTAGAACTATCTGTGATCCAAATTTCATTTAAATCAGTTCAGAAGTTTTGCCGTGAACGCGCGACAGACAGATGACAGAGTTACTTTCGCAGTTATAATATTAGTAAAGATTAGAAAATTTCACGAGGCAAATTTTTAGGTATTATCCTCGTCGTATTTCTTAATATTATATACATTCTTGAATAACTATTATTTTATTTCCAGTTACTTTTACTATTGGCTCATAATTATCAAATTATAGGTATAAAGCTAGACTTACGATTCTCAGCAGTGTTTAGGCCTTTGGCCTTACACAGCTGGAAAAAACCCATCCAAATATTAATACGCGGTACGGAGGCTTAGCTTCTTATGCCTCTGGAATGGCAACACATGAGGAGTATCACGGGCGTCATCACGCCGATGATATGATGCCCATGTTGCTATTCATGTATATTGGCTTCGTTTGTAGTTGTTCTTTCCAGTGAACCCTCAGATTTTTAGCCATTCCAAATACATGAAAAACCCATTAGTCAATATAAGATATTCCGTATGTTTTAGGCCAGCCAGCCTTAGACTATACTTATAATGATCCTTTGTGTGTTCAAGATACTATTTCTAACTGCCTATTAGTAATATACATTCTAAAAATTCACCATTTAAGTTTAAATTTAAGTGTAGGTATGCAACAGAGTTTGTGTCGCTATAAAATTGCTTATTTTGTCGACATATCGTAAAGTTAAACCAGAGATGATGAAAATGAAACTTTAAAATATATATTTTTTAATATCTTCTTTAAAAAATAAAATATTAAAAAGTTAAAATTAAAGTGAAAATCATTTAGGTTACAAAAAGTTTCGATCTTAATATTTCTTATTATACTGAAGGCGACACATAATTTGTTGTATGTATTTATTAAGCTGGCGACTGACCTGCAATAATTAAACAAAACGTTACAGTATAAGAATAGAAATCCTAATAAAAAGCTATCTGCTATAAGCATATACATACTCGCTAGTTTCAAAGAAATTGTAGGTTAGTCGCTATGTTTAGATTATAGTTTGTTAGAGCAACTATTTAATGTATTCTTTTGAACTTCGATTTATGCAAAATGTCTCTTAAATTATTTAATACTCAACTGTGATTTCAAGACCAACTGAATGTAGCAAAACTATGTAACATAAATTATAAATGTGTAGAACATAGAATATTCTAATATATTTTATTCCTTAGCTAATTCAATTGCGTTGAATTATATTTATTTGTTGATTTATTTCGCGTTTATTATAAATATTTAAGAGAATTGTAGTTTCCAATAAATATCAATACTTTTTATCAATATTTAGTTTTATTACATTCATTATCTCATACTACAAAATCTATGCATACTCCATATGATATAGTATTTAATATTTTTAATTTCCTCTTTACGTCTTCTCAGTTTGGTATAAACTTAGAATTATCCCTGTATATGCACATCTACAAATAAATAGTACAGTAGTAGTTTTTTTATGGATGGTAATGAAATGATGCACCCGCCTGCGCTAACGTATTACGCTAGTGGGGCACCATTGGAGGATGATAGATGGAGTTAGCCCATCGTAACGAATTCACTAGGATTTAACCACGATGGTTTCCTTGGGGGACCACGTGGACATCAGCTTGACATGGTAAATTGTTAGCAATGGTACTACTGTGCACCATTGCTAACAATCCCTTTTCCCCAGTACAGTAGTAGTATCTACAGATTAAAAGAATTTCCTTTTTTAAACTATGGTAGACACGTAGAAAAGGTGTTTGATTTGCCATTTTGCTGGAAGCTTGATGGGATTTGCAATGCATAAGTAATAGGATTAACTTTGTATAATCCGCCGAGGTTAAGAAGTGCCTCCGCTGAGAAAAAAATATTATATTAAGGGATTACTACATCTTGATTGGCGACTTATGCAAAATTCCTATTATTATTTAGAGTTGTGTTTTATAAAGCTTTCCTGTATGTGTGAGGTGAACTTAATCATTCATATTTCTGACTGTCTCTCTGGTAATAGAAACATCGATATCAAAGCAAATGTAGGGTATGGAAGTATCATCCGATACCAAGTTGAAGAAAAATATTCTTAGTCTGTTTTTTAATCCCAGACTAAATTGACAGGTGCAAATGTCAAATTTTGAAATAATGTTACCACCTATATCGCAGGTACTCCAATACTCCACGTATTAGAGTACCTGCGATACCAATTTGTTTAATCGGAAACTTTTATTTTAACACATTAGTTTTAAATCTTTAAAGACGCGTAAGGTAAGACGTTTCCACAACAGAATTTTAAAATTAACGTATATATACTAGTGTTTCCATTACTTTCGTTGTATTATGCAACATAAAAATACATTTTTGTCGTTTCCGTACAAATAATCATTTTTACAGTATTAAGCTACAAACCAACATTTTTTTTCTTTAAGCATAATATTTTGAATAGGTGTTTGTTTTATGATATATGATACTATAAAAGGTCACTTGTTTTATAAAAAAGGCAGGTAGTCTTTATTATAGTGAAAAATAAAAAGTCTTTAGACTTTTTTAATTTTGTGTTAATGTGTTTTATATAAACACTCACACATTATTTCTGATACTCTGAACTATAAAAATGGATAATTAATAGTAATTTCCGATAGTGCCACTACCCTATTTAAAAAATGCAAATACCTGGCAACATCGGAAACGTCAAATTTGTCTCCGGGATTAAAAAAACAGACTGTAGCTAAATATAGGTTTAAGATAAAGTTCTCCACGACCATTGCATGATAATCTTGTCTAGGTAGTCTGTGACAAACGCACCTACGGTGACGTCGTGGCGTTTATTATTATCTTATTGAGTTTTCTTTAATAACACCAACTTTATTTCTTTAGTACCCTCTGTTTCCTGACATTACAAACAAATACCTAAGCTTGCCGAACGGAATGCGCGCGCGGAATTCTAAGAAATATTAAAATCCCGTATATTAAAGTATATTGGCGTGTATATACATATGTGTTTATCTACCTTGGACCTGGATGTGCTGCAGAAGACGATCGAGCTAGGAGCAAACAACAAGGTAGGTAAGCTGACGGCTCACCGGATTGAAAATCACGTTATCATGTGACGCCCGTGATACTACTCATGTGTTGCCATTCCGGGAAACTAGCATGTCATGCCTCTTAGCCCATAATTTCACTGCATTATCAAACCTTGAAAATAAAACATAGTATACAAAACAAGCTGCTTGGCGGCTGGAAGATATATAGTACTTAAACTAATAAAACTTTTTTTTTACCACGTAGGTGGCAAACAAGCATACGGCGCATCTGATGGTAAACGGTTACCATAGCCTATGGACGCCTGAAACACCAGAGGTGTCACATGCGCGTTGCCGACCCTTAAACTTTACATAGTCCAGCTCAGTCAAAATCATATGTTTATATAAAAAATGTATTATTGTCTATATGTCGGCTTCGGTGGTCTAGCCGTTTATAATACCGCCTTACTCCCATGGTCGCGGGTTCTTTTCCTCGCACCGTACAAACATTTGTATTTATCAGTATGATTGTATGTCTGTGTCTGTATGTTTCTTTATATATTATTAGGTATGTATTACAAAAAATGTATGTATATATTTATATCACTGTCTAGTACCCATACCACAAGCTTAGTTTAAGACTAAATGTCACTGTGAATTACCATTGCCCTGCAATATTAATATTACTATATTAAAATTATATTTCGTCTGAAGTAGTCTTATTTGATGCCTTGATAATTACATTTTAATCAGTATGCGTAATTCTAGTCACAACCAACGTTTCATTTATATTCTCGACAGCTCTAAACATGTCACTTTCAGTAACACATCAATCTAAACAAGCAGATAACTAGATGATTATGTACTTGCTTTAAATAGCGGGTACAAAGTACTAAATGTTACTTATTAATGCAACTACGTTGTATGACAAAGTTGTATTCTAATATCTCATACCGCACTATCTAGTTCCTAGTTAAGTAGAGCTTGTGTTAAGCGTACTAGACAAGTTAACGGAGTACCTTTCTGCTATCAGTTTTAATAACACAATAGGTAGTTTTATCAGATTTTTGTAATTATTTCTTTTTTATTAAGGACTACAGAATACACCGCTCTTCGTGGTTGTATATATTCCACTAAAATGAAATCTATTTACTAATCTACTTTACTAAGATTACTTATGTCAAATTAATCTTATATTGATTGAAAATCAGCGCTGAGCAGCGTACGTGTAGACGTTACACTCACAGCATCAGCTGAGTCAGCCCAGAATATATGTACAGTGTGAGGTACTACTGTTTTTGTAGTTTAAGAGGCTGATTTCTTTATAGTTTTTTTGCCATTTTGCTAATTAATGTACACTAATCTGCATTAACATGTACATATATACTTTTGTACCTTGTCCCATTGCACTTTGTAATATTGCAAAATATTATTTACATAAATATAAGTCAATTTCACAACTCAGCATTATTCGTATTTTAGATATATTACTTGAAAAAATAAGTTATTATAGAATCATTTCATATTAACTATAAAAAATACTACAACCATAGAGGGATTGATAGAGAATGCCATATGGCATTAAGCTCGCTATATATACTTCTTATTGTGCAATAAAGAATACAAATAACAGAACAAAATAACAAATTACTTATAAAAAAGAGAATAATTCTGAATAATTGATTATAAAAAATATCAATATACCTACACATAAAATTGTAATAGACAAAAATGGCAGGCGAATGCAAAATATACCAATTCTTAATATAGCAGCCAAAAAATTAATAATTTCATGCAATAGCGTACTTAAAATACAACAGTCGATGTTAGTAACTCCCTCCCATACTATAAGCTCGTCTAAAATATTGACCGACATACAACTTATGACGTCACTCCATTCTTCGTACAAAAAATAAATAATACCTTCCTATTTATATACATAATACTTCATAAACATTATCCCATCTTATCATTATACACATGATTGTCTTTGCGTACATGCAAAATATGAAGATATCTCGTTGCCTCGGCTGTATTCATTTCAATTGTCACACGAGCGCATTAGTTAATTACCGACCAGCAAACCATATTGATTTATTGATTCCATGCGTTCATAACATTGCTTGATATTTACACTATTAAACAAAGGTTTCTACTATTACTTACTCTGTACTTGGATTTTTAATATAAGTGGACAAATCTTTGAACTATTCAAGTTTGTATTAAACTGATGAAGTTTGCATAAGACTGAAGAAGTTTACATTAGACTTCTTTAGAAGAATCACCTTCCAACAAAGGTATTTCCGAGCCGATACAATATTATAACCTTCAAGAAAAGAGCTTATTCCTTCTTAAAAGGTCGACAACGCTTTTGCTATTCTCCTGGTGTTGCGGCAGGTGCTCATGGGTGGCGGTAATCACTTACCATCAGGTCGTCTTTAGACGAAAAAATTACTTTGTGCTTAAGGAGTCCGCCTTCTCGATTGAAACCAATGCTGTATATTAGTGGTCTAATTTAGCATTCGTTATTTTATATTTCAGTGAGATTAACATTTGTAAAACAAAACAAAGTACCCATTTACTGTCAGATGAGCCGTATGCTTAATTACCATCATCGTGATATAAAAAATGTGAATGGTAATGTAAGAACTCTGTTTTAGTACGTCATTCGTTCATATTCACTCATCAGTATTGGAGAAGTTTGTATTAGAATAAAAATTATTTATTCTCCAGAAGATTCTGCATTGTTTCTCCAGAATATAGACGAGACACGTTGCGTAGTGACTATAGATCATTGCAATGAATCAAGTTGTGGTTACAACCTAATTTTTATTTATATAATCTTTCGTATTATACATATACCTACATGGTATGTAAATCGAATGCTATTAAATATTGAATGAAGAGTAATAATCATATTATTGCTTAGACTACATTATAAGTATAAGAAAAGGAGACACAGACATGATAAAGTTAAACATAATATATAAATGTAATAATAAAATACGTATATATAAATAATATATATTTATAGTTAGTTCAACCATATAGTGTAAATAAGTATACAGCAACCAATGACACAGTTGAATACTCCTGCAATATTAATAATTCGGTGAGCCACGTCAACGTAGAATCGATAGGAAATGGGTCACTCATATCACATTCGCTTACACATACAGCTTGTCATAACTTTCGTTAACTACTATGAAACTGAGCACGCCAACCAAGCACAAATCTAGTTTAAAGTAATCATAAACATTAGCACGACTTAAACAAATAAAGATTTCAATATGAAGAACCAGCAAGTAAGTGTCGACTACTGGGCTATGGGTAAAGCGATGTTATTATATGGCGTCCTAACTGTAATGCTTTGGTTGATGCTGAGGCTGTTCAACACGGTATTTATGCTGCCAAGAAGATTAAGGGCACAGCAGGAGAACATACAACACACGTTGCAGGAACTTCAGGCGAGTCATTACTGTCATTACAAATTTTATAACATTGCTACTTCGCGACTTTTATCGTCCTTTCTTTCTCTTTCAATTAATTGAGCAGTTATAGTATACAAAGAGGGGTAAACAGATAACATTGGCACCTCTTTGTATTGTAATTGACCTCTGCAATTTATATTTGTATTAAATTCGTTTTACTGTTAGAATAGGTATATAAAAATTTACTTATCGTGCAATAAGATACTACTTTTCAAATATATCTCTAGTTAAATTTGAAATTCTTTATAGTATGAGACATTATTACCAATTTGGTCGGAATAACTAAAAAAAATGTTTCTGTGTATTATACAGCACCTAAGTATATTACCCCTTTTCGTTACAGTTCTTATAAATGTATGTTGTTTACTTGTTCCATTTGAATAGGCATTTAGAATCTTCCATTCTAAATGCCTATTCAAATGGAACAAGTACTTTATTTAGAAGTAAGGAAGTTAACCGGCAAAATTGAAAAAAGAGTGTAACAAAGAAATTTCTAGTACTAGCTTACTTTAAAAAAGCAAACCATAATGTATTTAGTCTGATTTACGTTAGGCATCTATTTATTCTTATAATAAAGCAACATAGAGTTTACATTGAATATTTACAGAAGCGTTTCCCAGACTTGAATATAACAGAAGAAGACTTGAAAAATGCAGAAAAAGATCTCGAAGAATACATGAAAGAAGAAGAGGAGAAAGCGAAAGAAAATTCAGAAAACAAAACTGAGGATGTACCGCAAATAGAGGAAGACAAGAAAACTATATAACGACTATTTAATATATTTAAAAATATTAAAGCAATAGCGATAAATTATTACAAAGTAGTAAAATTCGAATGTATAGGTATTTGTAATAACTGAATGTTAATTTATTTCATATATTTAATCTTAAAATTAATATATTTTTATATGCCTTGTAATATAGCGTGAGGTAAAATTAAAAAAATATTACTATTAAGAAATTGTGTACGAAATTACTTCAATAAAGATTAATTTATATTTATTTATTCAATTAAAAACATCCGTTTATTTGAGAGCAATGTATCGCCATCTCTCAGCTGATATTCATTATTTTAGTCCTGCAATTGTCCGCTAGATACCGCCACCATGTACGATACAAAAGCCCGCGGAACCGGCCCGCGAGGCGTGGTTTACTCCGAGAGCTTTCACCCCAGCTTTACATTATTGATCGGCTCATTCAATGAGTATCTGTATAGCGGTAAATAAGTTTGACTAATGTTGTTGTTATCGTTTTGTACATTAACAGCGCTGTCAATATATACTATTCGTCCTCGATGTAAATAGATACGTTATCTCAATAAGCCACCGGCTGATATTGATAGTTTCAAACAATGCTAATCAGTTGTCGTATTGCTCCGTCGGCCGTCAGCCGTGCTGTTTGCTCAATTAATGTGTGATAATAATTATGTGATGATACGTGAATGTATCGCGACTTGAATATATCGTTTCTCAACTGCTACTACCACGATGACACGATCTAGCTACCGTCCGCTGGTGCCCCGCTCTTCGAACAATTCCTTAGAACACCGAGACATGGGGTAAGTATTGATAAACTATAGGTCATTATATAAATAGAAATAGTTTTTACTAATGTTTAATTATATATAAATTGAGACTGGTAATATTACCTATAAGGCGTTCAATTCTATGTCTTGTAAAACATCCTTTATAATTTTAACATTAAAATTGACGTGGGGTAAATGTAGACTATTAATAGCATCAACTATAAATATTTTCTATTTTTAAACAGGCTGTTGAAAATACACGTAAACTTTACCTGATGGTTTAAAATAATAAAAACCGAACTATGTACCTATCCATCAGAATCCACACTTAAATATTCGAGTATATATTATATTCTTATAATCTACATTGCTATTGTGTTTATATATGCTAAACAAGTAATAATTTATGTACGTTATTACATACATATAATAATGTATTTTAAATAGATGTAACAAATCAAAGATAAAATTTAATTTGGTCGTTATATATGCTGACATTTTTTATAAAAAATCTCAATTCTGAGTAAATACTATTTGTATTTTCTTTTTTGTTAAGTTTATATACGATTTTTGGTTATGTAATTAGAAAATACAAACCAGCTGACGGCCCATACAGTGATAACTGTAGCCTGTGTACATGAACAGGACTACGATGACCACGTTATAACTTGACACCAGTGATACCACTTATGCATTGCCATTTCAGTGGACTAAGAAGTCATGCCTATCCTGTAATTTCACTACCTAATTACATCCTACCACCGATATAGCTTATAAGGGAAGCTGCTTAGCCGCTGAAGATGAGACTGAGCTACCATGTAGACAACGTTTTACAAATCAAATCAAAATATTTTTATTCACTCACTTTACAGACTCTTATGATATGTCAAACTTACCGTAAGTTCAGAGTGCTTTCGAGCTGAGAAGAACTGACAAGAAAGTCAGCTCACAATGTACCTTTTGTGACACATATGACATGTAGTCAAACCAAATAAGGTGATAATCACACGCTACTCGTAAATATTCCTACATGAGCGTGCATGTTTCCTAGTTGCATGGCTGCGGTAGTTTACAACCTGTTTATTCTTAAGCCATTAAACAAAGGTATATATTACTTGTTTTGCATTTAAATGTAGGTACATGTATATCTTGTATTTGTAATAGAGATATCTATTTGTGGAAACAATTTTATGATAATATAAAATATACTTTATAAGTACCTATAATTATACTGAAGACGCTTTGTTTTAGCGTTTTAACTCTTTATTATATAGGCTATTTATATGATTTACGGCCATATTCACAATGCAGATTCAGTAGAGATCAAATACTAAATTACTAAACCAACTTTTAGTCGTGACTTCATCCAGTTGACTAGAGTATCGGTGGGTGTATTGACTGGTATATAAAAGAACGAAGGCCTTATATATATGTTATTTTTTATAACAATTTCTTGAGTCGTAAAGGCACCAAGTGAACCTTTTCTTTACGTAAGGAAAATCTTCTTCGAAGAGGAGATATTTAGGGGCCATAAGGTCTGCCGCATTCTATCTGGCCAAAAGCCTAACGGCTATTCCTCCTTGAACATAACGTTGTGGCCATCTCTTTCCCATTCTGCAAGACCATCAACATGGTTCTTATCGACCTTTTATTTAGGCGTGCAGGGAATAGCCGCTAAACTCCACCTCTAAACCCTAATGCCTCCCTGTCGAACTCCGTATAGTCCTAACCATCATGCAACCAAGGGTAAATAATGGATTCAATGCCTACGCTGATCAAACTCAAGTGTCCATCGAATACACCCGAGCCTGCACCGCGGCTGCTGACCAAGTGGTATCTAATAAATAAACTAGCAGAATCCTTCTTTGTTATGAAACGGAATGATAAACCTCGCCAAACCTGATAGCCCACCTAATGGTGAGTGTGTATATCATCACTGTATCATTCCTGTATATCATGTAATTAGTCATATCGCAGTCTTCAACCGAAATACAGCTTACAAACCAAGCTGCTTAGTGACTGAAATTGAGGCAAGAGGCGACTCAGAGTTGACCTCGATATAAAATTAGTAAGAATTATGGTTTTATCTATTAAACAAGTTTCATGATTAGCACAATCGTCATAAACATCATTATTACCGTCATTGACAGTCCCCTGACAAATATATTCCTCCCTTACTTATTAACATGACATTGTAATATATTAAGAACTTAGCAGTTGTTGAATTCTGAATCTGAAGTATGTTTCAACGCAACAATGGCAAGCTCTCCTTCTTATTCATTAAAAAAATTACTTGTTAAAAAACAGCATCTTTATTTTTATTTATATGGAATGTCTATAAAGTTATTTTATATATCTACATATATTATAATTTTTAATTTTTGAACCCACAATTTGAAATATGCTATATAAGTACAACTACATTTTGAATATGTAAAAGTTTTACAGTATTTCTATATTGTACATTTACAAAGAATATCTTAACTATTAATAAACTAAACCAATACGTTTAGTTTAAACAAATTGCACTTACTTAGGACTATTTTATTAAAGCCGGAGTTTTGTTTTATTTTACGCTTAATGCTTCACAATTTACATTTAGACATTTACATCAAATTTCTAAATTAAGTTTTTTTAAAGTTGATGGCATTTTATGTTGGAATACTGCCAACCAGTCAGTTGTGAAAGTGACACTGTACCTAGGTACTAGACTAAAGGTCAAACAATTAAATAGGTCAATCTTAGAAAAACAGACTTAAAACATAGAAAGATACTCTAACGTGCCACTTAGGGCATAGCTATTTATTTTATTAAGGTTAGTTGGCATTAAAAAACAAAAAAAAAGATTCTCTTAAGTCACATCGATTTTATTAGTAAGTATGAAAACCAGGTATAAGAAAAGATATAGGTATTATCATCCTTATTTGACTGAAATAATAAACTACACAATTCTGTTTATAATAAAAATTAAAAGGTATTAATCAAGACAAAACGGTATACAATACAGTGGGGTCAGTGAGTGCACCCTCTTCGCTATTATCAGTAAATTATTACAATTAAAAATGGACTTTATTTGTTAGTATATATAAAACACACATTATTACATTACGTTACGTTATTCTATATACATTACATTATTCTCTACTGTACAGTGCAGGGTATGTAATATTTTGAAAATTACAGTTAATTGCTATAAAGTCGCGTTGCCAGATGTTACCACCGCTCACCGAGCCAAGCCTAACCGTGCCAAACCGCCCCTACCCCATATCTATTTTGGCAAACCTGGAACATGCGCCATGCCTAAGCCTCGCCAATAACATATATCACAAAATATATATTATTGAGTATGCACTACGTATATACTGAGGATTGATAGAAAAATCATACAAGATAAAAAAATATGTGAAAAGATCGGGTAAAACTAAACATAAAATAAATTTTATGAATGCGTATATAAATTACAAATTTCTGAATTGGAGAAGGACATGATAAGAGTAAAGGAAGAAGGAACTATGCGAATAATAATAACAGCATAGTACTCACGTTACGACTATATAAATACAGGTAAGCAGAATAAAAGATTCTAAGATGACATTAGCAAAATAGTCGGTCCAGTATGGACTCGCAAAGAAAAGGACGAGACTTGTTTGCCATTCCAATTATGTAAAAAAATCTATGTCACGGATATATCTAATCATTATTAAATAATAATACTTTACATTAAATTTTATTCACCTAATCCATCAAGGACTCTACCTAAATAGATACATTTATAATAATTGCGTCTTATATTTAATATTTTTCATTATATTTCTTGTAATTATTATTTATACTGTGTATTATAGATAATTGCGTGTCTATAGATAGGTAGGTATATTTTAATAATAGAGAAATAATAATAAAACGTCGATATTGTTATCAGTTTGTTATGAAGCAGGAGCGCGTGCTTGTTGTTTACATTTCAAGGATAAAAAAGGTATAAATTATTAACATAAAGGCATACTTTGGACTTTAGGAGGGCCTAATAGTAATAATAAAATGCCTACAATCGTAACTAATATTAATAGCCAGCATGAATTAAATGAATACATGAATTTACTAAATATACTTGCAATACTTTTAATAGTAGTTAGTAATAGTTTGCCGTGACTTCGTTCATATAGATTGATCCATATTGATTTCTCTGTTCAATAGTAGTTTACTTAATAGTACCTACCTTCATCCCAAAGTTTTATCAAAATTGTATGAATGTTCTGAGTAATAGGACACATATACAAATGTTTGTTATTAAATATTATATAAAGTAACGCTGGTATAAAATATAGAGAGAAAATAGACAGAGAGAGAGTTTGTTTCTAACTTTTATTCAACTTGTCCAATATATAAAAAATTTACTCCCTAGTGATCTCGGGAAAACAATAAATTTGCATTTTATTAACTTCTACTCCCACTGGAGTATAGCCCGACATCCATTGTAGTTCAATTTTATTTCCCTATACGGTTCACAAAGCTTTTTATTTTTATGTATACTTTTAAAACACTATTTTTTGTCTATAACTATATATATAAAAATGAATCCCTATTTTTCTTGGTCCGATTTCGCTAATCCTTTTTATTTCCTATTGTGTTTATTATTATCAGGAGAAGGTACTAATGAAAGAAAGCGCAACTTTTTAAATTTATTTTTCATTAGTACCTTACTAATGAAAAATAAATTTAAAAAGTTGCGCTTAACATAAAAAATTTAATTGCGAATTAAAATTTATAGTTAAGACAGAACTACTTCTGTAGCGTCAGCTCGTTTTGAAGTACATAAAAATAACCTCTTCGCCTACTTTCATTATTGAACAAAATACATGCACAACAACAAATAAAATGCACACTCATATAAAAGGTAGGGGTTTGTCTGTTATCTCTTTGTGTTACATGTGTATGTTTTTCTAGTATTAATGCAAGAAACATATACATAAAAGCTAGTTTACTTGTCATCCTTGTCAGTCATTAAATTATACATCTATGTATTAGTCTCATATTTAGTTATTTATTTTACTAGCTACAGATAAATATTTAAATAAACAATTTAAGTGAACAAATGCAAAGCAGTGTTATCGGTATGCAATCGCATCCAGACAACCTTTGCGTAAAGATGGCAACGATAAGAATGCTAAAATAACAATAAATACCGCTTATTTATATAATACAGTACCACCTTTCTCTTAGAACAGGTCCTTACCTGTTCTATTGTTAAGTCTATATACCGGGTGAAGGGGATTATTAGTAATGGGGTCCAGTGTCCCCATTGCTAGCAATGTACCATGTTCCCCCTAGAAACCATCGTGGTTAATTCCTGGTTATTTAATCACAATGGCAAACTGACCTGACCTCAGGCTGATCTTATTATCTTCCACTAGTGCCCCGCCAGCGTAAACCGTTAGCGTAGGAGGATCCAACATTATCATCCATGAAAAAAAAATCACCTATCACCTACCTACGGTAAATAAGAATACATAGTCACAACTGCAGTATTGTATTAAAGTACTAAAATATGACATGGCTGTAAAAGTACCTAAATAAATGAAACATATCAAGTGGCATATGATTTATGTCTATACCACACCTTACTTATGCCCGTGGCACTTTTGTTGTATGATATGATAAGACTTATCTATGACAGTTATTATCGTTTTAACAGTAATCCATGTTGTTGCAAATCTCCCGGAATCACAAAGAACAATCACCTATAGCTTGGACCTAATCCCAACTCATTGTTAAAAACTTCGGTCCCTTTCACATTTCATCAGAAGGTCCATAAATTTTCTGGGCCCATCTGACTACATGGTACAATTTTAATGTTGTAAGACCTTGTTGGTGTTGCTTAAAGTTTACTTTTCTGTTACAGAGTAGTCTAGTCAAGAAACTGTCAATATAATAATAGTCAACATATGCTATTATTTTTATTAATATATATATGCTAACGTGTGTCTATCTTTCTGTTTTTCTTTTCACTGCTAAACGGCTGAACAGATGTTAATGTAATATAACGATTTTTATTAATTAACGGTTATTTAAAAATAAAATAGGTCTAGTATTTAATAAATGCAGTGTTAACATTACATTGTATGCACTAGGCAACTGATTAAATTAAATCGATGAAAATCTCTTAAAGGACCGCTATTTAAGTCAGATGACTTAATATAGTACAGTATTTATAGAAATTTGGTTTATATTTATAGATAATTACAGAGAGAAGCAGTAAAATAAAGATAAATCAGACATAGGTGTTTAATGTTTATATACGGTAAATAACAACAAAAGAAAAGGAAGTAAAATATTAAACAAAGACAATATACGGGTAAGGAGCGGCAGGCCTTCCGTGCGTGACGCAATATTAACACTGGTCTTGATTTATTTGCACCTTCAAGTATGTATTACAATAATGAAGGTAAAATATATTAGGAACATACTGATAGTAGTATTTTTATATATACATACATATACAGTACAAAGATTTAATAATGTTTCTGGACAATTCTCACGGTGCCGTCGAGTTCCAAGCTAAGCAGATCTTATGTTACGTGTACTAGACAACTGTTAAAATTACTTACATTTAAAATATATAATATCCTTAAAGTACAACCAGATTAAAACGAACAATCGTACATTTGCATTGTGCGAGGAATCGAACCTGGTCTCAGGTTCGATTCCTTCCATCGGAAGTAAGGTGGTGTGCCAAACCGTAATCACCAATGCTGTCAAGATATCATCTTATATTTAGGTAGGCATAGTTCTAAAAATAAATAAGTATATTTTATTCATTTGTTTATCCACGTCAACGGTATGTAATGATAATATATGTACATATAAGTAATCTATTCTGATATAACTGCCAGTAAACAATATCTACAATATACATATCCTATTTTTTTGTTTAAGTAAATATATTTGCATAATTTTCAGATAATATGTATATATCTAAGTAAGAGATTTAATCAGGTTAACTATTTTTTAAATCGATTGTAATATTTCACTACACTTATAAGTCTTATATTAAATTTATTTATTTATTATATAGTGTTAAGTTTGTATTGCGTTCATTCATGACTTGTAAGTTGTGCATTATTTCTCAGTTTTCTAAAAAATATTTGAAAAAAAGTGCCCTTTAGCCTTTTGATTAAAAAAGGAATGATAGTCATTCATATTCACGGGAAATACAATCGAATTAGGAACCCTCTTCCAACTTTTTGTTGTCGGTCGAAAATAAATTTAATTTGTATTAACTGAAAACATCTTCCAAGGAATTTCGGGCCTGAAGCCCATCTGATGCGGCCTTGACCCGGGTTTGTCAGCGACTTTACAACAAAAGATCCCTATCTTATTGTAATTACTGTCTTCGCGGAGATTTGGGCTCTTGGCAAATGATCCTGCATACTAAACCCGTAAATTCACAATTCTGTATTTGACTGTGCCTTATCTGATAAATTTCTGACTTATTTTTGTTGGTATAGGTAGATAGATATATAGATATTCTGTGAGCAGAGGTCAAGATGTTTTATAATAAAACAAAAATTTTCGTGAAAGATATATGTCTTTAGAAGCGAGGTGGTTATTACATTGAATATTACTGAGAGAACAAACTGAATTAATGAGCTTTTAAAGTGCTAAAGTTCTTAAAGTTCTGGGTTTGAAAGAACAACGCGATTTAATTTATAATGTTTAAATTTAATATATAAATTTGCATGTTTATTAGGTTAGTCGGGTTAACATTTAAGGGAATTAAAAATACATTTACTATTCCAATCACTAACATCATAGCGATAAATCGTTAATCTACTATTATGTGTAAGAAATTATCTATGGAACATTTACAATAATAACTGAAAAACATACATGATGTTGATGTGATGATAAAGTTGTAGGTAGAACTTTAACTTTTAAACTTCTAATGGCAGCTCTTAAATATTTTATTGGATTATATTCTCTTTGAAAGAATTGTTAGTAATAGCAATACAAAATTAATTCCTAAATCGAATTCTAAAATGAGTCTGTTCTAAATGTTTTAAAGGATTTTAAGGCTTCTTTTTTAGCCTTATATTAATTTACTATTATCAAAGCTCAATTACGTTTTAAAAAAAGTATAGGTAACTCAATGTCTATAAACTCGAAGATATTTTGGCAAAATAAATTGAGGGCTTTATACTCCGGTCACGTACCCGCGGTCTCCTATACGGGTTCAATGAGCTTTCCATTTCCCGCCACATTAGGTTATTACAATCTAAAAGAGGTTACATATCATAAAAAGATAAATATAAAGAATTTCTCACTAAAATATGTTATTGAGAACGTTGAACGAAAAAGCAATTTCAACGAAACTGAATCTGAAAGGAAACTGATTTTAATATTATCCTAACAATTTTAATATTATCCGAACAAAATTTTAGGATACATTATTAATTCTTTTTTAGGAAATATATCTACTTTATTACAGAATGTATATACATAAATATTATAGTTTGTTGGTTTTAATTTTTATTGCCGCTATATTATAAAGCTATGTAGTATATATAACGACAATAAAGTATTTTTATGTGTTCTATAATAAATTTCGTTACATGTCACAATAATACATGTTCAATATTCCATCGCTAACAATGTATGGTCAGGTTGACCTCCAAACGGTCCGTCTGAAAACCATAGTGATAAATTGTCAATAAATAAAAAAATAGCCATAAAATAAATAAAAATCCATAACTTTTTATATCATCAAAACTCTATAGAGAGTACTAAATTTGAGCCAGTTATGTACTTGACATGCAAGGTATGTACTTGTTTACATTGCGACATCTATTTAATCTGTTGTACTATCTCTCAAAATGAGGATTGTGTAAATAGGATTAATCCCCTTTTACAACAGTAAACAATGACATAGCATTGATATTAGGATATCTGATAAAATCCCCACTAATAATAAAGGGACTAACCTGAATTACACTTGGTAAAATCGACATAAAACTATGTTTATCTCGTTCATCTCAGCGCAAATACCGTAATCCTGGTGTTTATGGGTTTATAATGATTACCGTCCCTAATGATCTGGTTTTGGGTCAGGCCATCGGCAGGGGTTGTTGACGCTTGTGACAAGTTAAAGTAGAACGATATATTCGGGTTTTGTTTGTTTTGATGTTGATTGTAAATCTTTATCGAAAAGTGTTATGTGATCGACATAGCCTGGTTATTGCTACTTACACATGATTTTCAGCCTTAAAAAACTATCAGTGACTAACTATGATACTAAACTATTTATTTAATACTAGCTGTGCGTTTCACCTGGTTAAAATGTATAGCTTTTGTGTTATAATAATAAGATGGCCTCCTTATTTAGTATTTATGTAGTTCAGTAGGAACTGTCGTCAATATGAACAGCATCTCCAACATCACGCTGTTATGTTACGCCTTCATGCCGGAGGAGTACTATGTCATGCCTCTATACCGTGTAATTGCATTTCCTTATCTGTCCTTCAACCGAAATACAGCTTACAAAGTGAGCTACTAGGCGGATGAAATATGTAATACTAGGGTTCTCACAATGATGACTTTTTATAGTCCACTTTTGGTAAGCTTGGCTAAGTGATTCTTAAAGTATAATAACATGTTTTATATATATATTTAACTTGAAACATTATGTGTCGTATGTGTCCTACCTTTACCTCAATTAATGAAAAGGGAGAAGACAACCAAACAAAAAGCTGGATGAATTGCGTGAAAGATGATATATATAAAAGGAGAGCAAAGTAAGAGAGTCGGGTATGGCTGCCGAAGCTGATCATTGGAAGAAGATGACATACTGCGCTGACCCCAAAGAAAGGGACAAAGGCGAAGCAATGATGTAGGAAAAGTTTATATTTACATTAATATTTTCTACATCTGTCGCGAAATACAAAAACATATTGAAAACATTAAATTAAAAAAAAACATTTTATATTTATTTTAAAATTTAAATGATTAAAAACTTATGAGTTTTATGTTCTACATATACAGTACAGTGACAACCACAACCACAAACCAAAGTAACTCAATACGTGCGTTCTAGAATTACAACTAAAATGGGTAACAGTATATGTATTACAATACTGTTACACTCTTGTAGATACATAAATAATCAATGTTAATAATACTTATGTATAAGCGATCAAAATTGGCGATCAAGATTAGAAACCAATATTTAATATAGAAGTGTAGTTCTATACTAATATTATGTAGAGGAAAGATTTAATCGTTTGTGTGTCCATTGAAAAGGCTCCAAAACTACCGGACCGATTTGAAAAATTCTATTCTAAAATCTAACCCAACGTATGAAAAAAATACCAAAAATCCAATAATCAAAATCCTTATGCGATAGAAAGATTTTGACAGTTGGTAAACCTTTGAGGACAGTTGTTCTTTATAGAGTAGTCAGAGGTATTGCTAACAGTTTTGGTTGAAGTTGTTTTTCGATATTTTTATTACAAAAAGGTTAATCGAAAACATAAATTAACACACAATGTTTTTGTTGTCTGCCAGATTCGAACGCGGGACTTCACTAGACTACGTAACTTTCAAAATCTAATTGATATTACTCATACATACATTAATTTAATCCATACACACATTCAAGTAAGGAGGCGTTGATTATATGTTATAAAATATGAGGGGCTGATAGATTGCGTGGGAGTTTTGAACGTCAACCTTTAAAGTTTACGGAGACAAAAGTGGAGTGCATTTAGATATGAATAGCATTTCGCTTTAGGAAGGTCAGTGTGTAGGTCTGCCCTCAGGTCAGTGCATCCAAAGATTAGTAACTGAAAAACGCAAAAAAGACGTTATTATATTTAAATTTACTATATATATAAACACTAGCTGCACCCGCGACTTCGTTCGCGCGGAATTTAACTTTATTTTTCTAAAATAAAAGTAGCCTAAGTTATTCCTTATTACATCAGCAACCTGCCAATAAGAGTCCCGTCAAAATAGGTCAGGCCATTTCAGAGATTAGCCGCCACAAAATAAAAAACAGACAGACAGATAAAAATTGTAAAAAATGTTATTTTGGTGTATATACCGTATTTATATTCGTATGTATGTAGTAAAAAACGGTTATTTCAGTATTACAAACAGACACTTCAATTTTATTTATATGTAAATGATGAACAAGTCAACAATATTTATTTCTTATACCTTGCAGTTCCGTTTCAATTGTCTCGTAACGTGATGTTATTGACTATAAACTTCCAATTGGGCTAAAAATGGGATATCCAAAACTAAAAGAATTTTCAAAATTGGTTCAGTATTATCGGAGATTATCCAGAAGATCTAAACTCACAAATCTATATTAATAATTTCGTCAAGGGATACGGTAGACTCGAACGAAACCTTATGTGAATAACAAAACATAAAAAATATTGATTACGAGTCGACAACATATGTATATCGTTTTCATCTAGTACCAGTACTATTATAAGGAACTATAATAGTACTGTAGATAAATATTTAAAAAGGAATCCAATTTCTTGAACAATGCAGTTATTAATTTACTGGCTTATTATTGCTAACTTAAATATAAGTACCTATAGTTACAATAGCGAGTAACATATAAATCAAATATGTAGATATACACAAATATATGTATTTAATTTACATGTATAGACACAAATATACCTATAAATTAATTTATTCCCTCTGGAAAAGAGGTTTTTGTGTCTCTTTCTTTCTAATAAAGAAATTAACTCTTAAAAAAGAGACGACAAAATTCTGTAGCTAAAAAATATATTACAGCTGTTAAAGTAAAAGTCTGGCCCATGTGCAAGTGCTCCAAGATGCTAACTAAATAATGTAAATAAATATGCTTGTTTTTTCAAGGACGAACACGAAATGTTAACTATAGTTAACATTTCGTGTTTAGGTTTACTAATGTGACAGGTGGGACAGGATTAGTTAAATTTACTGAATTTGGTGTAACGTCATTTCTCGATGGCCCCTAATTAGTTACCTATGGGTATAGTATATTCAACAACAACTTGCACATTCATATGCTTAGCGTCACATGTACTCAGTATGAATATAATGTGATATTTATTAATGTTATGATAAGTAGTGTCAGTGAGAAACATGACCCTATCCCGTGTCAATGACTTAGTATTTGCATATTAATTAGCTCTTTGTCGTCTGCTCTACTGTACTGGGATACGATCCATACAATATCTCGATCACTATGCGTGTTTAATTAAAACAACAAACTACTTTTTATATACCTACTACAAACATATCTAGACGAACACCTTGAAGATTTTTTATCAATTATGTCATTAGATAAGATATAATCATTCTAGATATATTCGTCTACTTGTCTACTTGAGATATTGTTAAATATAAAAACCAGAATTTGTTGTAATATATTTTATTCACAAATGGAAAAGTGAACATACACGATCATACAGCCAAACCTACCTTTTTCTTTATTTTGTAGTCGATTCACTGAGTATTCTCTATTTTTATTACATACATAGATATAATATTTGTTTATGCTTATTATATATGCCTACCACAGAGCAATTAACATGATATTATATAAATCAGCATCGCCTTTAAAATATAACTTGTAATAGTTTAAAAAATATATAATTTTCTTATTCTAAGCGAGACGGCGCACAACAAGTCAAAATCTTTAAATTAATCTACATATTATATACAATTACTAATGTCATACTAAAACAATTTGTTGCACAGTTAATTTTAAAGTTATTTAGTGCCACAAACAAAATTCTCTTATTTTTGGTACATTTAACATATTTACATAACAACAGCATTAAAAGCAGCGGATACAGCTGTAAAAAAATCGCTATTTCATTGAATATTTTTAATTAATTGTTTTATATAAATAAACATATTATATTTTAAATAAAAAAATCCATATCGAATTATTAAATGGTTCTTTAGTGTTCCAATTTTAAAATACATAATAACTTTTATAATTATCGAAATTGTATGAAATGACTACATTGACCATTGTATGTATAATATATCTTTATTGTTGCTCTCAAAGAAAAATACAGTTACATAAAACATTACGTAGATAAGATAAAAACAACATTACAAGAAGCAAGGCAAAGGTAACAATGGACTGCCTTATCGCTAAATAGCAATCTCTTCCAGGCAACATTAGGATCGAGAGAAATAAAAGAACGCACAGATAATTTTCCATTATTCCATAAAATAAATTACCTATTGTTACATCATAATAAAATAGAACTCCAGGGTGTATGTCCACTTAATTTAATGCAAGTATAAGATTTTTTAATATAATATTTTATTTACGAAACATATAAAGCTTTAAAGGTCACGCATAAAAATAAAGTGATAAATGGACTCTTGTGTTTTGTCGCACCCTTATAAACAAATGGATGGCACAACCCTTTATAAGTAATAAGGTCTTTTATGTTCAACATTTGTTACGTGTCCAATATATTTGATTGTAAAATTCTTTCTTTCCTACTATAAAAAGAATCATCGAAATAAATAAAGGATTACAAATATTTTTACTTGTAGTCTGAAATTACAATATACAAGGCATGACATCTTTATCCTCTGAAATAGCAACGATGAAAGGTATCAGGGATCTAATACCATAACGTGATGATTGTAGTGCTTTGCATGTATATAGGCGACGGTAACCATCTCAGGGGAAGGAGATTGTCAATAATGTGGACTAATAACCCCAATGCAATGTACCATGTCAGATAGACCTCCACTTGGTTTCCCCTGGAAGCCATCGTGATAACTTCATAGTGAATTTGCCACGACTGGCTAATTGACGTGACCTCATGCTCATCTTATTTTCTTCCACTGGTGCCCCGCCAGCGTAAACCGTTAACGCAGGCGCGTACACTATTCCATTACCATTCAAAATACGGTAACCAATTACATAAAAAAAAATATTAAGTTACAATTTACATTACTGAATCTTTTATACCCCACGACTTATAATACAGACAGAACTACTAGAATATTCTACAATTTCCTAAACTTGTCAAAATGTATGTGAAAAGTGAGTGACGAATATGCCAGAAATCTCGAGCGCAGCGTTAAAATCAAGAGACAACACTTTTAATTGCTTCTCTCCAACAAAATAATGGAAGTGTCATACCCATCCGAAGTTTCAGAGAAATGGCCGAGATTTAAGCAGCCCGCGAACATGTCCAATGCTTCAACTATGAAGTGGACGGGGCTGTCCTATTTGAGTGAAATAGCGGACTGGAGTGTAAATTTATAAACAAGTATTTTGCAAGTACGCAGCCAGTTTACGGTCTATATTTTTTACATCTTACGATATCAAGTAAGCTGACCTTATGAAAAGTGTATTTCAGTATTCAACACTGTAATGAATAATATAATTGAGCTTGAGATCTGATAATTTAGTCTTCAAACCGGCCAATAATCCTTACTAATATCTTATCTGTATCTTACTTAGTTAACTTTTCACGACTAAACGACTGAACCAATTAATAAAAATTATATGTCCTATTATTCTTAATACAATTTATCTATTCCTTTTGTATCTTAAGTTATCTGTACTGATTAAAAATATTTGATAAAATATCGGGAACTAGCTTCTTTTTTTTAATGATGAAATTGAATGGAATGTTTCAGTGCTGTAATATCTCCTAATATAGAAACATATATTGTATCATATTGATACATATATCATATATACATATATTCCTTTATTACATATAAAGTACCTGTATAATAATAATTATTACCTGCGTGGAAAGATGCTAGGAGATGTAAACATCGTGTTAGAATTCACATAATTAAAGTTTGACTAGAAATTTCTAAGGGTTCCTTGCAAATTGTGAACTTTTCATTCAGTTTAAGTTAAAGTATAAAGCATTTGAGAAATGGTTGTACTTTCTTTGTCGAATGTTTTCTAAGGTGCTAGTTATCAAGAACATGGCGAGAGCAAATTGGGTTGAGTCAATATAAACAACCTGACTGGAAGTAGGTCGTTGCGAGGTAGTGTTTTAAACGTATATAAAATACGGGAGAAATTGTGTAACTTACGAGATCATTTGACAGGGTTGAAATTGCCTTACTTTACCTACTTTTGACATATTGGGGACTAGTCCAACATTTATTTACTTAGTAATTAAATGTTGGTCTATGTTAAGTAACTGTTACCATTAATATTTAATGGAGGTATTATGATGTTGACGCATGAATGAATAATATAAAAATAGGTAGATGTAGACTTTCTGTTGTTTGTATATTTTTTATCTCTGCATTTATTTATCATCTGTTCTGTTCAGTTTTGTATTGTAAGTAAAATTTTCCTTATTTATAATCAAATTAACAAGTATAAAATGGTTGATGATGGAATTAAATAACCTACCTGTTTAAAAGAAATAGTTTACAAATAGTATTAATTTAAAATTAAATTGTCTTCTTATTAGATTCTACGGAAACAATAGTTAACATATTATCAGTGTTGTAAATTTGAAAGTCAATTTGAATTGTGAATTCAAATTTCGATTTAACAACGCACTACTTTGTGACGTCACTCCTATCTCTTGTATCAACAACTGATGCAATTATGTACTCTATGCTTGACACTTACTTGTCAACTTGTATACTTAACAGTGATAGAGAAAGAGTAGTAGGGATGATAGTATGACGTTCAACATAAAACTCTTCAAAGTTTTTATGCAATTTCAATGTTTGAAATTATTTACAGTTTACTTTTCCTTGTTTCCATCAAGCTTATTATTGTATTATCTTTTCACCTCAACTGTTTTATGAAGTATTGATCAATCTCGGGCGTCATTATTAGTTCAATTTGGGGGGGGGGGGGGGGATTAGTTCCCTCATTGCTGTTAATGATGATTAGGTCCCTATGGAAAACATTGCTGATAAATTTTGTGTAATTGATGACATACACCAGCATACACCAAAAAAACCATTTCAAGTTCTCAATCTATCCTATCAAAACCTGGAAGATTAAATATCCGATTCAAAGTGATCATTAAAGAATTGAATTTGTTAATCACGTCGCCGTTGCAGCGCTGCTTGCATCAATCTGTACTCCACACTACTAACATCTAATAAGAATATTGTTAAGTGTTAATAGTGGTAGACTACATTACATGATGATGTATAGATGTAAATGTAGTGATTTTAAATTCAATTATAAGAGTAATAATTTTAAACTACTTTAGATTAATTAGCGTAAAACGATTAAACGGATTAAAAAAAATTATTACGGATTAAAACTTCATCTCGAGCAAATAACGATTTCCGAAATTTTACTCTAATCATTGTCCAAAATTTTACTGTAACCATTTAAAACTTAGTCAGTAAACGCAAAGACCGCAGCCCCGTCGAGATCCCAAGATGCGAGTCTAAACTTCGAAACGGAAACTTTCCCAAGTCCTGTATAAATCATTCTATACATAAACTATCACTTCATCACTTCCCGTATCAGATGGCCTAGTAAAATCTTATAAACTTGGTAATAAATTACAATATTTCTAATCAAAAAAAATACTACAGTAATTTCTAACGCAATTATTTACATAGAAAACTTGATTAACCTACTAACTTACCTCAAGGTAACTGATAATCGTTGCCTATATGTATGAACAGCACTACTTACAAACATTTCGTTATCATGCAACGCCCGTGATTCATTGCCATTCGTGGATGTTAAAATGGATGTTGAAGATATATAGATCTATGCTACTCCAGTTATTGGGTATTTTAATCTCCAACATTAATGAGTATTATGTTTCAATTACGCTAATATTCTGATAAAACATCCTTGTATATTCAAAACGAATTACCTTTTTAATTACAATGTCAACTTTTTTATGACAGTAGTTAATAGACTAATTGAGAAAACCGATGGTTTAGGTGTGTCAACCTTAATATACAAAAATTGTAGTTGATAATACATAATACAGCAACTAATTCACTAGACAGTACTAATAAATAGTAACTAATGTTAATATATTAACGGCCTCGATGATTCAGTTTAGTACACCGCTTTTCTCCCGATGGTCGCGGGTACGATTCTTCCACAATGTGTGTGCCGTGACATTGTATTCATGAGTATGATTGTTGTATGTATGGGTCTAGGTATTTGCAATGTATGTAGTTGCAAAGAAAATATCTAAGCATTTATATCAGTTATCTATCCCAAGCTAAGCAGAGCTTGTGGTATACCCATACCACAAGCTCTGCTTAGCTTGGGACTAGATGGCGCTGTGTAAATTGTCGAGTCTTATTATTCTTATCATTATATTGGCAACTAGCTGTTAGAGTGCTGGACGAAATTAACACATATTCAAAATGAATAAATAAATAAATAATTAAAATATATCGATAGAAAATTATAGCGAATATATAATATATTATCCTGACATAAATTATTAAACCATAAATAAATTTCTTATTTCATAAAATATTATATGTATAAATTATATAAATGAGATATAATAGCATGATAATGCTATTTTAGAACTCAAGTTTGTAGAATATTTATATTACTTTACAGCAAAATATTATTATTACAATGAAATAATAAGAATATATGTTCAACCATCAATCAAACATGATAAATTATAAACAATAATTGTATTTTATTCTAATTAAAAAGTAACTATTATAACAATCTACAGTAATAAGTAGATAAGTACATTATTATTTAACATTTCATACATTATTATCAAATGTTGCGATGTACGGGGTTAAGTATTCAGGAAGGTCAACCCTAAATATAATTAAATCAGCGATAGTATTCATTAATGGTAGTAATAAATACACTAGTTTCATTAAAACAGATTTAAACTAATCATCACATCATACTTAGCATTATTTAAAATAATATAAATTGAAACTTCGGCCAGATTTCGATAGAGTAATAATTTTGTATAGATCGGAATAAGTTGTACGCAAAAATAATAAATTTAATTTTAGTTAGTATGTAAACTTTATTATGTTTTGAACAATAGATTGGTTTAATGCTATTGGGATTCTATATCACCCAACCTTAGGAAGTGCAGAGAGACTCAACGGTGGTTGACATATTTAAAGACAATATATTAAAAAGGTATAAGTATAAGAGTATACATAATAAAATACTACATACAGACTTATAACATATATACATACAAACTACACATATAAAGCAGATGCTGAAGATCATCATTGCAGTTTTAAATCATTTGAAAGATAAGTATTCACTTTTTATTTATTATACTAGGAATAGAAAATATATTTATTTAGAAAGAAGTTCACTAAATTTAACTCTATTAAATTTAATTTAAAAGCTATAAAGTACCAACATTATTATCATTTATCGAACCATTTAAACCTGCAATACAAAACTAATTTAAATCACAGGTCGCAGGTCCCAGCTCAATACCACTTAAATAAAGTAAGACAAAAGTAACAATTTGAACTTAGTAAGATAGCAAGAATTAAATTAATCCTCGACTTAATGTCGCCATTTTCTCGTCTTATTGGATGTACTCGCTGAAGGTTACAAGTTCAATGTTTCCTATATTGGCAAATAGAGGGAAAGAAATTCCCTTATTATATTATCAGCCACGTATTACTACCCCTTTCAAAGCATTACATTCTCGTCTTAAGTAAGTATCTACATCGTATGCTATTGATTGGTATAAAAACAAATATTGTTGCTTGTTTTCCCTCAACAAACATTACTTTGTTTATTGTTGCCTCTTATTTAATAATAATAAAAACATACTTCAATTATTGAACTATTTTGTTTTAAACCATTTTTATTTATTTATACGAAAGTGGCATACGCAAAAAACACTGTGTTTTTGTGGAGAAATAATGCATGTTGTAATTTTAATAATATGAATAACTGTTAAATCATTTGCACACTTCATATATTTATTTATGAAACTAGAATGTGTACATAATTTTACAGAAAGCAGCAAGAAAAAATAGAAACAAAACAATATCATAGTTCTCTGTTCGATTTTAAAAGTGAATAATTTTGTTTTTGTGATGGCTATTTGCTATTGTAAATACACTACAGTAACTAACAATGGTTTTATTGAACATTTTTGTTAAATATAATAAAAATCCATACAGTCGTGGAATGGTAACAAATAAGCTAAAAAGACATATTTTACATTTATAGATAATACACAGTTTTCATATTGGTTGGATATGAAAACTGTGTGTTATAAATGAAATACCCCAAGAATAAGGAAGTAACTAATTATACAAATTAAGTACTGAAAATGCCCATAAAAGATTATTTAATAAATACGTTAATAATAAGCAATTGATAAGGTTTTATGTTGTGGTAAAGAGTATTATTAGACACATTAGTGGAATTAAAAAGTATAACATTTAAAATTATTTTCTATAAAGATATTCCTCAGCAACAGTAACAACACATTGTACGACCGTAATGTGATTGAAAAGACTATAAAAGAATAAATTATATTTACGGTTTGATTATCCAGTGAACATTTTCATCAGGTATGCTTGATAATACGTTGTTAATTTCAAGTAATACCAGCTTGTTAAAACCATAAACAAGATTATGCCCTGTTTTATAATACAACAAACTTCTTTATTTAAAATATTCTTTGATACAAAGCTAAGTTTATTGGTCAGAAACACAGACAAGAGAATATTACATGTTAGAACAATGGATACAACGTTTTTGTTGTTATAAGTGATAGATATTCTATCTAGGGTTACAACCTCACGTCTAATAATAGCGAGTATCCTAAACTAGGTTATTGCGTAATATAATAAACACAATTCCTCCATATTTACGATTCACGATAACAAATATTTTATATATGTGCACAACGCAAAGTTCGCACGTAAACACTTATGACGACTTTGACCTTTTTAAGCTAACTTTGATTAACTGTCATAAACATACTCATCGTTGGCACAGAATGTATATTGTATTGTACGTTTGTAGGTACAAAAGTAAGCTCATTCTCAAACATATCCTCATAGTAGTCAAACGACAGCATCATTTGCCTCTATGAAATCCTGAGTAAAGAGTGTATGCTTGTACAGAATAAAGTATAGATATAAAAATATACTACTATTTAAGAAACAACCTTCAAATTAAATCTATAAAACATATAAATCACCAAAATAGCATACGTTCATGCTGCTGGTTTTCAAAAATTAACAATATTGGTTCAATACTTCTGAAGAAATCGCTTTTCTTTTTAAAAACAATGCATTCAAATTTAGAACCACTCTTTTTGAAGCGGGATTCAAATAAGAAGTCCTCTTATCTTACTAATATTATATACGCGAAAGCTTGTGAGTATGAATAGATGGAAGGATATTTATTAACCCTTCACGCAAAGACTACTGAACGGATTTTGAAGAAACTTTACAACAATATTGCTTATCAGAATAACACATAGGGTATATTTTAAAAAGATATTCTGTATGTTTGGCGCAATATAATGATAAATATCAAATAAATGTAATACAGACGATGTTGCGCGGATCAGCTAGTGTACTATAAATTAAAGCGAAGCAGACATTGTACAAAAAGTCGTCTACGCAGTTACTTTGTCTCACCCATTTCAGCCAGCCGTATAATAGTTTCTTTATAAGCTGAATTTCAAGTGAAGTTATTATATAGTTGTGAAATTACAGGGTTGAGGCAAGAAATCTTAACCTAATGAACGTCATGTGGGCACGTAATATTAGTTAAATTATTTAGGAGCTGGTGGCCTTTACTCCAGTTGAGATAAAGAGTAGTATAAAAATAGAACTAAATTAAACATATTGTATAATTATTTTATTAAAGGCTTCTAAAACTAGCACCGTAAGACCGTCTAGAACAATTACTGGCAATAAGCCCACTTTGTGTCTTCACATTATGTTTATTACGTGTCTAATTATTTATTGTATTGTGTAGTGGTAATAGAGTTATTTTTAATATACATTTGTATATTAATTTTCATCGCAATGCGCAATGATGTTTCACGCATTGCGGAGGCCGCGCGGTTAACGATAATACGGTACTTGCACATCTCGTTAGTCGCTCTTCAAAACTTAAACTTAAAAACTAATTATAACGAAGCTAAAAATTTTTTTTTATATAACTGAAATAGCAAGCTTGCGTTACAACTGATGGTAAAACCATTGCCTATATACATGAACATGGTTCATTCCTAACCACTAAGGTACATGCTTTACAAAAAACTTTATATATATAGTAATACTTTATACACAAAGCAACTGCTTGATAGCAGAAATATTCGAGAGACAGAGCAACTTATTTTTTTCCACAATTCCAAGAGGGATATATATTAAAAAAGAACCTCACATCTGTAATCACAGATGAAGTCAGAAATATAGAGCTACTAGCTGACCTGCGCTCCCCTGTCTGTATAAAACTTATTTGACATTTATCATTCTATTTCGCCCAATTTGCTCAATATCTTTCTAAATTATAGCCTATGTGTTATATATAAGCTATATTTCTATAAAGTTTCCTCAAAATCTGTTAAGTAGGTTTTGCACGAGAGAGTAACAAACATCCACCTATCCATCTTTCCATTTATGCACATAATCTTTCACGTTTATAATTTTAGTAAATTTAAACAGTAATGAAAACAGAAATTATTTCACTATATATATTTTTTTATAAATTCAGAATTAATTTATTTATTCTGAATACAACCAATATGAATGATGGGATGAGATGATCCATATAAATAAATATTAAATTGCACTAATAAACATATTTTAGAATAATAAAACATATACCTACTTAAATGTGTTTATGCAAAAAATCACGGATATAAAATTAATGATATACCTCTTGTAATTGCGAAAAAAAAATAATTGATTCTTAATAAATAAAAGAGTTTTTCTTTGAAGTTAAGTTGATTTTTTGTCAATTTGCGGATCTTGTGTTATACCGCAGTAAATCTTGAAAATCCCATCATATTATAGTTGTGATAATTATATGTTATAACACTTAAGTTAACAAATGAAAAGTCACAGAACAGTGTAGAGGGGAGATTGTTAATATTACGACCAGCTACCCCATCGCTAGCAATGTCTATATCAGGTCAAACTCCATGCGATTCCCCTGGAAATTGGATGAATTATTATAATTCCTAGTGAATTCGTCAGGAGCTAACGGATCTGACATGTCACTTGATGATAACTTCTATCACTGGTACATCCTCTCTCTCGAGAATACCCTTAAATTAAATTAAATTAAATTGAACTTTCATTTAATAAAAAAGGCATAGACACACAAGTTATAGACAATTTAATTTACGAAATAGGTTTTATATTACTAAGTGATGTAGTTAGAAACCTGTACATTTTTATTTCTGTTAATCAGAAAGAAACGACTTAGCGTGCGTGTTATCATAAAAAGGCCATTAGTAAATCAGAGCGAAACGCTTTACGTTTAGAGGCAACAACAATCAAGATGTAAAACTTGTCAAAAATTATAATGTGTGTGTGTACAAACATGTCGCTTTACATTTTGCACAAGAAAGTCGCACAAACAATAACACTTTAACTGAGAAAGGGCTTTGTATGAAATCATTTATGTGAATATTTTGCTTTCAAGCAACGTTTACCTGACTTTGAGTGGAATATTCATTTATTTGTTAGCTATTTCCAAAATAGGAAAAATGGTCTGTGTTCTTTCGTTATGTATTTTTTTATATATTACAGTTATGCTCATTGATCGATCTTCGTAAATTTTGAACCGATTTTTTATATTTTATGTTTTTTATAAGAGTGCACTCCCGAGGTCTTATAATCAGGGTAATTAAACAGGATAATAGAGCAAACCCTACTACGAGATTTTGAAAGAAATTACTTATTATTTAGTTGTCTTTAGGTAAATGATTCAATCACATGCATATTTTATCCGGAAAACATTATTGAATATAATTATATAAATTGTTTAATGTTAATAACAATACCACTATTATGAATACACATCATTAACACTCCATAACAATTACATTATACCTGTAAGTCTAAATAAATAAATGGGACCATATGACACAGCGCCATCTACATCCCAAACAGAGCAGAACATTCAATGTTATATAATTTAAGAAATACTTAACACATTTTTGATACTCAATGGTTACAATAGACCAATTATAACAAGTAAGTATCTATAGATACTTACTTGTTATAACATCAAGTAGGGTGTTTTAGCTTGTTTACTATCCCAAATACTTATAAAACGTAGTGTTGCTATATTTGAAATTACGCTTATAGTTCTTCAGTATATTTCCTTGTCCTCCATTACAAAATTAGGCATCAGTTTCTAAGAACGTGACGCTCTGTATCGCTGTACGGTTCACATTATCAATGACTCCTCCACAATTTGGCGTATTACCAATTTACGTTGCGCTGAAAATCATAATGGTGATATGATTCAGATTTCAAAGATACCGTTAACCGCAATATCCAATATTATAATTTAAATATTAGTTGAATGGAGCGCCGTTGCCCGCCAGATTTTCTTCAGTCCAAAAGTGTTTGAAGTGGAGTAGATTGTTACTGGATTACCTATTTCACCACATTAGCTCAGCCTTCTCTCTGTATGTAACCAAAATGTATTTTTAAAGAACACAAATCTTATATATAAAGTTGTATTTATTTTCCATTTATCGAGTAATTTATAAAATAACTAAGTATGCCTCGCAGCGCATCTCCTCGTAAAATGTACTTATATTACTTACTAATAACGTAGTGGCAAGATTTAAATTGTGAAATTTTCTTTTTCAATAAAAGAAAATTCATGATATTTTTCGATTCTTCCATTACAAATAAACTTACAATCTATTTTTCCTCATTATAATATTGGTATAGATAGTAGCTATAGATTACCTTCTCTGTATCAGCTCTGATTATCTGTTATTTGATATAAGGGGTTTTTAAAACGAGGAACTGTGAAACTGCAATATTTTCAACTGACGTCATAAAGAAGATGAATTTTTTATGTAATTGCAATGACAAAGTAGGTGAAGGGCCACTATGATTGCTGTAACCATGGCCGATATTCATAAACGGAGATCACGTTATCATGTGGCACCCATGATACTCCAGATGGCTTGCCATTCTAGAAGACTAAAATATCATGCCTCTTATCCTATAATTTCACTTCACAATCGCATCCAACAACCGAAACCTATAAAGCATTGAGAGTGCAGTGGTTTATATCCACGCAAACGGCTTTTAACAATCAACCAACGATTTCATGAAAAAAAATTGGATATAACTCGGACGCTATCAAAGAAATATCAAGTATGGAGAAGTTACTTTACATTTCAAAGAATTTATAGCTATTTTAATACCTAACATATAAAATCAGAATATACCAAAAATAACTACAGAATATATATATAGTTAATTGTGGTATACTTTTGACGTAGGTCTCTGTTGAGTAAATTAATAATTATCGGTTCTATTTAAAATTCAACCCTATTTATTTAAATACACGTGACATTTCCGGGTTGACAAATATAATTTTCTGTGGAAACGATTGTCTTTAGATATTACGCCTCGTTTATTTATAGGTACTTAACTTTTTAAATAACTCCTATTTTTAAGAAGTACCATGACATATCTTGTTTTACTTTTGATAACCTAATCATTCAACTATACTATTCGATATAACAGCTATATGCTTACATTTATAAAATTCGTCTACCAGCATTCATAAGTAAGCTGAAAAATAAATATACTTCTATACTAGAAAAGATGTTATAAATATTTACATTTAATATTAGCAGCTATTGTGTCGGCATTAAATATTACAGCGTTATTCGAAGAAGATAATTTACGTAGTTACCCAATCAATAATTTTATGAATAATAAACAAATTCATCAAAGTATGTTAATATATGGGGTGAACGAATCGAATCGATAACGCGGAGACTATTCATCGAATAACTGTCAACGGTTTGGTATACCACTTGTCTAGAATTTACCATCGTATCTACTAACATCTCACAAAAAAGTAACATAATTCTATACATATAACCTACAGTTACTAAGTAATTTGGTGACTGTTTACTAATTAAAATTCTGAGGTAACGGACGGCCTTTATTATAGCTAACTAGTTACTAAGGACTTGCCTGTTCTCCAGAGGTAGACTGTAAAAACTTACAGGTACCTCTGTCTCACCTCTCTGAGCCGCTAAGCAGCTTGCTTTGCTTACAAAGCGTGCTGCTGTGTTTCAGTTTTAGGGTGCTCCAATTTTGTCTTTAATTAGCTTTATATAGACCAAGGATACGATTAGGCAGTGAAATTAAAGGAGAAAACGTATAACGTCTTAGTACTCTGGAATGATATCCGTTGTGCTATTCCTCTATATACAGGGACCATCTATCGCTTACCAGCTCAGCGCAAACCAGTCGTCAGCTTGATTGGCTTTACAATATCATAATAAACTCGAACATATGGTTTGACAACACTAAAATCTAAACAATAGATAATACAGCCAAGATTACAGAGTCTAAAAATAAAGTCACTCACTGCTTTACATATTATTTACAGTTTTCAACAATTACTTTATGAATAAAAAGTTTCAATCAAAAACACAATGTATATTTCGTTGGTGTAACTAATCTCTGTAAATTATAGGTTATCCAAAAACCCACTGCTATCATTCTGGGGTGAATCCATCAAATTTATAGACTTACGGAAATGGAGTAAGGTTGTTTGATCTACTTTGGTTTAAAGTTACGCATTTTATATTTACACATTTTAAAACTTTCATGATATTGTTATACTGTTAAACATGAAATACATATATTCATACGTATATCAAACAAATGGCTGTGTGAATAGTATTTAATTATTAATGTTAATCATTCTATTAAGAATATACATATATATCTCTTTCTCAAATATATATATATATATATATCTTCAAATTTCGCACGTCTCCATCGGTATAATTTTCGCAAAAAATAACCCACAGTTTTGGCTTCAGTTATTAATATATTCACTAACTGACTTCCCTGTGAACCATTATTTTCAATAAACCGAAATTAATCCGATAGACAGCGGTAGGCACGCTGCCTGGTATGTTAATTCAAATATTCCTAGCCAAATGAGATCGACATGAGAGTCGTGTGTAGGGTTCACCACTATGTCGTCGATTGACAATGGCTTTGACTACCCCAGCTTAGATAGCATACTTGACGATATATCGTTATTCAATCAATGCCATAGTATACATGCAGAAGAAAGCAAAATAGAAGCACACAGATTCAGTTTTCTCAATAGTTTCTTTTAAAAAAATATATTGACAAAAACTCATTTAAATATTAAAAATATTTATAAAGTTCTGAAATATTACTAGATAGTGTCATTATACAGATAACATAAATTTCTTCTTATGTAACTCGCCTCTAGGAAAAGATAAGCGTGTAATCCGTATGAAAATATTTACTTCCGAGAGAAAGCCCTCATTAAACTAGGCACGCTGTTGAAACACTCGCTGTTGCGTAATTTATATAATGTATCCCAAAAAATAGACCTCGAATAGACGACATAGCATATATACTTTGATAATTTGTTTACTAATGTAGGTCGTAAGTTCATCTAACCAACACCAAAAAAAACTTTGTGTTAATTTATATTTAACATAGTTTTTTTAGACTCTCAGAGAAGTCAGTATGCAGAGACAGGAAATCAATATAAAAGAAAATTTACTTATAATATCATTCTAGTAACATAGCATTATAAGGTAGACAATATATATAAATGGACCTGCTCTTTGTAATAAAAGCAATTACAGGAGTGGGTCTATCTGCCTACATATACTCGTATAATGCAATATCTTCCAGACAACCTTAGGAAAGAATAAACGATAACACACTAGCAACGAAGCCAAAGACAAGAGAAACGATCTCCTACAGTTACCTTTCGGGGATATACAAGTAGTCAGTATATGAAAACAACGTTTTATTCATCGCCTCAAAGACTTGTTAGTCTTCAACATTCAATCAGGACCGATTATAAAAGAGTCAATCATCACAATTCCTTGAATGTTTTTTATACAGGTTGTAACATACAAAAGTCAATATTTTCTATACCGAATCTACCCATTTTGTAAGTACATAAGTTTAAAGACCCTGTTAAACTTAAATCTTTTACCTATATATATACGGCATGTTTGTATTTACACTATCTTTCATATTCAGAACACCTCGTCTCCATAACTTCTAATCTGTTTCGACACAAACAGTCGGTTCCTGGGATATAAATAGATAGTCGACGTGACACAACCAGAGGTTGTTGAACCTGAAACCTGAAGAAAATTTATTACCAGATTATTCCTGAAGTGCAAATCAATGCGAAAGTCCGGAATTCCACTGATATTTTATATTTATTTCAACTCACTAAATTGCCTTGAATCATCATATTAAAAATGTTTTGATTTGAAGATTTGATTCATATTGCTGAGTCTAAATGGGATGATTAACGTAATAAAAATGTCATACAAAATTACAAATTGGGTTGATAATTCATCTGTTATACTTGCAAGGTAGATATAACTGAATAGATTAAGAATAACAAACGGAAATTCAGAGATTAGTGTACGAAACCATTTCGTAAGTTTTACTAATAATAGTTTTTTTTTCTGCAGTTTTAAGAGATGTTTATTATTCAGCAGTAAGACAATATTCATACGTGTCCCATTGCTAGGGAAAGGGAAAGTCTTACTAAAATTTACACGTTTGGATGTTCTTTTCTTGCATGTTTATATTACTTCGTTAGGTACCACTACTACAACATATTTAAATGAAACTAACTATAACATTAAAATAAATACGCAAATACCTTGATTATTTATTCAGTGCTTAGACATTTCTTAATTCCTTTTTGACCTAATATTTCGATATTTCTATTACTAACCTCATTTATTGAAGTTACTTTTTAATCAATCTTTAAATACCGTCTTGATTGTTTTATATTTTACATAATATATTAACTAGCGATATATAGCAGAAACAAATGATTCAATACAGGAAGTACAGACTAAAAGCGCAAATTTATGAAAATACTAAATCTATGCTACAAGGCGAGTTCGTTATTAATACTCGTACATAGGAAAATATTCTCTTCACAGAAACGCTCTATAAAAACAAGTAGGTAATCTACAATATCAACTTCATTTGACTAACTAAACCCGAGAGTTCTAGTAGTGACTATTTTCTTGCCAGATCTCTTACCAAGTAGCAAGTAGTTTTCTGGACTTCGAAATATGCCTCGGGAGTGAATTAACAAAATCTCATCAATACAATATCTAAAGATGGGATTTTGAAGGCAATGTTGCATTATAATTCTATTTTTCTTCTTCTTTCCTGTTATTAACTATTATTATTCATTAGAATTTCCAAATTCCTTTCAAAGCTTTTCCTTATTCAGCATCAACTGTATTGTTATTCAGACTTACTGTAATGCGATGTGCATCTTCTTCTTTATATAGGTGCTCTCTCGTATGGCGATCCCGTTGGTGTTTATTATCGGAATCTTTACTTTGGCACCTAAAGAGACAACAAACCAACATTTACTTTTATATGGAATAGAATACATAATCTTTTCTTTATTCAAATAAACTTAATTTAAGCACTTTTGAGTAGTCATAGTTATTCTTCTTTTAATCTACCGCACATTTTGAAAGCTGTCTCATCACAAAAAGAATGAGCAAGAAACTTGAGTATTGCTCTTTTAAATAATCTTTGTAACATTACATTTTTAAGTCGAAACGTGTGAATACAAACTTCCAACTAGCACTAATTTATTAGGATCAAATATTAAATACACAATAAGATTAAATCAGTCGTAGTGATTAGAGCAGACCATAGTTTATTGTAGACACCCGTATTTTATATTCCGCATAATGGCTTAGGTACTGCAATTTCCAGCGTTTTATATTATCTAGGTAATACTTCAGTTTGTTTATTACATAGAGGATGCAATGCAATGTGTACGTGTAAAGTAATTTAAAACGAAGCTCCCAGTTGCCGCATTTCGTAATATCATTACTCCCGGATCTCAAAGAGGCGCTCATTAGTGAGACGAGATTACGAAATTGCGATGTATACACGCTCTCATTAGGTAAATATTACGTTTTTTGGAATAAGTATACATTTTAGGGAAATTATGTACAGAATTAAATTATTTATATTACCTATGAGGATTTCTAATTATTATTTTTTTTGTTTTGAGAGATTTATATTTATTTTAGTGAGCAAAGAAAATTAAGATTTGTAAATACAATAGAATAATATAATAATGGCTAGAAAAGGAAAACTCGTAATTAAATGCCAAGTCTAGGCCAGTGTTATAATATTAGTATAATAATATACAAAGTAGGCTCAGGTTAGTTATTTTCTTTCTGTAGATAACAGTACTGTATAGGTAAAAAATATTAATTATTTAGACTATAACGAAAACGAATTTTGAATTAAATAAAAATAAATTTTAGACAAGAACTTTTGACTCATTGTCAGTAGTCGGTAACGTGATTCTGGAAATTGTAAATATAGAATTGGAGTATTCATCACTGTTGTATTGGAAACGGAAGTCAAAACACGTATCTCTAATGAAAGTATGCTTTTAAGAGTATCTTAGTACTAAAATATTTATTTATTTAAACTTCAGTGTACAAATAGACTATATAAATGTACATATGCCGAACTTACCACCTAACCGCGTCTCTAGTTAACTGGTAACTACACTATAAGGCAAACTGAGAAATTACATAGAAAGCGACGCATTAAAATTAACAAACATAGCTACATGGTAATTTTACAACATAATTTATACACATAAGATCCAATTATATACTCATTAATACAGTATATATACTATATCTTTTTAATTAATAAAGTCCAACTTTGCACAGAATCTGTACTAAAGATTATATTTTTTATTGCTCTTCCCGGAAGTATATAAAGATGGTCCGTACTAAAGATCTGTTCACACTTTTTTTTATGAATATTCTGTTTATAAGACGTTGTTTATGTTTATTCAACTCACTTGTGCAGTGAAACGTCTTGTCGATTGATTTACATAAAAGGTTGATGGGTTTCGATATACTGATACAGGAACCCTCAATATAAACTTCAGGCATTGCAGTCACTATGAAAATTTCAATAATCGTTTTATACTCACATGTAATATAGTATTTTCATTCTATATCATTTATAATGCAAATTGAACTAAGGAAAATGACAAAACTACTTGGATTTAGTTCTGTTCCGCTACGATATTGTATACATATGCAATATTTACTCAATTTTTAGAGACTGAATACGAAATGCCAAATAGAAAGAATTATTAGGAGTCAAAATATTTAATATTTATTTGTATATGTGGTTATTTACGTAATAAAATAAATCAGAATGATCGAAGCAGGGACCAGTACCTGCAATCCGCTCTCATTTACAAGTATATTATTATGAATTAGTCAAAATCTACATCCATATGTTTTAGATAATAATAGGTGAAACAAAAACTTAACGTGGGCTCGAGACACACACATATACATTTCATTAACATTTCTTTTACTAACGTAGTAATATTCAATTTAAAATGTTAATGAATTATGATCGAATTTGATTGCGATTGGTATGATTACCAGGCCACTAGGCCACTAGTAATAAGAATTGCACTAACAAACCTAATAAAGAACCTAAAAAACATAAATAACAGAGCTCTACCATTCTTGCGGCTATATATCACAGTATATAAACATACTAAAGTTTAGTAGCAAAATACATCTTGTATATTTGACTTTTCCGGCAATACCAAGAAATCTTTTTTTCTTATCTTTTTTTAAATTCTTTAGCAACAACATAATATTGTTTTGTGTATAAATATAGCTGAAAGCTGAAATAATAGTTTTATATTGTCTGTGTATGTAGAGCATCCACAAACTTGTGGACAGACAGTATTTCAATTTCCGAACCTTCGATCATTCTTGACGTTGTCTCCAATATTTAATAAAATGGAGTCCAACGTAGCATGACGAGCCAACTGTCGTCTCTCGATTTAATTGCATTTATTATCGATGTTTCCATCACCAGAGAGTCAGTTAAAAATTAATTTGACACAGAACCTCTCTTTTTGTATTGATCTTATTTATATACTGGCGAACGGATGCTGCTATGACTGATTTATTTTGTTACTCAAGTAACGAATTATTTACTTTTGTCAATTTTGCTATTTGGCAGTTTTGTATTCACACACACAAACTTAAAAATATAATTCTATATCTACAACATTTCTTTAAAAGAGCAGCACACAAGTTTCTTGCTCGTTCTTTTTGTAATTAATCTTCGTTCCTAATAAGTGGTAGAATAAAAGAAATATAGTATATAACTATGCAAACGTTCTTATATTAAGTTTATTTAAATAAAGATTATGTCTATTTATATTTGAACTCATGACCTTTGTGATCGAAGTTGGATAGTAAACCCATGACGCTCTCAGTGTTAATTTACTAAATGATAAAAACACTAATTTATACCACCTACATTGATAACCCCAGATTAATACGTCATCTAAAGTAGAGCATTTAAAGTAAATAATAAAGTAAACCAGAAACAAGTGTTACTTTATGTGGGCCAGTAGCGTTCCACAATAAATGAGTACAATTATCACTGGCTATAATTTAGGAAACGAAGTATTCTATATTTTGGTTTTAGTGGTGTTCTGTATGAGTTACGCCAGATGTTTCTTTTCACATGCTAGATAATGATATACATATAGTTTCTTCATTATTTTCTACGTCACTATCGACAATTTGTTTTTTAAAATTGCCTAATATCTTACTTGTGATTAATAGTGTTACAAATATAACTTAATAAATATTAATTACTTTACAGTAGTCATATTATCGTACTGAATATTTTAGAAACTGTATAAAGTAGAGTAACAACGATAATTGAATTTTATTGAGACATTACAACATACATCAGAAATAAAACATTTATTCTCGGAAATGGCAAAGAATAAGGTGTCCACGTACTTAACATGTTCATATATTATATATATGTAAAATTTGCGATTCTCAGGTAGTCAGATTATTTGTTAACCAAAGCCTAAATAAGTGCATAAAGAGTAGAAGGGACTTCACATCCGAAACATTTCCATTAGATAGACATTACTATGATGTCATGCTTCTGTAACATAATTTTAGTGCCACAACTCCATCAACCGAAACGTATCTTACAAAACTAGCACAAAAGCATGTTAGTCAGAGATACCCACGCTGACGAGTTTGTACATATTCTACCTCAGAAATTCTCGTGTCTTGGACATACATATATATAGGCCTATATATTTAATATATAATAGAATGTAGTAACAGTCGCCATATTCGCAATTTTCCACACAAATGTCACCGACATCGGACCGCTGATCTGGAAAATAACTCGACGGTTTAAGACTCTTTTGCATATTATTTTTATTTACTAAATATTTATTGTTTAGATGGAATTTAAGAAACAAACTGGTCTTAGATACATAAAATAATAAAAACAGCTTTTGTCAGAGAATGCTGTACCTTGTTTACTACCCCGTCTTACAGCCAACGTTTGTGTGTTCGAATTTAACAGACACCAAAAAGCCATTTTGTAAATTTATATTTTTGTTTTTATTGTTATAGAAAAATTGACAAAAAAATATACAAAAATTGATTCCCAGAGACGGCAATAGGTTGGTAAGTTCGATATAAAGATAACCAGCGGTGGTGAGATGGTACCGTTAGTATCGTTAGTAATTTCAATGATATGTTAATTATTTATGAATTAGAATAACATAAATATAATAATATATAAAAATTTTCACGCCTGTATGCAGGCTGAATACACTAGACATTATATTTAATATTGTATATACCTATAAATATAGTATTCTGCAGATAAAATAATTTGATTTGATAATTAGTGATCTTAATGAGCGATGTAATGTCTGGGCGATCTGCCAACGCAGTAAATTTCTAATGAAATCACTTGCTAAACTAACTGACCATACTACATACTCATCCTGGCCGTGAAAATACACCATTCCATTAAATTCGTTTTAATAAAAAGTAATACCCAGCTAAGTAGATTGAATACGCCTCATTTTCACATATGAATGTAGTAACATACACGTGTGTGGTCATCCGATACGACCCATGTCTAATGCACTACAGCCATGTGTTGCAGATAAACGTCACTTGTCATGCTTACATTAAACTAAACATGTGAGTACGTCTTTACATGAAAAGGAAGGGATTATTATTAATGGGATGAGTGACCCCATTGCTAGCAAAGTACCATGTAACTACTACCTACTTACCTCCAACCAATTCTCCTCGAAATCATCACGATTAATTCCTGATGAATTCACCACAAAAGATAAAGGAACATGACTTCATACTTACTATATCATCCTTAACTTGTGCCACGCTAGCATTAGCGCAAGCCGATGCAAAGGTAAGCTAATATTATCAATGTCTATATCGAATGTTTTTTCCATTATATATATGTAATATTCTGCCTGAGAATTTGTATGCGTGAACGGATGAATAGTTATTGACCGAAACAATATGTTTCTCCATACTATATGCCAAATTTTATAATAAGTTGAAGCTTAGATCTAACTATCTTACCGTTCATATTTTTAATATCAGAAGGGAAATAATAATAGTGATAATATTAACCCAAGACAATTCACACAGCGCCGTCTAGTCTCAAACCAAGCAGAGTTTATATACATACATTATGAGCACTAGACAAGTAATATAAATCCCTAAATACACTTTTTTTTAAATATGTACATAATATACACAACAAAACCGACACAAACAATCTAACTCATGACTACAAATGCACAGTCTGAGGAATCAAACCGGCAGCCATCGAAAGTAAGTCGATATGCTAAACCCCTAGACTACCGAGGCTGTCAAATAAGGATTTCATTTTCTATCAATTGTTTATTAATATAGAAAGTTCATTTATCTTTTTTGTTTCATTAATAATGCTGTTGTTAATGTTATTCTAATACTATACGCTGGCGAGGCAGCTATAAGGACATTGGGCTTCTTCCTTTATCTATAATATATAAAGCTGCATTCTTTTATAAAATCAGACAGTTAACTATCGCGATAAAATCACCAAGAATTAACTGTGCGAGATTGCGAGGAGGTTGACTCACATGGTTTGTTGGAATGAGGTCAATAGTCTTATTACTATCAATTTCCTTTCCCCTAATCCAAGAGTATTATGTCTAAATACAGTTACTGTATAAGACAAACCAGTAAATTCATACTAATTATAATTAGGAAAGTGTGTCAGCCTAGCTGTATGTACGTGTACGTCTGTTTGTTACAATTAAACAACTGAATCGATTTAAATAAAATTTGACTTAAACAACAACATAAACGACAATTTGTCGTCACTTGAACGGATATAGGTTATCATTTATCCGAAAAAAATCGAGTAAGGTCGTGGCGTATTCATCGTATTAGCTTGTTAGACATAGAATAAAATACACAGTAAATGATACAGCTATATCGTTTACAACGTCATTCGTTCATTTTGTGTATAGCAGATGATCAGAAAATGAAGTATAGGTTAGAGTTCTACCTACATTTTTTCTTGTCATCACACTATTAGTAAAAATTATTAATTTGTTTGTCGGAAAGTTTCACCTGCATTGCAGCAGCTGCATATAGGATGCACATGTAGGTAGTACAATGAACCTGACATGCAGAATGCAGACTTTGACATCTGTGACCATCTATAAGATGACTACTGAAGATTGTAGAGTACAATTCTGCGTTCTACAATAACAATGAGATAGTTAAGGCACTGTTAAGGAATATACGAGATCTATTTCCAAGGAATATAAGTTATAGTTGTAAAAAAATATGATATAACTGTACCTATAATATTGATGTAGTATTTTTTCTAAACAATAAATTTACTATATTATAAAATTATCTAAAACTCGTGTTTTAGTACCGCGAATTATGTGCAAAATTTATTCTATAAAAAGCCAAATAACATTAATATTTTTCTATAAGACACGTCTTCTATAGTAAAAAAAATAGCGGGATCAAATTAACAAAAAGAATAAGTTGAACAATGAAGAAAATATACCTGCATTTCACATAATTCATGCAAGTAAAAAAAGTTCTAATGAGTTTTTTTTTCAATGAATACTAAACTAAACATACAATGTACATTGTAAAGATCCTTGAATTTTAAATTGTTAAATAAAATCATAACAAGCTTACTATGCTGTAATATATAACTCTATGAAACCATGTTTTTAGAACATCGTCGTATTGTATATTTTAACTCGAAATATTTCTGAATCATGCTTTATAAAAATAAATACTATGACAAAATATGGATAAGAATGTATATAGTATGAACAATACAAGTCTTTTATTTGTTTACTAAGTCGTTATATAACCAGGTTAATGGTCTACTTTAGCCGATGTTATGGTGTTTTAACGCACACCAAAAGCCTATTAAACTATTATAATATTTTTTTATGTATTAGATTTAGGTTAGAAATTTTTATTATAATTTCTAACTTCTCTTTTAACATACGTTTATTACAGTATTGCTCACACAATAATTATGATGTGAATTGTTAGTCTGTGAAAAAAGTCATAAATTATAAATAGATGATCAATTAAATTGTATGAATTTAATTTACCGACTTTATCCTTACTATATTATAAATGCGAAAGTAACTCTGTCTGTCTGTCTGTCTGTCTCGCTTTCACGCCAAAACTACTGAACTGATTTAAATGAAATTTGGTACCCATATAGTCTAGACGCCGAGGAAGGACATAGGCTACTTTTTAATGCGAAAAAGGGTTGTAAGGGGTTGAAAATGGTAATGCAAGGTTATCTTTATGCGGTTGAATACACACTTATTATAATAATGGCTTAACTAAAAAATTAGATATTTTGGAAATACTTTATAATTGTGTTATTAAGTCTATTTTCAAAAATTTTTAATTTCTGAATTACACCAGTATTGTACTAGATACGCTCATATGTCATAAATAAACATATATGTCATTTGTATAAGCAGCGCGCATGCGTTGCGCGCGCAACTGATTATTGTCAATGAATTTAAATGAATAAACGTTTGCTCTGCAATTTTATTTTATAAATACATAAATATAATATAGCCTATAACTGATACCCTGCTCTTGGACAAGAGCGTAAGAACATATTATTAATATTTTTGAAGAATAAAACAACATATAATATTAAAAAAGTTGTCAATACATATGAACAACATTTCCTTGGAAGAAACAACATCTACCGTTCCATCCGAGCTATTCAGGTTCGGAATACGCGTTTCTCCATTCTGGCCAGTGGAGTCAGAGATATGGTTCGCGCAAGTAGAGGGATAGTTTGCAATTTAGAATATCACATCTATTATTTTGATTTAACAAAGTTTTATTATGTTATTGGCCAACTGGACCACAAATTTTCAAAAGAATTTAAAGAAATGTTCAAACTGTTTATTAAATATAAATAAATATGACATTTAAATTTGTAAATATCATATTGTCACCATTCAAGGGGTAAAATAAAATAGCAGATAAAAGTTTTTATGGAAATTCGTCATATTTGAAGCTAGAACGATAAAGCTTTTTTCTTACGCTTTTTTGGGTCAGTTTATTTAATAAATACCTTACTAATATTATGAAAGTGAAAGTGACTCTGTCTGTCTGTCTTAAAAGCCAAAACTTCTGAACTGATTTAAATGAAATTTAAAGTCTAGATCTTGAGATAGGACATAGGTTACTTTTTAATGCTAAAAAGGGTTATAAGAGACTGAAAGGGGAATTTTTTAAAATAAGTTTCAATCTTATTTTTTTGCGTATTGATTAAATATAATTAACGAAAATGGGTTGTAAGGGTCAAAAGAGGAGTTAAAATGTTGTATGCATGTATTGTCATTTTTTAAAGCTAGAAACTTGAAACCCATTTTTTAGGCTGTTGAGAAAATATCAGTACCTACCGCCACAGGACTCAGCCATAAATGGTTACAGTATAGCGACATCTTATCATTGGTACATGATGACACTAATATAAGTAGCATTAAAAAAAACAAGAAAAAGGGTTATAAGGGGTTGAAAGGGGAGATGTAATGTATGTATGGTATGTATGGAAGTATCTTCATTTTAAGTATTAGTAGTTTGAAACTTAGTTTTTGGCTGTTGATTGAATTGTATGGAATTATGTATGGAAATTTCATTTTTGAAGCTAGAACGATGAAACTTTTTTATAGATTATTAATATATATTTTTTATTATTTGCTCAAGGTCACTGTTTTACGCAGACGAAACAACTAGTTTTATATAGTTATTACTTAATATGCATACATAATGCCGCTGTAGTAGGTACTATTTCTTTCCGAGAGAAGAGAAGATATTTTTTAATATATAAATTTACTATTACTACATTCTCTAGAAGAAAAAAATACTATACACAACGTATGTGGCTGGCGTGATAATCGTCGATATATCAACTTATCAGCAATTTTTCTTAAGAATACAAAGATGTTTAAGTGACCCTACCAAATAAACTTTAATGGAAACCTTATTAACAACACTACCCAAGCAATGAATAGAATAGAATAAAAATATATTTATTCAAATAAACTAAAACACTTTTGCATAGTCATCTCTCATTTTTTTTAATCTACCGCTGATACTGAACATTGTCTCATCACATGAAGAAGAGGCAACTTGCGTGTTGCTCTTTTAAATAATGTAGTTGCAACTTACATTTATAAGATGAAATATGTGGATACAAACTACCAACTAGCATTATTTTATTAGAGTCAAAATTCACAACCAACTAATTGAGTAACTAAATTAGAGTTAATCAGTCGTAGTGAGAAAATAACAATGCTTAGAAATATTACGATTGTCATTGTATTTGATAACATTAGTTGTCATATTAACGTATATAGACGACGCTTACTACTCTCAATCAAATGGACGGTAATCTTATTTAACATTCCAAATCCATAAAAAAGTTACACCATGTCCTGGCTTACACGTACTTGTGTCCCCTCATTTAAGCCTATTCTCAATGTGCTCCACTTATGGTTTTGCTGACTACTGAAGGCCTTGTAACATAAAAGAAGTTGCTGATACCACAGATAAAATACGGGTTGACTTACGCCGCCATGCGCCATTGAGCTCTCTTGTTTTTCGGGATCTTTTGTTATTGTAGACCGTCACTGTACTGACTGTACCCGCATTCGGTATTTCGGTTCTATGTATGTATAATTGAGGAACAAGACCCTTTTATTATTGAGCCGTTAATTGTTATTTTTTTATCTTATTTATTATCATGTGAAATTTAATGTTCTATTCTATGATATGCTTTAATAAAAATAAAAATAACTATTATGAGAGCTAAACCTTTCTGTAGCTTGTATTATGGCCCATAGTTTAAAATTGTGCGTTATAATCATTCTAGCCATTTTAATGTGAATCGTTAATGGCAAAGTAGACAATTTGAGAAAAAAAACATCGCCTTTGATTCAGTTACAAAATACTACACTATATGATGATATATACAACTGTAATTTTTAATATATATACTATACAATTATGACTTACTTTGCCTTTTTTAAAGTAAAACTAAATTTTCGTTGATTACCAACGAATTGTCATTTTTTTATACTCAAATATCTTATTAAATACCACAGTATTAGCACAGATAACATAATATTACATAGTATTAGACACCTGCCAAGGTTCACCAACCTTATATTTGCCTATATAATGATCTGTATGCATGTGACCCACACCAATATTTAATGAACCGAGTATAGTATATTTGTATTACTGTTCTGTTTATTAATTAAGTTTTTATTTTGTTCACAGGTACGTTATCACAACAATTGTTAATATTTCAAGATATACGATGAACTGCCCATCACATATCAGCGAATTACTATTACTCAAGCAAGTAATTGATTTATGTTAATCAGATTAATGACTCATATCACACTAGACTGCTGAGATACCTACAGCCCTAAAATCGATGAAACCCGACCGACTTCTACGACGGCACAATAGGCATACTAAATCTTGAATTACTAGCGACACTGACCGCATTTCGTATAGGTGGCCGCAGCTTACAGCATCCAACTCGGGGAAATGCGCCTACTTTCTTTTCCACTGCATCTAGCGGGCTGTAGCCAACAATTGCTCGCATTAAAACAATCCAAATCGGCTTATATCATCACAACAGTTTCAAACATGCACTCTATCGTGACTGTATTAAAGTATATACTCCATCGTAGCTTATTTGTTTAAGCCGTATACACACTGCGCACCATCCCGTTTATTTTTCCGTGGCGAGATGGGTAGAGCTCGTTGGCTCGGTTACTCGGTTAGTCGTTCGCTAGTAGCGGCCGTAGGCGGTACGTGCCGTAGTGTTACTTGACGTGGACGTTTGGTGTGTTGTATTTGTATTTGGAACATGTGGTGTGCTTGACTCCAGAAGATGACCGGTGAAATTTGCTGCAATAACAAATGGTATGCGTTTATCGAAGCGCGTAGCTGAGAGGGTGCGATGCACTTGCGTGCGCTGCTCTCACTCTCGCATGAACGGACTGCCGGCATGAAGGGTCAACCGGTTTGGTGAGATCACTTCACGATCTGCACTTAACTAGAATAGAAAGCCCTTACCTTATCTATTAGGTGTTAAGTTGATAGATTCATAAATATTTGTCTAGTTTTTTCTTGTCAATGCTTATGTATTTTTTGGCTATGAATAACAAATTACTATCCAATACGTAGATAAATATCTTTTTTAGCAAAGTAGTAGATTAAGTAGTAATTTTAATGTCCTTTACTTATATTGTGTATATATAAATTATTTGTATTTATCAAATAAATAATAATCATTACAGAAACACTCGTAGTGATCATCTAACTCACGGCTTATGTAGAGCCAAAGAGTAGAGCTTTTAAATCTCTACAAACTTATTATATAAGTGGTATTTGCTTATGTTATATCACAATTTCTCGTCTACATAACACTCGGATACTTTTAATGATTTCGTTTATATTATACATAGACACAGAAATAAATAAACAATATAAATAAACTGGCTTTAAAAAAAAGAAAGTAGAGTTTGCCAGATCTTCTCAATTGAATCTTAGGCATTTTAGGCATTCTAGTCCATATGCCTAAAATGTCCTAAATATTTTTATTTAATTTAAAAATGAGTTATTATAATAATACAAAAAGCACTCTTGCTTTTTGTATTATAATAAAAACTCATTGAAGACTACAGTTTTGTATATACTTCTCTAAGTATATACAAAACTGTAGTCTTCAATCAGACCACAATCCTAATATAGGAGTTATAAATGTGAAATTGATTAAACTTTCACTGTGCCGAAACATTATCTAGAATGAATTAATTTTATTTCGGGCTACTTATATATAATTTTACACCAGATCTAGAGTTTATATTTCATATAAAGTAATAAAATTCCGGTATTATTCACCTTTTATCTTAGCAAGTTTTTAAGTGAAATGGAAAATGATAAAACATATGTTAAATATGTTGTTAGATTACTATATTTTAGATATAGAAACCTTTCGCAGCTCTATATACTCACTAAAATATTTGTTTTTAAATACTTAAATCCCAAAGTCCACTTAAATAAACTCAATATCAAACTGTATAACGCTTTGTTTTGTTTTTTAGGTAATTGTGACAATGTTAAAATATCTAAAACTTAAAGATATGAATGAAACATTTTAATCTCGCATTATTTTTTGCTATTTGACGTAAATAATGACCACGTTAAATTAATATATATTATAGGTATTTCCTTTACGGATGCATAAAAATATAAACGAAAATAAAATATAAGTAAATAAAGCGACTATGATTAGCAATAATAATACAGATTTTAGTAAGCACTTATCTTATGTACCTATTATACACACAGTAAGTTTCCATAACCTGAGAATGACTCTGATAATGCATAATATAATTGGTATAGTTGCCATACAACGAAATATTGCAATCTTAGTAAATATACAACAAACAATGCAAATAAATCGATCACTTATTTATCTTATCACGCCAAAGACAATTTAAATCCCTATCCAATAAAGATAAATCAGGAACCACATAGTGACATTATTTAGGGATCCATAAATCTGTTGAAGTTTATGCTGACACAGCCTAAGTTAAGTCAAGCTTCTCATTGATCCATTTACTCATATCACAAAGTGAAAATTATATTACTTCATGTAGATTTATACAATATACTTAAAATAGTTTTTTTAAGTACACATCTTTCCACTCTTCCTATAATACCTGGTTAATTTATATATCCATTTTGTTAAGCCACTAATATTTTGGCTAATATTCGATCCAATATATGGAATCAAAATTCAAAAGAACACAAATGGTACCTTTTTATAAATACAGTAGATTCAAATTCATATGCATATTATAGAATACTGGATTACATTTACTAGAACACAATCCTTCGTTAACGTTGTTAAAGGGGAAATGTCATGGAATATAATTGTCAGCTATTCGATACTATTTGAATTAAATCGCGCCGGAATACTATGATGTTTATAAATTACGATGTTTTAAAACTATACATTCTAGGCTACTTGACAGAAAATATTACAGAAGTATAGGAATGAAATCTTCGCGTCTAAGGTAGACGCGAAGATTTCATTCCTTCATTGATGGATCTTGTAATTTTTCAATTGATTTATATTATAGAACAAAGATAAGATAGTATAAAACAAAGTCGCTGTCGCTGTCTGTCCGTCCCTATGCATGCTTAAATCTTTAAAACTACGATCTTCGATGCGGTTTTTTTTAATAGATGGAGTGATTCTAGAGGATTAGTTTATATGTATAATACATGTATACCCGTGCGAAGCCGGTGTGAGTAGCTAGTTCTTTTATAATCAGAACCTAAGAGTAGGTATCTGATGCTTTGCTACCTTCTCTTTGTTCTTTCAATCTAAATCCATTATTACTTATACACATCATTTGTTTATTGATAGACAGTATTTGGATTATGTATTTATTATTGGATTATTGGGTAAATTAGTTTGGATCTCTTGTTTCGGGTAAGAAAATAATTATTTTCGCCTCGATATTCTTCCTTCATAAAGAACGAAATGAGGCAATAATTTCAGGTGCTGAGTAATAGCATCCAGTAATCATATTTTCATGATGTTCCTTTATATAATACAAAGCTTAACGTTCTATAAAATATATAATTTAGAGTTTTTAAGTACTATCCTACGATAGTTAATTATTGACATTTCAGATTACAGCGTAGTCATTATTGATAGAGCGTAGAAACTGTAAAGTTTTATCATAACAATAAACTATAAAATTTATAGTACCGTGCGAAGCGATAATCAGATAGTCATAACATTACCAGGCTAAAGTTATAGCAGAGAAATTAGTACGATACAAGATACACATACAAAACACTAAACAGAATTTTATGAAATACCTAGCTATATCCCTCGGCGTTACCCACTGGGAATATAGTTAATCTGTCGCTGATAATTTGTCTTCCTGGTGAATGAATTTTTATTATCGATCTATCAAGTTATTGTCTTATTCTTGATAGATCTTTTGACTTTCACAAAATAAAACCTTTGACTTTAGTTGTATTAGTATACCTTCTTATGTCTTAATTATGAAAATCTAAAATATCTTACAAACATATTTAAACTTTATTTTAAAGTTTAATCATTTCGAATTAAGATAACAACTTGATAGATAAGGAAAATACAGTTTAAATTAATAGAATAAGTTTTTCAGTATTTTGACGTTTTGATGAATAACAGTAATGTAATGTCATATATTTGCAGACGTTATTATACAACATTATGTGTCTTCCTTAACACATTCCTCTTTAATATTCTAATGGTGCTTATACTTACTTATTCATAGAGCACCAGGACATAAGTCAAAACGAGTAATGTACAACATAATGAAACGACCCAATAACATTATCATTAATGACCACTCCCCTTAATTAATATACACTTATTTAGGCCTTTGATGTGATGAAGTTCATCGTTATAATCTGTTAATTAGAGACCAACCAAAACCACATTATAATTATGTCACATATGTTGACATAATTATGTTTTCAAGTTATTCATATGCTAGCTATATATTTAGATAATATTTCAGTTTACTTTAACTTTAAATCTGATTATCCTAATTAGGATGACAGTGACTGTTTTGTGTCAGTAAACCACAAAATTTTTAAATTATTTATTTATTAAAACTTCAATCCAAATAAACAAATGAAGGTGCACATGACGAACTTAATACAAAGGGACATTTTCTCCCAGTCAACTATAGGCCAAACAGATTTGCAATTTACCAAAATAAACTATTAAAAAAAATATATATTTATGCGACCATATATATGTATTTATAATTATAAACATTATGTACATATCAATACCTGTACAATATATTTATAAATAGAGGAGTTCATAGAGGAGATGATGTAAAGGATTAATACTATTAAATAACTAATTAATGAAATAATAAAACTACCTAATCGATATTTTACACTCTTCACACATACCACAAATTACAAACTCAGTTTCCCGGCACATGGCAAAAGACCGCAGACACAAAATTGAAACTTTTATATTAGTATATAATTTAATGTCTGTTGTTAGAATTTCTCAAGAAACCTTGTTGTAGATGGTATAAGATGTATGACCGATAACCATGTCATTATTTTGACACCGATGATTGAATTGTCAACGTTTTATGTTCCTAGCGTAACGTTGCTTAAGATTGGATTTTATGTCTAGATTCTTTCTTACATGTTATTATTATGACACAAAGTGATTATACAAAAATGATAGTCACTTTCTTATCAACTCTCTCCTTATCTAAAGATTTATTAATTCTACGTTTTTTTTTAATTTTGTGACAATTATAGATAACGACATTGTTTATATTGGTACTTGAAATAAATTCATCCATTACTATATATTTGATAATTGGGCTTCTAGCTCCCTCTCTCTCTACTCATCCTCTATATGGTGGCACCGTACATGAATTCATTGGTCGATGATTTAAATCCGGCTCGAAGGACTAACTAAAAGAATATGCAGCTATTGATTAAAACCACGTCCTCTTTTAAGCCATGCTATCAGATAGATGTGTCTTTTCAATGGCTTCATTAACCTTTTCCATATATTTATTTGCATTTCTTACTTTGAGAGTTACTCTTACTTATTATGATTATTGCATTTTTTGTATACATATAAATTAATTGAGATATCATATATGAAACAAAAACCGATTAAATAAAATACGTCTCTATGATAAGCGTCTGCTAGTCCTATTATTATTATAACGTACATACATGCTCTGATAGTATACCATATAAATGATAAATATATATCCGTATACATGATAATCTAAATCTATTAGGTATTATTCCTACCGGATATTGTAGGTATATTGTTCAATTGAATCTTCAGTTAAAGTGAAAACGTATTTATTCTGCTTAGCCTCATTTCAAGGCCCATCCTAAATACACAAAGAACGTCGGAACTAGGTAAACTGCGTACGGCATTGTTCTTCCAAATAAAACTGTAAGTTTAAAACGGTAAACAATACATTTCAATATGCACATTGTCGTTGTAAAATGTCAATAAACTTTAGTATTTAGAGAACTACATAAATATTTTTTTTATTCCTTTTCTATAAATATGTGTATAGAAAAAATTCGATGGACGTATCTCCCAAAAGTTATTACGAATAATCCTAGGACATAAATGCAATAGGATTGATTTGCAATAACAAAGAACATGGTCATAACAAAGATCAGATTCCGACACCATCCTCAATCCACCACAATAACACGGCATGGTCAATGGACTCACATACATACATATTTCATCGAGATTCGATGCCAACAACTGCTTCAAAACTGGGTCAGATATTTTAAATCGGAAAAACGAACGGGAAGGCATATGAAAAGTCTACTTCACTTGTTTACACATATAAGAACTATCTTACGAAACCTTGTAGTTATATTGGACTGCCAGTGTTAAGATTCCATTAGGGGCCTAAATAAACTCTCCTATGAAATGTTACCATCAATAGCAGACGGTGGTATTCTATAAGTTTGCTCCAAGCACTTACAATTGTGTTGTATAAATCAGTGTTACGTTGTAATTTTATATAACTATAAGTATTACAGTATTCAAGTGTGCGCACATGTTTTGATTAGATATTTCTGAATAGTACGAACATAACATACATACCCAATTATAATTATTTTGATTAAAAGTATCGCAACACAACGAGAATAGATACCACAAGCGTCACATAGTCTGATGTCGATGATGCTGTTTATGTATACATACATAGATTATTATTTGACTTTAGATAAGCCGTCAGATTGTTTGTAGTCACGTTTACATAATCTTGTGTTTTACCAGTTTCATTAACAAAAAAAATACCTGTAAATATACATTCGTATTTTCAAATCAGTATATTTTTAAGAATTTTATTTTGTATATGTACATGTATTACACTTAAGGAAAAACATTCTGAATAGTTTTATTCGTATGCAAAGAGATTACTATATAATACTAGTTTATTTATTGATGACCTATAGATATGCACCATATAATGCCGTATGTTTCTTTTCAACTGCTTGCTCTACATCTATCATCAATCTTGCTCCACATTCAAACACCTACTCTTAAGCCTCGGTCGTTTGTTTTGGGTATACAATTCTTTCCTTATCTTATAAATAAAATCCTTAGTTTATAAATAGAATCGTCTTTCATGTCAATGGCAACTTAAACTCGATTACACTAGAATCACAGATAATATAATATTACCTAGAATCATTAGTAAAATTTGTATATTATGCGGCAAAAAAAATTTTGGCATGACATTATTCTTAAAAATACTCTTTTTATTTGGCAAATATATATTGAAAATAATAATAACCTTTGCAGCGGTATACTAAATAATATATATTTTTAATTACGTCCATTAATCAAGATAAGCTTTAAAAGTTTAGTCTTTTATCATTGAGAATTTTGTATATAATTGCATAACTTTCGCTTCAAAGCTTATTATGTTTTGAACTAAAGAGATCGTTGACTTTTAAGAAGCTTAAAAGATTAAATAAGATTTGGAGGTATTTAATGTAAGTATATATTTTATACCTTTTAATCTTTTTATAGGTAGTCAAATTTTAATAAACTTATATTATCATATGCGATTGTAATAAATGTACATGTAAAGTTAAGAATGACTCTACAATACAGTTATGTATGCCAGATGATAGCTAAAGTTTATTGAAAGCAGTTTTGGGACACTATAAAATAAAATATCCAATCGGACCCATTCCTTGTTACTGTTATTTTGTCTTATAGACTTATTTGTATTCAATAATATGGCCTATAAACAACTGAAAAGGCTAATATTGATGTATATATATAATATATATATGCATATTAATATGTAATCATATGGTCATTCTAGTTAGATAAATAACTAACACAGTTTATTTTTGACCACAGTAAATGTTATGGATACCAGCTGTAATGTTATTTAAACAGTTGTGATCACTTTTTTTAACCTGACCTTATTATGTTCTTTGTATGTATTGTTGTTTATATTCAACAAAAAAAGATGTATATGGTTTCGTTTGTACAAAACATACATAACTTTTTTATTTAAATTTATTTTTTGTGATTGAACTTCCGACCCCAATATTGTACCCTAATAACATATAAAACAAAACAACCATAGTAGTAACATACCATAGTACATACAAATAATAGAAACTATTCACTAGTAGAAATTTACTAGTAAGTTAATAATGCTGTAATATCTACACAATAATTCTTCTTGGAGAATAATGAAATAACTCATTATTCTCCAAGAAGAATTTTTGTGTACAGTTAACAGAACACAATGTATAACTTGTAATATTTATTAAAGGCACTCCTTTTCACACACACTTAAAATCATTTTGTTTAAATTTAGAAATAATTACCTTCCATGTTTCTTTGTTTTACTCCTGTGGTTTATATAAAAATGTATTATGTATAGAAATTTATATAAAAGTATGTTTTATTGTAAGTTTGTTTTATAAGCAAGGATGACTTACCTAATTATAGGTTGATAACATTCGTAAAAAAAGGTCAATCATCTAGTCATGTTAATTAAAATGTAAATTACACCGTTAAATCAGAGCAACGTCTGTAGTACGGTTAACCAATTTAGCAGAGTTCATCTAACGGTCATACGTGTATCGGAAGTACCTATATGACGCACTGATCTTACGAGCAAATTGTGTAAATGTTTACTTGCTCTATTGGCCCGGCCGACATGATGATTGAAAGTGGTAAAAATCTTGTGCTGAAACAACTCGTAACACGAGAAAACTAGGTTAACTGCTCACTACAACGGTGGTCAGTATGTTTTTGTAGGTGTATTTGTTTATTAGGTTTTCATAGCAAAACTACTCACAGTCGCAAACGACATAGGTTTTTATAGGAAAACAGTCAAATGCATACAAAAATAAACCTTCAAAATGAAAGTAACTTAAGTTAACTTCTTTATGTTTTTATAAACAAAATACAAAATATGTTTCCCTCTTTAAAAACTATTCATCAGGTGCTAACAATTACCCAGAGAAAATGTACTATAATCGATAAAACTAAAAATCATAGTATCATTTTCATTATCCTAATTACACTCACAATACACACTCCCTTACCTGAAAGTCAGAGACGTCGTACTGGCAACTGAACTTATGTCATTGTTTTTGTATCATATGTAATATTTTTTTAGTAAATGTAATATAATAATTAATATTATTATATGTTACTTATTAGCACATTACTGTAGCACAAATTATATATTAATTATTTAAAATGTGTCCAATTTTAAATTCCTCCAGAAATCTTCCAAAAGTACTATTAACAGAACTTAATTATTCAATACGTGAGACAGTACGACGCACGACAACAGGTTTGTCCCTTATCTGTCAGACTCAAATATAAATTTACCTGGCGAAATATGGGCAAACTTTGTATTATGTTAACTAAAACACCGTTAGTTGTCAAGCTACCCGAAAGTTTTTAGAATATTTAGTTTTGCACTTACAAATTGTTATTATTCTTATTTTAAAAGTGAACAATTGTAAATAGTGAATTAATTAAAAATCAATCACTAACATTACTCTAAGAGTGGAGTTTTGATAACCTAACTTTGTATTCATGAGTACAATCTTATTGAATTGATCTGAGGATTTATTCTGTACTTATGACATAATATTAAAAACACAAAGAAACATATTTGTATTTTAAATTTAGTATTCTTTTCTATTATACACGATGCACTCTCTGCTTAGTTTGAAACTAGATGGCGCTGTATAATCTTGTCCAAGGCTGTTTATATCTTGAATATAATTTATCTGCCCGAAAATGTGCAGACAAAGTACTAAAATAAACCCAAATTTAATACCCGATAACATTTTAATAGCGCAACTGCATTTCTTTCTGTTAATTTACGACTCAATTTTAACACCCAATAAAACAACGTTTCGTACGTTACGGATCTTAAAATTCACGACTGCATTGCGAATAAGTAATCTTCCCAGTCACAAAACTGTGCCATCACATTTTGCTTACCTTTCTACCGTTCTATTGATATCGAATTTCCTTTGACACCTGCTACTCGGAGCCTTTCTCAAAGTGAAGGAACAGCTTTCCGATGAATACGACCTTTCTACTGATGTAATATCTATTTTATTTCAGCTTAAAAAAAGGTAAACTATTTTACTATACATGTGAATAAAAACATTCGTGTTTAAAATGTTTTTATAGGTACAACGTGTTCTAATATATTACAGTTACAAAAATGGCAATAGAAAAAAAGCTTCTTCGTTTAAAAGTTCGATGAACCTGTTTTTGCATCGACCCCAATCGCGTCGTCTTTTTTGTCTATGAAGACATTTTTCATCGTCGAATATCTTTGTAATATTCATAAGTCCACAGTGAACAAATATTAATTCATTATGTTCTGTTCCTAAGGGGATAATCATATCGGACCGCTTCTATCTCAACTGAGACTCTTAACTTTCTTAAGGACAGAGATAGATGTCATAATAAAATAAAAAACAATAGACAAAAATTTAGTCTTCAGAAACTAGCCATGTGCTAGATATCCATGGTACAACTTACAACCTCTTTATAAGTGACTATTATCACTTTCCATCAGATGTGCCACTCTAACTTCATAAAAATAGCTTAAAAATCCATCTAAAATTTTGATGGTGCGTTTGAAAAGCGTATAGGGAACTTTTTAAATACACCATTAAAATTTCATCACCCTTGAGTTCAACGATCGCTCAGTCTGTTTCTTGAGGAGCTTAGAAGCTAAGTTTAATGTTGTGAAAGTTGTTACAATCTATTAGTCTAGCTTAGTGATAGATTGTCTGTTGTGCCCGTGTTATTTATTATTACGACCTGCAGTGTAAACGGGTGCATTACATAAGGCTGTATGTTGCAATTGTCTGTGCCTACACGGTTACTTTAAGACACTGTCCTCCTAAAAGATACGGCTCAGGAACCATAAAATAATGTCACGCGATGGTCGCGAGTTAATTTCAAACCAGATTTTACTTTTGGATAACATTACGAGGATTTTTGTTTTATTACCGCTTTTTGTTGTATTGTTGATAAGATTGAAATTATATTTGCTAATGTATAACTGAGTACGCTACTACTTTAACTTACATAAGTCTTAAGATTATAATCAGAGTTTAACAAATAACTAAATGAATTATGAACTGATATCTATTATGACTAATTTTTAAATTAGTAGTTATGTTTTACTATAATAAGTTAGCAAGTAGAATCTGTTGTTACGACACCAGATTAGTTTCCTTTCAATCACAAATTATAATTAATGTACAAATCCATGATGAAGAAGTACAAGTATGAAGCAAGGCAGAAAGGTAACAATACGATATGGCTTAAAAATATTTATAGACTGGTTTGATAAATTAATAATTTCCGTTGTTTTTTCTCATGCTTTGTAGTCATCAATTAAATTGCATGTCTAGCTGTAAGTATGCCATAAAGTAAAGCTAGAGAAAATACCTATTTACAGGTATATTTTCGCGTGCATTTAGTTCTGCAAAATGTCTATCCTTGCAAAACCAACGCCCCTGAACTTCGTGTTGTGAATTTAAATTAACATTTTATTAGCTACGGCTTTGATAATTATTACCTCTATAAACACAGCTTTCTTCCAACAGTTCAGTAATTGCTACTTATATTGGAAATTCACAACTGGTACTAACATTATAAAACCGAAATAACTGACAAAGAACATACCTATTTCGAACTACATGCAACTTGGTAGTTTAACATGTCATTTTGTATTAACGATGAAACAACTATAATATTTACAATAAGATATACATACACTGTATTTATTTTGACGGTAATGCAAAATTACATGTTTTCTTTTAATTTAATGTTTAGAAATGTTTAATTATAATAAATATTTATAGGTTTAATTAAAATTTCATATCATCTTACTTCTGTACTTTGCCTTCATGCCTTCCATGATAAAATATTGCTAATAAAGAAAATTTTAAGTTAACAATTTATTATAATATCCAAATAATTTTGCAAATTCATCATTATTTTATTTCTTCATTCAGTGACAAATAGAATGCTACCTACACTTCGCATATAGGTGGAGACACGTTTATAAAAAGTGTGAGTTAAAACATCAGCTTTATATCTAAATAAACTGCGGATGTAATCTGGGGCATCTAATTTTAATTTGTGACCCCATTCATATTATGGTTTCTTGTTATTAATAAAAACTATTAGGTACTCTTTGAGGTTCTAAAATGTTATAGGCCGTATTGTGAATCATAAAATATACCCTACTTACACGTGTTTGTGAAATAAAAACTTGTTACTGACATACTACACGTCAGTAACAAGTTTTTATTTTGTGAGTGTGTTATGAAATAATTAAATTAAGGACGTCTTTTTTTAATATAATATTGTATTTCGTGTCATTAATAACATTTTATGTAAATATATCACAAAAACGTTATTGTTTCATATAAATCATAATCTAATATTAGCTTGTAAATTAAAAAATATTTATCATTAATACATTACATATTAAAATTATAATAATAATAATAATCCACATAGTAAGAAATATAGTAAAAATAGTAATTAGCGTTAAGTTTTGTTCGATTTCCGTTTTTTATACTACAATGATAGCAAACAAGCATACGGCCGATCGGATAGTAAATGGTTACTGTACCTAATGCACATTGAAGCCCGAAACACCAGGGATGTCACATACGCGCTGCCGACCCTTAAGAAACCTTTATTTTTGAAAAACCCCATGCTTTAGTCTCTAGAAAGAAAATCGGCAGATACTTCATTCCACGATCTAAGTGATATACTGACGATACACTAAAATATTGAATATTATTTTTAAATCGCTTTATACCGATAATTAATATTTGGGATATAAAACGCAGAATGATTACTAACTAAAATATACATTAATAATACATAATAATGTTATTTTTAACTGAAACTTAGAAAAGTTTCTTTAGTTTTCAACCCCTGTCTACCACATCGCCAACTGCCACGGTCCTGACCTTCAACAAAGTCAGGTCACGGCTTCCACGCAAACCAGCTAATTTGAAAAGAAGCTTAGTCTACACTATTCCTATAGCACGCTACTGCTACATAAAACGTCGTATTATGCGGAACTTGACAGGTAAACAAGTGGAGTCTACATTATGGCTTCTGTAATATCGCGTAACATACACACAAAAAACTACCGGCGTTTTAACAACCCTCCTTTTGGTTTTCGACTAAAAATTACAAGGTATACCTACACTAATTAGGTACATATTTTTTTACCAATTTACATATATTATATGATATATATCTTCTATTAATTGCTATTCATAGATACAGACATGAATATATTTAGAAATACTTATTATATTTATACAGTATATAACTCTAATAGAATACTCGCAAATTAACAAAATCACTTTTTCAATAATAAATAATCAATATTAAATCTTCAAAAATCAATTAATCTTGCTATAGATCAATTTAAACAATAACATTAATGATTTAGAAGGTATTGTGCTTTGTTATTTTATTTACAACAATAAACAGTTATTTCTTATTGATATATGTAAAACCAAGGTACCAAATAAAAACAAACAAAAAATGCAATCGAATTGAAGCCTCTCTTCTTTTTGACGGCAATAAAAACATGGCCGGACTTTAAACACGTCTCACGACTGACTACAGTGACAGTCTAAATATACATATTTGGCCAAGATTTATTGTTGGACAGGTGTTCTTTCAGTTTGCGAATGTGACGAGAAAAATGTGAGACGGGACGCTGTTATCACATCTGCCTTGAGATGTCGCCAGTACTTATGTTTTTACAGACATTCCAACAGAATTTTAAACTAAACATTTAGTGTTTACGCGTATCTACTAAAACTTAGGAACAAACATCATAATGACTAGATATAACCCGCGACTTCGTTCGCGTGACATTACCTTTCTCCAACTGAAAGTCCCGTCAAAATCACTCTTAACAGAGAATATTTTGAATGTTTTTTGTACCACATGTACTTTCATACGCATTTATTGAAAAGCTGTTAATTTAAAATTACAAACAGACACTTCTATTTTATTTATTTGTATAGATGTACAGATTAACTAACCTCAAAAACGTCTCCAACGTATGTATTTTCAATACATAAGTTTCAATACATACAATACACTTGTCTTTTAATTAATAAGCGCAATTGTCTCAAAACGAATTGACCACTTTTAGAGCACTTAGGTAAGCCAGATTCCAAATGTATAAATATGAAGTCACCAAGGGATTTTAAAAATATTACATTATTTTTCAAATCTACTTGTAAATAGGTCGCAACTGAATGGAGTCTTAAAACAATAGTATATATGGTCATTTTATTATATTGTTCGTATTAATCACCAAGGTATTTATAATATCACATGATGTTATTTATAAACGTGTTACTACATATCAGGGAATGTTAAAAAATAACATCCAATAGAACTATAATCAATAGAACAATCAAGTTGTCTGAGTGCATTTCTAAATTAAAAAAAAATGTGTTTAATTCACAGTTTAATTGGAAACTATGTATATCGGTGAGAATAACTAAAACTATAAAATCGAATTATCGAATCAAAATATATATATATTGTTTACAAAATAAAGTTTATTAAATAATGTTAAACATCAACCACATATACGTGTTTAAGCGACATTTGCTCATTCAAACTACACGCTGTTTTGGTGAACATAAAACATGCAATCAAAACTTTTGAAGGTATTAAAGTCGGCAACAATAGCTGTATATTTCATCGATTTGGGTCCTTAAATTATTTTTAAACGATAAAGATAATCTATTTTTTGTTATTTATAATCTATATACGACTTATTGAATTATACCTATACACAGTATGGTGATATCTTCTATTCATGCAATTATAATGCTACTTCCCAATGACAAGGCCTTCCCGTACCCATTGAAATTTTTCATAGTTTTTTTCTTAGGCTTAGGGTATATATAAGAAAACAAAGGAATTTATACATTTATACAGAGATTTAAGGAGAGATCCAAGTCATTTTTGTTTTATTTTCTACTCGCCCCGGCTTCGCACAGGTATACATATATTATATATAAACCTTCCTCTTGAATCACTCTATCTATTGCTAAAAACTGCATTAACATCTGTTGCGGAGTCTAAAATATCTAAACGAACAGACAACGGAAACGACTTCATTTTATACTAAGTAAAGATTATTATATGCATTATTGGAAGCATTCAATACACATACTAACTTGCATTCCTTTGTATATAATCATGTTTATTTATAGTTTAGAATTGCTCCTTCGTGCCTACCTAAATGAGTATGTAGACATATAGCATTATCACAAAGGTACGTAGTAAAAGATCGTCATCTCATAAATTGGTGATAAAATTTTGCGTAATTCACCTGGGCATGTTCAGTCACGAGATTTTTATATAAATATTTTATTGAGTACTTTGTTACTATGGAAAGTTATTGATAGCTCCAATCATTACATGTCAGCTACCTCTTTATTTATGGTTATCTACAAAAATGCCTACACATTTCTACTCGTGACTCTGCTACTATCACAGATTACTAGTTGGCATCTAATTGAAAGAAATTAACTTTTTTTAAGGTATATTAAAATATTATAGTTATTTGATGAAATATACTATTATGTATTTTGTAATGCTTGTAAAATAATATTATTTTATAGCAAGCAAAAGGGTGGCATGGTGACAGGGCTACATAACTAATTTACCGTGGGATATATGATTTATATTGATAAATATCTACGCATATATATATATATATAATTTTGAAACACGATTAAGACAATTTTGAATTATTGATTCTAAACTTATTTTTGTTATAATAATTATTAGTTTGTTAAGTTAAAAATACTTATATTGATTTGAGTTCATTTTAATTATATAAAATAATAAAGTAAAGGCAAAGATTTGATGCTTGAATTGTTGGCCGATCGATCGATTGGAAACTTTAGTCATCTTTAGTAATTATACATTTTACTTCAAGAAATTTATAGCTCTTTGTGTAGACTAGATTTCTTGATATCATAGTATCGTGATCGCTCAGTAATTTATTAGGTAGTAGGAGGGTATATAAGGCCAAATCACGACAACTCTGGCCCTGAGCGAAATTGCCGATTGCGGAATGAGTAAGCTTTCTGCTATATTAATGGTTTGCCGAGTCTCGTGTTTGTTACGTGATGTAGCGGGACCTTCGCGCAGATGAACAAGATGATCCCATCTCAAAATTATTGTAAGATTACCGAAAATATTTCTATTACGAAAATTCTTCCTGTTTACATATATTTTTGAATTCAATACTTTATTTATCATTTATATGTTCCAACATACATTATTTTACTTACTTTAAAATTTTGTCCAAATCTAGTGAAAAAAACAACACTAGTTACTTAGATTGACTAAAGACATGATTAAACTAATAATTCAGTTATTTATAATACAATAAAATATTACAGCTATCCGCATATTACGTGAGATACCCATTGCTTTTCTTTTGTCATATTGTCAAACAGTGTCAATGGCAGAGTATATTATTACATCCTTTCTTTAACATAATAATAGGTACCTAGGCCGTAAGAGGCCTTAGGACTGAATGACGGCATAAACTAACGTCATTATACGTGTTTTACACGAAATTTAGTATTTAACATAACAAAAATATGTTAATAAATTCCCGTTTTAATAATACATATATATATTGCAATGTCCGTTTTCCAAAATTCATCAGCATGATAATTATATATGTCACATATAACATCCTACAACACTTAAATACAGGAAGAGTATATATTATATTAACTCTCTGATACTCATAGCCGGCTTAAAATAACACAACATATATTTATATCTATACATATTGTGATATTTTAATAAGCCCATAATATAGGCCCAATGAGTAACCGGAATCTACTTTCATACAACTAATAGCATAGTAGTATATAGGTAGATAGGTATGTCTCCGAAATTTTGTCTTTCTCCTACACTGTCATTTCGCCACGCATACAAATTAGAATATAAAATGTAAACCTACACAAACAACCTCGACTACCTAAGTAGGTACGAACGACCGAGACCCTGGCACTAGTAGGACTTCCAAAGTCTATGAACAGCAATATTAGACTAGTATTTAGCGAGAATTAACATGCCAAACAGGTTTAGTTGGATTTTTTTCTATGTACAACATAGTATAAACAGTTTTATCTATTATCTTTTTATGGTAGCCGAAAGAGGTCATTGAACCCAATTTTCTGTTGTTATAATATACATACAGGTACATAGTAATAAACCTATATACACATAGATTGTTGGTTCAAATCTGGTTGAAAGCAAGAAGAATACCTTCTTATGACAATTTATATTTCTGATTACTCGGTAATGAAAACGTTGATAAAAAACCTAATTATCCCGAGAGACTGCCATGCTATAATAAAATTTACCCAGCGAAATATGGGCGTGACTTGTATTGTACTCACCATTACGTCGACACTTCACCATACCTGACAATCTCATCTTGGATAACAGTCGTAAAGCTATACATGTTGTACATAGTAACAAATAATAAGCTGCTAAATCCCAAGCTGATGCCAAGACGCTAAAAATAGAGCAAAAGGCCGCACACAAGTTTGAAAGAGCCTGTATAACCTAAAAGAACTGAAAAAGAACTTTTATTACATAGAATATGGACATCTAGTGAATAAATAAGGGGAAGCGAAAAATCTGAATTGTAATAGTCGTCATCTTTTCCTCGTGTTTATTATCTTTCCACTTCACACGTTTTGTTTATGCTATATAAGCCGACACGCCAATAAATCCTCGTAACTCAAAGTTTTCCCACCACCCTCAACCCGACAATCCTTATTCCCTCCCGTCGATTTATGCGATTCCGATACGTATTTGATTCGCCGTCCACTATTATTGAGTTTTGTAGTTTTTTATGAGACTTCGGCAAAATCGTATTACGGAATTGCTATCAATAAACTCTCGTTGTTCGTACACTTTATACACAAACATTTACATAGAAATAATTTATAGAATCTTTCAATTTATTTTTAATACTGAACACAACATGATTTCTTGTAAATAGTGAGATCTAAGAAACTTATTCTACTCCACATATACAACTTTTTCCTACTAACTAAACAGTAGATGTTTCATTTTGCACAATTTTTTCCGCAATGTTTATATATGCTCTTAAATAATATCATGTATATTATTTAAACATTAATAATAATATTATCACACAAAAATTTTATCGATTTGAATTGAAAACCTAATTATATATTTATTACATAATATTTCTACAATAAACATATATACTTATTCTTGTCTGTATTGAAGTCGTAATTTACTCAGAATATATAAACATACATCAGCGTTGTAATTCATAAATCTACATTCATAGTTCATAGATGTAAATCTACGAGTACCGTAACTAAAGAATTTGTATTAAAATACAACAACTCAATTCAATATGCAGTCGTATGTTAATATTTCTTTATTATTGTCTTTATTTTTATATCACTTTTATTACGTGTAGTAATTAAATACTTATAGTTATTTCTCATAAATAAATAATTATATAAATAAAATATACACGTAAAAGCGTTTATGAACTCCTAAATAAGTAACATTACAATATCCGTTACTTTACACTATAATTACGTGAATTTCTCAGTATATTACTTTTAGCAAAAAGGATGCCTTTTTGCACTTTGAGCATTTGTTTTAGTGTAAGTTGGTATAATGCAAAGTAAGTATAAATTGTATTTTATATTCTATCTTTTTTAATTTTTATAAGTGAGTTGGTACGCATGTAATAGAGTTTGTTTCTCTTAGAATGCGTCACGTCTCAGACCTTTTTTACTTGTCATTTCATATATTTTATCCACCATTTCACATGATATCGTAATAATTCAACTTATAAGAGCCAACTCATACATTAAATATGACATCATAGTTTAATGTCTATGACGGCCATGGTGGTCTAGCGGTTCACACTGCTTTACTTACGATTGTCGCGAGTTCGATTCCTAGCACGGTACAAATATTCTCATTCATGAGTATGATTGTTTGTATCAGTCTGATACGTTTCTATGATGAAGATGAATATGTTATTTATATACAATAGGTACATAATCGTAAGGGTCAATAATGCATATTTAATTATAAAGTAACAATACTACTGGAGTTCGCCGAATATACCGACTAACTTAGTCGGTATATTCGTCGAACTCCAAAGTACTATTAAGTAACTCCCTATAATTGGAATGCGTACCTAACTAGGCACACCTGACTACATACCATTATGGTATCATAATGGTTAACTATTGGATTCTTAATTAGACACGATGGTATTTTCAACCTACTTTAAAAAAGTGTTCTTAATCTGATTCTCTTTTCTGGAACTTATTTTGTAATTTTAATGAATTACTTTATTTTCATTTCTTCATGATTACAGCTCATAATCTTTATAGTAATTAATATTAACGAATTCATAATCATTTTGTAAAAAAAAGCAAGAATTACATTTGTAACCTTTGCTATACAGAATATCAACCGTAGTAGAGTAAACGGAACTCCTAATAGAAGACAAAATATATGAACGCAAGAGAACCCGGATGCCATCCGTCTCTCTCGCTGTATATATGTATATTTATATTTTAAGAAAAGAGAACTAGAAATTGAAGGATTTACATAATGATACTCTTCTAATACCGCCGCCCCACTTGTGTACACAATAAGTACTCACAAGTTACACATACTTGTATATATATCGTGACAATGTCAATTGTACACCGTCAACTGACATTGTCATCATTTTAATGAAACGGAAGTTGTTATTAAGGTGGGATGTGGGACCATTTATGTTGATGGATAGGTACACTTCGTGCAGTTACATCGACAGTATTCACCTTGCGCATCTTTGTTATGTTGTTCTTACATATTCAAATAGAAAAAAAACTTCTTTGAATGCGACTTAATTAAAAGAAATACGTAATTAACGTGCGAGTTGAATACACCGCGATTGTACTTCGAACAATTATTGTGAAACGTTCACAATCTTTGTATCGTTTCGAAATTATTAATTAAAGAAAATATTGTGTTTTTTTTAAATTATATCAAGCAAGAACAAGAATTCATAATAGTATTCAATAAAAAAGAAAATCTCGTGACTGTAATATTCAATGGAGTTATCAGAGTCGTTCATTAACTGTCGATATTGTGGTGAATACAACACATTGTTATGAATATTTATATCCAATGTGTTGGGAAACATGCTCCCGCGGTGTCCCGTTTTAATATGGATTGTTTTCAGTGTATTGATTAGCAAATAGTGCCCGTTTCCATCAGAAATTGATACAGTACGTGAACGGTTTTATCAAAACACAACATTGGTATCTACGTTGCTACTATTAGTACTATAAATCTCTAAGTATCCTATATTATGTTATTATAATTAACAGTCAAACAACAACATAATATCTACCGTTATTTTTTATCGCGCTTTACTCATTAGGAAACAATGACAGGAAAAAAATAATTTACTAAGTATTTATAACATTGTAAGCAGAATTAAGTACAAAATGAAGGAAGCGTTTATTTCTGTATTTTATGTACGTAACATTACTATAGTCATAAATGCAATTTAAAAAAAATGTTATACATATCTTGTTAACCAACAAGAGTAGTACCTAGATAGTATGTATGTCTGTATAGCGATTTTGATTAAATTAAAATACTGTTAACTTAATCATCCTACGACCTTGGCGATCTAGCGGTTTATCTGGAATGACAACGCATGCAATATTATCACGCGTGTCACATGATAACGTGATGTCGACAGTGGTGTTCGCACCATCAGGTGATACGTCAGCTTGTTTGCCATTCCAATTACATGAAGAAATATATACATATTTCCGTCTGTAAGTTCAAAATCCATTTAAAGTAAGCTGTGCCCCAATTTAACAATAAAATTAAATGGACACAATATGCATAACCCGACTAATTATTCATTAGATCCAATACGCGTGTTGAGGTAACGCGCATACCTAAATATGCATATAAGAAGCACGTGCATGCAAATCGTAAAGAGGCGACGCCGCTATGACAATCTTAATCGAAATTCATGAACGTGGACTTTTGTCTTATTAGCGGGTGTAAGTACCTGTATGATCACTGATCGTGCATGTCATATTTATTATGTGAATTTATTGTATTTGAAAAAAGAATGTGACTGTACTGTACTGTTGACGTGAGAAATATGTGACGTCGATATTATATAATCTTTACCAGAATATAATATTAATATTAATTTCTTTATTTAATCAAAACACAGTACAAAAGATGTCCAATTAAAGGATAATACCATGTCCTTTGGGGGTGCAATGACATGCAAAATATAAATAAAATTCCTTTAAATTGTACACAATTAATACACAAAAAGAAAATAGTAAACTAGGATCTCTCTAACATTTTTATAATATTTAGATATAGATAAGATTTGGAATGACTTCTACAATTATGTTACACATCTCTTAATTATTCTGTAATACAGTAAATATATCAAGCGTTGCACTAGGAAGTTGATAGTTTACAATGCATCTATTCTTTTTAATAAATAATTTTCTTTTTAAACAGTTTATTATAGGCATAGGCAGTAGTGATAACTGTATTATTATATATAACATCTCATCACTAAATCATAAATGTAAATGCAAACTCAACAGAGTTTGTTCCAGGGGTACAACAACAGGTTTAATATACAAATAGGTACGTAATAATATATATATTTTTAATAACTATAATGATAAGCTTGTGCACAGGCCATCTGATGGTAAGCTGTAACAATCACATTACATCACGTCAACATGTTATACTCGTGATACCACCATTGCCATTCCAGAGAACTAAGATGCCATGCCTCTTATTCTGTAATTTTGTTGTTGTTACATTTATATTATACATAGTAAAAACCCGAAACCAATATAGTCACACTTTTTAATACAAATGTATGTTGAACCCATTAGTAAGCGAAACATTGCAAAGCCGCTACTCCACCACCTACTATCTATTTGTGCGCTTTTCGTGTTTTAATTTCAACATTCACAAGTATATTTATCTAAAGAACAGGAAAAATGTTTCATCTCATTCCCATTACACGAATATCGCGACCCATTTTCTTTTGATAACAAGATTTTTATAACAGCTACGTTGCAACATTGAATCCTATTAAACCATTAACATGTAGAAAATGTGTGCCAAGCCTAAACTCTATACCATAAAAAGTTATTAGATGTCGGTATTGCCAACTCTAAATTAAGAATGGCCATTTAAAAAAATGTTACTGTATTTACTATGAAACTGTAAAATACTCGTAAGTGTTTTAATTCGTGATATTAGACCAGCAAGTCTCAGTATTTTTTAACTTAACTATATAATATAGGGTAGTTGATTAGGGTCATATTTTCAGATCATAACAACAATAAAAAGTATTACGATGTTCATTCTTTGTATAGTAGAATAAGTAGTCAAATATAAAAATTTTACTTACAATATTTCCATAGACATTTAGTACCTTTTAAATTTTTTGTATAACAAAAAATACCGGGCCTTCTATCCCGGGTGGGGTATCAGTTGTCGACATAATTGTGAAACCCAAAACTGAATCCAACGTAGCAGGGGGCAGTCTACCGTAGTCTCTTGGATTAATATTCTTATACAACAATGTAATACCATATTTTTTATTTATAGTAGTTGTTCTTTGTAACTCAAATAAAAATTACAGTGAAGTAGTTTCTTGAATAATATATATAAATATTTCTGATGTAGTCAAGACAATCATAAAATGAATATTATCATCGTAATACATATAATAACCAAACTTAACAAAAGCCAACATTTGGAGGGGAAAACTTGGCAAACATAGTTTAATTTACCGTTTGCAGAAATAGGTCAGCCCTTATATTAAATCTTAATTAGTCTTATCTTCGTACTCCGACAAGTTAAGATGTCTTAACAATGATTTATTTAACAATCAACCAGTTATACCTATAGTGTTAAATAATTCTTTTATACCTTTTATTACGGAGCGAGCGAATTTTGTTATGATAATAGTAAACTCCGAGATCATTGCACTGATTTAAGAAAATATCTTACTGTTTGAGATCTACGTTATTCTATATTGACGTTGTCTCTATATTATGTTAATATATATAAACTGACAAAGTTAGGAAAACCTGGGCGAAGTCAGCCACTAGTCTACTAATGCTATAAATTTATGAGTATGAATGGATGTTTGTTACTCTTTCACACAATAACTACTGAATGGATTTTAATAAAACTTTATAATAATATATATTATGCATCGGAATAATACTTAGGCTATAAATTTCACGTGGCTGAAACCGTGAGCATAGCTCTATACATTAACCCCTTACTAAGTGACTAATAGTAGATATCTACTATTAGTCACTTAGTAAGGGGTTAAGGTATATATGTATATAATTTATATACATAAAAATAACTAATTTGGTTTTTAGCTTATTCTGAGCTTTTATTTAAAATGAGGCAATAATTTATTTTACAGAAACTACTTACTATAAATTATACATTTATTGTACTCAACTTGCCTCTTCTGAATCAGTTTTTATTAGTAACACTATGTATTATACATAGAAATACAGTGTAAACAAATGAATAAAAATTTGTGCCAAACAAATAAACCTATAAAAAGATAATTGTTTAATATAGTGCGTAGACAGCTGCATCACTTTAATAAATGTACGTATTAAAATGTATTAATTTATTAGATCTTATGTATATACATATATATGACTATGTGTACAGTGTACATGCGTCGAGAAACGGGTCGAAGTCCTTTAGAAAACTTGGCACCAGATGAATCAACTGAATCTTCCAAGTGTCATTCTTAGTATAATATGTAGATAGATACTTTGTCACAGTAATATTAGGAATATTTTTATACAAATATTACCCATAAATACTGTTTGTTAGTTTGACAAGATACACAGCCTACATCAGAAAGTATGCGTTATTCGAGGTTTGACTTAGAGTATATCAGGCAGAAAGCCAACTATACTCATGAAATTATGCCTGTGTATAATATGTAATTTAAATGTATTTATAAATACACACAAAATGACCTTCAACCTTTACTAATAATTATTGTTATACCTCGACCAGACTCTAAAGTCTAATCACTCCTCTCCATCCTAAAGTTGCTCGTAAGTGACCGCTATTTAGCGATAAGACCGCCAATTGTTACCGCTGTGTCTTATTTATTATAATTATATATGTATTAGGTTGTCTATTATATATGTATTTTATTTTCGTGAGCGGAAATTTTGAACTTTTTGTACTAAATGAATCAGTTTACATAAACTATTTTAAATATTTCACTATATTCTTTGGAAAAATTGTTCACTTTCTTTAATACTATCACAGGCATCACTTACTCTTTACGACTAACCCATTAATACCAGGGTTGCCAACACTAAAACTCTGAACCTCGTACAAAAAATGTAATAAAATCTCGTACATTAATTCTATTTGTCTTTAGAATCTTGTACGTTATTGTATTTTGACTAATTTCCGTAGGTAATAGACACAATTTCATACAAACTTGTATAAGGAAGACGACGTCCTCGTACCGAAAACTAAAAAATTCGTGCCTGTACTAGGATTCTATTTATCTATATTCTCGTACAATTGGATCCTTGATATATATAAATAAATAAATAACCCTGCAATTAACACAACGCTTCTAGTCCCACGGCAAGCAGAGCTTGTGTTATGGGTACTAGACAACTTATATAAATGTAAATAGATATGTTTTTTTGTAAATATTTACACAATCATATTCATGAATGCAAATGTTTGCACCGTGCGAGGAATAGAACCCGCGACCATCGGAAGTAAAGTGGTGTGCTGAACCGCTAAACCACCGACGCCGTAATATATTATAGTTCCATTTCAAACTCAATTCAATTATGATATTGATCGACTGCACCATATATCACCGTAAGTAAACACAGTTATGTGTCCACTTACCTCAATTTAACCACAACTTCGGTCGTGTATGTATTATTTGTGAACCAATCAACTTAAACGTAACCAGGTAAACTGAATTAGTGACATACTAGTAGCTATAAACCTGTGTATATTTACTAACTTGGTTTTCATATTTAAGAACGGTTAAGGGGTAATATCGTATTTCTTTTGTTGAGAGAACAAAATAAATAACTTCCTGAGCTTTATGTTTGAGTCATTTAGAAGAATAGCAGATATTGCCTACCGGATATTTGGAATGAAAGGTCGGTCAAAGACCCCCTATTTGTTACTATTTTCAATTTTGTTGATTCTGTCCCAAGGATATTATTTTGGTCGTCAGTATATTATTTACTAACAAAGTCGATGAAAACTGTATATACTAAAAATGTCGCTATTGGTTTTCTATCTACTGGAAAATCGTTTATAAATACCTACTTATTTTTTTCTTTTTTATATTAGCAATCCTTACTTCGCATAGATAGGTCCACAGTGTATATGACAAAGACCGTATAAAATGATATGCATCTAAATGATAGTGAAAACCTTATCAAAATCCGTTCTGTTATTTAGAAAAAGTACCTATGTATTATACATATACATTATACTACTATATTTAGAGGTATATCATACCAATGATTAGACATAAGATTCATTCAATTTAATTTGGCCTTTCTTTCTTTCGAATACAGTGAAATAAAATTGTACAACATCGAAAGAAAGCAAACCAAAAGTAAATTACATTAAGACTTACGGTTCGCTAATGGGTATAACCTTTCTACCTACACGTAGACTGTGTCTAAAAGCTATATCTGAAAGCGTAGCTTCCAGCCATAGCCTGTGAATAAATTAAATATTTCGGAGCTAATGCCTCCTGGTACCGTAATTCACAATTTTACGCGAAAATTTATTTACATTTAACAACACGAAACACAAGTTTCAAAATACACATGATTCTGTTTTTTACCTTGGATTTGATTTAAGATTATTGCAACTACAATAGATATAGTGATAAAATTATTTCTTCTTATTAAAAATAAAAATATATTTTTAACGTGCACAAAAACTTTGTTAATTGGTATTCGTGACGACTTATTATAACCTTGGACGACATCAGAACGGTTTTTCCATTTTTGTAGGCGGACCTATTTCTCTGGCTGGCACATTAGCCACCTATTTCAGACTCGTACCTACCCTTTGTGCGTGTAACTGGTTCACACAATAACCCGGTGCCCAATAAACCGCCAAGGTTATTTCATATACATAGATAAAGATCCCTGCTATAAAGAATTTTCTGAAGCTTTTATTTAACATTTATTTTTGTAGTACATACTAATAAAAATCTACATAACTAGAAATACTAGTGATCGCATAGTGGTCAAAATTGGACCATAATAAAAAAATCAAATAAGAGATATTTGAAACAGCTATTGCTGGCTTTAAGATCTTTTTTTTATTTATTGTTATTACAATTAAACAAAAGAGTATACATACGTGTGTGTGTCAAATAGATGGTGTGATCAAATAGTGTGTGTTGATTTTTTTATTGATTTAAGAAATTTTTTATGCATTATAAAAAAGTAAAAAATATTAGCATAAAATATAAGTGTGAGATATTTCATACGCCGCGCAATTTTCGTAAAGAGAGGTACAAAGTTTTGGTTTTACGTATTAACATAATGATATTATAGACAGATTCACTTAAAAACGAAATAGCAATAATATAATGACTGCTATTGTTCTTAAAATTGCAGCAATTTTTATACCAATTTTGCATAATATATAACATACATATAGGTAATTAAACACTGATCATCCATCCGAAGCAAAGGCTGGTCGATAGTTTATAAAATTAATTTTAAAATACAGCGCATGTATAATTTTCTCAGACAGTGAACGAGTCACTGACTATCACGGCATAGGTACCTGAGGTGGAACGGGACACAGAGGACACTGAACCCAGACCCGTTTCCACCCAGCCGAGCTTGCTTCCGTTGTGCCCGTGAGACTTGGAAACAACGTTTTGTTTATATTCAATACAAACTATAATACATAAACACCGCCGAAGTAGACTGTAAAATGTCGTCTGAATTAGACTGTAAAAACCTCGATCACCCCTATTTCAGCCATCAAGCCACCTATTCTTTATAATATAGTCGCTGTGCCCGCGATTTCACCCGCGTGAAATTTATAACCTATATGTTATTCTGATGTATAAGCTATAAAATTTCATCAAAATCCATTCAGTAGTTTTGAGTCAAAGAGTAACAAACATCCAACAACTCACAAACTTTTGCGTTTGTAATATTATTAAGACTGAGATGATTCATTGGCAGTGATATTACAGGATAAGAGGTATAAATCTTAGTCCTCTAGAATAGCAATGCATGGATGTTACGAGTGTAACATGATAACGTGATATCCGTAGTACGGTTCATGATAGTCGACATATACCGCTTACTATCAGATGGGACGTCAACTTGTTTCATATTCTAAATACATAAAAAAAATTACACCTGACATACAGCAACACTTATTTGTAGGGATTTCAAATTATTTAAAAAATATGCCCATATTACACTTTCAATAAAGCTTTCTCAAATCCTGTAATAAAATCGGTTACCTCAACTGTCTATTGGAACATATCACTACAATAATGAAATCATTTTTGAGTCTCTTATGAAAAGGATTTACTATTGCAATTTCCACTATATCTACATTCTATCACCGTTAGTCTGTAGGTACATTTATTATAACAATATTCGGCTGTTAATCAAAATATTAAAAATGTATACGAAAGTGTTACAAATTTAAGAAATTAATATGAAATAGCGACATTAAACTCTAAATACTAGATAAAAGAATCTTTTTTTTAAATATCACTGTTGCATCATGCAAACTCTTTATTCATAGCTGCATCTGTGAATCTGTAGTTGCGTGCATATTTATAATCTGCCTCTCCAATAGCTTATTTATATTCAGACGGCAAGTTCCGATCGGAAAGAGAAATCTGTATAAACCGGCAGTTGTTTTCCGTTTGGAATGAATTGACAATAATTTGTTGACTTATTTCATTAAGTACAAGTACTGATGATTTGACCACTTCCATATCTGTGCCGTAGAGTAATGACAGAGTAAAAGCATATAAATTACGTAGTCAAATGAATCAAGTCTTTGTTCTGTGTGAAATTTGAATGTGTACATAATATACACATCTTTGGCATCCGCATTCCCAAGGTATAGGTCTAACCTAGTAATTTAGGGACTACTGTTAATACAAATCCAATTCTAATATTGTATGTAATTTATAAAAAAGAATATAAGAATAAAATCCATTATTTTAAACCAAGATTTTTTGGGTGGAATAATATTAAGTCCTATTACAATATAAATACCTACGTATTTTATCCCTAAACACGGCAACATTAGAATCAGCTTGTACGATGTAATTGTTTGGCTGAAAGGAAATTTCCAAGGCCGTAAAATACTTAATAAAAAAATCAGAACTTGACAGTTTCTTGACGCTCTGAAGAACTCTATATTCTAACTACGACACACGTCTCATCATCATCTCATAGTATGGGCGTAAACATAATTACAGTTGAGGATTTATTACGAATAGGGAAAGTCATGGAAATCTACTGGTGGTGGTCAATCAACTAAATGTTTGTAATCTGCACATATACCTACTAGAGGTAGCCTAATTATTTCTGATCTATTTCTGTTGCTAATCAGCTTTCTTTGTCATCTATATTTTGGTTTGAGGTATGACATCTTAGAAATCAGGAATAACATATTCTTAAATCATGCCATTCAAGTATACATATTCGACGGTTACCACTTTCCACCAGGTTTTTACAGTCTGCTTGATTGCCATGTCAGTAACATAGAAAAAAAGATTGTCGTTTTATAAATTTTATATTAAATTCGTTTGTTCTCTTATCTTCATCTGTAAGATTGATGTATCTATAAAATTTAATAGACAAAATATTTCTTATCAAAGATCACAAGTATTGAAGTTTGCAATTACTTTGTAATGGTAATTTCAACCTTCACCACGATCAAGGGTCATTTGGGTCGTAATTTAGTGTTTCACTTAAATATTTATAATACACTGCGATATATTTTATCTTCATTCTTAATTATATAATACCTGTAATTTGTTTGTGATCCGTCTCTTTCCCCGGATATTAATTTTTAGGCTAGTTACCTATTATTTTTTTACAATTCACTACTTGTTTTTATATTTAGATTTTGCGAAGACTGTACTATTCAGAGACCATATCAAAATATTGTTACCTAAGTAAAACAAAATAAAAAATAAAACATAAACACTATAGTTTTTGCCCTTATGTCACTGTATGCTTAGCAAGCGCTGTCCTGTGTAATGTTTCAGGATAAGTTTAAAAGGGGAACAATTAAGGTCATATACGTTTAGGTGGGCGAGAATGAAACTAATAGGTACATACTATTACCACAGATAACATAATATTACATACTATTACATAGGAAAGTTGTGATGTGGCATATAATATTGATAGCTGCACATTCATTTGTACTTCAAGGTGACGTACTCGAATTCGTCGAGAAGATATACAATAAGTACAATATTTACATGCTAAAATTAGCATCCACTGTAGGTAATTGTGTTGACGAGTGTAATAATATCCACGAGTGAGGATGAAGTTAATCAGGAAATACCTCATACAGCCAGGACCGGGCGACTGCCGCGTTAAGGGGCCGCTTGTATTTTTATATTTTGTGAACCAATCAAATAAATTCTCCAGTACCAGTATGGATGTGGGTCATTTTGATTATCGTCAAATAATTACTATTACATTATTGAAATTTTGTTTTACTATCGCCGTATCACAAGATTAGAAAACGCGTTTTGACATAAAATTTACTTTTATAGTTTTCTTATTATTATAACATTTATAAAACAATGAATGGAACTATACATTTGTTTTGTTTGTACCTTGTTACTGTTTTTAATGAAAGAAGTAACGAACAAAATATGAGTACAACATATTTTTTGATATTGTTAAAGTTTGCTACCTCTCTTCAGGTGGTCTTTTTGTTAGCGTAAGAAGCATTTCCGTAAACATACTAGTTTGACCTACACTTTTACTAAGGTCACAAAATACTAAACCACTATCAGTACCGTATATAGAACTATCAAGACGTCAAAAAAAGTAATATACAAAGACGCGTAACGTATAACATAACAACGAAACATTACAAAGATATAATTTTAAAAGATACATAAACCGTCCATTACATCTTTGAAGACGTGAAAAAAAAAACTAACAACTATTATTTAGAACTCTCACGCGAAACAAATGTGATTTGCGCCAAGTGCGTCATGCGTCATACTTGTGCCCTCAGACAAGATAATTTCTTTTTACTTTTTTATATTTTTGGCACAGTTTTGGCCTTAAACCGTTGTCAATGTAGTGAAAACAGGATACGAGAATCGTTCTGTTCTCATGTAATTGTGTGGGGAGATGTCTATTTTCGATTTGGTGTGTGTCTGTACTGGGGCTAATGACAGTAAATTGCCCCCCCTCTACTACGAGAATAAACTACTAGAAATAAACCATCGCGTGTGTTGGTGTAGACATAACACGGTCGGCTTTAATATACTCATAATAAATCTATTACGTATATTGTACGTAATAAACTCCAAGTATTAAAACGTGAGAGTTGGTCGGCTGATAGATTAATTATAGATCGATTAGAGATTAATTAGTTCAAATTTTTATTGTACTAATATGACTATGTATAACAATTTGTATACAATAATTTTCTTCATCATTTTTTATTTGTCTAATTCTTTACTGAATTTATTAGATTGTTGACCTAGTAATTAAACCGAGGCTAATCAAATCTAAGGGGTCGACAGAGATATTTATAAATATATGTATATCTGATTGAAAATGACATTACCTACGTTTTATTCCTGTCAAATCAACTTACTATACGGACAAACTCGATGTTAAAAACTAGTAAAACCATTTAGGTTATTTTTTTATTTAATTAGCGTGAAATTGATATTCACTTTCATTTTGATACTATGAAATGAGATACGGACAATGAAGCACTGTTCGGGTACATGTTTCATAAATCCGTAATTATAAATATTACAATACTAATATTCGAGCAAAATTGCCATCATTTCGTTGATACGAAGTGCATTAAATGGTGCTCACAATGACGAATGTCGATTACATTCGGTGTACAATGAGTAGCAGATTTGTCCGCGGTCAGTGGATCGGAAACTACGGTAAATCGCCGACGGACCGGAACCACCGTTACACCCGCCTATTTTTTGCCGGACACCGGCCGATATGGATTAACGAGAAAACTCTCAACTTCCTAACACCCTTGTTTATTTCTGTACCTCGATTGGAGTGCTCTCGTGTATTTCCCATGGCAATCTAAAACCAGTTTTACTGTTACGAAATAAAATGCAATTTCATTTGAATCAGTAATTTCATGTGGCCGATGAGTGTAGAAATGTACTACGCAGCAAATTTTTGTTCTGATATTTACAATAAATAAATTATCATTAATATATTTTTCCTTAGCTTCATTTCGTTTTTGGGATTAGTGTATCTCTCACATTTCGTATCGATTTAACTATGATCAATGCAAGTTCATTTCTTTTTGACTAAAACCCACTAAAAAGCTGCAGGTGAGTTGGTCAATAAGATACACAGTTAATCACAGCTGACCACACTCCCTCAAAATAAAAATAAGGCAATGACTGTTTTATTTTTCTACATAGTATAGTGATTAATTAATGAAGTAAAGTTAATAGTCTATTTAATTTTTAAAAACTATTCTATACATTACGCAATGATAAACATGTTTACAAATAAAAAGTTATACATTTTTAAAAAGAATCGTTATTGTTGTGTCTAACGCCTATTTAAAAACTGATTATAACGGACGGTACAAAAGTACTGTCATATCAAATGTCAACTTTCTCCTTTTCAACTTTATGATTTTGACTCATACAATGTATACTGTACACAACGATCAATTTTCATCATTATGTTGATGTGAACACAGTGTCCACATGTCAGCTACGACACATTGGCTTGATTTATGTTAGACGACAGATGCTTCTCTACAATAAACAATGCAACGAAATATATCTACTAGAGTTGGTAAATGATTTAATGAAATGTATAAGAATGATAATATACATTTTTTACATTATATGTACCGAGTCCTAATATATAGGTTCGTATTGAGAAATTGCCCGAATCGAATACTTGCGTAATTTAACTCTTTATTTTTTCTCTGTGTATTCACTCTATTTACAACAACTAAATAGAAATTGTTGTATACAATAGCATCGAAATTGATGTTTTTAATTTAAATTGAATATTATGAAAGATTATCTTATTTATGTTTTTTTTTAATTATATTAGACATTTACCGCTGCGCTATTCTATTAAATTATCTACTATTAGTCTGACTGAATAAGTAATCGATAAGTATTTCAGTAGCGAAACCTATATTTTATTAATTCATTTATCATCGTTTAATATCCATAAAAAAGTATTTATATTATAGTAACCCCTTATATAGACCGTGACATTAAATATTTTAATGTTTACTAAGTAAGTAGGTAAATCACACAAGAAATTTCTCAGTAACTCTGTCATCATTAACTTCAAAAATTCATCAGTAAACAAACAAAAGAACGCTCTGAGGCACTCACTTAAATATTTCTCCTTGTCTATGGAACTTTTTGCATAAATGATAAATGTTTGACCAGGTTTGAATGAGAAAATATTTTTCTCTTGCCCTCGTTATTTCACGTAACAAAGACTAAAAACGTAGAAGGAATTGAAAGAAAATATACTTGTAATCTTTGCAATCTATCTTTAAACCCAGAACACACGAAAATTTTCTTATATTTGCGGACTATTAGTGGATTTTATTTTTATTAATCTCGCATTCAATTTAAATCTCATCTTTTTAATCGGTCCCATTATTATTTATTAATATCCTAAATAAATCTCTCTTTTGTACAAAACGAGAATATTAATAACTAAGTTTTTATTCATCTTGCGCTAGTGCATTATACCTGATTATCATAGTCGAATACTAGAACGTTCTAAAGGCGAAAAGGAAGAGTAACAAATTACATTCGTTCTCTGTTATATCAATGACGTGAGTAGAATCCAGCAATACGAAAAGCGTCCCAGAATTGTAGAGTTACTTGCGACTCCATTTGTACCGAACTCTACAAAGTAACTCATTAATATTTAAGAACAAAGATACTTTCATAAGCTATGCTATTGACGTAGGAATAAAGGATGTGGCATTATAATATGAGCTTCCTACGGTGCCATTGTATTCTCAATTAGGACAATCGTGTCTCATAGCTGATGTAGATAACCTCGATTATTAATCCTTAATTGACAAAACCTTAAGGATAACCGGCATATTAGCACTATATTTCGCACGAGAAAATAAATTATGAAACAAATTAGTAGTAGTGTTATATTATAATATATGCCCCTTTTATATTAGTAAAATTTAAATAGTGTTATGTCTACAGATGAGCAAGAATAATATTATATGTATAGTTCACTTTATTAAGAAAATCATCGATTTGTGAAATTCTTTCACTGTTTGAAAGATACTTTATTCCAATTTATTCCAAATATTACTATTAACATATACAAAAGTCATAAAGTTATGAACACCCAGACGAAGGCGCATCTAGCCACTGTTTTATAAATACAGAAATAAATCAATATACTTAATTTAAAAATAACCACCAAAGTTTTAGGCAATATAATAATGTTGCCTTTTACAGATAATATTTGAGTTAAGTTTTGAATACCTATAAGTTTTGTGGTATATAATGAAGCCAAATTTGTCCTTAAGTCAGCTGGATTACTTTATTAATTATTCAGCCATAATTATATGTACTATTATTAGCTTCTTTTTCTGAAGGCGCCAATTAAAGAGACAAAATAATGTTTTAATGAACGGAGGTGGCTAATAGCCGAACAGAATTTGGGAGGCAATAAGAATAATAGATAAGTTAGTGGGATACATATTTTAGTAGTTTTATGACATCATGTCGGGTGATTGAACACAAAATCAATAACAAATCTATATAAAGTGTCTATATAAAGAAATTAATTTGGAAAATTATCAATTTGATTATATTCTGCCTAAGTATAATAACTCATTTATATTAATAATATATATTGTTATTATTTTAATTAAAATTAAATTAAATTGATTTATACCATGGTGACTGTATTTGTATAGTAGATTAAAACCAAAAATTAGGTATAAATAGGGGAGAGTAAAGTAAAAGAGTAAAAGCGGGTAAAAAGTCTGGTTTGCACCAATCTTAACAAAGTGTGATCTTCATTTTTCTTTTAAATGTAAATATTAAATTAAAGCAACGCCAAAAATGTAATGCGTATGTATAAATGTATATTTTATTTATTAACCATAGGTAATGCCAAAAATACGTCACCAAATAAATGGCAGATCTAAGCACGTTTACTACCACGTGCCTAGAAATACGCTATAAACGTTTGGGTGCGAGTGACAGCCTACAATGTATTCACCTTCAACTAAGTAACGTTTTTATAATCTGTACTAATATAAAAAACGAAGGGTTTATTTGTTTGTTTAAATACAGTAAGTATTCCCGGAAAATAACAGTAGGATTATAAAAACTTTAAAATAACTTGACAAAGCTTCAAGATTGTTACTTTTTGTCACTCTATCACCGCTAGGAAAAAAACAGTCAAAAGATATCATAGATATACTACTCAAAAAAAAGTTAGCTCTAAGTTTCCTAGACCAGGAAAATAGAATGTATTCATATACTATATAATCTCGGTCGAACTAAGTTACGATATGACTATGCGTGCTAATAGCAGACTAAATCATTCTGTTATGGGGAGACACTAGTCGCGCGTCTCCAGCAATGGTTCTACATATACAAACAAACTAGAGTCAGTTGTATTTTATTCGACTCTAGCAATAGTAGTTAGTCATTATTCTTTGTATGTTTCAAATGGTATCGTTTTGACAAAAATAATAATACCCTTTAAGTAATTGTATCTAAAATACTGTTTCAACTTTGTCTCCATTTTTACGTCTGAGACCAAAAACGGCACACGGGAAATAGGCAACTGTGCCAGTATACATTTACAGTTGTATTATAGTAATTCTTATGTTGTCAATTTATAATAATCACAGTAGGTATGTTTTTTTAAATAACATGTAATAGAGCATTCAATGCTTTTGCCAAAAATGCGAAGAAAAACTTCTTTACGACTTGGCCGGTTGAACAAAAATGCAATATTGACATTGAAATTTTCTTTTTTCAAATTAAACGACAATATTCATAGGGATCAAGATTTTTAATTGGAAATGGAAGATATTGAAATATTATCTCCTGTATTATATATCCGGTTTACCTATTTGAGTTTACTGTCACAACGAATAACAAATAGGTTTTATATTTTTGCTCTCTTACTTCGAACTATTATTATGTATCTATTATTAATAATAACAGTTTATTGACTGATAACTACTATCATAAGAATTACCTACGTCTGATCATGCATTGTCATGACAAATGATAATAACTATCTCTTGTTGTCAACTAAAATAACTTTCTTGAATATTTCAGTTCCTGTAAAGATGAATTATATTGTCACTCGTGATTTATGTGAAAATATTATAAACTCCAATAAAATATATCATTGTCAGTAATATTCATTAAGATATCTAGCGATATTGGATATAGGTATACTCATAATTAGGATATATAAACAGTATAGATCTACTTGACTGCCAAGTTTTGTTCATATCTGGCCAACGACTTAAATGTTATTAAGTTACAAACTTCACACATTTAATATCAGTAATTTATTACTACGACGATATATATACCTTTATAGATAAATATACTTAAAAAAATGTCTTCATAGAAAATATAATGTCAATAGATATGACTCATTGAGAAATGTGTTTAAGGATTTTAAATTTTTTACATTGACATGTACATATACATATTTGAAATAGCTTTATTTGTGAAAGAAAATAAGGATCGTTTTTGTAAAAGGAGTGAAATGAGGGATTATTTAAGATCACAATATAAATATGACATCTGTACTGTGAAATCTTCTAGTTATATGCATAGTAAAGGTACGTAGGTACCTTTATAAGTGGAATAAAAGTATTTAATCATTTGCCTGAATGCATCAAGTCACTGGTTGCTAGACAATTTAAAAGAACCCTAAACCATTGATTATCATCTTAGTGGAAAGGAGTGTATTGTGAATTGTTGTGGTTTTTTATTTTTATTATTGTAATTTAGTTGTTTGATGTGATTGTATATTTTAATTTCATATTGTACGTCCGAAATGGATAAACTGGTCAATTCCATAATAAGTGTTGTAAAACAGTTATAGACAATAAATGTTTATTTTACCTTATCTAAATTTATAGACGTGTAAGAAGACAGATAGTATGATTGTCTATGCTGTGACGTATCTATATACGTATACACTATTTAATTTAAATCATAATAGCGATTTATTTGTAACAAATATCTCTGCAAACTTGCACATGCGTAATAACAGTCGGATATTAATAATTTATAGATTAATTTCCTTGTCTACAGGACCACTTCACCTCCAGGCGAGCCTTTAGTACGTGCGCCGGTGGGCAAACCTAGATGTCCACCAGCCATATCGAGGTTAAGAGTGGAGAAGGTAGAAGGCGGACTGGCAGTCGCTGGAGTGGTCGTCGCCGCGAACTGCCAGATTGTGCTACCTATTTTCGGCTTCCTCTTCATGCTTGTAGGCTGTGTGCTCACAGGTAAGACGCAATGACATTCCTAATTTGTTTTTATGGAAATTGGTATAGCAAACAAGCTGAAAACCCACCTGACAATCAGTGGTAACCGTCACCTATATTTATGAACAGCATCACGAATATCGCGATGGGACACCTGTGATACCATTCATGAGTTCCTGTTCCGGAGGACTAAGAGTAATGCTAATTGTCCTATAATTTCACTGCGTTATCTCAACCTATCAACCAAAACACATCTTCCAGAGCAAACTGCTTGGCGACTGAAATAGTTAAGACTGAGATACCTCCAAAAACGAATTTTTATAAAGTCTATCGCAGTATTCTCTGTAAAAGTTATTTCCAGAGCTACATATTTAAAAAGTAATATACATACGTTCAAAAATCCAGACTATAAACATTTAAAGGAAGAAGAAATTGGAAGTTCAATACTCAAGTCACAGTCATTGTCATTTTACCCATATTTTACGTACGAGTAAATAAAATGCATATAAGTAATGTTTAACTTTCTAAAAAAAACTTCGTTTTGAAGTTTAATAAATACAATTTTTTCTAAATAATATATATACTGATTAATTATGTATATAAAAGATATACCTATCAAAATGTACTGTTTAAGTAAGGAATATAGACAATACTTCGAAGTCGTTTACTCGACCAACTTAAAATATATTATGATACTCTGTAAAATAATTGGCAAAGATATTGTATAATGTTTATGTGCGTGTATGCAACGGGCTTACCATGAACTGACTCGTAGATAAGCATCAAAATTAACGGTTGTTTTATTTCAGCTGCTTCATATCGCGGTTGTGGAGAGAATGAAGAGCCACATCATTATGAAGAGAGGATCGCGTTCACCGGCAACTCTAGGGTGCTTGGCCCCGTTTGCATCGTTGCTGGAGCCCTTATGACTATTGCCGGTAAGTTATTTTCAACCGACTTCAAAGTGTAGGAGGTTTTTAATGTAACTATTTTTCGCAGGTACATCATGTCTTTGATTCTGAACCAACTTTTTTTTAGGTATTTTTTAACAAGACGGAGACTGTGAGACGTTTATGTAGGTAACTCGATCTCTATCTAAACCTACAACTAGCATCTTACTTTACAAGCTATGTACTGATTTGGAGGTTGAGATATGGTCCTGAGATTGGAAGGTTGCAGGGTTGGAAGGCAAAACAGCTTAGTCGGAAGGTGTAATATCTACTGTAATATACATGGTGTTCAATAAAAATCTAACAGTTTATGATCATCTTAGATCTTTAAAACATAATAATTCTGCTCCGATTGAAGTCGTTTTTGTTCAATCTGAAATCAGTGTTAAAAAGAATACAAAATCATTAGAAACAGCAGTCAGAAATATATACCACTATAACATACGTCATCGGTTACTGGAAAAAGTTATTTCCGAATTTGTGGGCGGAGCATAGTCCATTTGGGACCGGATTATCAATTAAACATTACACATTTCTATTTCTATCTACAATTCATATTTCTATGAGTATGTAATGCAATTCTGGAATCAAAGTAAACTTATTCAATAAATAGGCACCAAGGATTTAGGTACATAAAATGCAATAATAATTTTAGATAATTCCAAATTAGTTCTTTATATGGTCACATTTAAAGAGTACGTAATTAAAAATTAATTTATCAGCAATGTAATGTTCCATACTCCCTTATTACCAATTTAGTACTGTACAATATCGTATTGTAATTCTACGTCTAGTGCTCGTAATTGAGCCTAGTTCAATTAACCAGATAATTATTGTAAACTACCGAATACATATATCAACCATAAAAACGAATAAATTTGCATTACAATGTAGTTAACATTATGGTCGGTTTAAAGTTCAAGCAATTAATTCATTTTTTTAATTCATTACAGGCGTAGTGTTGTGTATATTAATGCGTGCCGCTCAGCGCCGGCAACGCAGACTGGCATTCCATTGTCCCATCCATGGAGACTTCTATCCACTTAGTCCACAAAGCAGCAGAAAATTTTCTCGTAAGTATATATTTATATTATAAAATTTTCTACATAACTATGTATACAAGTTCGAACACACTGTTCTAAAGACATAATTAATACACATTTCCAAGAGCATTTCTTTTTGAACTATTCTAATACTGCTGGCCGCAGCTGGCTTTTACTGCTTCACGAAAATAGGGATATATATATACAGCTTCTCTGGGAGTGCAGAAACAAACTCGTGGAAGGACATAAAGAAGGACTGAGCGCTTGAAGGACAAGTCTTGCTTAACTGATTACTTTAGTTTTAGGATTTTGCTTTCGATTCTCAGCTCGCAGTATTATACTTTCAATTCTCGTTGGAGTGAGACAGAGTTGCAGTATGAGCATCTGTGGCTCTAGTTTGAAGCCATCAATATGTATATGTAAATGGTTTTGAATTTAGCATGACTAAACATACCATTATCGATAGTTGTTTGGAATATTTTTTACATGAAGACTCAAACTATGAAAAGAAGATGTGGCTGATTTGTTCATCCGAAACACATTCTAACTAAACATTAATCTAGGTTACAGATCTAGTCCCTATATTCGAATCTATACATTACAATGCAAAACTCCGTTTTTATGTTTAGACGTAAATGTATTCTAGTTAATACTTAAAATTTTAAAATCAACCATGACATATGTATAGTAAACCAAATTTGATTTGATTTTTTCGTTTACAAAGTTACCACAACACTTAGGTTCAATGATGATTCAAATCATATGTACATAGACACCAACGTGACTTTATGAATAAAAAGATAAGTCCTCGAACGAAATACTTACGCCGGAGAGCTGCGTATCTTTCTACGAAATTTGTGTGTTAGCCAAAAATACAAACTTACCGTGTCACTCTGCAAGTGAGTTACAAACTATGAGTTTCAAATGCCAATCTGAACGTCTCGCTAAAAATACGAAATGAAACACTTTTATCATTTTCTTTTTATGTTGTTTGTCAAATTGAAATCTCTAGAACTCTACAATTCTGAATAAATGATTCATTTTACTTTTACAATTAAATTTTGAATTATATTCCTTTGAAAATGAATAAATATTTTAATGTGAGTCAATACCTAGTTAAAAACTTTGACCTCTATAACTCATAAATACGAGTGTTCATTGAATCTTTGTACTAATATAATAATATAATAATTGTACTAATATATTAAATAATGAATTACAAAAGTGACTTTGAATCGACAAGTCGACATGAACAATAAAAAAAGATGAGGGAAACTCTCATTCGCACTAAATCATCTGAACACATATCACTCTCACCCCAAGAACAATACGTCATTGTTCAGAACTCTCACTGTTAACTAAACGATCATTGGACGGTTTAATCAATCAATCACTAAAATACGGTATCTGTTTATGACATTCCAGGCAGCCCGTTAGGTCTCTGGCGTCGGTTACGAAGCTGGTTGGGAATGATTGAGGAGGGCGAGTCGCCCCGCTGTCCACGATCTACCGAACCAGCGTCACCGGCACGAGCTGATGCACCGTGCCCTCCTCCCTTGCCTTTCTTAGTGCCATCGGATTCTGTTGTGTAAGTTTATCAGTAACCTGTTTGTACACCACCTACTCTCGCGAAACCGTGCAAAAAATAACCTGGAACATTTTTTTATAAGCAATAATGGAATAGTCCGCGCTAACAGTGCCTCCACCGGGGCACCAATGAAGGATTGTAGGATGAGCTTGCAGTCAGGTCTAGTTAGTCCATCGTTGAATCTAAGATATTATCTATCTACTTATCAAATTTCATTATAATCTCTCATATAGTTTTTGCGTGAAAGAGTAACAAACATCCATCCATCCATTAAAAAAAAGTCACAAACGTTAATATTTATATTATTAGAAAGATTAACTACTTATTCATGCAATGCATGAGGGCTTATGGCCATCTTAATGTTGTCATTAATGTGCATGTCTATAGGCAATAGTTATCTCTCTGAATGATGCGGGCCATCTATTATTCTAAAGCCTGTAATAAATTTACTATAATCAAGCTTAATTCCCGTTTACTGATCTTTTCTTCCTTTTTTATTGTAGAGGAATGGCATCGATATTAGGAGCTCCACTAAGTCCTGAACAAACATTCGGATCTATTAAATCCTTGGCCATATCCAGGGAAGTAGCCAGCTTTCCGTTGTCAAGATCTCCTACACCACCACCACTAAGGTAAATAGTAGATTATTTAAATTATCTCTAAAAAACACTAACTCAACAGACCTAGATTTTATAAAAAGTTCTATTTAGCCACTGTATCACCTAATTTATTTATTGCATCATAAATATTTCATTTGACGGATCATTACCCTTCTATCTTGAATTACGAGAAATTTACGTTATTACATGATGACATAATAAGCAAGGTACTTGTCATGTATATAAGCGACGATTTAGTAATAATCGTCAGCATCATGTTTGTGGTGAATGTTTAAAAAAATACAACCATTAAGATATGTACTCGTATCTCACAAATAAGTTACAAGCTTCAATTTTACACTGGTGTTTTCTTTGGTCTGTCTTGGTCAGAATACATTTAGTTGTAAATTACATGTTATTTATGGTTAAAAATGTAATAAACATTATTGTTTTAGCTGTCCACCATTCAAGGAAGAATCGAAAAATTACGATACCAACATCCCGAACTCAGTGTCTCGCCCTGACTTCGACTGCGGCTCGCCCACTTGCAATTATCGTGTCGTCGAATGCAAACTCACTACCGCCGATGAAATATCGAGGAGTGCTCCCATCAACCCTAGTGTGCACAGTCTAGTCTCAGACAGACCGGCCAGACCTAGTACGGTCTCTATAACCATACCCAACGAGGGCAAAGGTTAACACGTCGAAAGTGATTTAGACATTAGACTATTAGTGACATAAAAGTTCAAAGTGAGCTATTTAAATATTTGGCGACAGAAATTCAGAATGTGACCACAGATACAAATGGAAGGTTTTCACCGTGTGTACAAATCGACAAATTATACCATGTACATTGAATTTAGATTCACGTTAAATGCTTTTGATATCTGCTCAAACGATCACATTCGTCTTCCGCTATCGCTCACCTCTTTGAACACGAATATATCCGACTATCGGAAATCATTGTTTGTAACAGAACTGATATAATTTAATTAATTATACAACATGTACTCCGTAAGTTACAACATGCTAAGGGTGACAGTGAAGCAAAATATAAAAATTATCCACAAAACAGTTGATTGATTGCAGTTGTTTTACTGTTGAAAATGTTGAAATGTCAACTGTCATACATGCCATGCTATAGCATACGGAATATGTTATTCATTTTTGTTCTGCATTTAATTGCAGCCTGTCATATCATTGTCGTTGGTGTAAATTCTAATGCGCCAGTCTCTAAAGCTATCTCTGAAACTAAAATTTCAATTTTATAATTTAACGAAAGTATTATTATATGAATCGCCATGAATTAAAAAAAATAGTTGTGACTAAAACCAAATGTAATTCATTATGGTTCGTGTTATAATTATTTGGCTATGTATATCAAAATTAAATATTAGTTTATTAGACAGATTTAGAGAATAGCGATTCAAATTTTATCATTGCTTGTCATGAACTCTGTGCGAATACTTTCTAAACACACTTATTTTAGAAATCATAATTTCGTTTACTGTAAGCAATACGTTGCGCCAAATGTTGTGTTCGGATTACTGAGATGGTAATGTGTAACTTTATAACATATTGTTAATTTTATTCTACATTGAGAGATTATGGAAATCGTCCATACATTTTCTATAGTTTATGGAAATTCCATGTGGACGATTGCGTGTTAGATAATGATAACTATTTCGACCAAATTCGCGGGCAGCACTTCTGGTACATGATAGGCGTGCGGAGTGCGTATAGTGTATGCGTAGACAAACTCGCTACCAACTCTTTCCCGCACGTCTCTCTCACCCATTTGGGATATGCTACGCACGAATTTTCCAGTTATAATAGGTAGATATAGAACTAAGTGTGTGTGTGCGGTGCATGTAAACTATTTATTGTCTTTATTTTTCTTAAATAAATTAGGGCATATATAGTACAGCGTTCGGGTTTTACTTCAAGCTTGTCACATTGTTGTAATGCTCACACAGGCATTCTAGTCGTGTTGGTCTGCATCATATTATTTTCACATTAACATTAATGTATTGTATTAACGAAACTCATATTTAAATGTAATGTAGTAGTGAAAACGTTGTAATAATTTTGGCTCAGTAGGAAAACGTTCCTTAAATTTAATATTGTTGTAGAAAATTGTCCATTACATACATTTGTATTTGTAATTTTAGTGTAAGTATATATTACTAAGAGTACATACAAAACACATACCCTAGATTTAGGCCCCAAATGTGATATTTTGTTTATTTAGCATTGTCCTATTTCCGCATTACAAGCAATCGTAATTATCAAATTTCTTTAAAAAAACCTGTTCGTTTTTTAATATTTTTTGGTGAAGGAGCCAAAAGAAGATGCCAAAATATTAGGTACAATCGATCACGTCCATGAATAAATTGTGAAATAAGCTTAGCTATCTTTGAGTCAACTTGTAGAATTCGTTGTAATTAAGTACAACTTAACTTTTTATATTAGGCAGAATCAACGTTTTGTTGTCTTATAACTGATATGTTCTGTATTTTCTGTATTTAAAATTTTTCAAATTTAGAATACATTTATTGATGTACGACATTTTAATCACTCGTACAATTTTAATTTATTGTATAATTTTTTTCCCTATCAAACAGTTCAATATGCACACACTGTTTGATCCGCCGTCTCCCTTAAAATATAAAACACCTAATCGTAATAATATAATTGAAAATGGTGTGTCATTACTTTTAATAGACTAACCAGAATACAAAATGTATTACGGCGAATTCTAAAGTTGATTCCGGATACGACCTAGGTATATATTATTATCACATTCGTTAACTTCGTGCTCAGAAAAGACAATTAGGAAGAAAGCAAGGTGTAGATAAACGTATATTTAGTCCATGTAGCTAGAGATTGGTACTAAATAAGTCTTTATCAATTTATAAGTTATGTGATGAAGGCATTTATTGGCCAAGATAATTTAAAATGTAAGGAACGTAATTTTTTATAATCAATAGTTAAGTGCCACGCCTAAATAATCTATTATATACCTAAATTAAGCTTATTTAATATTGTTATAATTTTAAGGATGAAATGAAAATACAGATTTGAGTTGATATATAGTTATTTTTTTTTTTACAACCCTCTTCCATAACTGCTTACAACAGAAAGTTAACTAAGATACTATAACTGTAGCAAAACATACGTCTATAAACGAGTCTAAGCAGCAAAGGTCCGAGGTAGGTATATATCTACCTTCGGACCTTTGGTACCAGGAAAACCTCATTAATATTAGTTCATTGTAATTAGCCATCTATCATCTAATTAATTAATTTCTAGATATAATATCACCTAAAGTATTGAATTTAGGCAGTATTCTTAATGAGGAACACTATCGCTAAAAATTATTTGATATAGATATATTTTATCGAACTAACACCTAGTTTTGCGAAAGTTTTCGCGTCCGAACGAGGCATCATGAGGCATTGAATAAAATTCGAATATAATTTGTAAGTCTAGTGTTAGTGTCGAGTCGCAGTTTGGTCGTTGTTTATTTTTAACAATTATAAGTGATACACGCAGAAAAAAGAACAATCTGCAGTTTTACGATTCTCATTAAAATGGCAATTGTTGGGAAGGGCACTCCTAGTAGCATTATTGGGTGTTGGCTTTTGAAACAGCACAGACGAAAACAGATTACACTGCATAAAATTAGTTTTTCTGAGAGTTCTTTCTTTATATTGAGTCAATGTTATAGCAGTGAATTATAACATTTTTTTTGAGGGTTGATAATGGAATGGTAGTCTCACCTGCGCTAACGGTTTACGCTGGACTAATTATAACATTTAGGCATAGTAGGTAATGAATCAGTGTTCGATCTTCACTTACAAATCGGCTTCAAATTTAATAATTTGAATATCTCCATGAGGTTTGGTTAATACCTAATGGTCTAGTAAATAATTTTTATTTCAGTAGATTGAAATTATGAACGATATGATATGATATGATTTACGATTATGCACCATTTGGTAATCGTAATATATACATATAAAGCGAATTAAATCGCTATTGCAATAGTTTGAACTAAGAAACTGGGTTTAGTAATTATTATTAATTTTCAATCCGGAAATTTATGTTTTATTTCATACAGAATAATTTTAGATTATAATCTGATTATTTTCCGAATTGTATTTTGTTATTATCTACAGACCATTTCAGAATTGCCATTCCGAACGGAATAACATAGGATGCGGTAATGGTATGTCCAGATGGGCAGTATGCCTCTTCGCCACTATCGTGGTATAAAAAAAACCGTCAAATAGTTTATTATAGAAATTCTCAAACGATCGATTGAATTTGTTGCTATTAGAACTGTTACTAACAAAGTTATATAAATAAACCTATGCAATCTTGCAGCGATCAATGACTGAATATAGTCTATGGTATGGAACAAATCTAGTACGTGCGGCAGCCATCTTGAATAAAATTTCATAATGGAATGAAGTCTTTCTAATTTCTAAATAAAAAGTGAATACTAATAATAATTAAATGTGTTATACTTCAAAACTATTTGTAAAAATAAACTATATTTTTTAACTTATTATTTTACTCTATTATTGTTGTGGTGCTCCAACATATTATAAAAAGATCACCAATAAAACAAATCAGCTGTTATCCGTCAATCGATGTCAACAAAATTACATAATTTTGTTTAGAAAAACAGTGTAGCCTCCGTGTTTTTAGTGTCATTTTGAAATTTGCAATATGTATTTTCAATTGGTTGATTTTATGTATAAATTGCTAAAGTGAATGTACGCCATACGCCTTGCAAACATTTGTGACTTTGTAATTTTTTATATGATGTAGTCCAATAAATAATTATTCGTTATGGATCAAAATAATATTATAGAGTCCGATGGATTTTATTTCATTCATAATTTTGATTCGGGGAACCTTGGGCATGTCGAACGGGTGCCAACAGAACTTATAGGTGAGTCCATATACTTATTTTTTCCATATTCCATTGTTATTCAACATCCAAATATTAATTACAATAGATGTAATGTTGTTTACATATTCATTATTTACTCTATAATCCTGTGACATAAGAAACATTAGTAATAAGTAGGAGTAACTATTGAAATTTCTATTTTATATAACCTCCTAATATTGAAATCTTATTTCATTAAAATAAATAAAATTAAGTCCACATACAGTTTAGAAATTGTAATATAACATATAAGAATTATATACATTTAATATGCTGTCAGTAAGTTGAATTATACTTCTAATGAGAATCTGATTGGTAATTTACTCTATTGTATTGTTAAGTTATTTATGATGGTATTTTAAAGTAAAGAGATTTGGTTCTGACATTATTGAAACTTCCTATTACAGTAATTGCATGTTTATAACAAATTACATATGTTTATGTATGAAACCATGCTCTATTATTTATGTAACACCTCAGTCTCAGTCTAATTATTACTATAAACTTTTATAATAATAGAAATAGAGTAATTGTTCTTTTTTTATTATTGCTTATTCCAACTATTAATGACATAATGCATATTTAACCTAATGTAGGTTGTTATTGAACAATTACTAAAATTATACATTACAAACATTGTATATCTAAGTATCTAAGTTTAATGGGCGTAATAGTTGATTGGCATGTAAAATATTTAACTTTTATTTAATTTGATGTGTATTTGTATTATATGTATAATTCAGTTATATATTGATTGACCAGAATGTAAAATGTTTGCCAAGTTCTATGACAATTGAGCAGTTAAGGTGCCAAATATATACTCAGAATAATAAACATATAACTAAAAGTTGGTTAATATAACTCAGTAACTGATATTTTTCTATTTAATACTTTCAATATTAAAAGAATATTAAAAAAATGTAATTCATAAAAAACAAAGATGAAAAATAATAGCATAAATAAATCATAGGTTTCTTTGTGTTTTAAATTGATATAAAAATTAATATAAGGAAAAATTTGTATTTTGTATTTACAAGGCTATTTTGAATTGAAGAATGAATTAATTTAAAGTAATATTAGTTTACAATACAAAATCTTTTATTCTTATTAATATTAAAAATAATTCCAGCTCCCAGTTTGAACCCCAAGACCAATGCAACTGAGATACCCGATTACGAATTTAATTTATGGACCCGACCAGATTGCGCAGGCACTGAGTTTGAAAATGGCAACCGAACTTGGTTCTACTTTGGTATACAAGCCAGTGAGCCTGGTGTACTGGTGAGTATTTGAACAGTCTGTGTTTGATAATGGTTGCTTTGACCAATTACATATAACAAAGAAAACAACTGAAATTCACTTCACACAGGTATTATGTGTATACTATAACTATAACAGTAATATTTATAGGTACCACACTTGCCACCATTATCACAATTAATTTCTGTGTAGACTACCTCACTTCACTCAATCACTTGAAAGTTATAATAACATATAGGAGACATTATTCAAATGTTCGAGAGAATTATATATAAGTATATTACTTACATAAGTAATACTTACAATTATATTTAAATGTTTTTTGAAGTTACTATATAGTCTTTCATATTTTACAGTATGGGAATGGTACAGTGTACTAACAAAAAAATTTGTTTCAGGTACGACTTAACTTAATAAACCTAAACAAACAAGGAAAAATGTACAACCAGGGCATGGCGCCTGTAACGCGCACGCTTCCTGGGAAGCCTCAGTGGGAGCGAATCAGGGATCGTCCAGTACACTCAGTATGTAATTCTAAATTCCATTAAATATATAATAATAATAACAACAAAAAGACAATTCAGACAGCGCCATTTAGTCCCAAGCTAAGCAGAACTTGTGTTATGAAAACACCCAGACCGTCAAACCTTCATACTCATGAATATAAATGTTTGTACAGTGTGAAGAATAGAACTCACGACATTCGGAAGTAAAGCGGTGTGCTTAACTGTTAGACCACAGGGATCGCCATATATAAACAGGACATAACATAACGTCATTCTCTCATGATACCAACATTTGTATTTACGAGTATGATTGTTGTATGTTTTGATTGAAGTGTAAAAAATATCCAGACAAGTAAACGCAATAATTATATTTCATATTGATTATATAATTACAAAAAAAAACGTATTTAAGTACATATTTTTATAAATTATTTAGTATTTATAGTACAAGCCGTAGCAATCCGTTTTGTTAGAAAACTCATACAGCGCAATTCAGCTTGTATCTCAAGCTGAATTGCACTGTATGAATTGTCCTAAACTAGTATTGTTATATGTAATAGTCAATAAAGTTGGTTACATTATTTTTTATTTTTTATTAAATATATATCTGAATAATAATATATTTTGTGGTCCAGACGGATGATAACACCTTCACCCTGAGCTTCAAATACCGAACATCGGATAATCTGAAAGCCACAACGTTCTTCGCTTTTACTTACCCGTTCTCCTTTGCGGAGCTGCAGATAGCTCTGAATTCAATAGATCTGAAGATGTTGCCGGTGCCACAGCCACAGTCGCCTGACGAAATATACTATTGCAGAGAATGTCTTATATATTCTCTCGAAGGTAAGATGCCATTTTATTGAATAAAGCCTTGCTAGATGTATTTTTTTGGTCATTTAGCTAGGACAGGTTTTACATACCAAATAACACTTTAGTTTCTTCTATGTTATATAATAACGGTATGTTGTAATAAAGTATCTATAGATTAGAGTTAAACATGTGTATAAATACAAGAAACGAAAATATATATACAAGAAAATAAATTGTGATTTTTTTATTATTGTCACTAAATTATTTTTTTTAATAATAATGATAATAATATTATTATTTTTTCCCACAAAATTTTTGTGGGAAAAAATAAGAACACTGTAAATGAGATTATTTACAGTGTTACAGAGCCATTTGAGCAACATATTCTACACAATTGATATTGTAATATCAATACAATGCAAAATAACGCCAAGGTTCTTGTTTTTGTTTGCTCACATTCTGCTTATAAGATATTACCCGCAATTTCAACCGCACAAACTTTGACCTCCTATAAATTTCCTGATAAATTTTGGAGATAAATGATCCTTGTGATACAATCTATTTTCATGTTAAAATTCATTATGATCCGTTCAGCCGTAAAGATGTAATAAATAGACAAACATAGTTTTGAATTTATAATATTAGCTTGTATTAAGATAAAATTTAAAAGACTTAGGGAAAGGTATAATATTTTTATTGTAATGTTCTTAATTTACAGGACGGCGTGTGGATTTATTGACAATAACTTCACATCATGGAATAACAACAGAAAGAGAAGAGAGACTAAAAAATTTGTTTCCAGATAATCAAGAGAGACCATTTAAATTTTTAAATAAAAAGGTTACTTATTAAACAGATAAACATCTTTTATACCCTTTTTCTATACTTCATTTTTTTGTTGTGTTCTAGATTGTCTACAGTTAATCTATACATAAAATTGGAGTGTCGGTTTGTAATATTGAAATAACTGTTTTTTACTACATGCATATGAATATAAATACGGTACATACACTAAAATAACATTTTTTACAATTTTTGTCTGTCTGTTTGTTCCGGCTAATCTCTGAAATGGAATAAATGTATAAGGAGTAACTTAGGCTACTTTTATTTTAGAAAAAATCCTTTATTTTAGTTAAATTCCACGCGGACGAATTCGCGGGAACAGCTAGTAAAGTATATAAATATAATATAAGTTCTAGCTTATATTGCTGTTTTTAAATATTTTATTATTACTTCTTCCAGTGGTCTTTAAATTCTAGCTAAAACATTTTTTTTCTTTAATCATAGGTTATTTTTATATCGGCTCGGGTACACCCTGGAGAAACACCATCAAGCTTTGTCTTTAATGGTTTCCTCAACTTGCTGCTGTTACGACATGACCCTGTCGCTATACAGCTGCGCAAAAACTATGTGTTCAAAATGATCCCGTTTCTAAACCCTGACGGTGTTGCCAGAGGTCACTACAGAACAGATACCAGAGGAGTTAATTTAAACCGCGTTTATTTGAACCCTTCACTGGTCTATCATCCTACTGTGTACGCATCAAGGGCACTTATTAGGTTGGTATATAGTAATAATTTTATACTATCTAACGTCGTTCTCATTCTTGTAAACTGTAGTAATGATTTCGTGAAAAGAGGCGGAAGTATATAAGGACATGGAGCCGGAGAAGCGCCAATTCGATCGACCCCCGTCCAATTCAAACGGGGATCAAAATTACGACAGCCGGAGTCAGGTTCAAACCCCTAACTGTGACCACAGACTAAATTCGTGTCCGTCAGGCAGGAGTTAGCCTTCAGCCGCACTATAAGTCCTTCCGCAGGTTTGGAGTGCCATCTGCCCTCGCCTATCGGTCGGTGTAGCTGTAAAAACCAGCTGCAGAATATTCGAAGGAATAATTCTCGTCCATAAGAAATAATGTTGATACATAAATCTAATTACAGGTACTACCATTTTGGCTGTGAAAAAGAAGACATCTGTGAAGACACTAAAAGCTTTACGTCGCGCAGTATCCAGAACATTAGCGAGAGCGCTGAGGTATAAAATTTATACAGATTTATATCGTGGTTTGTACTAAGTTTTAATTATATATGTATGTATTTAACTCATTATTTTTCTTTTATCTATATCTTTTTACACTGTAAAAAAAGGATTACAATCATATCATATTATGGAAAGTACGACTTTTTTTTTATTTCGATGTCAATATCGAATCCCTTTATGTATCTACTATGGCAGATATTTCAGTGCGATGAACAAAATCGTTTGGCATATAATTTGTTACGATGTATAAACGCTTCATTGTGTAACAAATAAAAAGTCAAGTTAATAAGAAAACGACTGACATAATTATTAAAAAAGCACCCTTACTCATTAGTTACTGGACTCTAAAAAGAAGAAAGGCTCGATGACGTCAGCGTTCAAAGCCAACGAATACAAGCGTGAGAAGTCTGCGAAATCAGTTAGTGTCAAATGCACGACCACCATCAAGCAGCCATCCGTTACTGACACCTCTAGAAAAGAAGCAAAGACTCTGAGCGGAGACACGGCACACCTCGCCGAACAGGTTAGTTTACTTTATTATTTTTACCCGACTACAAAAATTAAGGGCAATGTTTTTCGGGTGTTATACCTATATTCGGTTATAATATAATGTAAAGCAAACACTTTGTACTCCTTATTACGAAAAATATCCAAGCTAATCATTGAAATATACCTTCATTCAAACCGAAAGGTAGTATTTTTAATGTAGTAGGTATTTAATTTAGTAAAGTGACTACCACGAAATTATAGAAAAGAAGTTAAACTATTGTTAAATTTCATCTTCTAATATATAAATTTCTTGTATCAAAATTCTTCCGAAACAGGTTTACTGAATCTAATGAAATTTTATGTATATATTCAGTAGATCTGACAATAGGACGTAAACAATTTTTCATAACCTCAAGTGATGAAGTCATCGTTTAAAAATACTATATTTTTTGGACAAAATATTTTATTTATATTTTTGTGATTCGTCATTAACATTTTTAATGCTGAATCACAAAAATCAATATACATACAACCCTAACTTTTCACCCTTCTATCATCAACCCCTATTATTAGTAGTACTTTAATAATTTTCTACTCTCTTCGATAACTGATTAATTTATATAGCAAAACAACGGTGGCGGTGTCAGCTAGTTCAATTATAAATAAAGAGTCACGCTCTTGTCGGTGGATATGCTTTTTAATTAATTTAGTCTGATTATATGTGATGTTAAGCGCCTCTAATCTGGCATGTCAATAGTTATCGCGGCGGCAGTTTCCACTCATAACATTGTTAAGTTCAAGTATTTTTGTTATCTAAAACCTACATGCGCTTACATGCACTGCGATATTATACGCCCACATCCAATTCATTTAACTCTAGGTCCTGTACATATATTACACCTGTTTCGCCTTAAACCTATAAGTATGAAATAAACAAAATATTTTAGGTAAATACAATATTATAAAATGATGAAGATTTACACATATATTTAAATCTTAACTTAATAGCCTTTTACATGGCTGAATATTATTCTTTATGTCATATGTTTTTAATATGAGTAGAATGGCAAACAAACTTATAGCTCACCACCACCAATGGTAACCAGTAACCACCGCCTTTATACAGGAACAGCACTACGGACGTTATCATGTAACACATGATACTACTCATGCTTACCTTTTCAGAAGACTAAGATGTCATGCCTGTTATCCTGTAATATCACTACCTAATAATAAATTTACAGAATTAAATACATATAAACACTACTCTGTATTCTGGGATTTTATAAAATAAAAATAATTGACATAATATACAAATATTTCATTTATAAATAATTAACATGCGCATATTGTAAATAATCTAGGTTCCGTTAATGAGATACAAAAAGAATAAGCAAATTTTACATTTGTTTTGACTGTTGCATGTTAGAAACGACAAAATGTGTGTAATTAGTAATAAAGACTTTAAAAACCACATATGATGTACCACAACATTTTTAACAATAAATATTAATTTCATTTCATATACAAATATCATGTTTGAATACGTAACAGGTATATGACATGAAACTCCAAGAGGTGCCGTCGCAGACAAGTGATACTTTGATAAAACCGTCAAACTCCAACATTACGGAGACAAGTTCACTGCTCAAGGACTCAGTTCTGCGCTCATGCCTCGGCTCCAACGTCCACTTGAGCACCAGCGATGAACTGAAACTCCAGGGTTCCAACCCGCTCAGACCTTTACGGGACACGCTCAAGAATAGTATCAGTCTGTTGATGGAATCAAGCACTTCTGTAGCTGGGTATGTTACGTGAGAAATTGTGATTAATTTATATAAGCAGTGACGGCCTCGGTGGTCTAGCGATTTAGCACATTGCCTTACTTATGATAGTCGCGAGTTCGATTTCTTGGATGCAAACATTTGTATTCATGAGTATGATTGTATTTCCAAAAAAAATGTGTTTAAGTATTACAGTCGGGGTTGTCTATCGTCCTTAGATCATGACTAGATAGCGCAGTATGAAAAGTCCTGAATTTATGGTCATTATTGTTATAAGGCATTTGTATATTTGATTTATGAGATATATTTATAAGAATAATTTTTGTTCCGTAATAAATAAACAGATTTTTTTTATTTAAATCTAAATATTTAACTTCTTTAACTATTACCCTTTTTTAATACCAATAATTAAATTGTAGTATATATTTGACGTCTTGCATAAATGGAAAATTGTCTAAATATATAAAATTAAAAATATACAAATGAACCTATGGTACTTGGCCGTGAGTTTACTCTATTTAGTAGTTGTAGTTGTTATTTTTGCAAAATAATTTTGATAATTTCCACATATATATTAGCTTTACTAGGTGCCAACATATGTCACTTTAGGTATAGAATCACAATATATCATCGTGTGTACATATGAAATATGTTTTTACAGGGATAGTTCAATAGGCGGTAAAGAGTCTCGACTGTCAAATTTACGGATCGGATGGTGTCAGGATTGCAGGCAAGCGGTCTCAAAGCTCGAGGACACCATACCCGGCATCACCAAGATGGTGCCCGGTTACAGCGCTGCTTTGGTTAGTAGTTATTTTTATGTTTTTATTATAATAGAGTATAAACTATATAGAGTGTAAACTTTCCAAAGGAGATATTTGGTCAGTAATAGTCTCTTGTGTGTCTAGGTTACATCTGTGATTACTCTCTGTTCCTATTTATTGGAGCCCAGAAAACCAGCGGCATGTTCGCATGGAACATGCTAAAAGCTGATTGTATTTATTTTTACTCTTTATATTTAATTTTTTGTTAACCACTTAGCAAAGTCTGATGAAAGTGAGCTAAACTTATCGCAGACTAAAACGCAAAATGCCTCAGGACCTAATCAAATAAATAAAAATAAAGTATGATGTACGTGACATGCACATACCAAGCATACTATGACAAGAAACCAACAAATATACTACTTAATGTTTAATTATGTAGTCAGATAGTAATAAGCCATAGTATGCTTGGTATGTGACATGCACATACCAAGCATACTAAGACAAGAAACCAACAAATATACTACTTAATGTTTAATTATGTAGCCAGATAGTAATAAGCCATAGTATGCTTGGTATGTGACATGCACATACCAAGCATACTAAGACAAGAAACCAACAAATATACTACTTAATGTTTAATTATGTAGCCAGATAGTAATAAGCCCATGAAAAAAAATATTTGTATCAATTGTTTCTAGGCACTGAGTATTTTTCTTTCTTCCTATTTTTTTTAACTTTGTAACATTCCACATCCTATCCAGATACGCTCCCAGAGTCCTACCCATCATACCATAGAGGAGTATAGAGAGCACCAGAGACAACAGTTAGATGTGAACGAAGTATGTGTACATTGTAGTACCTATTAGTGACGACTGTAATGTAGATAGACTGCGCAAGTACTTTAGTTTATATGAAAACTGAAGGAGCTATTACTGAAACAACTTGTTGTTGCAAAGACTATCTATAACTTTTATATTTATAATTTTAACAATTCCCTGTAACTTTATAAAACTAACAAAGTATAGAGAAAGTCTCAATTAAAATTTAAGGATGTATATTTATATTTTTGTATCTAAATGTTTTCCATGTAGGTAGCTGTTGAATTATTTTGATATACATACTTCCTGTTATCATTAACCGATAGAAATACCGATCATTGCAAAGTTAGAAATCACCCATCACAGTATATTGAATCTTTAGCTTATGTTATAACAACAATTCAACAATACAACTCTAATATCTAGACACGCGGCAGCGTGTCAAGCCGAGTTTCAAGTAAACTGGCTTGCAGCACCGTGTGTATATTTACACGAACCATTTGGAGCCACTTTTGACCCCCTCATAACTCAAAAACTCTTTCACACAAACCTGTCAAATTTGGTTCATATATTGAGACTTGCGAGATAAATATGTGTTCCAAATTTCATAAACATATCTCAAACGGTTATTTAGATATTAATGTCCAAAAATCGTCATTTTTATCACTGATCAACTATAGATCAAAATTATAACCCACTTCCAGATGACCTAGGAAGTTCAAATTTGGTATGCAGATAGGTAATTAGGTGAATATAAAGGAAAAAATCTGAAACTGGTAAATTGTTATCATTTTACTACAATTTTTCACTTTAATTGATTCTATTTCAACTTATACTGGACGAATTCTAAAATTCTATGAAAACGTCGATAGCCACCAATTGACATTGATCCCTGGCGAAAAATCTCATCTTGTACTGGACGGAAAGTAATATTGTATGAAAACGTCGATCATTACCAATTTACGTTGACCCCTTCACATCAGTGTCGATAACTAGCAAACTTCAAATATTGCATTGAGCGGTAAACACTAGTTGCTATAATTTAGATTCTGTCTAAAATATACTCGTACTTATAACTAGGAGTATAGTCGAATTTCGTATTTATTATGTTATTAACTGAGATTTGGTATTAATTATTGTTTCAATATTTAGCGCACATCGATAGTGTAAAATCATTATTTTTATAAATAATTATTAAATAATAGGCATTTCGGTATAGGGCGCCGCGGTGGCGCCGTGTGGGAGCGGTGCGATAAAACTCAATGTTTTGTTTCTGGATATCTAACCTATAAGGTTGCGATTTATGCTACGAAATTTATAGCTTTCTTAAATTATACTTATATATTTGTGATTATATTATTATTACATTATTTTAGTAAATACGTATGGTATAGACAATAGTTTAAACCAAAAATTAATAACAATTTTAGTATAGTTATAAGTAGGACTGTACAGTTAACTCGAGAATGAGAACTTATTGGTAACAAATTGTTTTCTTGAGAATTCAATAGATAACAGTCAATTTGTTACATAATCGTCTTTACGAACTATAACGTGTCAATACGAAGTTTCAGATATTAAATAATGTATATGTTGATAGAGAACAATTCCGTATTTGCTTAACATATGCTATTACTATCCACAAATCACAAGGCCTTAGTTTTGGCAGTCCTCTTCTCAACATAGCCTCCTCTATATTTAATAAAGGGCAGGTTTACGTTGGACTCTTCAGAGTTAAAACCTTAGATGGAGTACGTCTTAACCATTTAGATCCAAGTCACGAGAGCTCTATTGTAGAGTACAACCATCTGTGGACGTTATACCGCCCCGATTTGCCCAAAAATTCCTGATACTGAATTGGCATTGCACTTGAACATTTAAAAGTTACAAGAAAATATAGAAAATAACACAAAAAAAAGACAATTATACCCCGTAAATATACGAAAATACATTAATTTATCAAAAATAATTTGGTATTAATTTAGTTATAAATAAGTACCTCGTATAATTTATGTACAAAAAGTAATGATATCCCATCAAAAACATAAATGTGAAATGATAGCCGAGTTTAATATTATGATATATGGCTTGATTGTTGACTTCTACGACAAAAGAGATGAGATCTAAATGGGTGCCAAGTTCAATGGTCTGTCCTGAAATGTATTTATAACAATATAAAATATCATTTCTTCTTATAACTTAGGATAATATACTGTAGCCTAAGGTCTAACTTGGCTAGTTTTCATATACGAAATATACTGTAGCCTTCGCAAGTTCTAAACATGTTACTTGTCGGTTCCTATTTTAATATTAATAGTAACTAGCAATCGAAAGTAATAATTGGTATATGAGAACTGGCCAAGTTAGACCTTAGGCTACAGTATATTATCCTAAGTTATAAGAAGAAATGATATTTTATATTGTTATAAATACATTTCAGGACAGACCATTGAACTTGGCACCCATTTAGATCTCATCTCTTTTGTCGTAGAAGTCAACAATCAAGCCATATATCATAATATTAAACTCGGCTATCATTTCACATTTATGTTTTTGATGGGATATTATACCAAGTGGAATTGGTGGTGGTATAATAATATATACATAATACTTAGTGACATAACAAAAGACGTTACATAGCAGGCAAAAAACCTGGTGCCCTCCCTCAAATTAGAAGAGGTATTGACAATTATTACAAAATTGACTAAATGTAACTATTTTTAAAATATTGTATTTTATATTGTACAACTTGATCGTAATTCGAAATCTAATAAAACATTTCTGTTAAGTAGCATTTCCGTTTCCGCTTTATGAGAATATAGTGCCTAGATCTATCGTTTCTGCTCAATATTTCTGTCCCTTTCTCACTCTACCCTTTCCACTGCCACCACCACCTCCGCCTAAAGAACTAACTTTAATATGATTAGAGAATGTGATTATAGAATAAATCATATTTGAAAGGCACAACTCCCAGGAAACATATATTCTTGGCAATATATAATGTACATTATTAAAATAATAATTATTCCTTTCCAGTTTCAACCTACCGAGACACCGGAGAAAGATGCTATGTATTTCTGCACTAATTGCTTCAAGAAATACGTTATTACAGAATGTAATGAAGAAATTGTAAGCTATAATTTACTTATTTGATCTTTTAAATTAGTTCTAGCATAAAACGCATTCATAAAACGACTATCCTTGATATCTCTGCAAATTCGAGTGAAGAAAAAATACTATTAAGCAATTAATTTTAATTGCGGACTTTAAAAAGACGTCGTTTTTTAGGAAAAGTTTTCTAAGACGTAACCTAGTCCTTTCTAATATTATAAATGTGATCGAAATTTCTGGCTGTCTATTTATTACTTTTTCACTATAAAACGTCTGAACTCATGTTAATTAAATTTGATACCTAGATTGCATTATATATGTTTTATCCCCGGCTGGACATATATGTTTTATTTCATTACAACCCAGAATGGATTACACATTTATAAGCCATCTAAATTTTTTTTACAGAAGGTGAGTTCGGGCCTGCAGACGGCGAGTGTGGCGGTGTCAGCCGGCGACAGCGGTGATGCGCACCCGGAGGAGCCCGCACGGCCGGCCTCACCACCACGCGCGGTAAGAAACGACCCCCTGTTTCTTAATTATTGTACATATTTAACATTACACAACTCATAAGATCAACTAAAGTAGTGCGTTAAGTGTAGCAATCCAATGATGAAACTACTAGTCCGCAACCCATAGCTTAAATTCGTCAATTATTCTCTCTCTAATATAGAAAACGACGATCTCATTCCAACAAATCGACCAATCGATGGATTATTAAACTTTCAAGTACATATAAAGACGCTATAATTGGCGTCTTTATATACACTTGAGTTTAACAATTGATTGTTTCACACATACACACACTCACACACATTACCGCATATTCGCACACACTCGCACACAATAGCGTACTAACATTCATATACACATTTTTTATATATGCAATGTTATAGTATTGTATTATGAAACTCAGTGAATTCCAGCTGAGTTTCCGGTTTGTGAGTTTTGTATTCCTGAACGTGGGTCTCGAATCCGCAGCTGATTTTCACTAGGCTCAATTAAACAACTATACTAACAATAACCGTTTTAAAAATTTGTGGCCGATAGGAAATGATTGACGAAATAGGCTCTATCTCGGATACTATAGATTAAGGTTTTTTTATTCTAACAGCCAATTGCACCGAAGGATGAGAAACTAAAGCCCCCAATAAACAAACAAGTGAAAAAGAAGCCACCGGTCCCGGTCGTGACCACAAGACCCACTGCACCCAAAGACCCGGAATCCGGACTGTTTTTGTACATTGATCTACATGGACACGCCTCCAAGAAAGGTACTTTAATCTTAATATATATAATATTATAAATGAGAAAGTTTGTAAGTATGGATATTTGTTACTCTTCCATGCAAAAACTACTGAACAGATTTTGATGAAACTTTACACTAATATGCATAAGAATAGCACATATGCTATATTTTATCTTGAAATTTAACGCGGGTGAAACTGAGGGCACAGCTAGTATATAAAAATAATAAAATAACTCTTTAAATGTGCTAAACAAAAGACAGTCTTGTCGCTAATGATTATGACTAAGTGGTCGAAAGTGTCACGTGCGCGTTGCCGACCCTAAAATACTAAATAGCAGATAGAAATACTTAACTATTTATTAATATACCAAGAATAATGCATACATTCATACTCATGAATATGTGTATATAGGTATATTCATGTACGGCAACCACTTCGAGGACCTGGACACCTCTGTGGAGTGCATGCTGCTGCCACGCATCATGTCGCTCAACAACCTGCACTTCCACTTCTCCTCGTGCAACTTCACCGAGCGGAACATGTACCTCAAGTGAGTACTAAAGAGCAGGAACCTAAATCATACAACGTACATTAAATTTACGGTCCACCTGATGGTTGGCTACTGTAATATATTCCCACTATAGATCCTTAAACATTATTTATGAAAACCAATGAACTATTACTAGTTTTTCATACTATTCAGATATTACATATTTTACTTAAATTCCAGTCTGTCTTAAATCTATCAGAAAAAAGTCTTATAAAACACTGTCTTCGTCAAAAAAGAGCATATTATAAAATTGAAGAGTTTATCAGTTTATCTCATACTGTAGTTTTTCTACTAAAACATTATTGTCATTTACAATAATGTTTTAGTAGTAAAACTAACTTAAAATCCATAGCGCTGACAATATTATCTGATTGTGTGCGTAGTGATATCTATCCTGTTTGTTGCATGTTTAAAAATGTGTCTTCAGAAATGCATATATTAAGTATATTTGAAGAAAGATTATTTATATAAATAAGTGCTACAACATGATTTTGCACACTAGGGACCGCCGTGACGGCATGTCTCGAGAAGGTTCAGGTCGCGTGGCTGTACTGAAGGCAACCGGCCTCGTCCGCTCGTACACGCTCGAGTGCAACTACAACACGGGCCGCCTCGTCAACGTGCTGCCGCCCGCACTCCGAGACGTAGCCGCGTCCGCGCCCGCGCCCGCTTCCGCTTCCGCCGCCGCCACCATTCTGCCGCCCAAGTACACGCCTCACATTTACGAGGAGGTAAACCCGTTCCAGGTGTGTGCGTGCACACATGCGTTTAGCAGTAGCGGATTTCCACTAGTCATATCTCAGCCAATTTTTTTTTATTTTTCGGTGTCAGGGAATGGCAAAAGGACTCTACCCCTACAGCCATTGTCTAATCTCATATATATTCGTCAAATTATTGTTCACAGTTCACGTGTATTCAAAAGTTGATATTACGTACTCAAATATACATTTATAAGTTTCTATTGTCTTCAATATATTCTGAATCTCCATGTCATCTCGGCTCAGCCAAATATAAGAGACATGTCAAATTACCGTTAATTAGACTTCTGAAACGAGAAATGGAATAAACAATATAAACTTGAAACTTGTAGTTCAAGTCAAAATTCAAATAATAGTCAATAAAACAAATTTTTAACACAATGTTAATAGTAAATGTATATTTCTTCTCAGGATTGAAACCAATAAAATAACCAAACTTTTTTTTTAAATATGTTTGAAAGTAATAAAACTTATTATAATTTACCTTATCCTTTTTACAAATAATTTTCATAATTGTAGGCATTGTTTGAATAGCAGATAGTAATCTATTTATTAGATATTAGAAATGTAGATTCAATGTTATAGAAATGACATGTTTGAACAAATTTGATTATGTACATATTATTTATGTAACAGTGAAAGTGTTTACATAGGAGTGATCAACGTTTCAGGTAAGAATGAGTCGTGCAAAGAATCTGGAGGTTTTTGAAGATATAGACCCTAAGAAGGTTTGTTTGAAACCTTGTTCACTTTTAACTTAGTTCATTTGCTTGTAAGCTTTATTGCGTACTTATACAATATATATATACATATATATGACGCTTGTATATACCTTCTAAAATCTCCAGAATATTTATTATTCGCATTGTACGGATAAAAAAAAAATTCCAACTATACAATGCTTTATGAAGTGGAACTGTCCCATCTGATTACTCTTATTAATCTATGTAGAACTTTGTTAAACTGTCAGTGTATATATTTATATAATACAGTATACATGTAGTATGTTAGGTATTATACCATAGGCCGCTTATTATTCTTAAGTTAAACATAATTTTCTAAGAAACAAAAATAAACTTCTCATTTTGTATGATGCATTGTGCATTAATGCGTTTTTTTAATCTGCTCGTCCCACAGTCGGCTAGAACACGCACTTACATCTAAACTCACTTTCAAACATTCCTCGAAGTCCATGATTTTAATTGTGCATTTACATTAATAAAGTATAGAAACGTTTGAAATATACATTTTCTGTTACATGAGAAACTTTTAAGTACTGTTAGCCCATCGTGGAAAATTCAACAATAATTTACCACGATGGGCTAACTGACCTGTCCTCATACACATCTTTTTATCTACCACTGGTGCCCGGCTAATGTATACCGTTAGCGTAAACGGGTGCACCATTCCATTGTCATGTCATCAATGTCATGTTATAAAAATGTACATATGTATACAATAAACACGATGGAAGGTTTTTTCTCAGTTAATCGACGCATCAATTTTGTAACATAGTGTATATAATATTAATGTATTATATGCATCGTCTATGTGGGTACATATTCCAGCCAACGCGCAGACGGGTGCAATGTTTCCATTATCATCTACTAGCCAGTCGCCCCGACTTCGCAAGAGTGTACGTGTATTATACACATAAACAGTCCTCTTGAATGATTATCTATTGTTAAAAGCTACATTAAAATCCGTTACGTAGTTTGAAAGATCTAAGCGAACACACTACGGAAGCGAATTCATTTTATACTATGTAAACATTACATAAAAAAAGTTACACGGGGGTAAAAGTTGTGTTGGACGGAGTTGTGATATCGGTGTGTGGTGTGGTGCAGGTGGGGCGGTCGCTGGGCGCGTCGATCCTGGACCTGACGGGCCTCCACCCCAACTCGCGTCTGCCCGCCTCCGACCACCGCTCGCTGCCCGCGCTGCGAGACTGGCTGCGCGCGCACACACGCACTCTGCGCCCACAGGTACTTCCCACTACTTCCTGTTACTTCCTGCTACTTCCGCTACCCTCTACATCAGTGTTTCTCAATGTAGGGCCCACGCCTCACAGGAAGCCAATTTGATTGTTAAAGGGGGGAGCAATTCGAACATGGACTTGACATGAGTTTAACACTTTCGCTCCGGCCTATTTAGCTGCAATACTAAATTTCGATGTCTAATTTAACGAAAAAAGCAAATCCTTAAATAATTGTTTTATCACAATAATAAGAAGAATAATAAATTAATATAGATATATTTTTATTATAGTTTTTTGAAATTAGATTTACAATATTTCATTGTTTTGTAAATTTACTTACTTTGTTTCGTTAACAATTTCACAGTGATTTCTTTCTAAAACCTATTATTTAATTTTCTAAAGTAAACAATCTTTAAATATTAAGAATTATGTAATATACATAATTTTATAGAATATAATATAATAAGAGCATAAGAATTTTAGAAATGTTAAGGTGGGGCATGGCACATAAAAGTTGGGAAAATTAGTCTAGAATTAGTCTACTTCATCCGCTTCTAACTCCCGTTACTTCACGCGCTGCCTTGATCGCTTCGCTGCTCCCATCCCTTCCTATATTACAATTGCTACAACAAGTATATCTAGGGCGGTAGGGGTTTGTTCATAATGAGGATAGTAGTACTCTATTTTATATTAATTTTAATACAGCGGGCAATATTTATTACGAAATTTAAATTCTCTAAAGCAGCAAATTAAGCATAAGTTGAGAAAATAATACAAATAAATAGCACCACTAAATATATATTTGCTTACGTGTACTAAGTGTCCTAAATCGCATGTTTTTTTTATTTCCTTTGCTAAAACCATTGATTGATATTTTTTTTTGCTTTATTTGTCGTAACTGCTCCTCTTTAATTTTCAGTGTTAAACTACTAAATAAAACACCAGCCATATAAGTACGTAATGTTTTGGGGTAAGGAAATTATCAAAGTGAGTCGTGTTGTCCGAATTCAGTTATTATAACATCATACTGTTACTTTACTAATGGGAGTGGTTGTAAGACTGCATTAGAATTTCAAAAAGTTGTCATCGTAACGTTTAACTTATATTCATGAGATCTACATGGTATAATTGTGTTTTCAGCTCACCATGTCACGATTACGGCCTAAGACTTCATCTCCTACACGGGTGCCACTTTTCGCGCGCTCTAAAGGCAAAGTGATCGACGAACGCAAAGAGAACACCTATGCCGGCGCAAAAACGGACTCGGAGCGTAAACGCAGTCCGCCAATACTCGCGCAGCGGTCCGGTCACGATATCATCATGAACATGAAGTACCTAAAGAAAAACGAACCGATCAAAACATCCCGCACCCGGTATCTAACAGAGAACGAGCCGAAACCGAAGACGTTATCGACGAAACGAAGAAATGTACTTGCCGTTCGGAAACCGAATTCGAGTAAGACTCAAGTCGGGGGGGTGGTGAAGGCGAAACTTAGCAGGCGGTCTGCGGACGACTCAGAGAGTCCGAGGACATCGCTGGTGTCTACGAAACTGAGTAAACGTAGTTTTTCGCGGGGAGCTCGCGGACGAGTTAGTCGTGCGACACGCGCTGTCCGAGCGGGCGTGTCGTCCTCCTCTGATGATCTCGTGGGCGTGTGGGAGGACGTCGAAGGCGGGACAGCATTGCACCCGCGCCCGGAGCCACTTCCACTGGCCGGCAAACGAAGACCCTTCCCCAACCCATCGCCCTCCCACCTCAAGAAAATAAGGTTAAAGACGGGCTTGTAGCGCAAACCACGCGCTAGACCTGCACCCGAGCACCACGTCTAGCGGGATCTAGTCGGAGTGACTGCATGATTGCTTCAATCAGTATCTAGTTTGTTCTCTGGTGCCTTGTTAACACAGATTACATATATATATAGAGTGAAAACTTTCTAGGACTGTTGTATAGTTGAACACAAGTATTAACAATACTGCAGACATCACAGTTTGTCCTTAGAAGTGGTGAAATTCAAAGTATTTTTTCGTATTGTTCATGCTTTTGTTTGCTAACACCGCTTCCCAGATTGAGCTGTTCCTCAAGCTTACACTCTATACATATGTAGTCCTCTGTACTTGTAAATACCGGTACAGATTATACAGCTTTTTCGATACTCTGTGTTAATATATATTGAATATATATAAAACAATATACCTGTGCTCGTGTTCGTTCGTAACAAATTCCACAATATAGTGTATATTAATGTTTGTACCTTAATACATTGTAAAACTTTATTTTGTAATTAGAAAGATAGCTTTCAGTTTCATAAACATTTCGAGTCTTGTTCCGATTGTATTTGATTTGAATAATATTTTATTATTCCTCGACTTGAAACAAGAACATTGTATTGAATTGTTTTGTAATGATTTGTAACGTCCAGTGACCACTCAGGATATTGTCGTTATGCCATAAAATAGCATTCGCAATTTTGTAAAAATTAAATGTATTGATAAAATTTGAGCACTGAAACGTTTGCTGCACTCTATTTGATGTTTACCACCACGTTAGAAGATATACACGTTTAATTTCTGTTATGTAAATTATGTTTTCCGAGATAAGAATCCGACAAAACATGTTAAGTACTTATTAACCGTTTTTGTTTTTAACGTATTGTATAGTTAATATAATTCGTAATGAATTTAATATTGCAGCTTAGGATATTTTGTTGACCCAATGTTATTACTTGACTGAAATATGTAAAAATTATTGTGTTCTCCCCTAGCATAATTTTTATGGTAATTGTAGCATAAACTTTTTTGTATATTTAACTTTTGTAATTTGAATAACAATTTTCATATAAAAATATACAATTGTGTAAAATAATGTTTTAAAAGACATAAACATAGAAAATGTAAAATTTTGTGGTAAATTGTAAAGTGTAATGAAATTGTAGTTGTGTATAGTAGCTCCAGGAGCAACCTTTCTATATTATATGATCTCATAAATTTGTGAAATTTAGCAAAACGCGTGTACAAACGTGTCGAGTATATTATAAATGCACATATTTCTGTGTTAATTGTATTTTCTGGAAACTTTATCAGGATAAGTTGGTAATGGTATACTGACCGAGAACTCAATGGTACCAAATAGAAATGAATCGCTTTCTCTTGGGAACATAGTCAAAATATGACAATATATTTTTTAACAATTACTGATACACTATTTTATATTTAAGTCCTATTCATATTTCGACGAAAGCTGTAGACTACCTGTGTGCTAGTGTGCTAAACTACACCACTTTACTTCCGGTAGTCGTGGGTTTGATTCTTCGCACGGTACAAAAAATTGTATTCATGAATATAGTTTGTATCGGTCTAGGTGTTTTCTATGAATATTATGTATGTTTTTACATAAAATACTAGTACCCATAACACTAGCTTTGTTTAGCTTGGAATTAGATGGCACTATAAGAATTGTCCAGGGATATTGTTATATTTGCATTATATTCCTTGGGAAGAGTTGTACTATTTCATTAATACTACTGAAATTCAGATTGGTATACCCTTCCAACTTACCAATATAAAATAGCTTTATATTATAATTAGTAAATAATATTACAACAGGAACACTTGTTGAGCCGTATCAATATTGTTATTGTTTTTTTTTTGTAACATGTCCACACATATTGCGTTAGAACGAGTCTGGGCAAGATGCAATTTATTCCAATTACTAACTCTTTACTTTTTTTTGATTGCACTGTAGCATACATGTTGTAGCATCATAGTAAATTAACGCTTTCATAACGTAGAAGTGACGTGTTGAAATGTGTTCATATTTACAGTGGGCCGGGAGATGTATTATATTATAATATTTCATTGTTTTAGCGCTATATATCTATATATATACTAGTGAATTTAATAGATATGAAAGATTGACTATTTGTTCTTAGAACAAACAAGGAATATAGAGTAGGCATCTTGGGTGTCCTATAATATCCAGGATGTTCTTCATATTTGTAGACAACGGTGATCTGTTTCCGTCAGGTCGCCCGTAACTAGATAATTCCATTTGAATATTTTTTTTAATCACTACATAAGTAATTGCTAATGAATTTAATTTCTTTAACAATTTAATCATATATATTATAGTCGTATATTTCTGATTTGCATATATGTAAAAAGGCTTTAAATAACAGTATGTACAAGACTGCCATAATGTTTTTGGCGTGTAAGTGGTGTCGAACATATCTTTGGTACAGACACGAGGACCTATACAAGTGGCAAACGAATATATCGGTACTTGACATGCGGCCAGCAACTTCTAACTTCTTGGCCTTACTCATGAATGCAGCAGCGATAGATACACTTGTTCAGGCTATTAAATGTTTTTAGACATTGCATAATTTGTCACTTCTGCACGGGCACTGCGCAGATTAACAAACGCGTGTGGACAGTTCCTTATCTTCACATAGAATCTATGCTCTTCTATGTATCCATGTCGGTACATAAGACAGTCCAATAGTAGTGCAATATTTCTTTTAATACATTTGTAACATGTTTGTAATTTGAATTTATATAAAATAAAATAACACTCGTTTACATTGCATCTTTCTAAATTCAGAATTATATGTATCATAAGAATTGTTTGTTGTAGAAAAACATAGTGTTATTAAAATAGTAACTATTTATTTATCTCAAATAATAATATATGATAAAAATAAAAACATACGATGTTCTCACCAAAATATGTCGTTTAATTAATTCTAATACCCTAAATGATGCAGATTATTTAAAAAAAATCAGTCAGTGTGACTATGAAGTGAAACCAGTATTCGCTATTAAAAAAAATAGCAGTGCAGTAGATATGGTAATATGTGGTGGAAGTCATACTTAGCATGCTTTGATTCATCACTAAAATAGACTCATATTAATATCAATATTTTAAAGAGTCAGGATAATTAATTTTACTTTTTTTTATTTTTAATGCCCATACATAGTACACGCCCAGAAACTTAGACCACCGAAATTCATAGTAGACAGAGGACCTATACAAGTGGCAGTCTTAGTAAAATACTGTTCAACATTTAAGTAATTTCTTAGGTAAGGCTACAAATTACTTAAATGTAATGTATGTACATAATATACATTACATTTAAGTAATACTCCTCGAGGTATATCAGAATCTCTGTTTATTAACTTCACCAACCTAAACTGATATAGAAGTGGCAGAGCCATATTCAGGGAATAGAAATAAAACATTAGAGTACTGTTAACTTTTTATTGAAAGCAAACAGTGAACTTAAACTACCAGATTACAACCTGCGACCACGTCTACCACCCTTCCTGCGAGTGGAATCTGATGGAACAGGTGTGACATCCTCAATACGGCCAATCTTCATGCTTGAACGAGCGAGGGCACGGAGAGCAGACTGGGCACCAGGGCCAGGAGTTTTTGTCTTGTTACCGCCAGTAGCACGCAGTTTTATGTGCAGAGCAGTGATTCCAAGGGTTTTGCACTTCTCTGCAACATCCTGTAATTACATTTTAATATATATATATATATGCATAACAATGGTCTTTTCATTAAAATTGCTAAAATGTATTATGATTAGACATTCATTTCTCGTATTACACTTTCAATCCGCTCCAGACTCAGACGGGTATGTCATTACATTACATACAAAATCATCTTCAGAAATTACTCTGTAGATTAATGCAAACCACATCCAAATACATTCAATAGTTCTTAAGATTACCACAAACATAGACACAGAGATTCTGAAAATTTTAGGACTATGCATACATATTTTATACAAAAGTCACATATTCCATATTTAAGATATATGACAATAACCAAATTTGGTGGACTAATAGAATCTATAACAATGTTATAATTTTTGTTTGTCTGTCCTTGTGTCCTAATCTCAGACACAACTTAACCAAATTGGGTGTAGTTTTCAATAATGTATTGTGAAACTCTTCCATTATTTTTGTGTATTTGTATAGCTACTGTTATTTGGAATACCATGGGTATGGAGTTGTAAAATAATCTGTAATATAATAACTATTATTAATTCTTGTATTAATTTATTTGTTACAAAGCCTACAGTTGATTTTACTCAATTTATTTATTTTCTTACATCAATACAAATAAATAAAACTGAAGTGTCTCTTTGTAATTTCAAATTAACAGCTGTTCTCTAAATGCATATGAATTAGTATATAGTACTTAATTAAAGATTTTTGTTCGTATGTCTGTTCGTTCTTGGTAATCTGAAGTGGCTGGAATGATTATGACAAGAATACTTTTATTATAAAAAATTTACTTATTTAAATAAACAGTTTAATTTGCAGGTAATAGCTAATGTAAAATAAATAATAAAAAATTATATATATAAAATTAAAAAAATATATATTGTTCATAACATTTTGATGTTAATTAATAAGCTTTATTCTCTATTAATATGGAAAATATTTATGATATTCATTTTTGTGTAATATGTATAAAAACTGCAACCAGAAGTTTCCCAGGCAATTGTGAAACATAGGTAGTGATTATTCGATTAGGATGTAAATCTATATAATATAGTTAGCTGAATCCACTTGGTCCAGACATAGACACCAAATAGTCCCAACGAAAACCATTACCCGTGTACTATACTTATTGCTTCCAAACATAACCTAAAAATAATTGTTATTATGATTTAAAGAAATTTGAAGCTAACCTGTGCGGCCAACATAGCTGCGTAGGGCGATGCCTCATCACGGTCAGCTTTAACCTTCATGCCACCAGTAACCCTAGCAATGGTTTCCCGGCCAGATAAATCGGTGACATGTACGAATGTGTCATTGAATGAGGCAAAGATATGAGCGACCCCAAACACAGTCTCACCAGCTAAATGTTGGGGACCGAGGGTGACCTGTGCCTCCTCTTTCGCAACTTTGTTTTTCCTAGGGGCCATGGTTTAGCCTGAAAACAATGTCAGTTTTTAACACTTATTTAACCTTAAAAAATCAGGGCAATCAACACAGTTATGATTATGATTTAATGTTACAGTTATCGCTTTCGTTATACTTCTATGATACAATATAATATTTCTATTAATAATACAAGATATTATGAATTTATTAACAAATTTTGAGATACCTATGGTATTTGAAATCTGTCAAAACCAAAAAGAAGTAGAAAGATATAGAGGAACTTGGTGTTTACATAGGTAACTTCTTTTTTACAAATGGCAATTCGTCGATTATGTTAGAAATGACTCTAATATACTTTGTTGTTGATAAATATGAACTGAAATATATTTTTACATTTTTATAATAATGTAACATTTTAAATCACAAGTGCAATAAAGAGTTCATTTATATAATAAGACAGAGCCGTGTCATCTATTAAGAAATTATTACTTAGTTTGTCCCGGCACCTCTAATTCAGAATATATTAACTGCACGTAATATGGCCGTGAGCTTAAGTTAAGAATTTAAGAATGCGAGATATAAATAACAAAATAATTCCACATTTTGTATTTGCAAAGTAGCTCAAATCAACGTATCCGAACGTAGTCCGTGTCACTATGTTATGACAATTTCCGGAAGTCGCAGTAATGTTGCCAACTTATCTGTTTCTAGGTGAATTGTAATCTTTTTTCTCATCATTGAACAGTTGAACACAATTTGAATATGTTTATAGTCTTAATTTTAATATTTTCATTTGCAAGGAAAATTGAACACTTAATAAGTAGTCAGATATAATCTTAATATTTCACAAATAAAGGCTTCTAATAAATCTGTAAAAAAAGGATAAAACAGTTTTGGTTCAACTTTAAATATATTTTATATTTAAAGTTGAACCAAAACCTCTTTATGGGGTCTATATGTGGTTAAAGATGAACACTTACTTGAGTAGAAAATTTTTAATGAAAAAGAACGCATAAGCGCAGTGAAAATATTGTCATGTTATTTGAGATAACAATATACGCATAGACAAATATTGCTTTCTATTAGAGTGATTTAGCCCGAAAACACGAAACAGAGTTGGCAAAACTGAGTCGCGTACGTCATTCATTGCCAACAGATTCATGTTCACATTGCAATAAATTTCTATAAAAACTAAAAAAATCGTCGGTTTTAGCAACATAACATATTGCAAATAAGTGTGAAGTATTGTGATATACATCCTTTAGTATTAATTAATCTAGTTCAATTTTATTAAGTGAGTATTACGTTTGTAATTTATTGTTGTTCATCTTTGATGATTCTTATACAAGAATTACGTTCTGTCATTCATGTTACTTAATTCATTAGAATTTTTCACTATATTTTAATCGTTCGTAACTAATCCGTGACTTGTGTATAAATGCACTTTTCAATTAAACGTTTGAACTTTTTGTCTACCGTATATACTACGCAATAGATAACAATGATTTAGGCAAGTCATTACTCATCTTAGAATATGGTCAAGATGCAGGTAATGCTCTGAAGTAATACAATTTTATTTGTTCCAGATTCAATATGTTTATTTTAGACTGGTTTACTGGTGTCCTCGGATTCCTTGGTGAGTTGGTTGGTTGGTTTGGTTGGTTACAATTATCATATTATTTTTAATACAAATAATTTCAATCACAAAAAACATTAATTGCCTAACCTTGAACACTTACACTTTTTATGTATATTGAGTGAGTGTATAAATTTCGTAATTTGATTTAAATTCATACTATAAAAATTAAATAATATTTTGAGGCATTGCTGTGCAGTAACAAGTTGGTGAGATTGAATAAGTAATATTATGCTAAGCACTATCAACTACTACTGTATATTACATGCAGCTAATATTGATATTAATATTAATGCAAGCTTTTCAATATGTATACATGTGATGTGTTAGGACAATATAAATGGAATTGATTATTTTTATTATTTTAACATATTACATATTGTCATATCAGATAAAATATATTAAATTTAAAGTGTGTGTAAAATAAAATAAAATGCATAAACCATAGACAATTAATGTATTATTATGTGTTTTAACTGAGAAATACATATTATTAAAATTGTTTTATTACCAGGTTTGTGGAAAAAATCTGGCAAACTACTGTTCTTGGGTCTGGACAATGCTGGCAAAACAACACTCCTGCATATGCTAAAGGATGACAGACTTGCGCAACATGTACCCACACTACATCCTAGTGAGTTGTTTAATTGTATACAAAACATGTAACAAGCTGTATCTCATTTATATGTCTTTCAAAAACATTCTGTGTTGTAGTCACTATTGCTGTAGTTGTCCACATTATATTGCTCATATACTTATAATTGATATAATTGATAACAAAATAGCATAAGTTGCTATGCTAATTACTGGGTAAATTTGAAAAAAATCTGTGGAAAGGAAGGACTCATGTCCACTATCAAAAATTTATGCAATAATTACATCATCTACATCCCTACTACTTCAATACTCACATCATTGCCATGTATATGATTATGAAGACTCTTTTATCTGTCAGCCATACTTTATCTCACAACAAATTTACTTACTAAACATTCTCATACATGTTATAACATATATTGCCACATATCTGTATCTAGCAGATGACAATAAAGTAGCATATTAAAGAAAATACAGTTTTAAAATATACCTTTTAAAATTAATTAATAACAACTTAAAAAAGAACAAATTTTCATTCAATTGATGACAAGCACCCTACATACTATCTAGGTCATAATTTCACATCAGATGAATTAAAACCAAGATCAAAACCCATTCATAATAAAAAAATGTTCAAACCATTTTCTGTATAACATTTATATATATACTTATACTTACATATATTTACACATATTTGCTTTATATTGATATTTATACAATTTAAGATTATGACATAGCCATGTCATCTGTTTAGATACATGGTCTAGCCTTTTAACATCTCTATCCTAAAGAGATGAACATGCATGTTCTTATCACTATCAATTTATTTATTGTTAAATTAAACAATATAATTTATACAATACCTTTGTTTTTAATTATTCTTGTGACATTATGTTGCTTATTATTTAGTTCACAATTGTAAACTAAAATAACTTGTAACTTTTGCAGCTTCTGAAGAGCTCTCAATAGGCAGTATGCGCTTCACAACGTTCGACCTGGGCGGACATCAGCAGGCGCGGCGCGTGTGGCGTGACTACTTCCCCGCCGTGGACGCGATCGTTTTCTTGGTGGACGCGTGCGACCGCGCGCGTCTGCCCGAGTCCAAGGCCGAGCTGGACTCATTACTCACAGACGAAACACTCAGCAACTGTCCCGTACTCATACTCGGCAATAAGATCGACAAACCCGGCGCGGCCAGCGAGGACGAGCTCCGCCAGTTCTTCAACCTTTATCAACAAACCACTGGAAAGGTAAGGAACTGTGTCTAAAATATGTCTGATGTGGCCACATCTCGACAGATGCTTACAATCTACAATAATTAGATTAGAATTAATATTTAACACATTCTTTTAATGCCATTATTTATTTGAGTTATGAGCTGCCTTATACGTACGCTCGTTTACAGGCAAAAGAGTACATGTAAAGTCAGACAAAGAGACCCAGAAACAACGCACACGCATTTCCCGCGTTCTTCAATCGTGCATGTTTGACGTCTTTCTATAATAATTAATTATCCATGCAAAATGATTTAGATTCGACCGAAAAATTTGTGTAATATAAAATAAAATTATGAAACAAAGTGAATTGATATGAATCACGCGGGGAGTGAACACAAAAAATAGAAAAAGCAATTACTGGCGATTGCGCACGCTTGCTCTCTGCCTGACTAAATCGGGGGTGCTCCTGATCCTAAAATTGTCATCAATCATTGGTTTCAGGGCAAAGTATCCAGATCAGAGCTGCCTGGACGGCCGCTGGAACTGTTCATGTGCTCAGTACTGAAGCGACAGGGTTACGGCGAAGGATTCCGTTGGCTCGCCCAGTACATCGACTGAACTCATCGCCAACACACCGCACTCGGGCTAGCTTATACTCGTATGCTTTTCTGATAATGTCCAAACGTAGCTGCCTATATTGGGATCCGGAAAATTATTTGTTATCCAACTCGAGTACTGTATCAATACTCTACATAATGAACACTGCGTTGTGAAGGTGTGATGAATTGCTGTAACTATTTTAGTTCATTAGTAAGTTAATTAACTAACAGTTTTATACTTTACAATTGATTGTGAAGGTAACAGTTGATGTTTGTAGCATCAATAGGTGTACTTAACACCTATATAGAGATGCAGTCTTTTTTATTTTTGGTATCGTTTCAATGGTGGTGATATCCAAGTAGCTACGTTTACCTAATTGTGTGAAGTTCGAAATGCGCCCGTCTGTAAGCTGCCTCACTCGCTAACTAGTAATCTGACGTTTTTAATTTCGCTGTCCTGTCCTTATATTTAGTATTTCGTATTTCTAAGAGGTGAATCTCACCTGTATTACCTTGGCATACTGTATTCTTATTTTTATATACTTTTTCTGTAGTTTTATTAAATGTGGGACATTCCGACTAATTATGAATTTTCGTACATACATTATAGTACAAAGCAGATTTAAATGTACTATTTAGTACCCATATTACAATAAACATTACTAGTTAGCGAGACACGTATTGCGGTTTAAAATATATTTCAGCTATAATAACAAATAGTTCTTAGTTGTTCAGTGATTATTTGTTTGGCTGTTAAATGATAACCTTTCAATTTACGTAGTATGTAAAGAACTGAACGCTTCTCCTCCTGTACGTTCTTTGTGTTTATGAAACAATATAAATTTGTGTCTATATAAATAAGCTAATGGTGCGAAGCATTGTATGTATAGTTTCCATGGTCAACACACATTACACCACAGTTGCAATTTTGTGCAATTTAAATGCTGATTTGTTGCAGTTCATAATAGACAATATTTCTCCTAATCAGCTCAGGCTCATTGCGGAGCCGGAGTGTTATTATAAGATGTAATTAAATTCAAATTTTAAATATTATTAATATTGTTACTCTCATTCCAACTGTATTGAGTGATAATTTTGACCTGAATTATTTATCAAATACTGCTCACTGCGTTGTATGTATATTTAATTGTAACGACGAGTTATATTTCTGTAAATTATTTCAATCATTTGATTATATTTTGCGGATTGTTTAAATAGTGTGTGGGGTTCGGAGCGGCTAGTCTACTTTGTGGTAGATCGATAATGAAATGATTTTACATTGTAATAGAGTTTGAATTTGAATATAAAATGTCGAGAAGTTGAGTTTCTTCCAATCAAAGCCTACCGAGTGACTTTTACGCTGAAGACAATGTTGTCATCTGTTCCGCCGCATGTGGACTGTGTGCAATGTAATTCCTTCTATTCTATTTTGCACAAAAGTACCAGTACGCGGAATTTTACGCTCGTCTGGCTCTTATGTGTAACAAAAAAAACAGAATTCTTTTAATTTAAGTTGGAAGAGCTGCATTTCTAAGCACAAACGAAAATATATAGAAACTCATTAGTAGACATCACAATATGGACATTACAACCCGATAGAAATTTCTCGAATATTTTTCTTTGGCAAGCCCAACCAAAAATGTTCCAGAAAGTTTATAATGAAATAACGTTATGACAAAAATCGTCATTCACGGTCAGTCGGTTAAGAAAGAGACTGATATATGTATGTATGACGATTATTACATGTTTAATTATTCAGGTTCAGGATTGTTCAGGTGAAACTTATGTTATAGATACTATAGTTTTCAGTTGTACGTGTTTTGTACGACATATAGTTTTAAAATATAGCCATTTTATATAAAGACGAGCCGTTTCCAGTAATTTGTCGCGATCAACATCTGCTGGCTCACCAGCTCTTCTAGACAATGTTTTTGGGTATATTATTTGCAGTTAAGTCCAGAAAACAAGATTTGTAATAAAATTTATACGAAATAAAATATTATTGTTTTATTTAAAATGGAACAACACAAGGATAAGTCTTATTTAAATTTATTGTATTTATATAAATTTATAGATGTTTAATCCATAAATTTATATAAATATAAAAGGGAAATAGTATTTAGATGCAGAATTATCGGCGGTGGTTTTAAATATAGTCTCATTATACATAGACCATGAATATTGGCAATAAATATTATCAATAGTACCTAAATTAATTTGGCTAAATTTTCAACTGGCAAATAAATAATCGCAATTAGTTCACTTACCAATAAATCCAGAGAATATATCGATCTAATAAGTTGGTGCGGTAATATAATATCGTACTACCTACCAACCTACATTACCATGTGCCCACCAGGAACTGAAAACCTGGATTACATACAATACAAAATATTAATATTACAACCTGGATAAACAAAGCACTCAAGTGCTTCTAAACGCAACCACTTACCTCGCAAAAGAATTACACCACTATACAATATTTGACGGCCTCGGTGATCAAGCTTTACCACACTGCTTTTCTTCCGATAGTCGCGTGTTCGATTCCTCGTACATTACAACTGTTTGTATTGGTCTGGGTATTTTCTATATAAATGTGTATGTCGGTACGTATTTATAAAAGAAATGTATGTACTTTAACAGTTGTCTAGTACTTATAACACAAGCTGTCCTAGATTTAAGACGCGCTGTGTAAAGAGTTGTAGTTCAGATTTATGTATCAGTAGTAGTATAACTGACCATAGACGACTTCATATACTGTAAATGTTGCCAGAAGTTTAAAATAGCTTGTCGTAGTGAATCACGACCTGTGCAAATATAAAATACATTTATTACATATTGCGCCAAAGTCAAGAAATAAAAGAGTGTATACTAATTAAAATTTTAATGATAGGAAAATAATGCAATAAAAATACTAATGTATAGAATATTTCTAAAGTAATAATTTTACAAATAACACCATTTAAAAATTCTTTTTTTGTGAAAATAATTGAGTCAATTTGAGTGCAATGGGAATGCTTTAATAAATAAATTGATTGAAGAAAATGATAAACTTCAGTTATAAACAATGCATTAAAACATACATACAACCGCTCAATCACGATCCTTAATTAACTCTGCAATTGGTTTATTTACATACTATCAGCAAGATATGATATTGCACATTAACACTTAAAAATAAATTGCATGAATTCATAACATTGGTAGATGGCAACCTGCGAATACCTATAACAAAAATTCCTTGTGCTATCAATATTACACAAACTCTTCATATATTATCCATCGTACACACTGCGGCATATTTGGTTGACGGCAACGTATTATATTTCTATCATATATTATATCACATATTAGTTTTAATTTAATTAATTAAAAGTTAGTGTAAATCGCTGATTTTGCTAAACAATGGTTTTATTAAATGTAGAGTGAAAGAGGGTATAACATCATATATGAACAAACAGAAAACGGTACCGTGCGTACCACAAAACCTTTACAAATGCACTTGTGCCGTCTCTCGATCTCGCTCAAAATTGCTGCCGTGTGTACCATGTGTTACAATTATTCTACATGCACGTGTCACGTTTAGCATTATGTAAATTCTTCTAATACATCCGTTGCGTGCACCAATGTAGATATGCGTGCACCAAACCTTTAGGTACATTACACTTTCCATATAAATAAGTCTTACTAGTCGTAGTCTACAATGGCCACTACATAATGTAAGTTCACGCGCTTTATGTGAGGTAATATCACATTTGGGACTATTTGTTAGTTTTATTCAATAAATTACACTACCTACATTTTACTTACGATTCCATACTTTCATATTATTAAAATACATACAATCTTTCCATTATTTCCACATATCATTGCAATATATTAAGTTACAATAATAATGAGAGTAGTCCTCAAGTAGATTTTTATGAAAACGACAGAATATTCGGATTGAGAAACTCCCCCTCCCCCATACCTCAAGAATGTGTATACTAATTTAGTTTCATGAAATAAGATTAGAAAATAAAATAAAACAGTCATTCGAGATATATTAAAAAAAATATTATCTAAACTAAACTCAGCAAGAACCACCATGTCGTCAAATACTTAATTAATGTTAGTCACAGCTTTCAAGTAGAATTCATTTCAATACTAACAAACTACAATAGAACAGTTGCTTGTATGGAATCGCACACCAACAACTACCTATACACTATCATACAATCACGTTCGTCGACCGAAGGCGCGCTGTGGTGTTCCGTAGATCTAAGCTACGCTACAAATACACACATACAAAACGGATCAGGCACAACGTGGCATCATGTAGGTACTGTTTACATCTCTAGTGCTACGCGTACTAAATGCAAACTCATCTATTTGGTAACTTAACCTAACATTTCATCAGTGTTGTGATTTTTGATAGTTTTTGATAGTCACATAATTGTGTGAATACAAATTTGTATAACAATAATTTAGAATAGTCACGATTATATTTTATACAAAATCAGAAACATTGAACGAAAAACAAATGCTAAAAAACATAGATAATATATTATTAAAAACTATTACCTAAACAGTAGTCTCGGAAACATCCACATCTAAAACATTAAAATCGAGTAACAACAATGATTTATATATTTTCAATATTATTTACAAAAATGTTTCATCTATTATATTTATACTTACTAAATAGAAATAGTTTAAGGGAATCATCAGTAAAACTTTTGATATTGTCTTATTGATAGATAAATCACACGCCGCTTAACGCAGTGAAATCTGTTAAGTTCATCTAAAATATTAATTTGCTTATTATATTGAAGATCACTTTGGTACATAAAACTAGGTATCATAGCCTTTCCTCCACTATAACCGACCCATTTATAATATATTTTGTTCACTAGCGATACACCTGGACTGGGTTGCATCACACAATACAATTAGTTCCTGTCTCGTCTCGTTGACTTTTTAGATTAGTTCATCCATTTGCGGCAGTTGGGAGCGCCGCACATACACATTATCTTGTGGGCGTCGTCTTCTATATCAAATTTGTAGTCATAAGCCAGCTGTAATTATAAAATAGTTATAAATTAATTCTACAGAAGGAAATATACCTATATCTGTAAGCTTAGCGTCAAGCTGGCTATCTTGATCAGGTTTCCACAAACAAGCCCCAAAATATTTTACATAAAAAAAAATCTACAATAATACTAATAAAGAATTAACAGAACAGCTAACTATTAATTTTATCCCATTAACTAGTTAACAGAGATTCAAACTGAAACAAAAGTATGCATGTATGATATTTATTTTTTCTATATACTATATAGATGTTAATATTAATACAACAATTTTTGTATTTTCCTCTGTAATTTATAAATAGGCGAAAACGAGTGTATTTCATAGTATTTTATTTAATTCGAAGCATTATATAGTGGCGTGGTATGTGTACCTCCTCGCCGCGCGAGATTCTCCGTTTGGCGAAAATGATGATGCGCAAGTTGCGGTCGACCTCGACGGTCTCCGCCTGGCAGTTGGGCTGGCACGAGTGGTTGATGTACCGCGCCAGCCCGCCGCTCAGCGTCGCATCCACCACGCGCCGCTCGTCCAGACGGAACATGTAGATGCCTCGATTCTGTTCAACACCATAAAAGAAACAATCGTCTACTCATTGTTACAGAATAATACATCTCACAGAAATTATTTCTATCATAGCAGTGTTTCCCACCCTTTTTTGTGCCATGCCCCACCTTAGTAAATTAAAATAGTTAAGCCACCTCAACTCCCGCCCACCACCATCACGCGCCTCTCGTCCAGTCGGACTATATAGATGCCTCTATTCTATTCAACGCCAACAAAGAAACACCCGCCCAGTTATTGTATAGCAAGGCATTGTAAACAATGACATATCTCGAAGAAATATCTATTATAACTATGGTCAGGCATGACACAAAAAACTTAATTTTCTTATGCCCTCTATGAACACATCTATTTTTAAAATTTGAATTGTTCATTTAAAAGAAACCTAACCCATCATTTAAGTTCAGATTTTAAGTAGAAATTATTAGGAAATTGTTAACGAAACACATAATAGAGTGTAAAATTGTAATATAGCCAATATAAAAATGTTCAAGGATTTATTTTCAAAAGAATTCATATGATGAATTGAGTTTAATATGCATTATGTGACAAACTAACCTTTGCTTCGTATTTCTTTTCCCGTATCTCCGATAATTCCGAACGTATAATTTCTCCGATGTATTCGATTACCATGGTATGTTTCTCAATGTCACGCGCTGCGTATAATCCTAAACCTTGGATTTTTGATCTGAAACAATAAAAAGTTTTAGTTACAGAAGCTTCTTCGATGCCGTTTTGTGCATACCGATGAGTACCATATTTGGCAGTCTGTTTCGTGATTAGAGTTTTAATAAATGAAACATATAAAAAAAGTTATTTTATATTTGTTAATATGCCTATATACAAGAACGACAAATAATATTTTACAACAATCACATTTGTTGAAAATACAAGTATGCTTTACTTGTACTTTCAACAATGTCATTTTGGTATTTCTGCTATTTTTATGGAGAAACCATTATTACCATTTTAATATTGCATAAATGTCTACTTCTATTATGTGGGATATGATGTTTAGGTTATCATTAGTTTTGAAATAAAAATGTATTAGGCAGTTATTGTTGTAGAGTAACAGCGTGATCACCTGGCGAGGTAGACGTTGTTGCGCCACTCGGACTTCATCTTCTTGTACTGGCTGCTCTTCGTGTGCACGAACTGCTTGGTGTAGGGGCAGGCGCTGGCCGCGCTGGAAGTGGAGTGGTCCGGGCCGGGCGCGGGCGCGAGGGACGCGAGGGCCGGGTGGGACGAATAGGACGAGTGGGACGAGTGGGACGAGTGGGACGCGTGGGACGCGTGGGAGGCGGGCGCGGGCGTGGCCGGGACGAGCGAGCGCGCGGGGCGGCGCCAGGCACGCACGGGCCGCGCCTCGCAGCGCGCGCAGCCCGACGGGTTCACCGCCAGCCCGCCCTCCAGCAGCGCCGACCGCCCGAACTTGAACCGGTAGTCCGTCAGCGTCTCGATGCCTGCAACGCGCACCACTCGCTGTACTCGACTGACTCTACCATCGGTCGTTGTAGGTGAACTTTACTAACTTTATATCTCAGAAATATAATATATATGGTATAAAATTATAAAACAAGAAAATATATAAACAGATATACCAAAATCGCAGCTAAAAATTAAGAGAAAAAAAATCTTCAATGGTTGGAGAGACGCATATAGACATATGTGCGCTGTATACGCTCTGTAAAGAACCAATGAGCCCGATCTATGATATCTTTAAAGTAACTTCAAGAACTTCTACTCTGTCTCTGTTTGGCTCACCAGATGAAATCGTATTGTCAATGTTAATCCAAATGAAACGGCAATCGTCGCTTTTACACCTATTTAAACAGCACTACAGTCTACTACGTGTAGGCGGGTAGGTAAGTAGATATTTTAAATTGAAAAAATCTTAAATATCCGTCTTTTTCAACGTACCAGGCAAGCTTTCGAGTACCCTTACGACAGCTGGCTCCGTGAGCCCGAAAAGATCTTCTCCAGTCACATAATTCGGCCATAACTTAAGGACGCCTTCTTCTCCGCGTCCATCCCGAAGCGCTGCGACCGCGTCTAATACCTACAACAGTTATCACATTGTAAAGCTGGTTTTCGATAATACAATGAGCTGTGAAATATTATTATTAATAATTATTCCAATACTACTGGAACAACTATTAATAAAACTAATGACTAAAACGGTAAACATAGAATTTACTAACCTTCTAAAATTTAAAAAATGCTATGACACGGAATGGTAATATAAAAATATTTTGATCAAACTTTATATACTTAAAGCTATGTTTAGCGCTAGCGTTGAGAGTATTCACTACGTACCTAGCAAATCTTTTTGAATTAACTGTCAACATAAACATTTGAACAACAATTTGAATTTCATATTGTTAGTTAGTTGGTATGAGCGAGTCGTCGAGAAGTCGCAGATATCACAGCTCTTACATGCGGTGGATAGTAGAGGCCGCCTGTTTGTTTGTAGTTGGGAGCGAGATGTCGAGATGTGGAGGAGACTTACCGCGGCCCAGGCGGCGCGCGGGGTGGCGGCGCTGGCCTCGTCGCCGGGCTCGTCCTGCGCGCGCACGTGGAAGCGCGGTCTACCCGCCTCCTCCGAGATCCAGCACACGTACCGGCAGCGGCTGTTGGCGCGCGCCCGCGACCAGTAGAACCGCACCTGTGCAGCACCACCGACGTTATACACAACCTCTATTCGATAACAGTGAAATAATCAATAAGCCTAAAATATTGGTAATAATCTGCTATTATTCGGGTATATGTAAAACACTCACATAAAACATTAAGTCACGAAAAGTTCAGTAATTGTTAGCGCCTTCCATGTCATATCTTGTGATATGTTAATCCTGATGTGATTTAATACTAAAATTGAAATCTCAAAATCTAATTTATGTATGACCCCTTACAAAATTAATTGATAAAATACAGAAAGTAAAATTTTTCTTCTAATTACGAATATTCTGTGAGATCTTTAAGTCATCTAGTCCTAAATGGTGTTATAAATGGGAAAGTTTATCGAATCACTTTGTATGGAGAAGAGTTTACATAATAAGTATAATCATGGAAACATGACACTATTCTTAGTAATATAAGCTCACAAAATAAACAAATAAACTATACTCACAATTTTGTACCCAATAGGATATATATAATTAGGCGTGTGGAATGCAGCCAACTGGTGCGGCAACAGATGTCCCGGGCTGAGGAAGATGAGGCCTCCCACGCGGATGAGATGGTTGGTGTCCGAGTGCAGCATCACAGATGCCACCTGACGCTGCTCGTCGCGCGATACATACACGCGCCGTTGTACGCTTAGAGTCGTTAACTCGTTATCTTTCTCATTCTACAATAAAATTATTAAATAAATAAGACTGTAATTTTCCGCTCTCTCATTTGCGAAAGGTAGAAATAAATACAATATATCGATTCACTCACCTTGGGAGCATGCGACGCGCAATAAGATGTTTTGTTCTTGTAGAAAACGCAGCTATCCTTCACCGCACATCCGAGATGGTAAACACTGCTGCATCGCACCTTGAAGCAACGGACTGTCGCCCCCAGTCTCTTGCAAACGACACACGTCGCGCTGGACCCGTTTGCGAGAGCGGTTTCAACGTTCATCAATGCACCGCTAACAGTTTCATAAACGCCGTCCGACCATAGTGCACAATTAAGATGAACCCATCTGTCTACATCACAATTCAATAGTCTTGAGACACCATCGGCTACGCCGTCGCCTTGAATACCACATAATTCACAGCGTCGGGAATCCTCGTTAGTTACAGGCATTATAGCCACACCTGTTCGGAATACCAATTCGGTGAGCTCTCTGTCTGTGGGCCGTTTGTATTTAGCTGGCGGACCGATGCAGCCTGGAGACCAGGCCTTATATCTCACTCCTCTATATTTTTCTCTTTCGACGCCCTGATTGCTTTTATCGTCCTGTTCTACACTCTTCAAGTCTTCGTCTAAAACGGATACGTCATCACCAACTTCCTTCATTAATTCATCGTTGTCCAATGAATCTATAAAAGACAAGTCCATTTTTTCGTCTTTTATATCAGGTTTAATATCGAGATCATCCGTTTCCATGCTCTCGGTTGAGGCAGTATCGAAATCATCTCGGTCTTTTGATAAATTAGTTTCGACGTCAGATTTATTATCTTCTTTGACAGCGGCCTTTGATTTTCCGTCAAGAATAATATTAGTTGGTCTCCAAGCAAACCTCTCGTAGCACTGAGGGCTACAGAAGAACAATTCCGAGTCACTATCACATAAAATTTCTCCAGCATTACCCTTGTTGGCAGATAGCAGGGGAAATTCGGAAGCCTTAGCTCTTACCACTGAGTCTAATATAACTACATCACAATGCCTGCAGAATTTAGCAGCTCCATTTAGTATACTCTGTATGTCAATAGGTGTACCCTCTTTACCATCTTTACCTTTAGATCTGTAAAGTCCTAACTTATGTGAGGGTGGTGTTGCAGTTCTTTCAATAATCTGGTATGATGTGGGCGGTGGTATATGCAAAATACCAGCAAGTTCTTTGAGTACGCCGAGTATATCTTCCGCTGCGCCAGAAGTTAGTGTTAATGTAACAGTAACATTTTCATTACTCTCTGTGCTGCCCGGAGAGTCAATCATCTTTGTTTTGACTACAGAATCGCTGTCGAGAGTCTTCAAAGGTTTCTGGACTTCATCTTCATCTTTTAAGTGATATAAAGAAACTGGTTTTACTCTGATCGGTACAGGCGCAATTATAGGAATAATGGGTGATATTCGACCTGAAGCAGAATCACTGTCTTCATCTTCCTCATCATCATCAATAAGCCTGAGACCAGGAAACCGATTCGCCGGTTCGATATCCATACATTCGGGACTGGAGCAACTAACTATAGTATCTGGGGTATCGGTATCACGTTCTTTGCAAATAAAGTCCAACTTTTTATCTTCGGGGTCATCATCAAACATAATAGGCTGAAACTCTTGATCATAAAAACCTCTTTGAGTTGATGTCGCTGGTTTCTCTGGTAATGGTTCCTCATCTCCAAATGGTTTTGTGTTGTAGTAATCTGCTACATTTGGAATCTTTGCATTGCCAAAATCTCCAGTTAAATCTCCTTTTAAAATATCGTAGTCTTTACTTTTCAATTTAGTCAAGTCGCCTGAACCAAACAGGGGACAAACTGCGAAATTTGTTGTTAGGGATGGTTCTTGAATTTGCATCGGCGGCAACAGACGTAATTGCGTCATTAAACTATCAATAAACGTATCGTAATCTTCTTCGTAACGTGAACCCTTCCGTGGCTTCTTTTTAGCGTTAGCTGAGTTTAAATTATTCTCCGCTGCAGCTTTCATATTCATTTGCATTTGTTTTCTTTTCTTTTGTTGATATTCTCGCCTTTTCCGTTTCTTAGCTTCAGATGGTGTTTCAGGGGCATTGGCTTCCAAAGTAGAATCCATAGTAACACTCTCTGGAAATTCTTCCTTCAGCGGTTGATCCATTTTCCCTTGGTCAGAGGCAGTAGAAACTCCTGATGTAGCGGACTGTTGAGAACTCTCATCGATTAGTTCTTTTTTGACATCCATAGGCGTGAAAGGTCTATGCACAGGGCTCTGTAACGGTGGTGCTATTTCTTTTTTGATGGCCTGTTGAAGCTGTTGATTTTCTATACTCATGGGATACATTTGCATTGATTTCATAGTTGGTGAACTTTCAGGTAATGGCGTAGTTTCTTCTTTAGTCATTATTTTCATAGGAGGTTTACGTATATCCATTAATGATTGTGTAGATGTTTGGATCAAAGGTGATATAGAAGAAGTTGGTATGGATGTTTGTATTGGTCGAGGAGTGAATGGCGAATTAACCGTTGTTATATGGCGAGGTGAGTTCTTAGGTAATTCAACTTCTTGTGTGAGCGCCAATGTAGGCGGGGGTATGGAAGGTCTCGCCAACTGTGCTTCTAATGACGGTATTGTGCCCAATGCTGGGGCAGTTCGCTGAATAGTCATTGTACGTTGCGGGACCACTGTAGCCGCTGTTGTAGTAGTCTGTAATAGTTGCTTTAATAAAACGTTCTGAGATTCCTCATTTCTTTGACTTGCAGCACTCTGCTGAATGATTTTGTTTCCTGTAACATCTGTAGCCACAGTAGAAGTACTAGGGTCGTCGGTCTCCATTGGTTCCGATTTAACCACAACAGATTCTACGCTGTGTCTCTTTGTAGGTTGTATATGACCCACAATGAGATCAGTCTTAGGTTCATCCGTCGACTTGGATCTTTTCAATGGCGATGTCAGTTGTGTATGTAATTTAGATGTCGGCATAAAATTAATAGTACCAGGAGGTTTCGCTTGCATAGAATTAATTCCTGGACTTACTATACTATGAGTTCTAACTGTGACATTAGGTGCAGGTTCTTTGTTGCCTATCAAAGGTCGAGATGTCATTACAAGAGCCGGTGGTTGGCTGGAGCTAATGCTTTGTTGATTAAAAGATATATTGCTTGTACTAATTTGTCTCGTCGGTTGCAATAATGTATGGCCCAATATACTGGTTGGCAACGCTTGATTTTTAGGGAAACTACTCACACTTGTCGTAATACTTGTTATATTCTGATGTATTATAGTCGGAGGAGTGCTGCTATGGATTTTTGATAATGCTGGCATTTGTATCATCTGTGATGCAACAGAAGTTGGATTGGAATCTTCGCTAGAAACAAAAGTTTGATTTCCTATCAAAGGAGACTGAGCAGGTGATTTCATTAGAGGATTTTGAATACTCACTGGGGAGTTAATGGGAGAGACTGTAGGGGATTTTCTCATTTGACCTAAACTTGACAATGTATTAATACGAGAGCCAATCATTTGGGCAACACTCAAAGGAATATTGTTATCCGAACTACTTAAAGATGTAATAGGCTTTTCGATTCTTTGCACAGGCGAGGGCCTTGACGCTGCCACTTCTACTTTTGATGAAGGTAGCAAATTTTCAAAATTAACTTGAGTTGGTGTAGTTGCATCACTGTTCTTTCTTATTACTGGGGATCCAACTTGATTATCCACTTTTGACGCGTTAGTGTTTATCGAAGACATGATAGTGCGCAACTGTTGCGATACATTTGCCATATTAGAAGTCAATTCAGATGGTTGAGACAAAGGGGATAGTTGGGGCACAGTTGCCGACTGTAAACTAAGTCTGTCAGGTTCCCTTTTTGGGAAAGTCAACTGATCCTGGCTTTCTTTGATATCCAGTTTTGCAGGTGCATTTGTATTTGTATTCTGAACATTGGCATTTGTAACTTTTGGATTCGGCTGCTTAACCCCGTATGTTTTAGGTTCATCAGTTATATTTTCCAACATACAAAGCATATCTTCAAATGTTTCAACATGCTTAGAATTACCTTCTACAGTCTCTTGATGTTCTTGCATTGTAATGTCATTCAAATATCTTTCTTGTGATGGCGTCGGCGATGGTATGGATATTTGAACGGACTCCTGCGCCATGTCCGATGTTATTTGCATATTTGAGTCTATCACCATCTCCTTAGTTTGATTAGCAATTGCTTTAATAGTTTTCACCACACCCTCTTCTGATTTATTTTCTATAGGCTGTGTATTCTGTTGACTTGCAGGTTCTGATATCGACTTATTGTAAGACAATAACAAGTTATTTGGAATATTGTCCTCCGGTTTATCCTCATCATCACCCTCCATAATATTATCTGGAATTTTTTCTGGTACTGGATCTGGACTTTTAATATCTGCCTTACCTAGTAACAATGGTGTACGATCAGTTATACATAATGTATGTGGTAACTCAGTTTGCTGGCTTATTTCGGTTTCTATGTCTATATCTTTATTTGTTTCCTTGATTATGGGTGAGGGCCTTTGATCATGAGATATGCTCTGAGGTGTAATGGCCGCAAGATGATGAGTAGGTAGAGTTATTGGATTTGATAGGTCCTTGTCCGAATTACTTTCAGATGTGACTGTACTATCAGGCGATGCGGCTTCATCTTGGAATATTTTCGCTGGAAGAGTAGCGTCGTGTGTGACAGACAGACTAGAAAGCTTCGTATTAGACAGAGACGAGAGTCCCATTGGTTTCTCTATCGTTTTAACTATTTTCTGTTTTACCTGATGTTGCGTCAATATAGAAACGGGTACTCGAGATGTGCTCGCAACTGTATTTGATGTAGCCAGAGTAATTACAGGGTTAATATTAGCTACTTTGGGCACATTAGATGATATTACACTTATTACCGAGCTGGTCGCTTTTGAAAGCGATGGCGTCGATGACATGTTAATGGCTAGAGGAGAGTTACCCAAATTGAGAGGAACTTTCTTGATATGAGTCTTCGCGACACCACTCGCATTTACATTTGCTAGGGGAACGGAAAGGTTCTTTAGAACTGGTACAGATATTGTCTGATTCGCTATCGAAACAGAAGCGACGGTAGCCTGAGACACTTCATTTAGTATCTTAGCATTGGAATGTGGTGACAGTACTGTAGCACTGAGAACCGGCAATCGCGGTAAAGTTGAGCTAGACGACGGGTTTACTATTTTATATTGCTGCTTGCCCGTCGACAGACTGATCACGGCCACCGTTTTAGTCGCGGTCTCCGTGCGAGTCGAAGTAGGCGGCGGGCCCTCCTCCTCCTCGTCCTCAGGTTTGCCGCTGTCGATCAGCTCCTCGAAGTCTTCCTCGGTCGCGATGCGCTCCTCGGGCGAGATCGTGCCGGGCTCTACGAGAACGATATCGTCGTCGTCGAGGTGCTCGACGAACTCCTCTACCTCGTCGTCGTCGTCGTCGTCGTGGTCGGAGGAGCCGCGCGCGGCGTCGGCCTGCGCGGAATAGTCTTCGGAGGCGTAGAGGACGTACTTGCGTCGGTCGGCGTCGGCGAGGTCGTCGGAGCGGTCGTCCGTGGGCGCGGGCGTTTTGCCGGTGAAGCGCGAGCGGGGCGGCGTGCGGCGCTTGAGGATGGAGACCTTGTTGATGTGCGGGCGGCGGCGCTCGTCGTCGCGCGGCGGCCACACGGGCGCGCCTCCGTGCAGCCCCGGCTTGCAGTAGCGGTAGCCGGGCGGGATGGGCGCCACGTGGTGTCCCAGGTGTCCGCCGCCGCCGTCCAGCGAGGGCGCGGGGGAGGCGGCGGGCGACGCGGACGGGGTGGGCGTGCGCGCCACGTGCGGCGACCGACTCAGCGACGGCGATGAGGGCGCGCCGCCCATAGGACTGTATTGTTGACGTTGCAACATCTGTTGACGCTGTAAAATTGAATAAGAGTCCATCGAAGTTTAAGAAGTCGAAGAAGAAGCGATTCAATAATACTTTGAAGTGTAAAATATATAATAGTACAATTTTACTACGTTATTCACTGCATTACCATTGTAAATAAAGATATAATTTATTGCATGTCAAGAGAAAAGTGTTAAATAAACCAAATGTACTACCTAACATATGCTTAATTTACATTTCACATGTGGTTTGTTAAATTTTATTTTCGTAAATATTACTCACGGCCATCTCATTCGCCGGATTTCCTGGTGAGGGCAGAGGTTGAGGGCTGCCCAAAGGTGACGTCTGTTGCCTACTACCAAACGGTACGCCCACTCTCATACCTGCAAAGTCGAAAACTACACAATAAGTATTTAGATAAAACAAATACGTTAAAAAAAGATGTTTTAATTTAAAATTTAGCTAAGATACAACAAAACTTCTAAATTAACAAGTTTGATAGAAAATTCACTCATGAAATTTATTACAATTAATATTCTTACCTTGTTGATGATGTTGTTGTTGTCTAGCAAATCTTGTCGGTAAAGGAGAACAACCCGGCGCCGGCCTCGAGAATCTCCCCGTTGTATAATCAGCCTATCAATCAAAAGACAAATGTTAATATTACACCCACCGATTAAATAGTAATTGTAGTAATTCATATTAATATTTACGTTTTGTAGTTGCGGCGATTGCGACGATATAGGGCTTTGAATTTGTGACTGTTGATAAATCTGAAACAAGAATTGTATGAACTTATACTTCTTGTCTAAATTATTATTACATTTCGCTATAGTGTTATTTGTAGTAGTATACTAACCTGAGGACTACGACTAGGTGTAGGTAACTGAGGACTAGTTCTTTGAGCTTGCAACTGCTGCAGGAAATGTTGCGGCGACATAGACGTCTGTATCGGCGACTGTTGCGTGTGCATAGGCGACTGTTGTAAATGTAGTGGCGAGTGTTGCGAATGCATCGGGCTCTGCTGCGGATGCATCGGGGAATGTTGCGTCTGAATCTGATTCTGTTGCTGGTGAAGGGGCGACTGCTGATGCATCGGACTCTGTTGCGGGTGCAACGGCGACTGCTGCGGATGCATCGGCGATTGCTGCGGATGCATCGGCGACTGCTGGGGATGCATCGGCGACTGTTGGGGATGCATCGGCGACTGCTGCGGTAAGTTAGTCTGCTGCACGTGCATCGGCGAGTGCTGCGAGTGCAACGGGGACTGCTGCGTATGGAGCGGGGACTGCGTGGAGGGATGCAAGGGAGATTGGGAGGTGTGATGAAGGGGAGACTGCTGGGAGTGCAGCGGCGACTGCATGGGAGAGGTGAGGTGATGGAGTGGGGACTGCGGCGCGAGTGGGTGCAAGGGTGAGTGCGCGTGCGGCGACTGCACGTGCAGCGGCGACATGGCGGGCCGCGCGGGGGGCGCGCGGGGCGCGGGCGGGCCGGCGGCGCGCGCCGTCAGCTGCGCGCCGAACTGCACCAGCCCGCCGCCCGCGCGCTCCACGCCCACCTGCCGCACCAGCTGCTGCGGCGCCGCGCCGCCCTGCTCGATCACCAGAGTGCGCCCCTGAAGTATTCGCCCCTGAGCATTCAGCGGCGACGTCACTAGCCCGATCCTCTGCTGAGTCATCGGTTGACCGTCCGCGCTCAGTACCGTCTGTTGTGTACGTATCAGGGTCTGCTGTTGCTGAATCGTGGCACCCTGGAGCCCCAGCTGCATGGGCCGGTTAATAGTCTGTTGCTGCATTTGAGTCGCTTGCGTGATGCCCTGATTAGGCGAGAACAAAGTTTGATTCGTGGCGATCTGTTGCGATTGATTTATTACAGTCTGTTGAGCCATTTGAGGATTTTGTTGTCGCTGCTTTGTCTCGTATTCCTGCACAAAAAAAATATGGTCACAAGTCGTCTACGTTGTTACACAAAGGTAATATAATAATGTATAATAAACCGAACCTGCATAAGCGTGCCATGCTGGCGAGCCTGTTTCCGTGCGGCGTCCAGATGCTTCTGAAGCGCCTGCTGCTCCGACGACACTCGCTGCAGCTCGGCCGCGTCGGCAGGCAGGAGCTCGTTGCCGGACTTCCGCAGCTGACGCTGCTTGCTGTTCAGCGACTGGAAGGTCGATAGCTCAGATGAAACCGCAAATCGAGTGAGCGTCGCGGGGGCGATGGGCGGCTCGGAGGAGGCCGCGGGACGGTGGCACCTGCGAGAGAGGAGGACGGCACCGCGCTACCACTACAAGCTCACGAACACGAAAGCGTCTACTGCGACTCACCTTGCGCATCTTGCGGAGCTTCTGCACCTCGGCCTCGTAGTAGGCCTGCTGGCCGGCGGCGTAGGCGTTGAACTGCTTGAGCCAGTGCTCGTAGGCGAGGCGCGCGTGGTGGTCGGCGTCGGTGAGCGCGCGGTCGGGCGGCGCGGGCGGCTGCGGCGGCGGCGCGGCGGCGTACAGCGGCACGGCGGGCGGCGCGGCGGGCGGCGGCGCGGCGCCGGGCCCGGGCCCGCCCGCCCCCCCGCCCGCGCCCGCCGCCCCCGCGCCCACCCACTCGCCGCCTTCGCGCTCCTGTTCGCGCTTCTCCTGCTCCAGGAGCTCCTCCAGAAGCAACGGTTGCTCCTGATTTACGTTCTGATGGTTAAATTTAGCTTTTTCACGTCGCCGCCTAGGCGACGTCGCGCGCCACCCTTGACCTGGCGATTCGTATTCTACTGCGAATATGATGATCGTCCAAAAGGGCGCACTGATTCGTTTTTTGAGTTGCGACAACGAAGGATTTGCTAGGAGCTACTTAATCCCTTTTACCGGTCTCATCTTTGACGAAGTAATTATGAAGAATGAAGTAATAATTTCTTGGAGAAGTTTTACTATCTACGCCAGCGTCGCACGTAGAATAAGCGATTAAAAATATACGACGCTACAGCGGTTTTCGAAAGTGAAGATAATTTGTGCACTACGAGAAGTATTGTGACTCAAATTATCAACAGCTCACTACGTTACGATTTAAAGATAGTAATTAATTGAAATAATAAATGGGTGCAATACTATTTGAAGAGCTCATTAACAATAAGTAAAACTACAACAAGGTGCTGAAAGATAACTAAAACAAGTGTATGTTGTTGTATAGCAATAAATCAATTGAAATTTACTCATCACTATTATAAAAGTCTGGTATGAACTGTACATAATTTATCAGTAAGTTTGTATTATATTTGATCTAGTAGACATCGAAAGTTTAATAAAATATACACTACACTATAAGCTTTACAGTTCTTAAACTATATTAAGTACTACCTGATTAAAATTGAAATGCAAATGTGGCGAAATAATCATTAATGGGCTTAAAACTGTTATATATCTTTTAGAGATATACAACAACATGGTCACGAATCAGAAAATCTATATATAGTATATGAATCAACATATACTTCTGTTGTCAGCCTAACACTTCCTAATAATCCATAACCATGAAGATGAATCCCCTCCACCGAACAGTCAAGATGAGACAGGCGAGATGTCAACATTTCCTCTATACGGCATGGAGGCCATAATTGAATATTTATCATTGTCTAATGCTCAATGTAATACCTACACCTAGAGTTAGTGTTGTGTTAGGAAGGATGCTGAAAAGGTTCAATGGTTAGTCATTAGGCATGCGTGCGACGAGCTAACAAGCAAAGTTAAAAGCAAACAGACCTAGTGGCCAGCGGTGACATGGCCTGTCATACTCTATAATAGACCTAAAAGTTAGGATGCGGAAAGGAAAGACTGCAAAGGTAGAGGAGAATTGGAATAATAGTTAATATACCTATAACTGGATATGTAATTTGAGATGTCAATAAAATAAATAAATCTTTTAGTGTATTTTTATAATTGTGGTGTGGCCTTGAACGACTGGGCTCGGCCGGGGAACGGCGCCCCGCATCGACTTACTTTCACTGTACAGTACACCATATGTCTAACGTTCCCCTCTAATTATAACGTATTATGATTTAAATATGGTGATAGTTAAATTATACCAGTTTGTACAGTCCACACTAGCTTATTCATCTCCGACAAATAGGATCCCAATATTGGTCCTTCGAGCCGTACGAAATCTTGTACTTTTCCTAACTTCATAATCTCAATTTGTGTTGCCTTTGTATGTAATGATGTCGAATTTAACACAATTATTCTGTTGTTATTTGTGATAGGCTGTCAGTGGCTTCGTGTGTTCTATAAATTGTGACTAGCCCTCGATTTCCTACATAATATATATATATATATATATTATTTGCCACAAGGCAACCTTTTATAACAATGATTGTATCTAGATTGCATACTGAAATATAGGTAGGAAGCTAGCGCGGTAGTGGTAGAGGTGCAGGTGGTACTACAAAGGTAGTGGTGGTAGTGGTGGTGGGGATGCGATGTCTGACCTGCAGCAGCAGCGGGCGGCGGTGTAGCCAGTCGCCCCACGCGTCCGCCGCGTCAAACGCCTGCCCGCGCCAACAACCATCAATCACCGACATGCAAACAACACGCCTGTACTCCACCGTCGACATTCAGCCTACACGCGTCCACCTTCCATACACACGAGCTTACGATTACTTACAATATGTTTTTATTTGTACAATTTCAAATGTCCCACGAGTACCAAAATGAAAACCGTCGTATCAGACTATAATGTTAGTTCAATACGAAATATTCGATTTATATTGAAGTCTAAATTTCATTACCAAGTCGATCGACGCATGAACCGTACTCAAGTTTTACGATTCCATGTTCAGACTAAGCCATTATTTATAGTATCTAAAACAACAATTTACAATACAAAAAGTTCTTTGAAACTAGATTCTTAGGTATCTTCATTTGTGTGACTTTCGTTGTGGAAATTTTACAAACAAATAATAAGTTTTCCAATGAAGCTCGTGTGAATTTTAAGCGGATTTACATTATACCCATGCAATATTAGTCTTCTAAGCTCAACCGACCGAATGAATCAAGCGATCTGTTTGATTTTGATATGTATTTACATTCGTAACGAACCGCCACCAACGCGTAGATAAATTAATATTGCTCTGGATATGGTAACGCAAATAACTTCACATTGTCTGCGATGCGATAAAAAACTAAGCGAATTATGAACATCATTATTAATGGTTCATATTTAGGGTCGATATTCATTCTATAGTTCCAAATGAACAACAAATAGCGGCACTAAACTTTGAACCAAAGCTTTTACTGCATACACTTAAAGCTGTTGAATTTGTTTCGACGCATGTAGCGGGAGTCGAAACAATTTCACACAAAAAAACACGTAGATTTCAAAAAATATTACTGCATGCACGACAATGTATCCAAAAATCCTCCAAGATGTACTAATAGTAATTAAAATGGTATTAAGTCTTATCGGCATATTAGTATAATTATTAATTTGTAAGTTCTAGTAATATTTATGACTAGATTACTACAATATTAGGTCGATTTATTTGTAAAAAGTTGAAAAGATGTGGTGTATTCAAGGCGACTTCGTACGATGAAGTAATAAAATAACTATTTGAGCAATAATCATAGACATTTTCTTTTTGTTCATTATATTACAGTATATACAGGGTATTTAGACGAAAGTCATAGTAGTATATATATATATAAATGATACAAACAAATGTCTCAAAGAAGCAAATTGGTAAATATTTTATTAAACTGTGATCAGTTTAGTATAATTATTCAAAATTTATATTCATACTTCCACTTTGTATTTGGGGTAAGTGTTTCAGTATCATAAGTATCTGATATTCAGTTAGCATTCAGATTGTTTTTGTATCTTTTATGACTATATTTATACACTGAAGTTCTACTGCTTGCTTATATGTCGAGTAAACTCGTGTAAGCAAGCAGTTGTTATAGTTTATTTTTTTATTGATACCACTGATACACTGTACTGTCCAATTCGTGTACAAATAATCGTCGAAGTTACCTTGAAAATACACGTGTCTCTGTATGTAGAGGTAAGTCTATATTTAATTTTCTATTTAATTGTGCTAGAATGGATCTTTATAGACATAGTTTATTGACTTTATTGGTAATATATTTCGTCACTTGTAAATTCGGCGCCAGATGTAGCTCAAATATGGAAATGTTCATAAAATCTTGATGAAAGTGGTACTTGAAGTTGATCATGTGTTTCAAAGTTGGAACAAACGTTTGTGTCACAAAACACGTGTCGGTTCTTATACCAAAATGTTTAGGTTCAAATGTGTGGGTAGCGTGCTCAATTTGTAGAAATTTATCTTTATTCTCGTTGCAGAGTATTTTGTAGCTTTTACTATGTTTACAAATAATATTAGACTTTTGCTAGTGTCGAAAGATTCTGAAATATGAGAGTGACGCCGTGTTTACAAGCGACATGTAGACATGACCGGGTAGTAGTAGGTAGGAGGAGGTCGACGGGGGCTGTGGGGACTCACCTGCGGGTAGGGGGGCGGCGGGGGCGCGGCGTGCGGGGGCCCGGCGGCCCGCAGCGTGCCCGGGTACGGCGGCGGCGGCGGCGCGCGGCTCGCGCCCACGCCCGCTGCAACACGAACCACACCCTTATATCCCTCGCAATGGCACCCTTCCATTTGTTTACATGTCCACATAATTTGAATTAACTTCAGTATAAAGTTAGTCCACGTTATGACCCCAGGTTGAGTGTACGCGTTACTAATAATATGCCATGTAGTTTACTATAAAATAAACTTACTTATGTAGTTTAATTGTTACACATGTATACTCTTACCTAGATATTACACGACACAAATAAATTAAGTAGCGAAACCTCATATAATTATTTTTCTATGTACTTATAGCGAACCAATTCAACTAGTTTCATGCGTGTTTGCGTATATGAATCATATCGTATCACTTTCTTTTAAAATTTTATTTTAATTGCATAGATTTTATTTACCGGATACGGGTTTAAGTTTTATAAATTAGCAATAACTCTATAATTATATTTTTCAGATATCCGCCATTTAGCAATGATAATCTGATTTACACGCACGATTGAAGCATGCGCTGGCTGGCGGCGCGCGCTTCTTTCTCGTTATCTTCATCAACAGTTACATACACATTTTTTCTTGCATGATCTATTCAAAGAGCATACGTGTAAATGCTTAATGGCTATATGGGCTAAGTTGCCAAGTGAGGCGGGAAAAACGGAACCAAAGAAAAGGTGACGTACCCAAGTGCGGTAGTGAACCTTTCCCTGAGACGGGAAAGATCAAACAAAAATAAAAAGAGGTTGTATAGTCACGTCATGCTCGAATCACTACCGCACTCGGGTAGAGTGCGGTAGTGATTCGAGCATGACGGAGCGGTCATGTCGCACTACGCCCAGTGCGCCGTCCGCTCCCACGAGTCTCAGTGGGACCCGAGTACGGCAGTGAGCCTTTCCCTGAGACGGGAAAGATCGAACAAAAATAAAAAGAGGTGGCATAGTACCCGAGTGCGGCAGCGACGCGAGCGTGACGGAGCGGTCGTGCCTCACGACGCCGACGGCGCCGTCCGCGCCGACGAGCCTGGTGCCGGGCGCGATGGCGCGGCCGGCCGCCAGCGCGGCGTTCACCTGCGCCGTCATCGCGTTCACGATGCTCTGCGTGTTCACTGCGTTCACCGCGCTCACGGCGTTCGCCGGGTTGGCCGCCGCGCCCTGACCGCATCGAGTCGCGTTTCGTTATTGTAAATAGTTTAAATATTTTGTATCGACGGCCTCGGTGGTCCGGCGGTTTAGTACGCCGCTTTACTTCCGGCGGTCGCGGGTTCGATTCCTCGCACGCAAATATTTGAAATTGTGCTAATATTTCCATTCATGACTATGATTGTTTGTATCGGTCTGAGTGTTTTCTATGCTATTATGTAGGTATGTATTAATATCAGTTGTCTAGTGCCCATAACACGAGATCTGCTTACCGTAGAACTAGATGGCGCTGTATTAATTATCTAAGGTTACTAATTATTACTTAAAGAAAATGAGATAACTTTACTTTTTATATTTATTTTGAAACATACAAATACTATAAAGTTGATTAGAAATTGGACCCTGCACTGACCCCCTGTAGCGCGGACGTCCACAAAAGAATTGCCAGATTTTAATAACCATTACAGATCAGCGAGTAGAGTATCAATACACCCAGAAGAATGAGGGTATTTTAGTTTGATTTCATAAATACATCACAGATTAATTGTACATTACATATATGTTATTACTGTACAGTCTGTACCTGTCCAAAGTGCATATGTTGTGATGTGAATTGCACTTGCGGTCGCTGCACCACTTGTTGAGTCATCACCTGCTGGCCTGCCTGTCCAAACTGTATTGGCCGCTGGCCCAAACCCTGCTGTTGTGTTAAAAACAAAGTCATATTATCGTTGCCATTATGGCTTTTGTTTATACTAGATGCAAAGCAGTCAATGAACTATATGATCTTTTTTATCAAAATAATCTATTTATAGAGAGGAAAAGGATTTTTAGTAATAGAAACTAATGACCATATTAGTTATAATTTGGGGTTGAATGTGAACGCTGTCTAACTTGGAAACCATCACGGTTAATTTCTAGTGCATTCAGCACGATGGTTTAACAAATCTGACATCATCCCCATCAGTGTCTCCAGCTCATACCGCCAGTGCATTCGGGTGGATATCATTATCATCCGTTAAAAAAATCTGCTTATAGAATTTCTACGAACAAGAATTATCAAGATAAAAAATTACTTCTACTCTATACCACTAATCAGGAAAAGTGGCATTTTTCTATGGATGATACTAGAATAGTGCACCCGCCTGCGCTAAGGGTTTACGTTGACCAGGCACCAGTGGAAGATGATAAAAATCCATGAGGTCAGATCACTTAGGCCATCATGTTAAATTCACAACGAATTTATCACGATGGTTTCCAGAACCGTATCAACCTCACATGTTACATGGCAAGCAATAGGGTTATTAGTCCACATAACTAAAAATGCCCTTCCCCACTGGAAAGTCGTATTTGAGATCTTATTGAGTTATTTTAATAGTGCAAAAATGATTCTGTTTATGTTTAGTTTCTGTGTACATACCGGCAAAGGCAGGGACATGCGCGAGGGGGCGGACGCAAACACAGGAAGACGCGCGGGTGAACCGCGCCATGCTTCGCCTTTATCCTCGCCCTCTAACTTCACTTCCGCCTTTATCGATTGTATCGCCGTCTGCGGAAATTTGAAATGCCAAATAAGCCAGCGGCTTATCTGATAGAGAGTGACAATGACCAGAATTCGTTCAAACAACACAAATCTATATACATAAGAAATTATAAATATTACGGGTAATATCCGGTACGAAGGACCACGATTATGATTGATAAAAAGTATTACATTACACAAAGCATATATTCGCCACAATGGCAAAATTAGTTGAAACCAACCTGTAACGTCATTTGCTGATTTTGTGTAATGACCCTCTGCACTCCATCAGAATCTGTTCTGCAGAAAATCTGGCCGACTGCACCCATTGGTGTACCATCTGGCTTTAGATCCTGACCTTCAGCCTTCACCTCTTGTAACTCTGCTTTCATCTCCGTCTTTGTTATCTCAATATTCTTTACAGATTTATGTAAATCAGTATTCATTTTAATATCAGGTTTGTGTTCAGCCTCGTCCCTAGACAAATTAAAGTATCATCTATAATAGTGAGAAAACAATAGCATAAAATGCTTACAGCAGATTTGTTCTCTATGTTGACTTTATATAAATAAAAATGCCTAAAATTTTCAATATATGTTACGAAACCCTGTCAATGAAAAATTATTATTTTTATATTCTCCTTTTTTAATAAAATTTCGGCAACAGTATGTGCCTGTGTATATAAATTAAAAATCGATAGTAGTTTTTGTATTATGGAGTTGTCTACTTAAAACGGACAGCCAATCAAACACTGTATGGTTTCCGTTATATCGTATTGTTCCGGAATCCTAAAAATAAATGTTAATAACAATAGTAGTAATACTAACTCTGGTTCCCGCTTGGCGTGTCGCTCGGGCATGTTGTCTTCAGCGAGCTCCAGTCCATCGAGCAGATGCTCGGCATCATTAAGCGCGGCCAGTTCTGGATCCGCGTACTCCAGGATATTAAACTGCTCGCCGATCTCCGCTGTCAATGACTCCAGCAGTTCTTCATCATCCTCGCCGCCAAGACCGGTCAAGATGTTATCAACCTACATACACAACCACATAATAAGAGTATTTATACTAAACTCCCGCAACACTTGCGTAACTATCAACCTTCAAAATCAATTAACCAATTTCAATATTATTGTAACATTTAAAAAAATGTTGTTATACTAAAGTATAGGATTAAATAATGAACAGAACAAGTTGCATGTAAATATAGTATCAGTACATTTTTACAACTACTTTCAATTTAGCTTATTACTTTATTCAGAAATTCCCAAATTGTTTTTCATCGAAATAACAAACTTTGACTAAATTGGTTAGAAACTTAGATTTCGATTTGATTTCTGGTTCACTTCTCTATTTGTCTTTACTCTCGAATATTATAATTTCCTAATCGCCAATAAATATCAGTAGTCTAAAAAAGAGGTAGTAGGTTAGGTATTTCGTGTGATAAATAAGTAAGAACTACCTAAGATAATTACTACACATGCATAATATCATCTCTGTACCTCGCCAATATTCCCTGTATCCTGTTCGAGTTTCTCCATATCTCCCATATCCATCTCATCAGTTCCGTGCTCTTGACCAGTATCCTGCTTGTGGTCACTTCCATGAGCTACAAAAAAAAATTAAATACATAGGAGTACAATAAAAACAAACACATTTTCTCTTTAAACAATAAGCACAGTTATAATGTTTGAAACTGTCTAGAGATTTAGCACCGGGAAGCAAGGTATCTTGCTAGTACTACTTCTCATAATTGACAAGTTCCATTTTATTATACTCCACCCTAAAAACAAGTTGATTATGTCTTCATTCAACTTGAAGAACGATTGTGGAGAAAAAAAAGATATTTAGTAAACAATAAATGCGTTACAATCACACCAATCTCTTAAATCATCAAGCAAAATGTAATACATATTGTGCTAAGAACCATTCTAATTAAAATGTAAATTAGTTAATTCTCACCATTTCCTTGGGGTCCGATATTTGTCTTTTGCTCTACGATTTGTTGAGTTGTATTCACTATGGTCTGTTGCATTTGACTATTCTCAGTTGCAATGAGTCGTTGTTGCATAATCACTGCAATAAATAGTACAAATTAAGGCAATCTGTTAAACCTGTGCCACCTGTCCTGTCACCACCACAATGGTGATTGAAGTACAACCAAAAAAAATTGTAGTAGTCTTAAGTATTGAAGACAAACAAAAAAGAACTTACGCTGATGGTCAGGCCTCTGGCCGGGCTGAAGGGGTGTTCGTGGCCGCAAGCCAACCGGAAGCGGGTGGCGGAACTGCTGACCTTCTAAGCTCACACCTTGAACACCACCATCATCGGACGCAGATTCTGTGATGAATAAAATACTACTGTAAAATATATAGTAATCAGATCCAGTATGGGAGAAAGGGGATTGTTAGTAATGTGGACTGATCACCCCATTGCTAGCAATTGTCAGGTTGACCTCAACATAGCTCTCCATGGAAACCATCACGAATTTGTCACGACGAGCTGACTGACCGGACCTCTTGCTCATGTTATCATCCTCCACTGATGCCACGCCAGCGTAAATGGTTAGCGTAAGCTAGTGCACAATTCCATTACGAACTATTAAAAAAATTAGAGCCAGTATTATATTGGATATGTAACACAATATACTAGAACAATATAAATGTACGATGACTACGATGTCAAAAACAACGTTTATATACTCTATTCCACAAAAGTATATAATAACCTAACAAATGAATTTCAATAACAGTAATTTCGGCATCGATTTGAGAGTCATGTGTACGTACGCGGTGACCACATTTTATCCGGGTGTCTTTGTAGCAAATCGCGCAGCTGCCGATTGATGTCCTCGTTGGCGTTGGCGTAATGCATCGGGAACCGCTGGGCGGGGAATGCGCTGCGAGGCGCTTCAGCGGCTGCAGCGGCCACCGCCGCCCCCGCCGCCCCCACCGCCCCCGCCGCCCCCGCCGCCCCCGGCGCGGCCCCGCCCGGCGGCGAGCTGCCGTCCGGCGCCCGCAGCCGCTGCATCGCTGCTTTCGAGTTGAATATAAATGCTCGTACACCCATCGCGATCCAATAATACTTGTCAATTTACTTAGATGTACTTACATATAAGTATATCTTTATATATCATCTAAAAATTATAATTAAATATATTGAATCATACATACCTATCGTTTACAAATACTTTGCAAAACAGTACTGTTCGCATTCCTCTCAAGTGTTCAGCTTTTTAATCTACTTTGCAGGGTAATGAATAGTCCTATCCAGAATAAAAAAATCATGATTGTAGAACGAAGAATCGTTGATAGTATGCAGGTACCTTGTATCCTTTGGTCGTGTATGATTTGCTGCTGCTGCTGCGTCTGCTGCTGTCGCTGCTGTTGTAGATGTTTCCACTGGCGCTCCTGTTCGGCCTCTCGAGCGCTCCGCTGCTGTCCGCATGCTCGCTCTTGTTCCTACACCGATCGCCATTGTGAGTTAGTATTTTGCATATGTTGTTGGCATTTAGTAACGCAGTGAGTATATACGTCACCACTCCTTTGTATCCCCAAAATTTCTAAAAGGATAACTAGTAATAAAATAGTACCGCGCTGATGGACCAGTTGGTAATAATAGGACAATATCCTCCGTCTATAGAGACGTACCATACCCAGCAGTGGGTCTTAAATATCTTATAGAGCTCTCGTTTCATTAAAAAGGTATTTTTTATTTAATTACAACAGTCGTAAATACAATTATTATCTTAAATATACTTTTATAATAACAACTATAGCTTATTACGTAAGATGTTATTTTGATGTTCCAACTAAGCATCAGCTTATCAGCGCAGTTACGCCTGATGTTTAAAGTGTCCATAGGCTACTGTAACTGTTTACCCTCAGATGGACCGTATGCTTGTTTGCCACTATCGTAGTAGAAAAAATAATATGGCAGATAATATAAAATACAACTGCCCCACTGTAGGCAGGTATTTTTTTTCGATAAATTAAGTATTTCCTGATGCTTAGATGGAACATCAAAAATAATAACTACCGTAATAAGGTCCTATATTAACAGTTGATACAACAACCACCCAATCACCCAAAGTCAGCACAATGGAATAATTTAATGGAAACAGTTTAAATGAAGTTGTCACTGAAGAATATTATAGAAATATTATTAAATGAACCAAGATCAAATTTATTAAATTATAACGCGATGTATAAAAGCTCTTTAGAAAAGTATCTTAACATTCGACGTTTAGTGTATCGTACATTTCATTTAGGCATCTGAATTAATCTTTTTTTAACTTTATATTGATCATATAGGTAATTTGTATCACAACATAAAGAACATCGTGATAAAACTGCAAACACCAATAATATAATAGAACACATCGTTGGTGTGTTTCTTAAGCAGAGGTTTAGGTAACTTTAATTATATTACGATTGTTATATACGAATATTAGATTAGAAATAAAATGTCACTAACAATTGGGCCATGCCATAATAAATATATTTATTATTATTATAAAAAATATGTAATGAAGAATCAATTTAAAAAAAGTGACGTGAATATTAATATAGAAAGAATATTTAGTAAAATAATTATTATTAATTTAAGGAATTGTTATTAAAATTAAAAAGAATTGTTGTTTAATATTTTACAAGAATTTATAACATAAAATCCATGCTACGAAAGTAGTGTTAAGCCAGTGATCTTAATCTACGCCATTCCGAAACGACAGTTGACAAAAATAGAACGATTTGGAACAACTACGTACAGAAAATAGGAAAGTTTAGAGGTGATTATTACTTTGTATGGATTTAATTATATAAGTAATATTACTTTAGTAGATTTGATCTTTTTAACTATTCGCATATCGAATTGAACTGGTCGTTGACCAGTTCAATTGATCGATGAATGAATTCTTTTGCATTTCGATCATTCACTTTATACAGATGAATCAGTCTGATTCCATTAATTAAATGACTTACGCGTACGAATCATATGATTGATATGAGTGACCAAAATGAACGGATGACAGCCGCAGATTGAAGAGATTGATTAGATCATACTGATTGAAAATTTGTGATCTAATCCCTTTTAAAATCCCGCTTGTAATTGATAATCGATTCTAATTCAATTTAAAAAGTATAATAAAATATGTGAAAGGAGAACTCTATAAAACAAGAAACTACTATTCAACTAAATGTTTGTTATTTGTAAATTTGCTACTATTTTCAACGGCTTCAAACTATTGAACATGCGGTAACTGTGCAGGCAATCTATACTAATTAATATTACATACTATTTCCACTGAATATGATTTTGTTTTAATTTTTAAAATTACTACATGTGTTTTATATACAAATTTGATTCTATTCAATTTTTACTTTTGTTTTTATTAGAAATCAAGCACGGGTTCAGTATTAGTTTTTAGATTTTTTTGTGAAGTGTTAGAAAGAACTATATGTACGCATAATTATTTGTATTTACAAATTTGTAAAGAATTAGAATCATTACTTCTTGCTGATGTTCTTAAACATCCAAAAAGTTCGTAAAATATCAACTATTAGATGAATTCATAAAAAATATATATATCACCTATAAGAACGCATTTCAACTAATAACGCGTTCTTGTCCCTTTCTAATTAAGGATTGAAAGAAGAGTTTAAATGCTGTAGCCAAATTTAGAATGTGTCAAGCATTTTTATGAATAAAACAGTAAACAGTAAAACAAGTCGGTATCGAATATACCTACCTATATTTCATAAAAGTAATAGCATACTCAGAAATTGTACAACATATTCGCTATACAAAAACTCTTACTCGAATAGTGTACTTCTTTTTGTAAGTTAATTACATCACTATTTTAATATAAAGATGGAAAAATGCCGCTTACTACGCAGACATATTTGTACATTTTGTATAAACGGGTATGTAAATAAAAACAACATAGTGAAAAACAATTCCTAGATACAAATTCCTTATCAATTAGTCTGCACGATATATCTTATATCATATTACATATTACCAACAAACTTAAACACTACATGATAAAGCTTTGTACACACGAGCGCAACATTGCAAATGAACAGTATACACAACGTCGTACTATGTTAGAACTGTTAGCACCACAACCAGCCACCATTGCGTCCATGTTATAGCCAACACTACCAAGGCAAAGCGTAAATAAAAAATGTAACATTACGGAAACAGAGGACGCGAGTCCGGGAGGCGTTTCGCTTTATTCGGGAGTCCTCATTCAAATTAATAAAAAGCTAAAAGAAAATGTAACAAAATAATCACACAGCTTACAATGCCATTTAACAGCCAAAATTTGTTGGGTGATAACTGACTAAATTTGGAATGATTTGAAATTGAACCGAGGTGCATCGGACCGCGAGGTGCGAATCGCGCGATCACCCAACAATTGTCGAATAACTCGCATACACACTTAATGTTACAGGTAATCCTGTATATTGATTGTAATATAATGTGTCTATTTGTTTGTTTGTAGTAGGACATATGTGTTTGTTTTTTGTATTGGTATTACAATAGATACAGATAAATTACAACGTAATATAATTAACATATATATTTTCTATTTGTGTATGCCTATATTTTATGGTGCTGTTCTTGTACATTCCATTCTATTTATAATTCTAAAATATAATTATACTTTTTTATTAATTTTCCAAACAGTGTAAACTGTTTTCAAATTATTTTTTTAAAAAATATATTAAGTGATTTAATGATTAGCCTGGTCGAGGGACTAGGTTATCTTTGAATTTTCTTTCTAACGCAATAGTGATGTGCTTTGACGGTAAATGGGGTGAAAATAATATTATTCCTTCAGCGTACATATAATAAACTATACTAGCATAGGTAATAACAAATATTAAAAGATATTGACCATCAACAATAAAACAGTATATATGCGTGTGTTGTGTCAAATACATGTCAGTGTCTGTAATGTTTTTTATTGATTTAATGTATTTCTAAGCCTATTTATAAAATATTAGCTAACTGCACTCCTCTGTACAAACTATGAGTGTGCGAACCATTCCACCGTCCAAGAATTTTTCCTAAAAAGGTTCCTTTTCTTTACGTCATATAAAATGAAGACGCTTACTTTTTGTTTAATCTTTAAAACTATGCAGTTTTTACCAATAGAGAGTGATACAAGAGGAAGGATTATATGTATAAACCGTGTTAAGTCGGAGCGGGTAGCTAGTATTAATATAAATATAGTATGTGTGTGTGTGTGTGTGTGTGTATGCGAGTGCGCGGCGTGTTGCGGGCGCGGCGGTCGCGGTACCGTGTGTCGGTCGTGCTTGAGGCGCGGCAGCGTGCGCATGATCTCTGACGGCGTCAGCACGCGGATGTGCGCGTCCGCCTCCAGGAGCCCGCCCGCCGTCACCGTCACGTTGGGCGCGCGCACCCCGCCGCCGGCCGCGCTCGCCGGTCCGGTCGCCGCCGCCGCCGCCGCGCCGCCGGCCGGCGCCGCCGGCCCGGGCGCCGGGCTCACTACCGCCGCGACGACCGCCGGTCCGGCCGGTCCGGCAGTTACGGCCGCGCCGTCCGCGTCTCCGGCGGCGCCCGAGCTCTGTCGCGCCGCAACATTGCTTAGTACCGCGCCGCCCGCTGGCCGCGCTTCACGAGTTTCTCGGGCCGCGGGCAGCGATCGGTAACGAGTGGTACTCGACCACCTTATTAATTTTGGGTACTACCCCGGAATAACATACGCATCTATGTTCTAATACAGTACACATAATATTCTAATACATTACATGCTATATTTTATGTTTTCAAATTAATACCATTTAATTATCTAAATCTATCTTATATTCTCTATAGTCTGAAATAATGTTCGAAGCAGGAAAGGTGTCTTTTTTATACATTTAATAGTATTAGTTGTCATACGATTTGCATTCATCTAATTATCGATTTACATGTATCATGACTATATTATATATATTATTCTAAAGTTTAAATACATTGGTTACACTACGCCATAAATTGCAATTTTAAAATAAATTGTACGAATATTTAAACTAACTATTGATTTAGCTACGATTCTCTATATATATGATAGTGTAATACATTTCATTACGAAATTAGTTATATAATTTTATTATATTTATAAATTTACGTCATATAAAATCTTATGATGACAGAGAATATACTGCATGTATTCTTGATTCTAACTTTTGATCTACAAAACGATTTATTACTACATTAGAGTACTTGAAATCGAATAAGATCATAAGACAGACACTCATTCCCTTATGTGCCTCAATAAACTATAACAGAACAGAATTATAGAAACTATATTTGATATTTATTTATATTACTGGTTACATCATAATATGATCCACAGTTCATATACATATTAGTTTTACCATTTGTGACACTGGTTCTCTTCTTGATAAAATCAAAACAATGTATTTAAGCATGTAGTCCTATATAATGTTATAACAGCTCAATAACAAATACAATAATAAAAACGAGTCTTAACTATGGAAACATCCCAGTCAACAACAAAATCATTCAGCATTATTCTATGCTAATCACAGTACTCAGACACAGTTTCTTGTAGAATTATTTTGCATATTATACCAAGTCAATAATAATAAGAAAAGTCTTCAAATTAATATGAAACAAAATTTAATTTCAATGCTATATATAAATTAAAATCTTATGCGTGACCATAGAAGCCAGACACGTTTGTCTTGTAAATGTTTATTTATATATATAAATACACCTAATATAGCGCAACCTAAAGCCGTGTACCCAAGTGAGCGCATCATGGCGAGCTTGATTGCACGGCACAGACTACACAAATTGCAGAGTGTCAACTCGAGTAGTGGCTCTATCTAGAAAGGTTTTTTAGAACGCCACCATTAGGTTTCAACTGTAACATCGACAATATTATTATTATATTGCACTTACTACAGAATTTCACATAGAGCTGCTGACTGAAGTTTTCACTCTGTATGTATATAGTCGTGTGGTACCAGTATAAGTGCAGTATGGAGTGACAGGCGTGAGTGTGGCCGCCAAGCTGACTTCGCACCCCGAGATGCGTCAGTTCATGCACGGAACTTCTCAACTGGGTACAGCGTCAATACTTACATATCTATTTAAATTCTTAGCAGTTTGTGTATCCAGTAGCTAAATACTATTCCAAATTCGAGTGTATACCAAATAAAAACAGCAGAGTTTAGTATTGAACAACCAAAGTTCGGATACTCCGTGCATTATAGCATGGTATAATCACTAAAACGATTGGGAGTGAAAGAAATACGATTTATTTCATTGACTTTCACTCGCTTTCATTGAGCAATGTTCAAAATCTCCGCTGTTGTACGCATCATGTGACAATGCACAAAGTAAGGAGTTATTATGACACATGTCAATATAGAATACAACTTGAATCCACATTTTATTGAGAAAGTATACCTTTAGGGTTATAGGAAACGGTATGCACTCGATAGTGTAAAAGACACACAGAGGAAACACAGTGGTAAGTGAGTTGGGTTAGCACACACCACATTGTACAAACTCAAAGCGACATACCTGCTGAGCTTTCTTCATGCGGATGGCGCTTCTGTTGTCTCTCGCACGTTGCAGATATGGCGTTTTCTGTTCGGAAGGCAGAGCACGCCACTTCTTAAGGATCTGCTTGCAACGGTCCACCCAATTAGGGTACTCAGTTTTCCACTCTGGGTGGTTGGTGTTCGCGTACAGTACGGCTGATATGGTCGCCGCTGAGCCTAAGCCTATTAGAGAACAGTATAAACTATGTGTAATTTTTGTTCATAAATGATAGAGATACTTTTATTGTATATTTTAAAGTATGCTACCCGTCACCCGCAAGTTCGTCTTTTTAAGCTAGTTGAATAAGAGATAGTCCATGTGATCTATGATATATATCATAGTATACACATGTATACTATGATATACCATATTAAATTAAATCAATAACATTTTGACTCCACTACTGCACTGTATTAATCCATAATTTATAACTTGTTTATAAAATAAAAATTTTCATGGACTAGTTAAAGCAAAAAAAACCCTATTGCACTTGCATTGCTAACTATTTGATCTCAACGGTGGCGAGAGTTCGTCGGTGTAACATTTGCACTATATAAATTCAACATGGGTTTATAGACATAGTCAGCAGTCAGTAGTCAGTAAGTAATTATTGCTACTATTTATAAACTTTTTAAATGAGGTTTTATACACTGTTTAAGTGAGTAGTGAGTAGTGAGCAGTGAGCAGTGAGCAGTGAGTAGTGAGTAGTGAGTAGTGAGTAGTGAGTAGTGAGTAGTGAGCAGTGAGTAGTGAGTAGTGAGTAGTGAGTAGTGAGTAGTGAGCAGTGAGTAGTGAGTAGTGAGTAGTGGTGTTGTGTGTGTGTACTCACTCTCGTCTGCGCGCATCTTGTCTGCGCTGCGCTGGTTGTAGGAGGGCGGCGGCGCGGCGGGCTGGTCGGCCCACGCGGCGGCGGGCGCGGCGGCCGCGGCGGGCGGCGCGGCGCCGCACTCCGGGAACAGCGGGCTCAGCGCACTGTTGCTGCTATTTGTTTTCAAATACAATTAGACTTTCGATTCGTATTACTAGTATTTGTATTGATACCACGTGATATTATTTCTGGTAGTGGTTAATATTATTTTTTATACAAAAATTATAATAATCAAGTCCCCTACTTGTAACCAAACTTTATTTGTAACAAAAAAAGCACGCCTCCGTCTTTAATTCATAAAAACTACCAATGTCGTTACATATTTTTCTATTACGAAAAAGCGGATGACAACTGATGTTATAGCTGACCTACATTATTACATTTTCAATCAACAACTTGAAAGCCAATTATCTCGAAAAATACATATAGTTTCAAGTAAAATTGTAGAAAAAAATTATTAATTACATGGGTACTTTTATACCCTTGCCGACTAACCCTTGTATACGCAATATCGTTCATCATTCATTTTTTAGAATTTTAGTTATTAATTATGGTTTCCAGAAATAATTTGTTACAGATTTTATAATAATAGTAGTAGTTTTCATAATGATATATTACCAAGATGTTGTATTATACATAATTTCTATAAAGCACTACTTTGACATTAAATAGCATTATTATTTATTTACCTGCTACCATATTCTGTATGGTAAGGCGAAGCATATTCCATAGGACTCTGCAGCTGCTGTCGCTGCTGGGAATATGGTGTACCGCCTATTGAGTTCACGTACGACACTGAGGACTCTTGTGATTCCTAAATTACAATAGTATAAAGTTAATATAAATATATAAATCCTGCTCAATTGATATTGTTGCCACTAGTCTGTCAGGAAATAACTATTTTGTTTGTGAACTGATTAAAATGAAGATATTTTGTAAATGTTACAGGAAGCCTGTTACAATATATCAGTGATTTATTATTATGTTATTATAGCAGTGAATTCATTAAGCCATTTATAAGATTACAGTGAATAGTCAAAAATCTAAAATCTATTTATTTACCTTAGTAAGAAGCACAAGAAGTTTTTTATTTTAAGGTACAGACATATCCCTTTTAAAGGAATACAAGAAACTCTATATTTAGTATTATTTTTATGTCCACACACACACGACTCTCTTATAATGGAATCCAAGAATTCCGTAATTTTTTATTAATTCACAGCACAGTGCTCTTTTACGATATTAATATATGTTATACCTGTGAATCGTCAGTCAGTACGCCCTTGAACATCTCGTCAACGTCCGTGGAGTCCATATCAGGTAGAGATTCGCGCACCATCGCGTCCAGACTCACCGCCAGTAGCGACAAGTCGTCTTTTGGCGATATTGTTGACTGCGATGAACCGCCCGTCTCTGTACACAAACATAGTATAACTTCGTAAAGTGTTATAGAAATAGAAATAAACTTAATATAAGCACTTATGAATAGTCATGTCATTTTATTCTACTACTCATTCAGAATGCAGAATCATCACAAGAAGATCAAGCAAGAAAACTGTACGTTGTTCTTTTAGATATGTTGTTTAGAAATATTTTTTTAAGAATATTCACAATAAAAGTGAATATCCACCATATTCACTATTATTTGTCTTTTTTTTTGCAATTAGTAGAAGACTATGAGTATGTGTTAAAAGTTCAGTGGCAGATAATGCTATTCTCAGTAGAACCACCTATCTTCTTGTATATTTATGTAATAAAGCTACTCATAATAATCTATTTTAATAAATGTAATTTATATATTAAACTGTTTTCTAAAACATTCGAGATATTTTCATGATACTAAACATGCCAAAACCATGGGTGTAAGTAGTTATGACACTGAGGAGTAAATAGGGGGGGAATGGGATTGTTAGTAATATGAATTCGTGATCCTATTGCTAGCAATAAGCCATGTCAGGTTAACCCTCATGGTTCCCATAAATCACTGATGAATTTGTCACGATTGGCTAACTGACCTGACCTCATGTCCACCTTATCCTGAAATGGTGGTCTGTCAGCGTAAGCCGTTAGTGTGGACCCAATTATGATCAATGAATAAAAAGAGGGATAAATATGTATAATATGGTTAGTTAGGTGGTACTGACCGCTGCTGAGCGCGCCTGCGCTGGGCGGTGCGGGGGGCGGGGCCGGGGCCGGGGCCGGGGGCGGGGCCGGGGGCGGGGCGCCGTCGTCGGCCTGGGGTCCGAGTATCGCGTTCTTCAGCGCCGTCGAGTCCTCCGTGTGCTTCAACCCTCCATCCTCCAGCTCCGTCTTCACTTTCACCGCACCCTCGCCGCTGTAACTCGACTCGTCTCTTTCTTCTTTCGGCTTTAATGAGTTTAGCAACTCTATTTCATCCTGTACAGAGTATTATAATTCATATTGGTTGGAGAATTAGAGTTATGTTGTAGACTTAATATATAAAATTAAGTGTATATATGAACATCTAAAGTATAGATTGAAACGCGAAGTACTCAAGTAGTGGAGTGAACGCATTATAGCACAGGTACTTAAATATTCATATATAGGTATATAGCATAAAAATTGAAACATAAATTTAAAATATTTCTATTATTCATAATAATAATTCTTTTGAACTGTTTATTGAATTTAAATGAATGTGACAAAAACTTTCTAAATAAAATTAATTATGAACACAATAAAAATAAAGATACTTAAAATTGCTTAATTAAATATGCATAGTTTATTTTTCTTACCGAATTAAGTGTAATAAAATATGATTGGTCGTTATCATTGTAAGTGGTCAGCGCTGTCAGCACCTCCTCTCCATCCGAGATGTCAGAATTATCTGGATCTATTTTGAAGTCGCGCAACTCTCGGTAGCCTTCAGGGGTGACCGGGCGAACAGATCCACCGGGACTCTCAGACGGATTTCCTTCATAAACAAGATTAGATTAATAGCTTTATTGTCGAGGCTTAATAGTTTACTACATCTGGTCTTTGAAACGTCCTGAATTCGAATTTGGTCGGCACAAAAACATCACTAGTTACTCTTCCTAGCCAGTGATAAAAATAAACCAAATTAATCCAAAAGACAACTACAGATTACAGTCCCTTGTACGTTTGATTCTAATATAAGTATACTTTTTTTTTATCATATGGCAACATCTTTAAGAGACCACACTCCGCCAGATTCAATTATACCTAGTGACATCATCAGCGTTCCTTATATTCAATGTCGACAATTGACAATACATCCATCAAGTATAAAAGATCAACCTAATCCCCTATGATTATTTATTATATTTTATTTTACATAAAGTTTAGACACTAACCTGTGGAGCTAACAGCAGGTTTGGTAGGCTCTAGTAATTCCTTGCCGAAGAATGCTTCCTGCATATATGAGGGAAACTGTTCCATCAATTTAGAGCGCGGCTTTCTACGCGGTTTTCGCTTGTTACTCGGCGATTCTATAAAAAAGGATGACTTTAATTATAGTTAACTTTTCATATTAATATTCAAAATTCAAAAGAGTTAGTTTAAAGTAATAGTAATTGGTGATATGTCTTCTGTGTCCACAATAGTCAAAACATTTTTTTTTTTAATAAATAATATATATAACTTGGTTTTATATGAATAAAAATGTATCAAAGAGCCAACAGATTGGACTATTGTATATGAAAGCAGATTGCCAATTATGCAGTATTTAAAAGGAAAAAAAAATGTACCAACAATCAAAATACACTACAGAAAAAATACATTGATGTATAAAATACGAACTAAAGTAACATTAATACCTCCAGAGGGTTGTCCATCTCCTTCTTTATCTTCCTCGGCCTGCGCTTTCGCGGTTGTCTGTCTCTGTCGCACAACAAACCCGCCGATACCGAGCTTGTTTAAGTTCCTCTGCCTCTTACGCCGAAGTACTGTCAGTCCAGACTCGGTGGTGTATACTGTGAAGCCTTCAGGTGGCGGGCCATCGTTAGCCACGCTCCATAGCGACCCTTCTTTAAAATTAGCGTTGGCTGACACACCTAAATGACAATTGTACACTCTAAGGGATATAATACACAGTCAATTGTGTAACATTAATGAAAATCTAAAATAAATCTAACTCTAAGCTGACGGTAGATTTGACATATCATAAGTCTGTAATAGACCTACATGAATAAAGATATTTTAATTATTATTGATTATTGTATCTTGTACTGTGGTATGAATAATTAAGGTTTCATTAACCATAATATTATAAAATATAAAAGATAGAATTGAGTAACTTTTAAATGTACTCGTATTAATTACTACAATAAATGGCAAACAATGTATATAGTAAACAAAGCATACAACGTATACCAGATGAACTTATTGCCGTTAGAGAAAAGTTAGTGTAGCCACTATTTTATTATTAATCCTCTTATTACATTCTGAAAGACTGATAGTATCATAAAAAAAATCATATCTCCTTAAATCTCACTTTTTCCCACAGGATAAACAAAGTCATCCGGTCTATTATTTCCAACTACATGTATATTAATTAACTGATAATATACATACCAGGTTCTTCTTTGACTTCAGCGGTGCTGTCCGGCTTCGAGTCGTCCCCCATCTCGACGTCTGCATTCTGTACCACTGTTTCAATAGATGCCATTATTTCTAATCCATTATGACAGCGGCAAACACAAAAAACTTCCATTAGATATTGGTGACTATGACTGACTTTGTGATGATGGGATGGAAGGTATTTTGTTATATATATTATATCATAGGCATTCAGTACAATTCTTTTCAAAATTGCTGTATATAATTTGATATTTGGATAGGTGAAATTAGTTATTTTATCACCTGTTAAGTATATGTTTATTTTAATTGTTTTGTAAAATGATGTATAAGTTTTAGCTTCATATTTTGCTGTTAATTAAACTATATAGAATCATGAATATTGATGGAGCTTGTAATAAACGCACCTAATGTGTAACTTCATGATGGAACTTTAATATATCATTAAAAATTATTATTCTTGTAAGTAAAAAAAAATTTTTAAATATTTCTAAGATTGTCCTAATTAAGACTATAGCTGCCTTTACATGTACGCTCTTTTACGCGCGAATCGGCTTTCATGCATGAAAGAGTATGCAGATGTAAACAAAGAAAACGTGAAATAGCGCGAAAGCAACGCCTGCTTGCACATTCCTACGTCCTTCAATCATGCGTGCTTTAGCGCCTTTTTGTATTTATTAATTATCATTGCCAAACGGCAGATATCTGAAAAGACTTAATTATACAGTTATTTATAAGTTACAGATCTTAAAAGTGTCTTTTGAAAATAAGATTCTAAAAGAAAGTAAAATCACAGGAAACATACTCGCAATCTTAGCGGCACGACAGAGTGAACACAACAAACAATTAAATGCAATCACTGCCGACCCGTTTTTCCCGCGCAAGTGTAAAGGCAGCTTATAAGTAGAAGAGCTAATAAATAAGCTAGTATTACGAGCATACACACCGGCGTCCTTCTCCGGGTTGTCGTTCTTGAAGCGGCGTTTGCGGCGCGTGTGCGTGATGCCCATGTCCGCCTCGAGCTGCTTCATGTGGTGCGCGCCGCGCTGTGAGAGGCACACGTCGTCCACGTAGTACTCGCCGCCCAGCCCCAGCGAGAGGGGCGTGGCTCGCGCGCGGGGCCCCGCCCCCGGGCCGAGCCCGGCCGCGCCCGCGGGCCCGCCCGGCCCCGCCCCCGCCCCCGCCCCCGGTACCGACGCCGCCGGCTCCAGCGCCCGAGCCACGTGCGGTGGTGGCACCTCGCGCCCGCGACACAGTACGCACTTATACCTAAGCAACCATTCAACCATTTATTGTTTTGTATAATAGGGCGAACCGAATTTTAAGATATCCTACATATAAGCTGTAGTCAACTATGATCGAAATAATTAACATATATTTCATAATTAAATAGAATTAAATAAAAATTGTGCTACTCAAATTATTACCAAATTAAACATTTTTTATTTAGTATTTTCAGATATTCGCTTCATTTCTTGAAGAATAAAATTCTATTCTACCTGCCTTTTGACTTCCTATTACATTAAGACTCACCCAGTATAGGCGTATAACTAGTTTACTATTCTAGTTACATTAATAGGTAACTTACCCGGCCCGACAGCAGGTCTCGGCGTCGGACTCTGTACGGATGGAGTCACAGGAAGCGTGTAGCCAGCGGCTGCAGGGCTCACACTGGATGATCAACTCCCCATCCGAGTACGGTTCCGAACACACGCAGCACATCACCAGTGACGCACACGGACCACACTCTGCATAAAGTAATGATCAATTACTATTTTCGTAACAAAAAAAAAGGGAGTTAGAAGTTGTAAAGTGTAGCATAGATATAAATTTCTATATTTTTTTTTTATGTAATTAGAGGTAAATGGCAAGGGTCGTCATACATGACCACTACTATGGACATCTCATTATTATGAGATATCTGCGATACCACTCATGTATTGTTATTTTAGAGGACTAAAATGCAATTTTCTTTTCCTGCAATATGACTGATAAATCTGCACCTTACATCCGAAAAACGGCTCTCATAGCAAGCTGCATTATAGCTGAAATAGAACAGACTGGGATACTTACGCAGACGGCTTTTTAGTCAAATGGTATTTGAGCATGATTTCAAAGTTTAAAGAACAACAAACACTTGAGTGTCGCACACGAGGCAACGCCAGGCGCAGTACGTGTGCCACGTGGTGTCGCAGTGGTCGCACCGGTGGAGACGTGAGGGCGCACGTACCGGTGTAGTTGTCGCACCAGGAGGCGGTGTTGCGCGTGCCGCACACGAGGCAGCGGCGGCAGCGCTCGCAGCGCCAGGCGCAGTACGTGTGCCACGTGGTGTCGCAGTGGTCGCACCGGTGGAGACGTGAGGGCGCACGTACCGGTGTAGTTGTCGCACCAGGAGGCGGTGTTGCGCGTGCCGCACACGAGGCAGCGGCGGCAGCGCTCGCAGCGCCAGGCGCCGCGCGGCACGTCCGCGAGGGGGGGGCGCGCGCAGTAGGTGTGCCACGTGGTGTCGCAGTCGTCGCACAGCAGCAGCAGCGTGTCGTCGCCGCGGTTGCCGCACCCCTCGCACACCGTGCAGTCCAGGCACCGCCAGCCCAGCGTCACGATCACTTGCGACACCTGCCGGCCATCGAGTGACGTTAAACAAATTTTCAAATGCCAGCAAAAAGTCATATGACCGAAAGGAACCTCGTAAGAAAGAATGGAGAAAAAATGTTTATTCAGTCGCAGTTTAGTTATTTACGACAGAAACAAAAAAAATAAGAAAAGTCAAATAAAGTTTACATTTATAATATAATTAAAAATAAACACTTTTTACAAACAAACCTTTATGTTGACGCAATAAGGATGGTAAGTCTGTCCACACTGTGCGCACGATATGAGACAACCTTCTGAGTCAGTTCCTACAGCGCCGCACATTACGCATAAATCTTGAGTCAACACGAACTTGTCTTTACTTGAACACAATACTAATTTATTTTCCAATCCTGAAATATAATAGAAAATTAAATTTTTGTTAGCAGCCAATCTTCCGTCAATGTAGTTTAATTTAATTAAATATTGTCAAAATCCACTCTCTTCCATTGATTTTAAAGTGAATTATGTAATTACCTGGATCATCTTCCGACGCCTTGTTGTCAGGAGCCTGTGGTCTTTGGAGACCCAACCCAGGTACACCAAAAACACCCCTCATCTTAGGTTTAGACCCCCTCTTTCGACCAAAGTCCAAAACAGACCGTTGACGTTTCTGGAAGCCCAATTTTCCGGCTGGTGGAAATCCACCCTTTAATTTATATCCGCCAATTTTTTTCTTAGCTATTTTAGACGATACTGTGTATGGTTTGCCTTTACCAAGACCCACATCCGGCTGTAAAAATGTTTATTCATTTAGTATCATAGATCAGAAAATCAATATATACATATATATATTTATTTATATCCTCATCATTTAAAATATTCATACCTTGGATTCTATGGCAAGGGGATCTTGTTCCTGTGAATTTTCGTCACCAAATGATGAATCCTGCGATGTTGATGCTGTGTTTTCATCATCAAATGCTGTATGAAAAGAAATTATAACATTAAGATAAAATATGATTAAATAAAACAAAAAGGCTTATTGATATCGTAATGATTAAGAGGCAGTTTATTATTACAAGGTTTTGAACAATTAATTACTATTTATCAATCGCTAAAGTTGTTTTTTTTTAGTTGAACCAAATTTTAAACTAATTATCTAACTGAATTAAAAAAAGGCTTACATCCACTTTTAGTACCGGCTAATTGCATGTGACTCTTGCATGATGGACAACTGTATTCATAACTAGGATTCTGTTCCTTCTTCAGTTTATATTGTTGCGGTTCCGCATCAGGATCACATGTGCCGTGGACATACCTGTTAATATTAATTATAATTTAAAACCTCTCGTTTACACTAATAATTTACATGTTGTTCTGCAGTGAACAGATAATACTAGATACTATTTACATAATGTAACAGTTTATAATTAATCTAATGATGAACATCTTCTTCAGTATACTTGTCCTGAGCAGTTTGATAAGAAATAATGGTATATAAATGATGATTACTGTAGCATGATTTGTACAATACCGCTGCGCACTAACTGCTAGCGCAGGGGGGAAAGGGGATCGTTAGTAGATTGTATATAGTGTAGATTTATAACCCCATTGCTAGCAATGTACCTTGTCAGGTCGACCTCCACGCGGTTCCCCCTGGAAACCATCGAGTTAAATTCCTGGTGAATTTGTCACGATGGGCTAACTGACCTGACCTCATGCTCATCTAATCATCCTCCACTGGTGCCCCGTCAGCGTAAACCGTTAGCGCAGGCGGGTGTAGTATTCCATTATCATCCACAAAAAAAAAAAACTGCTAGCGCAACGCGACCACCTCGCTTCGCTCGCTTATATTTATAACCTCAGTGCGAACGGGAGCGCACTTGTATTGCCGTCTCACTCACTGTATTCGACTTACATAGTACAAACCCTAGTAAGTTGTTCATATAATCTGTAATATAGTAATAAATGAATAGTGGTATTGTTACTACCTATACCAAGCCACTACAGTACGAAGTGCGCGTGCAGGCTGTCTGCACGTGGGGGAGTGTGAGAGTGGAGTGGGCGGTACCTCTTGCAGAGCGTGCAGCGGATCATGTCGCGGTAGGCGGCGGCGCGGTAGGCGCGGCGACACAGCGGGCAGCAGGAGCCCTTGTTGCGCTGCTGGTAGCACGAGTCGCACACCGTGTAGTGCGCGTGCAGGCTGTCTGCACGTGGGGGAGTGTGAGAGTGGAGTGGGCGGTACCTCTTGCAGAGCGTGCAGCGGATCATGTCGCGGTAGGCGGCGGCGCGGTAGGCGCGGCGACACAGCGGGCAGCAGGAGCCCTTGTTGCGCTGCTGGTAGCACGAGTCGCACACCGTGTAGTGCGCGTGCAGGCTGTCTGCACGTGGGGGAGTGTGAGAGTGGAGTGGGCGGTACCTCTTGCAGAGCGTGCAGCGGATCATGTCGCGGTAGGCGGCGGCGCGGTAGGCGCGGCGACACAGCGGGCAGCAGGAGCCCTTGTTGCGCTGCTGGTAGCACGAGTCGCACACCGTGTAGTGCGCGTGCAGGCTGTCTGCACGTGGGGGAGTGTGAGAGTGGAGTGGGCGGTACCTCTTGCAGAGCGTGCAGCGGATCATGTCGCGGTAGGCGGCGGCGCGGTAGGCGCGGCGACACAGCGGGCAGCAGGAGCCCTTGTTGCGCTGCTGGTAGCACGAGTCGCACACCGTGTAGTGCGCGTGCAGGCTGTCTGCACGTGGGGGAGTGTGAGAGTGGAGTGGGCGGTACCTCTTGCAGAGCGTGCAGCGGATCATGTCGCGGTAGGCGGCGGCGCGGTAGGCGCGGCGACACAGCGGGCAGCAGGAGCCCTTGTTGCGCTGCTGGTAGCACGAGTCGCACACCGTGTAGTGCGCGTGCAGGCTGTCTGCACGTGGGGGAGTGTGAGAGTGGAGTGGGCGGTACCTCTTGCAGAGCGTGCAGCGGATCATGTCGCGGTAGGCGGCGGCGCGGTAGGCGCGGCGACACAGCGGGCAGCAGGAGCCCTTGTTGCGCTGCTGGTAGCACGAGTCGCACACCGTGTAGTGCGCGTGCCAGCGCGACGACGGGCCCGCGCCCGGGGAACGCGCGCCGCAGTCCGAGCACACGCGGCAGCACTACACAACAACGTACACGTCTCTATCATGCATGAGCTCATACTTTTACATGGCTTGTCACTAAAATACTAAGCATAAATAATTAATTTTATTTATTATTGTTTAGAATATTTGTTTAGAATACTGTATTGTGTTCTGTAGCCTCATAACTATTAATGTCACTATTCAATTGATTCATAATTTCCTTTATGTATCTAACCTTTTTATCTCAAGTCTTGTCAATAAATGAAATTATTAGTCATATTCTTTTGGGGAAATGTCTACTGACCTTGCACTTCCAGCCGTACTTGGGCACGGTGGCCATGACTGGGCGCAGACAGGTGGCGTGGTAGAGCTTGTCGCACTGCTCGCAGGTGACCGCGCGCCACTCCGCGCCGGCGACGTCCGCGCGGCACACCTGGCACGCGCGGCACGAGCGGCACGCCCAGCCCGCACGCACGCCTGCACATACCGATGCCTTAATACTCACTGCACGCATTCCGCCGAACCCATAACGGCAGCTAAGCTTCCTTCGGGTGCATCCGTTGCGGCCCTACCGATATATCACACAAACACGACACCGTCCTCCCCCGTGAAGACGACGATCTCAACTACACAGTGCTATTAACCATGCACTAAGCACCGGCGCCCCCCGTCGTGTCTCGTCGTCAATTTATCGCCACTCCGATTCAAATGGGGATCGATATTACGACGGCCTGAGCCTAGATTAGAATCTATAGCGGTGTCCTCAGACTGATATCGTATCCATTAGGCAGGAGTCACTACCACTCAATATGTCCTTAAACAGGTTTGGAATGCCATCTGCGTTAAAAGCATTAGAATAGTTCGAAAAAGAAACTCACTGCATGTATCGCTCACTATTTCCACTCACAGATCTTGACACACATAATATGCATATCTATTGTGACAATCCTACAAACAGGTTAAGGATATAGCAGGATTCAGAGAGAGGAGCGCATACTGACCTGGCAGCTGCGCGAGGCCGACGCAGGTTCCGTGGTGATGCGCGCCGCACACGACGCACGTCATCAGGTTAGCGAGGTCGCCCACCGTGCGGCATGTGCGACACTCCATGTCTGTAGCACCTGCACACAGTGTCCATAGGTACACAATTAACACGTTATATTACTACACAATTTTCTGGCCCCAATTGGTAAGATAGAAACACATGGAAAACTCTGGAGGAGGCAGTTTTGCCTAAAGAATATTTTGACTCAGAAACTGATGTACAAAATAATTAATAACATATATCTAATCAATATTGATTGCACCTATTTGAACTCATAGTAAATGTTTCTGTTAAATTATGAAATATTCTATAGTCAATAAAGAAATAAATAAAAATAAAAGTGTACTTGGCAGACATGTTTTGCAAAGAAATACACTTTATATGTACATGAAAATTATAAATGAGTATTAAATTCAATATCCAGTTTGATTGACACATACTACTAAGTAGTATGTGTTGAATACATACTCAGAGCTTAAATACACATAAAAACTGTACATATTTATGTGTTTGAAGCTAAGGCTATCTCTATATTAGCATGATAAATTTTAAATTTTAAACTTACAATTTAGTGTTACTTGATATAGATGGTCTTTGCAGAAAGAAAATTTGTTTGGAAAATCCATGAAACCTCCTGAAGCCAATACACACGGTAAGTGAAAGAACTTGTTGCAACTCCCCTGTTGAAAAATAATTTGTATAATTTCATAGAAAAATAGTAAATGCAATTTCATTAAATTTTCAACTAAAACTATAAAACTTACTTTACAAGGAATACTAGCACCATGTCTTGAACAAAAGGCACATTTTCTTGACAATGCATTATTAACAATTCCTTTAATTCTTGTGTCCTCCAATGTTTCCTTTTCATCTACTATATTTCCAGCTAAGGCCACCTGGTCCTGAAATGGTGGACTGAAGTCAAGGCAGCAGCGATGCAGGTAGAAAGCACCAGACGTCACTACTGCTGGTAACTCTAGAACTTCTTGATGGCCTATTATTGATAACTCGTCTGTGTGCTCTGTATTGAATAGTGGTGTCCTAAAATAATAAATAAAATCATATCATTTGCTACAATAAGTAAAAACAATTTACAACATATGAAAAAGAATTCAATAATCTGAGATATAATTGATAGAAAAACAGTGAGTACATATTATCTAGTCCTGTGATTACTAAAATAAACTGTGATACTTATGAATACGAAATTTAGAAAGACTCACTTGCACTTATTAAAGGCTTTCTGTCGCCTGCTGAGGGGTAACGCCAATTGCTGCTGGTTGGGGTCCAGCAGGTCGGGCGGTGGCGAGCCCAGCGTGTGGTGCGGGGAGGGCGCGGACACGGGGTGCGGGGCCGCGCCCGGTACACCGGGCACTAAGGCGGAGGGGGAGGGAGACGGGGTGAGGGCGGGGCCGGCAGGTGGCGCCGCCCCGGTGGGCGTGGCGCCACCCGACCCGGCCCCCGGGGTGCTGCCGCCGGACCCTTCAATATTACATAAGATTTGCCTCATCTCTCCTTGTCCCAGTTGACTACGTTCGCTGAGATTGCAAAGGGCGCATACTTTGCCTGGCCTGAAATTGTTTAAAGTTTATGCAAATTCATTTACATAAATTGCACAGAAAACTCAATACAATATCTATATTTGATAGCACTGAATGATGTTTTTGTCAATTAAAATAAAATGGGTCTAAAAAAGCCCAAATAGATTATAAGGCTAAAATACTGTTCTTACAAAGTGTTACACAAAAATTTTAAATTCATTTCATACCATTTTTCTGGGGTGTAGGGTGGTTCTTCAGGTGCAGGCATGGTGAAATCATCCTCATCCATAACATCATCTAGTGTATCTTCTCTACTGCCTCTATGTCTCTTAGCACCCCTAAGAGAACCAGGATTACCTCTATATCTGTAAATAATAATTTTAGATACATAACCAAATCAATCCTATCAGAATGTAATTTGAACAATTTAGACTGTTTAATAACAGTATAGTCATTAATAATCCATAAAATGTGTTTACTCATAAATACAACAAAATTTGTATCAATTTGTACAAAAACATTCACTAAAAACTATTTTTGTAGTAATTCTAAAATACAGAGACATTGGATATTCCTTAGAATATGTTCAATATAGTTCTTACCTTCTAACAACTTTGCCCTCTCGTGTCAACTTAGGGCCATCTTTTCGAGGTCTACCAGGTCCCCTTCGGCCAGATGTGAAAAATGGTCGTGTATATGGTTGTTGGTGGAAAAATGATGGTTGTGATACCACTGCATGTGGAGAAGCCGGTTCTTCTCCACGAGGTGATGATGCACAGGAAGTTGGGGTTGATCCCGGCCCAGGATAAAAGTCTAAAAAGTTAATAACAAACTAAAGTTACAGTTGTATAATAACGATAATTTTCACTATCATCACAAAATCAGTAACTATAAAAAAACTGTTCTATTTACAAATACATAGAACTTCTTATTTTATATTATGATATAAATTCTAATTAATAATACAAATTAAAAATTTGACACTCTCAATATGGAGAAGATCCAGAGGAGTGATAGTCAGTTAGATACTCAATTCATCACAATTCAATAACTACACACACTAAATCACTAAACTGCTGAAGTGACTTCACGGTTTTGTATAAAAACATTGTAAACAAAACTATGTTAAATGGGAAATTAAATAAATCTGTTATACTTCGCTTGGAATTCATACAATGCGGGCTTTATTATATTAATATTAGTGAATCAAAGATAAAAATGCAATAAACAGCTTTCTATGTTAACTAATCCTGAGTACTGTACAATTATACCTTTTTTAACTATTTATCTCTACTTTGTGTATTAGACAAAAGAAGATATTTAGATGAAGATATAAGGTTTTTCTAAATATGTAACCAGTAGTTTTGCCAATGGTCAATTATGGCATAGATATTTATATGAGTGTCAAGACCATTGAAAGGTTTACTTATATCAAAATTAAGTAATGTGGTAACAATAAAGTTTGGTAGTGGAATTATGCACATTAGACTCCCAATTTTGGCGCTCGCGTACCTGAAGAGGGTTGTGCTTCACTTTCATCCTCTGAACCATCGTCACCCAATAAGTCTACATCCAAAACACCTTCATCTGGTACGTCCATCTAAAAAACGAACATAAAGTCACAATAAATTTAAAAAACACACTGAATTCTATACTTTATTGGTTATGACGAAATTATTTACGACAGGATAGGAATAATGTAAATGAAGACCGCCATAGTGAACGACAAGTGGATTACAAAGTTTACTTTTAAAACTTACCGCAAGAGTTTGCGATGGACTTAACCCGTGTCAAAATTAATAAATGAAATTTAATACAAAACGTAAACACATTTTTTTAATAAACTACATTAAAACAGAAATACAAGAAAATAATACAGCATTTCACTGCAAAAGAAGCGTACAATAACTAGTGATGCGAACAGTCTAAGCAAAGACATTTAAAATAATACAATCGATAATAATACTGTCTATGTATTGAAATACAATCGAGACACAATACACTCAGAAATAAAAATTCTCATTATTATTTATCTTCTATTTAAGATAAATTAAATTAAGAATTTCACAGTACATAATTATGAGATCACGAAAATTTCCGAATTTTCTGTCTAAAATTTGCGCATCTCTACGGAACAGAGTACTTTATGTATTGGACTACTTAAGGCATAACTCTATGATCTACATAGTGATCTGTATTGTTATGTATTTGTCTTTGGTTTTGCTACCCCTGACCGCTGACGTGTTGTTCAGTTATTTTTTCAATTTTCTTTAATCGGAAACAATTTTAATAATTTTTAGTTAACAATAACAATAATTTGTGGTCACCACATCATGCAGCACATGAGATATAATTTTATAGCGTTAGTTTTCGTGTTAAGTACGTGTAATATTTGTAACTCATCTCTATTTGATAGCGAATCATGTTATTCCTTTGGTAGCGGCAATGTTTTTCCCGGCGGTGCAAGAAAGGTTGACCATAAATTACAATTTACGAAGGCAATGAGTGAGTATTTATCTAAGGAATTAAAGTGTTTTTTATATGTTAATAATAAATAATGAATTTCTATATTATATACAGTATCAAAGCCGGCACCGGAATGGGAAACAACTGCTGTCATAGATGGAGAATTTAAGCAACTTTCTTTAACAAGTTTCAAAGGAAAATATTTAGTATTCTTCTTTTACCCTTTAGATTTGTAAGTACCTATTATAAATAAACTACTAATATATATACATATAATAATCTTGTCACTATGTTTGTCTAATTAATAAATAGTGGTTAATCTAAATTAATTAACCAACTTTAATGAAATCAATGATAGTTTTTAGATCACCTATATTTGAACTACTAAACCACATCAGCTATGAATTTGTATATAAAATTTTTCAATAGTTGGTTCATGGAAACTAATAAAAACATAAGCCTGATTGTTGTGTTGTAAATGCATAAACATTAAACCTTTATTTAAAAATAACTTAATTCTCAGAAAAACAAATGGAACTAGTGTGTTAATGGATTACAAAATAATCTTTTTCAGCACCTTTGTATGTCCAACAGAAATATTAGCATTTTCTGAAAGGATTGAAGAGTTCAGAAAGATTAATACAGAAGTGGTAGCATGTTCAGTTGACTCACATTTTACCCATTTAGCATGGATTAATACTCCACGTAAAGAAGGAGGTCTTGGAAAAATTAACATTCCACTTCTAAGTGATTTGACTCACTCAATTGCAAAAGATTATGGTGTCTATTTGGAAGACTTGGGGCACACCTTGAGAGGATTATTTATTATTGATGACAAGGGTGTTTTAAGGCAGATTACAATGAATGATTTGCCAGTTGGTAGATCAGTTGATGAAACTCTTCGGCTAGTTCAAGCATTCCAATACACTGATAAGCATGGTGAAGTGTGCCCAGCTGGTTGGAAACCGGGCCAAGATACTGTAAGTAGATTCTAATAATGAAAGTCAGAAATTAATTTATTAAAACAGTTCTGTACTTTTATAACTATATAAGTATTCAATTTAAAAAATAACAAGTACTGAACTGATGATAACCGGGTTTTTACTAGCCATGATCATCTTGATTATAATTTTAATGTTATATTATCGTTTTCTTTCAGATTATACCAAATCCAAATGAGAAGAAAAAATATTTTGAAAAAGTATCATTTAATTAAAAATAATATTTCCAATTTAGAAGACTAAAGAAAGAAATAAAATGAACAAATTAACATCATTATAAGTATTAGCATAAATAATAATATTTGACTATATAAGGATCATGTATAGTTATTGTAAAAGTTAAGAAAATATTTTTACATGTAAATACAAGTTCATATGACCTAAGTATTTACTATTTTCTTCCATTTAGTCACTAAATGTTTGGATAACTTTTAAATATACTTATGGGATTAGTACTATTTTTGTAGTAAAATGGGTCACATATAATATAGATAATAAATAAATACTCCTACTCAGTTAAAAGGAAAATGATTAAGACTGATATAATACATCACTATTCATACTATGCCATTCTATTATATATTATTATATCCATTTATTTTGTATAGTAATAATTATTTTGTGTATAATTGCTCAGTGAAAGTTAACAATGATTTTTTATATGTATAATAAAGTAGCATGAATCCTATATTGCCTAAGTATACCTAGCTGTTTAAATAAAGAGGTACTTAATACATATTAAGTAAATAGTATGTTATACTTTTTACAAATTTTTTTTTAATTGTGAATTATTTCTATTGTTATATATTTTTTTAATAAATCACTAGAAGTTTTCTATACAGTTTATTTTTATATTCCTCATTAATTACTAACAATCCCCCACTTCAGATATTAATTCATTGGAAATAATGAGAACATAAACAAAAATGTAAGTATTTAATTTTATTCAAATATAATTACTTTTCTCATGTTACTGTAAGTATGTCTGTTTTTTTTATATCGTAGTCTAAAGTAACATTACCTGTTGACAGCTTTTTGTATTTTTTAAATAAGCATGTGGCACTATCGGAAATTAATATTAATTACTCATTTTAACATGTTACTCAAAAATAATTTGCCGATGTTTAAATCATAAGCATTAGCACACAACTACAACAAAGTATATGTATTAATGAATATATGAAATATAAGGTTTTTTGTAATTGACATATTTATTAACAATTCAGAATTACAACAGTATTCTTATTACCTAAAAACTTATTGGTAACGCTGAATAAGACTGCCTCTCAGCATTTATCTTGTAGTATAACTGAGTTGTACCACAGCGCAGATTATTTCGCTAAAACAAACACCTTTTTTTATAAAATAAAAAAAAAATGACCTTCGTAACGGTGTCCATATTTCATAAACCATACACCTATTTAAAATCTTTAGCTGCTTAATACTATATGTAGGTACGGGAACCGCAAAAAAATGTCTTATTGTGGTCGTTGTACATACAGTATATATAATACATACTAATATTTCAAAATTAATTTTTACAATTAAATAAATAGGTGTCGCAGCTATACCACTATCTTTCTACAGCATTGAAAGGGAGATTGATTATAATTATTGAAATTTAATTTTAAGTTTTATTTAGTTATACCTACCATAGAGAAGCAATCTATTTAACATAACGACCTTAAAATCTTTCAATGTCAAATTGTCATTACCATCAGAAATATATAGGTATATATGAAATAAAATGTTTGAATTGGTTTTCTAAAAATATTAGATTAGATTATATTTTTTTTCATTATTCTTTTTTCAAAAAGTATAGAATTATTTCAATAATAATTGTATCCTCTTGTATTGTCAAGTTCAAAGTATGTAATTATAAGAATCTATGTACATATTTTGTTATGTTATCGTGTCTCGAACTATTGTGTATTTTTGTAAGAGCTTATTTAGATTTTAGGTTGTTTGGTGAAGGGTAATTACGAAACTGCATGATGTTTGTACTTTGTTCGGAAATACTCTTTCGAGTTGCATTGAAATCATTACGACCAACAGCACGACTTACTACTGCCAGAAATAACTTAGTTTGTATTGTAGTAGTATTTTTTACTTTAATTATTTTACATTACTTCGATTTCTGATATATTTTCTTTATTGGATACTAATTTCTATTTGTTTATGTTCGTATTTTTTATAGGATAAAAGTATTGTAGCTCATACTCATCATCCTCCATGAGTGCCCCACAGCATAAACAGTTATTGGGTGTACCATTTATCATCTAATAAAAAACACTAAACTACTTGGCTCAGGACCAGTTGACACTGTGGGACCTATTCATTTGATTTTAAAGTAAAATAACACCATATTTTACTTTAAAATCAAATGAATAAACTCTTATAATTTTAATATAAGTTGTAATGTAATAATAATTGTTCATAGTAACTTTTTTCTTCTGAATTGAATATAACTTTATTATTCACACTATTTTATATTATCTGTTTGGTTTGGTATATATTGCACAAACATCAAAATATAGGAAATAATGTGCTATTGGTAATTGTTGAACTGAACTGAATGGCAACCAAGCTGACAGTACACCTGATGCTAAGTGGCATTCATCTTCATGTATACATGAGCAGCAGGATAGACATATGATCAGATTGCTGTTTGTCATACAAGTAATTTTATACTATGCTTTTTTGTAAAGCAATTTATAGTGCTGAATGAAAGTTAAACTAATAATTTACATAAGACATCTTACAGATAGTAAAAATTTTAAGAAAAGTGAAAATGAGGATCAAATTACATTCAGATGAAGTAAATAATACTGGAAAGATTCCATCCAGTATTAATATACCATGTAATTTCAATATTTATTATTTATTCTTACAGATAGTAAAGATTTTAAGAAAATGGTTACCAAAAACTAGCTAATAAAATTTTCAACTATTGGATCCAAAAATTGTGGGTGGTGATGACAAATATTAATTAAAATGTAATATTTTTTATTACAGCTCTAAGACATATCTTGGAAGTTGGAATGATTGGTCCAGTAAACAAAATTAAATGAATTTTTATCTGGATATATAAAAATTCAGCCTTCAAATGTCGAAAAGTGGTAATAGAAAGCAGTATTTTGACACCATGTTACATTTCTATGTATAAGAATATTACCAATTATTATTTTTGTTTTATATATTCTTTGTCTATGGGGACATTAGAAATGAGTGCTTCAGCAGCAGCCAGATTTAGCAGGGATTTTCTGTGATTTTGTCATAATAATGTTAAATATTTTCAATTGTTATTCTTTTCATCTTGTATAAATTATCTTTTAATCCATCATGATTTAATTTAAACAGGTGTTAACATTATGTAAAGGGTATATACTTATAAAAAAAATATTAACTAAATTAAATTTTGAGAAAAATATAATATTTTAATGAAGTCGACTAGATTATTTATTACAGCACCAACAATACACTACACAAATATTTTACTGTATAAGAGTCCTATTTTCCTTTATTTGCCCATTCTGTCCAACTGCCGAGGTAATTTTTGACACTGAAAAGGTTAATAATGATTCAATATTATATTTTGACCAGTATAATACTTTAATCACAATATAGAATGAAGAATATTCTATTTTTTACCTTCTTATTTAACTGACATTTTAATTATATTAGAAAAAATATACTTACTTTTTGTATCCTAAATCCAAGGCATTCTGTTGTGCCATGCCAGACCTCTTTCCAATCATACAATAGAAAATTATTTGGGTGTTCTCAGATGGTTTAGGCCTATTGTATGTCTGTGCAAAGTCGTTTTCTGACATAGCACTTAGAACTGTTGACACATTGCCCACTGTAATTGCATCAAGTACACAAATTATACTATACATACTAAACTAATTACATATTAAATATTTTTTTATGAATAATAACAGTTATTAATTAAAACTTCAGTAATATTTGATATTCTATAGAAGATTTTATTATTTCTAAAAGTATTTGTGCTTCATTAAAATTTAAGGTTTATATATAATAATAATCTCAGGACAATTCACACAGCGCCATCTAGACCCAGGATAAGCTAGCTAAAGCTTGTGTTATGGGTCCTAGATAATTCATAATTATTAATAATAGATAATTAATTAAATAATAATACATAGATAATTGTTTTTCATATATACATACATATTATACATAGATACATTTGATTTGAAGATACATTTTAATAAAAATTAATCTGAATCTCACAAGTATATTTTTGTCTTGAAAGACTGATACTGATTTTACAATCTAACAAGTTAAAATTGTTGTAAATAACAAAAATGTAAAACTTACATGGAATATTAATGCTGTTGGGTATTTTGCCATGCTCTTTAATCTCATCTGGTTCTCTTACATCAACTATTAGTACATTATTAAGTTCTGTTGCATTTTTCACATATTCATAATCCACAATCATCTCTTCAGGATTTACATGTACCGAATACATCCGATACTTGTTTATTGTGTTATTACTGAGTGTACAATCTGGTGATGTAAGCAATAATGATTATATATTGATAAGGATAATGTTATTTATCTCTATTTCTATATTTATCATTTTAATCTTAATTAAAAAAGTGTTAAAATGTATTTACTTAGGTGTAAACAACTTATCCATAGACTGTCATCTATATCTAGTTGTTAATACTTTACACTCCCTTTTGTACAAAGTATATGATCTTTCTTATCAATATGCTGTACTTCCCAAAAAGACAGATATAACAACATATATCAGTACAATGATAAAATATAAAGGGTTTGAAATATATACTTATTTTATTATACAAAAATAATAACTATTGCTATTTATACACGAAACATATATGAGAAACTCAGGGGATTTTTAGAAACATAGAACTTACAACAATACTTAATATTAAATTTTTTGTCAGTGCACATCACAGATACAGCTTAAGATTGATGATAAGCTGAGGATAGATTCGGGTACGGTTTTCACTTAAAATTTAATGTTTGTTTTATCCAATTGGGTAAGTCTAGTGATATAAAAATACTTACATATTGGCAGTTTTCGCAAACTTTTTGAATTTTTAGTCACAGCACTGACCATGTTTATTGTAAGTGGAATGGTTCTAATAAAGATTCTTGACAACATTGTCTCCCAAATTATTATTTACTAATTTTGCACTAAAATATTTGTTTTGCGGTAAAGATTTTCTATTATTAATATCAGTAATAGGAACAAAAATCTTATTGTTCACAAATTAATAGTAATGACGCTTGAATTAATTTCAATATAATAAATTTAATTTTAATCACAGTTCAAACGATTTCATTTTAATTTAACAACGATCAAAGATCAGAAAGATGAGAAGATGTCTACAAAAATGTCAAATCTGAAAATGTTCTTGATATGTCACAAAGAGTGGTTGGACAGAAATAATCTATTTCTCTAAGAAATGTCGATTAATATTAAATATATTCGATAATTATAATTGGTTCTAATGTATAAATAAATTTAAAGTCGCTTAGACCTTAAATCTAAAAAACAGCAAATAGAGCAACAGGTACACTAATAAATAAATAACATTGTTTATTTTATTATAACGCGTAGTTTGTCATGTTGTCTATTTTAATTGAGTTTGCAACACTGGCCTTTTCTTCAATCAATCACTGTCAATCTAAGTCAATCCGAATTCTTAATAGAAATAGTACCTATAATTATTTTACATTACAAATTACAGCTTTACTCAAAATGTATTTGTAAATTAAATTGAATTATTACGGTTATATATGTTGACTCCTAATACATTGTAAGCATGTTTTTGTAGCACTTTCGGTTAAAATATTGTGAATATGAACAAGGTTTTTAATCAATGTTTATTTCTTTCAGACTTTTTGTCATGACATTCTCGTGCCTATGACTTATTTTTATTTTATTCCGTCTCAATATACTTACAATAACAGTCTAAATAACATAGCTTACGTATTTTGCTTTCAGATGTTACATGCATAACGTATAGGAGTACATACTATGTCTTATTATTCTGTGTGAAATGATATCACGTTGAAATCTGTCATTGTAGTTCACCAAAAGCATGGGTTCGATGCGACCGACTGGGAGATTTCTCTCATTTACCAACAATATACAGAGAACACAAAAACAAACAGGTGAGTTACTTATCTGGTAGATATTAGTATTAGTAGTTTATATAAGTATAAATGCAATTAAATTCCTTTGCTATGATTCATTGTTTTGCAATATTTGCCCTTGTTTGCCATTCTACTTAATAAAGACCGTACAATTCATAGGTATTTGTGGTTTTCAGTACTATTGTTTAATCAACTTAACATAAGGACTAAGCAAACAACAATTACTTGTTTAAAAAACTGTTTTCAATTACAAATTATAATATCACAATTGTATATATGATATTATTATACATATGATACCAAATGCTAAAATATAAACAAAAACTTTGGTAATGGTACTTGCCTTGTAAGAATTAAAATACCAAAATATTAACATGACTATTATTTGTAAAATTATATTTTGATTGAATATATTTCTTTTATTTGATATCTGAATTCCAAAATTTTAATATTATGTATATATAATTTTATATAATCAGTGCTGGTATAAGCCAGGCGTGTAGCAAATTGTGTGAGTCTAAAATAAAACTTACTGATGACTAATCTTATATTAAGTTTAGACTAGTAAAAATTTTTTAAATAATGTAATGATTTATTGGTGTATTATGTACTAAGTGTGTAGGTTCCTTTATTATATGGAACCCATAGATTTTGCAACTTTTACTAATCTGGCACTATTTAAAATATGTACACAGTATTTTATTAACATAATAAATTATTATTATGTTCATTATTATTACTTTGTAATGTTATTATTATATTTTATCATTCTATTCTTGAGCCACCTACCACCTTTTTGTCTTTCTCTAATACCCAAAGGTTATCTGGAAGATATTGCATAAGCGATATGGCCGCCTTTTGTACCCTATTACTCTGTCAATTATGATTCCTGTAATTTATCTGGTGCAATAAAGAGTATATAAATAAATATTTATTTTAATAATAACACTTACAAAATAAGCACAATAATATGCAGATGTAAGGACATTTTATTCTTACCCTATATTTTACCACAATATTAAATGTAATTTAAAATAGCTAAACACAACTCTTACTTATAATTTTGCACCTGAAATTTCTTAATTATATTATAAAATCATGGAGACTGATGTAGGCACTATTTACTAATGTTGCAATATATTATGTTTATTTAAAATTTACAAGCTATCATTAACCTACTGATATAGATAAGAATATCATCTTGACAAATCATTATGCTCATGTTGCTGGCAAAATTTTCTTGTCATAAGATGGGATTTTGGTTTCTCAGGTTTTATTTTGATTTGCCATACATATATAATGAGTGTTTACATTAAATTATCAGTTACATTACATTAAATATTTAAAAGATATTGTATCACCTACCATATATCTCAGCAGTTCATGATTGTTCTGACATTGCCTTTATTGAGGACTACAATGTACTACTTTCAACCATAATAGATCTTTCAAAGCAAGCTGCTTGTTGACTGAAATAGAAGATATAAATTTGATCCAACACAGTTAACAACAATTATAATACAAAGTCTACTTCTATGGAGAAATATTATTAAATGTCATATTTCTGAACTGTGTTTTTATAAATTTAGATGCTATGTGCTACTGTTTTTTATTTGCACTAATGGAGCACTTGCTCATGTTAATGGTATATGCTGGTGGGTACCAGTGGATGAGTATGAGGTCAGGTGAGTTATCCCATTGTGGCAAATTCACCAAGAATTTGCCATGATGGTTTGCAGGGGGAACCGCATGGAGGTCAACTTGACATGGTTCATTGCTAGCAATGGGTTTATTTATCTATGTTACTAATAATCCCGTGCCTCCCAATATGCTAGTGTTCTAATTGATCAGAATAGAATAGAATAGAAAATCATTTATTTAAAATAAACTTACATTGAAGCACTGTTAAATAGATTATTATTAAAATAAAATTTACAATTAGTTGTAAATATCTCATTCATATTGAGTTGAAAAACACTGCTGGCAAAGACTCTCATAATATTTTTGTTACTTATAAGTTAAACTCATAATAAAATATTTTGAGTTCCACTGCCATATTTGTGAGCAATGTGTACATTAAGTATTAAAAAAAAACGTTATTTATGTAGTGAGTTATAAGATTATAATAATGTGAATGTATATTTCATTTCTGCCTTAATGATGTCATGTATTTTTTCAAAATTAGTGCCAAGTGGCTTTCCGCAAAGTCTGTCAGGCAGTGAAACAGATGTATCAACATCAAATGAGAACTTGTCACGAGAGGAGCGTTATGTAGTCCGACACACAGCTCGTGTTGAACCCCAAGGACAAGAGAACCAAAGTCAGACAAATAACAACAACAGAAACTCACTTAAGGTGTGTATGTTATAAATAATATATGTTTGTCTAGAAGAGATTGCATTACGATAAGACTGCCTTGTAATTAGTTTTATTTTAAATGATTTAATTTTGTATAATCTTAATGTTGGTGCAATAAAGAGTTATAAATAAAATAATGTTACAAATTAAACATCTATGATATTAGTCATATAGTAATAACATATAACGATTTGTATTTTTTATGGTTTAATAATGGGTTGTGTTAATTATATTCCCTTTAGTAATGATTTTATATCATTATAAGTATTGATATCTGCTTTAGATCTCTGTGTAACATTTTTACAAGGGTTGTAGTAAATAATTATTTGGTATAGAGTAACATCAGATTTAGGTAATATCTCATGATTATATATTGTTTTTAAGTTCACCAGATTATTATTATTTTTGATAGAGTAAGCATATATTTCACGTGTATATAATATATAGCATTTTTTGATAGGAGAGTGTGCCAGGCAGCAATCGCAATTCCTTGAAAGACTCTGTGGGGGGTGGGAACAGCAACAGAAGTTCCTTGGATGTTTCCTCGTCATCATACAACACGCTTATTATCCACAATCAAGATGACTCGTGGCCGCCGAGACCAACGCCTATCAGGTAATTTTATACAGTTTAATTATTAAATTTCATGATATAGGTGAAATTATCTCCTTTAGACCCTGTATATAAAAAAAATGAAAATAATAATATAAATAGAATAAACATGTTAAAAATACAGCACTAGCTTCAGCCCACGGTGCTGACTGCATTGTATTGTGTCTATTATTGTGATAATGTTGGTTCTATATGTAGATGACCCTTTTTTTAATTGGTCTTGTATATTTTATTACACACAAAAATCAATCATATTTTCAAAATGTTAATGTAGATTTAATACGTAATTTCTTCAGATAAATGTGTTTAGTTGTTATTTTTATTTTTATAAAATATACTACTACTAAACTTAAACTGATTTCATATCTCTGATAGAATTACTTGATAATGTACTCACAAAATTCATTACATACATTAATTAACAGAGAACATGAGCGAACCAGTAGCGAAGTGAAGCATCCAGCTACACAGTCTTCTCCATACCACACATTGAAGAAGAGTGAAGTTAGCAAGAAACCAAGTGGAATACCATTGCCTAAAGTACATAAAGAGCAGTCAGTTACAACAACAGCGAATTATATCGACATCGGAGGCCAGAGAATCTATACCAGCCCTCCTGATCATGGAGTTCAGGTAATTTTAAAGTTCTATAGTAACATATGTATAAAATATATACTACAATACATATGTTACTTACATGTTTATATATACTAAAGATTTAATCAAATACTTCAAAACTTATACCCGTGTGTATGTTGTTTGTTTGAATAATGATTAATTAAAGTTGTACACATATATAAATTAATATATTGCAATAGAAAAACATTGATTCTATGGAAAGGATTTTTTGTTTTTGTAAGTAGGTACCTACTTACAAAACCATAGTACAATACATATTTATATATTTCTTATATCACTGATAATGGATTGCAGATGAATTTTGAAAGATAAATACCAGAAAAAAGACATTAAGAAGAAATTATCAATGTTAGGGAAGATCATGGGCTGGATTATTACACCATGTCAATTGCTAGCAATGGGTTCACTAGTCCCCATTACTAATAACCACAGTAAATATATTTAAATTGTCTTTATTTAAACAGGAAATAACAGAAATTCCCGATGACTTTCTCAATCAGTCGTCTGTTTTGAAGCATCTTGCTAAAGAGGTGACCCAGTCTCCTAGCCCACGTGGTCGCACCCCGCCACCATCCCCTCGTGCACCCATTCCTAGGGATGATTCCAGAAAGTTGAAGAACAAAGGCTCCAAAACTAAACTTAGCAAAGAGAAACTGAATTTGTCAAGATCACAACCCGATTTAACGAGGTTAGATTTTGTAAATTTAGTATTTTTATTTATTTTAAGTAATTCTGATTGCAAATAGGAATAGGATTAGAAAGAATATAGAGAGAATATAGAGAAAAACAACCATTACTAATGAATATTTGATAAAAATGAAAAGATAAAATTACCTCAATGTTTTGATTTTTTTTTATAAGGATTATAATGAAATAGTGCATCCGCCTGCGCTGGCGAGGCACCACTGGAGGATGATAAGATGAATATGAGGTCAAGTCAGTTAGCCCATCGTGACAAATTCACCAAAATTTTATCACGATGGTTACCAGGGGGAACCGCGTGGAGGTTAACCTGACATAGTACATTGCTAGTAATGGGTTATTAAGTCCACATTACTGATAATGCCTTCTCCCCCCCGATGTTCTGCTTTCCACATAGCAGATTTATATCACTAATGACGTGGTCTTATTGAAGTCTCTTTAAAAAGTACGTAAAGCCATCAAAATATCAACCAAATATTGCCAAATATTCCAAACCAACAATGATGAATCGAAAATCACTTTCTATGAGTACTATGATGCTGTGTTAATCTGTCTGTTTTTAAACATATGTCAACCACACAATAGGTTTTCATCATTCCTTAAAATCCAATATGAATCGTCAGTAAGCAATGAAATATTATAACTTATATTCCTATATTCTAATTTGCATGTGTAACTTACCCTTTTCAGTTACCAAGCGGCGTGCTTTATAAGATGTGTATCGGTCGAACGGTTAGTTAAGGTAGTGAAATTACAGGATTAGAGGCATGACATCTTAGCGTATATATGGGCGTCACATCATAAGATGTATAATATGACGCTCGTAATATAATTATATGATGTTCGAATGCTGTTCATGTATATTTATATTACTATTACCATCAGGTGGGCCGTTAACATGTTAGCCATTTCATTTTGACATCATCATTTGTATGTTCAGCGTGGGGGTTCGCGCGGTGCCTGGCGGGTCTGAGTCGAGCGGCTGGTGCAGCGGCGGGGAGGCCGAGCTGGAGGAGGCGGAGGATGCGTTCACGGCCGTGCTGGACGCGCTCGCCGCAGAGAACCACCAGCTCAAGCGGCAGCTCGTAGACGCCTGCGAGCGCGTCGCCAAGACCACCAAGGTAACGCGGCATATTCTCACCGAATACTACGGACTTTTGTATTGAGCCTGACCTGATATCAGGTCAGTTAGTCTATCGTGTTAAATTCACTAGGAATTTATCACGCTAGTTTCACTGAGCCGCGTGGAGGTCACCCTGACATGGTACATTACTAGCTAAAACCCTATTGCTTGCAATGGGGTTATATTTAGTCAGAGTTAACTTTTTTAGTACATAGTCACATAATACATTTATTCAGTAGTAAAAGTTAAAGTTGCTAGTAAAAGGTAAAGTCTGGATTTCATAAAAATTATATGCTAAAATTAAATAAATGTTTTAATAAAATTTATTTGTTTTAATAATTATTGAAATAATAAAATAGTTGTCATACATTTATATGTATTTTTATTAGTTTATTTGTTAGTCATGTAAGATTTTTTTTAAACAAGGCCAATTGAATCATATCCTATTATTATGCTATATTTTTTCCACAGGGTAAACAATAACATCTGGTATGCCTGTATGCAAATATATTATAATCTATCGTATCACCTATAGCTAGAAGAAGAGGTTGAAAAAGTGCGCACCGCCCACGAGGACCTGGTGGGCTCGTGTGAGCGCCGGGAGCGGCTGGAGCGGACGGCTCGGGTGCGGCTACAAGCAGACTGTCGCCGTCTGCAGGAACTCAACAGAGCACTCAAACAACAGGTAGTATGTTATTTTTAAACTTTTGTATTTAATACACATTATTTATATTGTCAAAAGATTATAATTATATAATATACCAATAAGCTATAAACCTAAACTAATTATAAATTTGCAAAATTAAAATAATAACAGTATACAAGTGATTAAAATTATAATGCATCGAACACATCATAACTTTTAAAAGCTCTAAGTTCTTTTAAACGTTCCACAATTGAAAACCAAACAAAAAAAAAACAAACAACTCATTCAATTAATTTTGGACTTCTATAAATGTACCTGTATCGTCTTTTTTTACTCTGTTGCCATTATAAAAAATAATATGTAACTTCGCTGTTCAAAGTTATTACTTCGGATATTCTCGACATATGTATTTTATTAACATTGAAACCTTTACATTTCATAGGTGGACTTTTTGTCGCAAGGAGTACGCACCGAGTCTGACACTAGCGCCGAGGCCCTCCGCAAAGAACTACAGAACAGAGAAATGCTCATTGCTCAACTCATCACACAGAGTATGTTATTATTTTCACATTTAACTTTATTTGTTTAAATTACAATACAAACGTCTTAACTGCCCCCTGATGAAGAAATCTCCTTGTCACAAACTGTATGCAGTAAACACAACAGATATACATAATACATATGATGACCTTTGGTGATCTAGGGGTTTAGCACACTGCTTTATTTCCGATGGAGACGGGATCGATTCATCGCACGGTACAAACGTTTGTATTCATAACAGTTATTGTTTTTCATGATTATGATCTGCGTGTTTCCTATGTATGTTATAAGTGTATTTCCAAAAAAGTATCTAAGTATTTATATCAGTTGTCTAGTGCCCGTTACACAAGCTCTGCTTACCTTGAGACTAGCTGTTGTTGTGTGAATTGTCCAGAGGTTTTTTTTTTTAATTTTTTGTGTGTAGTAATTAATATTGATATTTGCAGATAAAGAGCTCGCTTGCGCCAAAGAACGCCAAGAGATCGAAATGGCGGCCCAGCGCGCCACGCTGCAAGAGCAACGCACTCACATTGATATTTTGGACACGGCGCTTACTAACGCACAGGCGAACGTCGTCAGGCTCGAAGAAGAGGTTATTATATACTTAAGACGATATTAACTGGTTAATCTGAATGTTATAATTGAGCGGAGAGCACGAAGCGTGGAGCGATCGTAGAGATCAAATTTGCAATCTTTGTAACGACTCCTCCGACGACGGCTTGAGATCAAAATTTGATCGAAAGTCGTACCTCGGGTCGCCATGGTTTTCAACTAAAAAAAATCGATCAAGGTTGAGTTTTTAAGAATAAACGCGGTCCCCTCAACATGTTACTTGGTGTGTAAACATCACACCGGTAACTAATTGATTAAATGATTGACATTTTATTGTTTTCGTATTTATCATGTCACAGTGTCGCCATGCAAGTGGCTACGTGGAGCGCGTGATGGGTCTACAGAGGGCGCTGGCGTCGCTGCAACAAGCTTCCGACAGGCGGGAACATACCGAGAGGAAACTTCGTGCACAGTTAGAGAAGGAGTTGCAAACCTTAAGGTATGGAAACTGGGTATAATCTTTAACTTTATATAGTATAAAACGAAGTCGCTTCCGCTCTCTGTTCTCTTAGGATTTTAGTGCCATTTTTAGCAATATATAGAGTGATTCAAGAGGAAGGTTTATATATGTATGTCTACAACCATACGAAACTCGGGCGGGTAGCTAGTTATAAAATAAAAGAATTACTGAATTTCACTTTTTAAATATGACATATTAAAATCATATGTATTTGAGAACAAAAGTATCCAATGTGGTCAGTATTAGATGAAAACGTGTTTTGTTAAACTGGCCTGATCCAGTATTTAAAATAATTTTATACATATATATTTTTTCAATCTGGTCTCCTAATTGGCAACCGATTTTAATTAAAATTTTGTATGTGTTTAAGTGGATCCCTGGATGATTTAGATTCACAATTGAACCCGGTAAGTTGTGCTTAAATATGTTTCCAGGAATAAGTTTTTTGTTACCATTCAGTTCAGGCTGGATAATGTCTCTATGTTTATGAATTAACATGCGTATAAGAAAAAAATCTGTGTAAGAACATAACGAGTCAGTGTCACTCCCGATTCTCTCTGTTTCTGATCTGACGTGAAGATTGATAATGATAAAACTTAAAAGATATTTTGATTATTTATAAACAATTTTATTGTGGGCAATCAATATTTCGTAATGATTTTTTTATATATAATTGCAATGGCAGGCAAGCTAACGCCCCACCTGATAGTAAACAGAACTATGGACGTTATAACACACGTTATGCCCATAAACCACTCATGCGTTGCCATTCCGCATTTGTCTTTACATGAAGACATGATGTCCGTATCATCCTATAGACTACTTTGCAAAAGCTGGGAGTCAGCTTATTTATCATTCCAGTTATATATACAAATGTTTTGTATACAGAAAATTGTCCAAGGATTATTGTCACTATATGGGTCGTTCTGGTGGTCAGGAAGCGGGAATGCACATGTGGCGTTAGCGGGGCCGGTGGCGGCGAGGCTGAGCTACGGCGGCTGGTGCGCGAGAGAGACGAACGGCTGCTGGCGCTCGAAGGAGAATGCGCCAAGTGGGAACAACGGTATCTCGAGGAAGCGGCACTTCGCCAGGCCGCTGTCTCCGCAGCCTCCATACCCAAGTATGTACATGCATAGTAATGGATGATAATGGAATGGTGCACCCGCCTGTGCTAACGGTTTGCGCTAACGTTGGCGGGCTCCAGTGGAGGATGATAAGATGAGCATGAGGTCTGGTCAATTAGCCCATCATAGTAACATCACCATGAATTTATCACGATAGTTTCCGGAGTGAAACATGTGACGGTCAACCTGATAAGGTACATCCCCTAACAAACATCTTCCCCCTATACATACGTACTCTCACTATAAGAGTGAAGTGGAAATAATTTATAATACTAAAACATAAATGACAAATTCCAATAGTATTTCATGTATGGGATTATCAATTAATGTTATACATAAACTCCTATATAAGTTTACAATTTAAATAAACTGGCTTTTAAAAAACAATAGTATTAGGTTTTTGCCATTTCTTCTCAATTGAATTTAAATACTGATCTGGATGGTAATTTATTATTTTTTTAGAGATGCAAAAATTGCGGCTTTGGAAAAGACGTCTGCGGAATCCGAACGATTGATGGCGGAGGCTCGCAACGAGAAGATAAGACACATGGACGAGTTACACTCCGCACAAAAGAAGGTCGCTGATTTGGAAAGCAGGTATTTGATTTGTCGATTATGTGGTAATAAATATAAAAGTTTGTGCACTTATGTTGCAAACGAGGGCAAACCTTACTAGGTAGACTAAATTAATGTATGGAATTTTATATCTTCAAAAGATCGATAAATAAGTCCGCGATATCCATATTTATCTCCTAAGAATAATTATACTAATAAGAATAATAACTATTTTTGTCTTATACATATTACAAAAAGATATTTATTAATTTACACTTGTAGTGAATGCTCTCGACTAATTTTATCATCAGAGTGAAGGAGCTGGAGTCGAAGGTAGCAGAACGTGACGCTATGATAAAAGTGCTGCAGAAACATACCAGCGCGGCCTACGACAGCGGTGCTTCACTAAGGAACAACTCCAGCCGGGAAGAACTGGGTACTCGTAAATTTTGATATGTGTAACTTACGACATTACTCCAATGTTACTTCTTACTAATATTATAAAGGCGGAAGTTTGAGAATGGATGGATGGATGGATGTTTGTTACTTTACGCAAAAACTATTGAATGCTTTTTAATGAAACTTTACCGTAATATAACTTATACATCAGAATAACACATACTCGTAGGCTATAAATTTCACGCGGACGAAACTGCGCGCAGCTACATCTAGTAGATAAATGTACCAAATGGACATTGGGAATTAATTTAAACAGTAGTTTCTGCAATTTTGTACCTGTGGTATCGGGATAACAGTTAAAGTATTTGTAAAGTAATTGGAATAAAAGAAACACAAAATATTAAGTGCAGATTATCACAATATATTAGGGTAAACCGTGATCAAATTGGTTAAGCCGTTACTGAGAATAGCGCTTATATATATATGAACAAACGAATATTCTAAAAATATGTGTTTTACTTTAAGTTACGTTGATATTGTCCATCTTAATAGTTCTTCTTATCTTCCGTGTACAAACAGCGTGTTGATACGTGATAGGTCATTTAATCTATTTTATTTAAGTATATGTGTTATCAGTGGGCCTGTCGTCGGGCGCGTCGTTCTCGAGCGCGGAAGGAGTGAGCGGTGTGAGCGGAGTGAGCGGCGTGAGCGCTGTGAGCGGAGTGAGCGGTGTGAGCGGCGGCAGCGTGGCGGGCCGCTACAGACATCTCGCGCGCCGCAACTACTCGCCGCACAACGACAACTCCAGCGGTCAGTAGTTACTCATTTGGTTCAAAATGTGTTATTATTTTTAACACGGCACCTAATATTGGTACAAACAAAACTGTTTGAACTTTGAGTATCTGTTACCATTAATTAGCAATACAAAGTCTTCAATGACCTTGATATGCAGCTTTCTTTGAGCAAAAAAAATATTGCAAGCATAACACAATAAATATAATACCTGTACATAACTTGCAATAAATTTACATTCAAAATACTTAAGTATTAAGTAGCTAATAAACCGGCTTTAGCTATATAACTATGTTGTCCTCTATTTGAAAGAATGTGATAAAATAGTGTAATATGTTTGTAAATAGGTTAATTGTTATTAATATTTGTAGGGTATTATGATATATTAATGGGGGGCTCGGTGGTCTAGCGGTCTTGCACACCGTTTTATTTCCGATGGTCACGGGTTCGATTCCTCGCATGATACAAACATTTATATTCATGAGTGTTTGTATCGGTCTGAGTGTTTTCTATGTATTAACAAAAAAATGTGTCTATGTGTTCATATCAGTTATCTAAAACTCATAACACAAGCTCTGCTTAGCTGAAGTTAGTGAATTGTCCTGAGATATTATTATCATTGTTATTTTGCAATATATTTTTTAGTATTCTCCCTTTGGTGGGGCGATAGACTTATCTTTTTATATTATTATTATTAATATTAATAATAACTAACGACGTAGCAGGTTGCGGATTCGATAGTACGTCTCTGCGTCTGGACGAGCAGCTGGCGGCGTTGGAGCGGCCGTCCGTGCCAGCAGTGAGTTGTTACCTGCCCACTGACCAGCGCCCGCATGCATCCTACTACTGACCCATCACGACATGCCGTGCCCCATACGAACCACACGCAATTATCATCTAAGCGAAGTATCACATTCATTTTGTACCACAGATTACATGCAGAGTGTAAGCTTGAGCACCAGCTCTATCTGGAAAGGTATATAGGACAGAGATATATAATCTCAGCGTCAGAGCTTCAAATGTTTGAACACATATTTGAACATCTTTCCATTGTGTTCAAAATTTGAACAAATGCTGGTGCTAAACAAAAGTGTACCAGCCAGACATACTTTACAAATGTAATTGCTTGAGTGTGCATTGTGTAACAGATATGCTAAGCAGTACACAATATGAATTTGGTCATTAAATTCAAAATACCTTGATTTGGAATTATATCTGGTGAACAAGTCTATGATTCAACGATGCAAAAAATATTAGCACTCCAAAGAGCTACTATCTAAATAGCACTGGCTGAAAAGCTTTCACTCTGTCGTGTAGTACAAGTAGTACTCCTGTATTGGTTAGGCAATGTTCAGACGTACGTCAGTACTTCTCTTGCATCACACTGAACTAAAATATCTTAAAAAATTAGACGGTTATTGCGGTCGAAGATCATTGTGTATCTAATATATGGGTTGAAATTGAGATATTGTTTCAATGAATTTCGAAATAATCAATAAACAATATTAATCTCGAAAGAAAATAGAAATATAATATTTTATTGTGTCAAAATGTTATCATAGCATCGACTTTAATATGTCATTCTTTATATTTTTGTTGTTTTTTTTAATTTAACATTTAATTTGGAATAGGTAATCATAGGTCAAAACGAATCACGATAATTTTACTGTTTTCTAAAAACATAAAAGTTTACGAAATAACGATGTCACGCGCTACGATATGAATAAAACATTCCAAAAGGTACAACAGTCCGTTTTCCATATAACATTCCTTCGGCAATGTACAAATTATCACAACAACGCTTTTATATGTGTTTTGTGTGATTTTAGATTGTTTTGAAGTGATTTTTGCCTAACCTTAAGCTTTCTAACAATAGTAGTTGATATCTAATACACGTATAAATAAACTTGTGTTCTATCAGTAGGCATTTGGTCTTATTATTGCGTGTACTCAAAATAAGTACACAAATTACATGCACAGATGTACAGACTGTGTAAACTTGTGTTGTATAATAATTAATACATAAAATAGCATACATGTAAGTGACAGATTGACCAAGACGAAAATGATGCTGTTTCGATTAATTTTTATATTTGAAAAGCACTGAAATATTGGGTTCCACCTAATATGTAGAATTGTGGATTATTTCCCAAGCCGCGAATACCTTCCTATCGCGACATGATTTATTGTTGTATATTTTTTTCATATTTTAAATTGAATAAAGTTATAGAAAATATTTTAGAAAGAAATTTACCCTTCAGAATTAATGATCAGCGAATGAAACTGTTTAGTCTTTGATCAATCTGTCACTTATTATTAGTTATCGATATTTGTATGAAAAATGTGCCTTAGCGTTTTTTTTTAATAGTTAACGGTGAGTGCTTTGGTGCCAATCATAGTTGTATAAGTAGCATCCAGTAAGAATCTCCAATAGTTTGTTTATATGCTCCACTAATATCGTCCTAGTCCTCTTAAGAATAAATATAAAAGTTAGCTCCAAACTCGTCCATATAAACGTGGTTATGGTTAAGTTAAAATACAACGTGTTGTAAATGTATGTACAAGCAAATATTTTATAGATATAATGCATAAAAACTTTAATGACAAAAAAAACCGGATGAATAAATCAAACATAATTTTTCTCATTAAATTAATGTTCGCATATTTAATAGTACGAATGTTATATATTTTTTTATGGATACCAAACGTGTTTACCGAATAAAATTAACTTATTATAAAGAATACACATCAAGATGAGGCATTGGTCACAAAAGTATGCCAAAGTTAGTTATAAAATTGTTATTGGACTCTTATATCATAAAAACTCGTTTTATAATGGCTAAGTTTTGTAACATAGTGCCTTTTGTGTACATGGGTACAACAAGCTTAATTATATTTTTGTAATTGTTTTTATGTCTTAGTATATACTGTACTATATACATAAGTGTATCGGTCAAAAATTGATCTGAGGACATATATTTCGTCTCTTGGTCTCCTTCCATTCTGCAGCTACATAAAAATCTTATTTTTGTGTTAAGGTTTATTGTTAAATTCTATTGTTGAACAATATATGGTGCCTATTCTAACTTTACATCGAGTAAAGTCACAATTACGGTGTCGATTGTTTAAATTGGAGTATAGACAATAAACTATAAAAAATATATTTTGTATTTTGTGACTCGATATGGAATTAATATTGATATTCGAAAACTACTATAATTATTTTAAGAAGTGTTTTAAGGAGTTGTATACATACCACTTATATTTCTTATGATGTATTTCGATGTATTTCTGACATATTTTTAGAAGCATGTTTAGAATAAAATAAATGTTTTGTTTGATGTGGTTTTAATGCTTATCCTAACTATATCGCATAGCGTGATTGACAAATGACCCCAGTAGAAAGATGGACACCGTTTTAAACATGAAGTATACAAGTACTTAAATAGCGTCTATAACCGTTGTAAAGAAGAACGATATTTTTTAAATAATCCAATTTGGAAAATAATCTTTATTGTTTGTTTTTGTTTGGAGTGTTATAACGTAACTATAATAAAGCTTAGAATTATACTTCAAAGAATTTCTAGAGTGTGTGTTACGACCTCCGTTATTTAGTGAACCAGTGAAATAAGCTTTATTTTGATGGAAACACGTGTGAAAAATTTTGTATGTTTAGTCTGAAATAAAGACACGTCCGTATATATTAAAAACCACATTGACTTGAAATGCCAAATGGAGATCGCGTTAGATTACGGCGCCGAAAACGAGGATTTATTACCCTAAATCACGAAATGGATTGTGTGTTAGGAATTTAGAAACTGGAATAGAATTTTCCAATGACAATTAGAATTATTTTTGGAATAAAAATGAAGTCCATTTCTCAAGCACTTCATTTTGACTTCCGAGTAATTGGAATGTTATAACTTAAATAAGACTATCTAGTTTGGCCAAGTATGTTCGTCGAGACGGTGGTATACAAAACTAGCAATGTGGTAAAACAATTCCATGACAGGAACTGTTTTTTTAAATCAGTGTTGAAAATTAAGCATACGGCCAATCTCATGGTAAATAGAATTCTATGGACGCCTTTAACAACAGGCATGACACGTTACCATACAATAGAAAGTAAAACAAAACTACACAGAAATATTTTGTTTGAGATTGAGTGTTGAGTGAGACTTATTTGTCTTCTAATCGAGTCACACATTTTGCATTACTAGTACTGTAATATACTATTTATGGAATGCAGCACTTAGCAAACAGGATAAAAACTAAACTTTGTTTTTGTTGTTCTTTTTCGCTAGTAGTTATTCTATTCGAACTCACGACTATAGGTCGTGAGTTCGAATCCAAGCGTCGCCAAAAACTGCGTCGAATTAAAATAATATAATAACTTTATGCTGATAGAAAACACATAACAAGTGAAATTAATTCAAGAAACGGCCTGTTTTCATTACACTTTTACATTTATAATGCAGCGGTAATGTTTGAACTTTCTTCGGAATCGCCGAATTGTTTCCATGATGAGGTAAGAATTATTCACGTTTGATTGTTCTTTTGTGTCATGTCAGTTCATTAACTCGATAACAAAGTGTCGTGTCGTGTTGCTCAACACCTGTTTTACATTATTACTGCTTGCAAAGTAAACATGAGTTGTTATGCGCTCAGGTTGTTCACTGTGGGACCTAATTAGAAAATAAAGTATGTCCACACAAGTGATGTGTTTGACTATTGTTAACATGTTAAAAGTGTATCTATGTTTGTTTATCGGTACTTATATATGTTTGTATGAACATATAAATTTGAATTCCGAAAATTTTAATTTTAATAGTATAAATCTCGACGGCTTCCTATAAAGGATCCGGTCAGAAATGCAATATGCATGTATATATAATGCAATATGTCTATATAAAATACAAAGCTTTTGAGACTACGTAAATTAAATTCTTAATTGTTGGTTTTTATTTCAAACTACCTGAGCATAAACATGTAGGTAAATATAAACATAAACATGCAAAGTATTATAAGGTATGATATTTATATAGGTATTACGTGAGTTCTGTAATAAATATTTAAGGTAATACCTTACCTACATTATAAAAAAGTATACGCGAAATATACAATATCTAATATAATAAATTTGTGCTTTTATACCTAATGGTAGGTACTTATCTATGCATGTAATGTTTTTTCGTAGCGTGGTTTCTGTTGCTTCCCCGGACTGAGTACGGTGAGTGCCCGCGGTGGCGGTCGCGGAGAAGAGGCGTTACTTCTTGAGCGTCAGGGTCGAGCGTCCCAACAGACCAGGTCCTCCAGTCTGCCACCACCGCCGTCAGCTCTGCCGCGCCCGCCGAGGAAACCGTCTGCGAGGAACACCAGATACGACAGATTGGACCATAGAGATACTAGGAAGGTGAATGAAGTTCAATGTTTCATAAATAGAATTAAGGAAAGTAACATTTTGTTGTAGCCGTGTGTCATATTTTCTATCGTCTAGGAAGGACATATTGAACTTTTATGATATTGGAATGACCTACAAGCTGAAGGCAGATAAAAGATAACACAGCGCCCATACAATTCTCAATTTTGTTTAAAGAACACAACTACCATAAATGATAATGCGAACTCGGAAAAAGGGCCAGAACAATAGATGTATGCAGGTCGCAGTACTATAGATCTAATCACCTGACAATAGCCCCTACACCTTAATGAAAAAAATGACAATGCTTATCTCCTTTTAGAGATTGACAAATAAAACAACAAAAAAGATAAAAAATAAATCTTTTTGTTATTATTTTTTCGTTGCGAGTCCGTGGGTGCTATTCGTGTATGTAGGCGAAGATTACCGCTTACCATCAGCTTGTATGCCTCTCCAATTAGGTTCATAAACAAAAAGAAACCGATCGCGGTCAGTGTTAGATAATATAAAGGGTAAGAAGTAAATCTTCTTTTTCCAGGACTCTGATGGATCTGGTTCCATAGCATCGAGCGCGTCTCGTAGTTCGCCTCTACCATACGATACAGTTCGAAAATTACCATCTGTCCCGACCTCCGCATCCTTACCGGCGGCCGAGTCGAGAGAATCTCTCGTCCGCCCTCGTGATTCTAGTCTACCGTCACCGTCTAAGTTGGCTGTATACGCGGCGGCAAGACGACGGTCGGCCGAATCTGGGAAAGATAATAAACGAACACATCATTATCGGATTCAATTTTAAATTCGGAAAGAAAATGACTTTAAATTCGGAAAAATTTTGAAAAACAAACATGCTTCCTATTTTGAAAATGCATTCGTTACTTTACGAGGAATTCGAAATTCGAGTTTTATGTCTATTATAGGCATAGACACAGTTATGAAAATCTATACGATGCGGTTGTGACAAATTAACAAGAATAGCTTAAATAAATAATAATTTTAGTCACCTACTTTTTTAATGTAGGTGTTTCTTACGAAGTACGTTATTATACTTTGTAATTAAAATAAGTATATACCTACTAAAATAAATAATGCTTACATATTTAAATATTTTACCGCACATCAACTCGGATATAATACATGCTTTGCGTAACTAAAAAATATATATCCAAGACCTCAAAAGTATACAGAAGTAACGTAATATCAACAAATATAGTAATTAAGAAGTAATAAGTTATTTAATTAATTATTTCTAGTCATCTTAAGATGCCATGCTATACTGAAATTAAATTATTTGTAACGGTAATTGAAAGTACTATGATGGTTAGTTTCCTCTATTATGTATGTTCACGGCACATAGGGAACAAATGTGACTAATAAACACGAATCATTCGCACTATACTAACTCAATACTGATCTCAATCAAATCTACCTTTGAGTCAGTTTTACTTACGACAATACGAGAGTAAAACATGCGTAATTATCTTAACATAAAGTATGCGAAGAAACAATAAGTTACAACTTACAAGAATGTTTATAGAACAAATTTGTGTTATATGACGTAAGGTAAATAATACAGGTGTAAAGTTGGTCTGAGTTATAACAGTAGCCTTTATCGACCCCGACAATTGAACTTACTCAACATAAAAAAACATAAATGTGGTACTGCCATTCATGAAACTAATTTAGCATGTCTATATTGCCGAATTATAGGGACAATCATTGAGCAAATAATCACTATGATTTGGGAGAGCAAGGGAATAGATAATAAAATGTAAGAGCATTTACTCGCGTATAAATTGAATGTAACACACTTAAATAATTATTAAGTAAGCAATTAAATAATTGCGTAATTAATTATGTAATTTAAAATAAATGTGAGTAAGCTTTTTTGTTATACAGCGATGAGCTGACTCGTCGTGGGCGTCGGGCTCTAGTACTATGTCAAGAGTGAACGGCGTTTATTTTTCATTCGATATAGCAAATATTTCTATTTAATGTACGGACGTGGTATTTGTTCAAGATTTATTTATATAGACTTTATGTGACTCAGATCATACAACATAGCTTCTATCTTGACGACCGTTGCATCAATTTCGAAAAGAAATTGTTCGTATTACGGTGGTATCGGGTATATTGGTAATTTGTCTGGTTGTCTCCTTTTTTAATATAGGTACTTATATAATAATAAATATTTTTTACGGTACTACTAAGGTGACAATCAGGCATAATTTATTTGATAACAGCGATGAAATAAACGGAGCAATGGGTAGGCATCAAAAAGTTATTGCATAGAAAGAAGCATTATTTTTATCTAGGCTCATCTGTATACTTGTTTTTTTTTTTGGAATATACTAAGCGATGTAATTTAGTTACGATTTATTAAAGTTATTCATAACAGTATGGACATTTTTTTCACTGGCAATACGATTCCAAACGCGCATGTATATTTTAATATAAATACGTCTTTATCTTTAAGTAGTACCCCACGTACTTAGCAAATTAGGTACGTATTTTAACGTCCTTGACGTGTGACCAACGTATAATGGTGATTAAAAATCAAGTCATTCAGACTACATCAAAAATATCTATAACGCTAATTTGATATGTCGGATAGTATAACCGACATATCAAATTTATATTTTAATTGTCTTTGTATTATGTATATCTCATCCAATATACAAAAGTGCTTTCCCTGAAGTCATTACATTGTTGTTGGTTATTCATCTTCATCATTAATTTTTAATGTACAATTTTTTTTTCTTGGAATATGTCGTATTAATATTTTTACATCGACCTATTAGTTGCCTAAGAGCGTCTTCATAATGTTCGTGCAAAAATACATTAAAGACTCTGATTATTACATAATATCTAAATATTATTATTTAGAATAATTATGTGGACAGGTCCTTTAAAGGTCATTGTACGTAGGCGTAGTATCTACATATAATAATTATATATAGTTACGTACCAACAGAAAATGAAACTGTATAACAATCGATACTAAAAATGAATGTACAGATGTGAAAGAAGTTTTGAGATGGATTGACACGCCTGGATCTTCATAATCTTTGATGATCAGGGCTGTACTTTGTGGAGTAACATGAGAAATATCTATGTTCACACGTGGACGATATCATTCGTATTATCAATAACATTTCTCTATGGCATACGGATATTTACATAAACTTAGCGGTCCATACTTACTTTGTGACCGCTCGTGGACATACAAAAATGTTGAGCTTTAACAGTCAGATGTGCCCAGCCCGTATATTCGAAATACAATGAAAAATTAATATGAGTTTAGTAACCCAAGTATATAAAATTTTCTTTAGTAACTAATGTAAATATATAAACGAAACTTAAAAGGAATTGTTTCAATTTTATGTTCGATTATCTGTGGGATGCTGACTGACATCACACCATTGTGAATATTATGACAAAAAAGGCATCAAGGTGCGTCGAACTTTAATGTAATGATAAGTAATGATAGCTACTTAAATTTTGACCGTCATACTCGTGCACGGGTTATGGTACTATAAGTTAGTCTGTTCATGTATCTAAACTTATATAGGTATATATATACATATATGTGTGGACATATATAGTGTCAACATAAATCACAGATTGTTACGTATTCGAACATCTATTTCCTAATTAGTTTTAATGAACGATTGTATATAACTGTGTCTCAATTAATTAGTACGCAGCCTACTTTATTTAATTTACTGTTTGTAATGTAATCAGCATAAATTTATGTAGATTTAATAGGCACTTGTTTTGTATAATACCAAGTAGGTAATCCAAACCCGTGACATAATTACAATCCCGTAATGTCCCAGGACTAATTACGTAAATCCCGCATTTAGCGGAATTTGCAAGATTGCAAAAAATAAAAAAAAAAATTACTCTAAGCGATTACGTCGATATTTATATTATATGAATACTTGACAAAGGTGGGAAACATGGTATCAAAATAAGATAATACGGATAGATATTTTCGCAATTTTGGTTACAGAACTTGAATTTTAAAGTTTTATAATTATAGGTCAAGCAACTTACTGTTACTTTTGTACTCTTATTTCTAAAATTCACTCCTTATATTTTATAAAAAATGGAATTCTGCCAATGTTTTTATGCTGGTTTTTACTTTAAATCGGTGTCAACTTTACACACATCATAACTAATTGTTAAAAACATCGGTACTGATTAATTAGTTTATGGAATATTTATACCTATCTACCAGTAGATCTATACTAGCATTAGAATACATATTTTTTAATTTATTACAACTTATTTCAATTTGACATTACTGTTTCATATTGGCAACATTGATTTTGGTACGTTACACCATATATTTAGTACCTGCATATAGGATCGTCCATCTGTCTTAACATTATTTCGGGTCCACATTTATAATTCTACAAAAAACAGCCCGGGATACAACATTGGGAATGGACTCTCTAAAAGTGTGTTATATTGTCTTATCTGAGTTAATAGCAACGGAAAGAAACATCTGTAAATTCCGTACCAACTCAATTCATCTATGATAATTAAATTTTAATGTTTTTTTTAAGAAATAGCTTTCATTCCACTTTTATTTACCTATACTAACTGCAAATAAATCATAAATTGTTTACATCGATGTTTTATTACTTTTCCTATAGAGTTATTGTTACAGTAGCACCGTCTTAATCATGTAACTATAAATTTGTTTCTTTCTTTTTGTTTGAGGGTTATATATACAAGTAGATAGGTTTTTTGATGATAATGGAATGGCGCACCCGCCTGCGCTAACGGTTTATGCTGTCTGAGGCGACAGTAGAGGATTATAGAGCATGAGGTCAGGCCTGGAATTTATAATTATTGTTTTTAGGGGTAACGGACAGTATGTTGTTAACAATGGGTTCACAAATAGATAGTTAATATTTGACAGTTTCATATAAGCTTCTGCAAATCGAAAGCATATGTATAAGTGTACTTATATTCCAAGAGCCCTTATGCCAGACATACGTCATTTTAGTAAACGTGAAAGTTCTTGCATGTGTGTCCCCAACACAGGTAAGAATTATGAAACGTATATTAAAAAATTTCATATCAAAATTTTAAGAAACTCCATATTTTCATATTAGCATTATTATTAGTTGGTCAGCACACAATTCATTTTAATAAACTGAAATTTATATATATTATTGAAAAACTGAGTTTCCTAAATTACCAGACATTTGTATATATAACAATGGTGTATACAATTTTTATATATTTATTTGTATACTATTATACGTATATTAGAATAAATTTATTATTATTGGTCAGCACACAATTCAAACTGAGAAAAAGAGTACATTTGTATAATCATGTGAAACAGGTATGATCAAACGTGTAAAATAATAAATAATAATAATAACCCTGGACAATTTACATAGTGGCATCAAGTCTCAAGACAAGTAGAGCTTGTGTCATGGGTATTAAATATATTTTGTTTTGTAAATACATATAAGTTGATCTGGGAGTATAATGTTTGCATCGTGCTGGAAATCGACTCAGCGGCCGTTTTAAATAATGCAGTGTGCTAAACCTCTAGACTATAAGGCCGTCGTGAAATGAATACAAAATAGGTCATACCTCAGGTCAAAGGGTCATTCATAAATTACGCCACAAGTTAAGAGGAGAGGGGGGGGGGATCGATGACGTGTTGTTGCAGTCACAAAATTCATGTAAAAACTATGAAATCTAGGCCACCTAAGTCCATTTCAACTGTAATAGCGAAGCTAGATGCCTCACTAGTGATACCCAACTAGGAAAATAATTATAGGAAATTCGACCATTATTAAAAGTACAAAAGATCTTTGAACGAATAATAACAAATAATCAGAAAAATATGTATATACGCATACACACATACAGACATGTGTGTGTCAAATAAATGGTATTGTGTGCAATATTTTTTTTTTATTAATTTAATGTATTTTTTATGAAAATATTAGCATTATGTACTCCTTCTCAGTATAGTCTCTAAGTAAGGGTTCGTGCAAAGTTTTTACTTCACGTATAATAATAATGATTATACGACCTGTACCTATATATTTGTTAGTCCACATTGTTTTTGTTATTGCTTGTTGGTAACAAATTAAAAGAGTAAGGTTCACAAAGTCCTTGACCTTGTCTCGGAGACCGCGAGTCTGCGTGAGTGGGGCGCCGCGGCGCGGTGACCTCGAGCGCCTAACCCGACTTTCTTTTGGATAAAAGAGTTATGAGTTTAATATTGCATACTTTCCTATTTTATAGAATTGTAATGGAAATCATACTGACTACCTAGCTGTTTGTGAACGATAACCGTCAACTATAAATATATACCTACATACATGAACTATGTACATCAGGTTATCAATTGACACCCGTGATGAGTGGTATCATCCGTTGCATTCCTGTGAACTATATAATCATGCGTCTTAACTTGTAATTTTACAGCCTAATTATGTATACTATTGATACACAGCTTACAAACAAAGCCGCTTGGCAACTGATATAGGCAAGATTGAGGTATCAATGCAGACTTTACAGTCTGCCTCTGATGACCCTACTTCCTTAAAACTGTCTAATTAAGATAAGCGACTTCCTCCTAGATGACACATGGCTGTTAATTCAGGTACTCTTACTTACGTAACTAAAATCAATTATCAAAAGAATAGGAGAATTCGTAAAGTAACTCTTTGCCAAACAGAAGAGAAAACGTCACTTCACATCCTATGTAGTTGTAGCCCACTCATGCATAAACGAAATAACTCCTTTGGAAAGTATAAACTATATCCTGAGGAGATAACAACCATCGCCCCTAAGAAAATCTTTGTTTTTGTCTCTGGCGGGTCTAGGTAGCGAACTTAACGTGAACACAATAAATTTATGCAGGTTGTAATGTTATAGGTCTTAACACCTAACAATAACCCTAAAACATCAATAATAAAAGATAAAATTTTTGTTAAAAATTGTTAATCATTTACAGAACTGACACATTAAACGTTCAGTTATTTAGTTTCTTGCATGGGTTCAATGATAATGACGTTAAATAAAGATTTGGTATGATTTTTCTAGTTATTACCTAGTTCACTACACCCGTGTTCAATTTGGACAGGCGCAGGCGGGAGTTTAAAATATTTTTTTAAAAATCGTTTTACCTTTCTAACCTTTCAGATTTCATAACAGCTTAGCGAAGCGAAACTTACTGATTATGACTATCGCGATGAATTTACCAATTCATAAGGGGGACCGCGTGCAGGTCGACCTAATACGGTACATTGCTAGTATTTTCTAATACTAAAACTATTCCTCCGTACACCAAGACAATGTTTGACATACATTTTCGGTGGATACGAAGTTATCAGGACATTTTATTTATAAAATAACATTTCTTACTGTTCAAGCAGTAAACATATGTTTTATCTATGTATGGTGTTTATTTTTTTATTTGACAGATCGCCTCGCCCATTGGATTTCGATGAACAGATAAGATATCACCGATTTACAGATCGGAAGATGTCATTGATAGTTTATAGTTCGTGGTACGACTGATAACTGAGACATATATGGGTACAATTTTTTGAAATATTAATCGATTCTTTATCGAGTGACGTACTATACTACACCCCGATTTCGTCTGTATTAAATCATATCATATTGAAATAGGGATAATGGTTTCGGAGATTTCAATGCTCTTTATTACACAATTTTTTATACTCTCTTTATAACATAGAGAATTGAGTTATATACATAAACTTATGTATTATGTTCAATTTAAAGAATTTAAAAAGTTAACTAAATGTATACAGATGGGTAAAGAGCGTCGTGGACTAGTGGTTTATACTTTGACCTAGATCGCAAAAATTATAGTTCGAGTCTGACCGACACCAAAACCCAACAATCTGACATTTGGCATAACAGTCGTGAAGGCACATGTAGATAAAGTCTGTAGATAAAAAAAAATGTAGAGAAAAATTAAAACAGTAAAATTAAGGACCTCCTTCTTTGTATGAAGTCTGTGAAAATTAAATTAGTTTTAGTTTAGAGTGGTTGGTGAAAGTAATATTTTATCCGGTATTTCCTTATTTCTGTTTGGTAACCCAGCCTGTAGAAATCACAAGCGGTTCGTTGAATGGCCCCCGTCCGCTAGTGCTACCAAACCGGTTCCCAACGCTTTTTTTGCGATTCCAACACGACAATATTAATGGTTCATACCACACGCAACATGGACAGGTATCAGGTAATATTAACAAATTAAGATATTAGAGACGAAGTATCCTAACTCTGTGCTGTGGCGAAGGTCAAAGTGCTGATTGAGAATCTCTGTCTCGGTGGTAGTGTCAGATATGGCAGTGCAATGGAGAAGTACTTCCCTCTCTTCTCTTTCTCACCTCGCTTTCTTTGTAAACTATGTCACATCTATTGGTTGGGATTAGTTTATTATAGATAATTAGTAGGTACGTACAAAAACTAAATAATAAAACCATATAATGTACCATAAATGGGTATAACCATTATTGTTTAAATAAATGCAAATGCAATAATTAGATGATATATCTAAAAGCCTTTTTCATGACAAAATACGTTTATAATATGCCAATAGAAACTTATATATAGATATAGGAGTATATACGATATATACTCCTAGATTATATGTATTTGTTCTGTAGGTGTAACTGACTTATAACAATTGAGAATATAAATTAACCGTTAGATACCCATATAGACCTATTCTTCGCTTGTCAATGTCTAAGTAAGAGTTAATAAGTAGATACTAATTAACATATCATATTATTATTATTAATATTACAAACGCGAAAGTTTGTGACTATGGATGGATGTTTGTTACCCTTTCACACAAAAACTACTGAACGGATTTTGATGAAACTTTACAGTAATGTAGCTTATACATTACAATAACATATATGCTAGAAATTTAATGCAGATGAAACCGAGGGCACAGCTAGTATTATATAAATGTGCTAGCTATTTTTACCATAATGTAAGTCATGTGTCGAAATTACTTCAGACAAAATCAATAAAGCGACTTGTCGCCGTACACGTTACACGAGTACGTATAGGTCAAGTCATAAGGGTAGGACAGTCTGTAGCTACTTTTTCCATCAATCAAAATCCATTAGATCATTATCATCCATCTACCATGAATAGCTGGGAACACAAAAAACAACCGAATCGAGTAATTTTATCTATATTTTGGGTATTTGGTGAACCTAAACCGTTTTTTTTATTAGAAACGATCAAACTAATTACGAGATACAACAGCTTATTTCATTGATACATAGTACGAAATCATATCGAATCTAAAGGTACACAAAGCATATTTCTCTGAAGCATAAAATTAGGCCCTGAGATCTTAAATTGACTCGTAAACTTAGCTTATCTAGTCTTTAATTAAGGAGTAGATAAGATTTTCCCGATAATCCCACTCATATATAGTACACAACCCCAAATCAATACAAAAAATCATAACAAGCACCCGAAAAGAGTTTATTTTAGTACATACTCTTACAGTCTCATCAGTAATACGTATCATCCTTTATTGTACAGTCAGATAAATAATTTGTTGCTATACGATTATGTGTATAATCCAGTCATCTCAAATTTTTCGCATTCCATCTTAATTGAGTTAACGTTTCGTAACATTTTTCGTAATTAATCTGAGATAGAGCCGGTCAGGTACAGTAACAGTTTCTCTGACCAACTTTCACTAGGTGGCAACGACGCGCTATTTCTCATGTATCCGTTATCTTTACCGAGATATACTTTGTATAAAGTCGTTTCCGTAGACACGTCTGTCTCACTTATATCAGTTGCCAAGCAGCTTGGTTTATAAGCTGTATGATGTAGTAGTGTAATACCCTGGTACGAGGGGAAGGGGGTGGTTAATAATGTTGATTGCTGACTCCATAACTAGTTATGTACCAAGTTAGGTCGACCTTCAAGCGTTTCCACTTGGAAACCATCATGATAGATTCCTAGTGATTTTGTCACTATGGATTAAGTGACCTGACCTCATGCTTCTGACTGACCTGACTGCTTAAAATAATATGGAGGGGCCTCCCCCCCCTCCATATAATTTTCATTAGTAGTAAAAGTACGTTTATGTCTAATAACAACAATTGAAATTTTCTATCAGATGGGATCTTTTTTACCCACTTCTAACAAGAGGTTTTCATATTCATAATTAAGCTCTCTAAAAATATTCGCAGACTCACTTAGTAGAATACTTGTTTTTATAACACTTATAAATATTGTTACAATATCATAAGCAACCAAGTCTATGTAGTGAAAGCAAAAGATATTATACAATTATCGCAATCTGTTATTTGTATATATATTATGTTAGTCTGCTGTCCGTCTGCCCGGTTATATAATTCAGAAGGTATACTGATTTAAGGCGAAGATAGATCGATTCCTCTTGACCCAATTTCGAACAGGTCAAAGCCGTGTCGCGCCTAGCGGGCTAGAATAACAATTTCGATCTCCAGATAGCTGTTTTTCCAATACGTGGTTTATGTAACCATTGTTGACACATTCGAGTATTCTCCAATGTATTCTAACCACGTTTCGAGTTTCTGAACACAGTCAATTACTTAGTGTTTTGTAAATATGGTAAACAGAAACCGTAAATAAATTAGAAAATTATTACAATAGCAATAAGGAATGTATTTAATACCTAATTGAATATATTCAATTTATAGATAATTACACTGGGTTAATAGTACGTTATAATATCAAGCCGATAGACGATGATAACAGGTATTCATGAAACTGAACAAATTTCTTTAAAAAGTAATTTTTAAAATAATCAAATAATCAAATCGGATGCGGGACATGTGATCTATTTAAGGTAAAAAGTTCTTTATTTACATATATCTATACTTTGTTTAGTGAAAGCTTAAGTTTCACGAGTATTTCACATGGTTTTCGATTTACATCTTACATCGAATTACATCCGTATAACCCTATAGTAAATAGTTTAATTATTTTACTACATAAAAAATTAAAACATGCCGTCATGTCTATGAATGAATTGAGCTATAGATGCCTTCCATTCTAATATGTTACCAATAATAAAAAGTGTCATCTCATGGACTTATCTCTCGAGAGTGGCCGCGCAATGCTATGCTAACCCAATTCCAGCAGTATCAGCTTTCACAACGCATTGCAACACAGCAACGCACGCAGCCGCCGCTCGTTCTTCAATCATTGCCGATACTCGGTACAGCGGTGGTAATATTTAATCCATTCCCCATTGCAGTCCACTCTCTTGTCCTTTGTGCTCATCATCCTGCACAAAGTAGAACCTAAAAAATACGACCGAATGCGCTAAAGTCGCAACGTTCTGGGATCTATACATTTAGATGTCAGGTTGACCTCCACGCGATACAACCTGGAAACTATCGTGATAAATTCCTAGTGAATTTGTCACGATGGGCCAACTGACCTGACCTTATGCTCATATGATCATCATTCAATAATCAACCAAAAAAAACATTTAGGTATCACTGAACAAAAGATGTGATAGGAGACAGTAGTGTCTCTGCCAGATATTTCAGATTATATGTATGTATATAATAATATATGTGGCATATATTTAATAAAATTTATTATTATGCATATTACTATATGTATAATAATAAATTTCTTCCATGAACTATCTGATTTCCGACGAGCCGAGTCGAGGGCGTAAAACTGTAACACAGGTTTTCGTAGTACATGTTCCGCTCCGTTCTCTTATATTACTATACTTACTAGATGTTTAATGTTTAAATACTTCTGTAAGTCTTAATAGAAAGGAATAATAATATACATTAATAGTGCTGCAGGTGTTTTGTTACTGACTGTGCAGAGAGTAATATGCAAACCTAAGAATAATATTAGAATTTTAGTACTCCAAGATTTATTATTTGTTTCCACTCCATACTTGTATTATGACGATATTTCTATTATTATATTACTAGGTATAGGCTTTTAAGAAGTGTAGACACCTTTCCAGAAAAAAATAAAATATAAAGAGGTCTACTTTCTATTATGTATACCTACGTGCAACATTGACATGGTAGTAATAAAAACAGATTCCCACGTAACGACTTGAATAACAATAACACCGATGTCTAAGTTTGATACTCGATTTACTAAAGAAACGGTAGATAAATTCATAACACATCCCGTTTAATATTCTTCGTGTCTCCTTGTGGTGATACACAGGGCCAACATAATTATCAGAAGGAAGCGCATTTCTTATAATGTGGACTGAAAACCATCGTGATAATATTTCCGGTGAATTTGTCACAATGGACTGCTGGATGCTCCACTGGTGCCCCGCTAGCGTAAACCGTAAGTACAGGCGGGTGAACCATTCCATTATCATCCACTAAAAACACTATAATCGTATTATTAAGGATAACTTAAGAACAGGCCAGATATTGATTTATAAGGGACATTACATTACATGGGACAAGGAATCATCGTCTTTCCTAAAAAAAAAAATGAAATTAAGAACATGCCTTTCTTTTAAATCGGTTAAAAATAAAACCACACTATAGATAAAACCATAATAATTAAGTTATTATACGTTTAAATATTTCACCTTGACATCGAAACTAAACATAATGTTATATCATATTAGGTAAACCTATACGTATATGAATTTGATTATTAAAATTAATAGAGACTGTTTGACAATTTTCATTATGTTTGCTTTTAAGGATTCCGTAGTAATTAGATAATAAAAATATATCATACTTTGTTAGTAAATTAAAAAAAATAGTTCTGCGTACTATGCATATTTGAATTTAGGTTATTCTAGTAAAACTATTTAAATGGTCTCAAAATAATAAAGAAAGTACTATATAATAAGTTCGGTATGTCGTTAAGTGTTCAATTTTGTGTAAAAATATTTATTATCACTTTTATTTAAAAAAAAGTCTTTACATTAAATATGTGTGTATAATAATGTCTACACAAGGTTACTTAATACAAATACAAATGTCAGCATTCCTCGCAATTTTAATGACATTGATATCATTCGATAATAACCACTGCAATAATCTGCATACATATTACACGAGTTATTATTACATTAATCAGCCAGATTCATAAGTATTTACTAAACTGTGTAAAGAAAATCCGGAAACAAAAACAACCTGTTCTCAGGTGAGTGAGGAACAATAAGCCTCGGAAAGTTGTGCGAACCCGGTGAGACAGCGAAGAAAGTCGAAAGAATCTTTGAACTGCAGCGATTTAGTTGCTTAACAAAGAATGAGGCAACAATATACAACGGACTCTATCTCACTAAGGGAAAATTATGGTAAGCAAGTAAGGTTAATATCCCTATGCGGAACGCGAATCAAGCGTGAACCACGCAAAAAGTGGACGTAGAGAAACTTTGCTATTTTTTGTTGCATGCGATTCTCATCATAACGGTGGAATTTATAATGTGAATACTAATTGTTTTAGGCGAATAATGAATTATTATTATGAAACCTATATACCTAAACTTTATTTGGTTTACAATAGTAAATAAGTACTTATTTAGAATATTAAATAAGTACTTATAATAATGTAAACTAAATCCTCTTAAACACTCTATTGTTTAAGAGGATTTAGTTTACATTCGATTTTTTACGACAATCAAAATGGTAACAAAAGTAGTTACTATGGCTATTACATAATTATGTGATTTAAAGCAATTTAAGTTAACAATTCTATACGATGTCCTCAGTGTTGAAAATCTAATGCACATTACTTGATGGACACTGCACATATTGTTTCTTTACAATCTGTTACAACTAAATACTCTGAGGATGGGTGGCAAGTGCAGTGCACGACCACGTGCGCCACGGTGTACCCCCTCCTATATCCCATGATACCGTAGCGGGATTAGCGGATCTTCCTCGGTCGATTTCGGAGTTCATCGGCCATCTTCGCGTCCCCTACTCGATAGCAATTGCGAGAGGCATGCGAGAGAGAACAGAACCTCACTCCCCCTCAACCCGCCCGGGGCCAGTACGTACGTGTACGTACTTAGTCAGTTCACCTCGAGCTGTCGTCGTGAGTGCTTGTTTTTTCAATGTTATCGTGGTTTTATCCGTCTCTTAATTCGTGTGTTCTCTAGAATAAACTTATCAACTGTAGAAAATATTTTTATAAACTGCTAAAACGCTTTAATCCGGAGTCACATGCGTGGCCACAAATGGTGTAGTGCTGTATCTTAATAGTGTAGTGTGGCTGGTCGCGCTACGTCGTGCCTGAGTTGGCGTCGTCCCTCCGATTCTCGTGAGGTAAATGTCGAGACTCCTACAATGAGAGCGATCGCATACGTGGACAAAAACCGGATTGCGGTGTTGTGATTATGATGAAACCATTTTCTCGTATATAAGTGCCATTATTATAATTCATGAGGTTTAATCGACTCAAGTGCCAGTAAACCAAACGGTGCCCGAAAGAATCATATCTACCTCGATACCGTTAGCTGACGTCGCGCTCGCCGCTTGTTCACAGACTTAGTTTAATTTATTTTAATGCGATTTAAGCCGAAATAGCGGTGTCCAAACCTTAGAATACTGCGCCTATTGACAATTGTTCAAAACTAAGGAAATCTTAGCGGTTAACGTATTTCAATGTCACACGATCTTGATAAAAGCGGCTACGTACGCGGAAGCACCGATACGCAACTTTATTACACCTCAGTCATCAAATGTTGAACATCTGGCCTTTGTTTATTATTATATATGAAAATATTTAAACCTACGATGCTGTAGTCTCTCGGTCTGTCTAGGGCAATCTGTAATTTGTATATTCTGCATGTTACGACTTTGTTAAGTAATTATTTTTTACTTAGGAAGTGTTTATGGACTGTGATAGTGATATAATGCGCTCCAGCAAGTCTACATGGGCGTGGCAAGTAGCCAAGTGCTTCAAGGCCTACGAGGACTGGTTTTTAATGAATGTGGCCACTTGAAAAATTTCGACATCTGTAGACGAGCGTTGGGTCACCGGCAGCCGGCAGATCTCACGATTTTATGCAGTTGTTTTTACTATTTATACAATGTAAAGACGAGAGAATTCTAATATGATCGAAAACTTAAGGTATAGCGTAATCATCAGCAATAAATTTCTGAATGAACTCTGTATGACAGGTACGAACAGTTTGTATGCAAATAAAATTGTTGTTTTTACTATTTTACATAAAAAAAAATTCATATTTTATCACCATTTAAACCTTCCCTGGGCTTCGCGGAAATTTTAAGACTAAAATTAGCCAAATCGGTTCAGCCGTTCTAGAGTTTTAGCGAGACTTACACAATTCAACTATTTCAGAACAGCAATTCAGTTTTATGTAGGTATATATAGATGAGTAAAAATATGATATGGCCTAAGAATTGAACATACAGTACCAGTTTAAAAAATAGAAAGGCGATCTCTAGAGAACCTAAAATAATAGTTTGTTTCGTAACATGTCGGTTTGTAAACTTGGCAATGCTTAAAACTATCCATTGGTTTTAGATGCTTTTCATATCAGTTTTTTGAACCACTGATTCAGTCATGAGATAATACATGCCCAATATTCAATTTCTCGGTTAAGACAAGCAGACTGTCACAGAGTGGTGCTTTCTCAACATTGGTGCTATTTTTAGCAATCGTGATGCCATGCGACGCGCGGAGGCGATGGAGCTGCCAACTAAGTAGGTCGCGATATTTGCGCGCTCTACCTGACTGCATACACAACAAACAACTATCTTCATTATCAACACGCTTATTTTTTAAATACCTATTATCTTCAATAAGTACAACAGTCATATTTTATTTACAAAACGAAAGCGAAAACAGTCTTGTACCTAATCGATAAAATTTAAATGCAATTGTTATTGACACCATTAAAAATTGAATAATATGTAAGAATAAAATGGAGTATGGTACATCAGCGGTGAATGAAAGCGAGCGAGCAATTGGGGGAATATATTATAAACGAGGAAATTTTATAAAGCAGATAATTAGGTACACCAATACTTTCGTATTTAAAAATGTCGAATGCAGAACGAGAAATGCAGTAAAAAATCTTTAAAATATTTTGTAACAAACGTTTTATAAATGTGATAGAAATATAACAAAATTAAGATGTTAAACATATTAGGTTAAATTATTATCGAGTTAATTTGCATAATATAAAATTCCAAATTATGAAGCTTGGACATACCGCAAGCGCCTAATGAAGGAGAAAATGGTTATTGCTTCAGAGTTTTATTATATTTTCATTTGGACATCTCTAATCTATAAATCTTTGGCGAAATTAATTGATAGAGCTCTACTATTTATGTAATACTAGAAGTTCCCGCGGTTTCACTCGCATTAAATTTATAGCCTATATGTTATTCTGATGTATAAGCTATATTACTATAAAGTTTCATATAAATCCGTTCAGTAAGTTTTACCTGAAAGACTAACAAACATCCATCCATACACACAAATTTTCGCATTTATAATATTAGTAAGTTTACAAATATAAATAAATAATGTAATCTATATCTAATACCTACGTTTCCTAAGCTAAATGCCAACTTACTGTGAAACGGTTTGATCAAATAGCAAAATAATTTATAGAAAGGGTAAAACTAGGTAATTGAGGTATTATCGGAAATCCATAACACAAGAATAGACATTCAGAACTAGTTGCATACAATATGAACGACTACCTACCTAGTCCACCATTATGAGTACCTATATATATAACAGTATATATATACATAATAATAGTTACAAAGACTATTAATAAATAAGCATAGAAATGTATGCTGACAATAAGAAAAAAACAACATGCCAAGACAAAAAAATTAAATATTTAAAGACATATTTATAAAACTATTATATTTAATAGCAGGTCATGTATACTTTGAAAGGCTGTCTAAATGAATTATCAAATCACTTAGAGAACTTTAAAAAAAATGTTGGTTGGAAGTAGCTATTTCTAAGTATATCACCGTAATTAACATGACAGATTAGTTTTATCTACTGTCTTATCCTTGAAATAGAAGTTAAACACTTGAAGCGTTTTTGATTAATGACTCATTAGTACAAATAGTTTTTTTTATTAGGGGTTTTGGGCTATTGTCAGGTGCTAAGACCTGTAACCCTGTGACCTGCATAGATCTATTGTGCTCGCACTTTTACAATGTTCGCTACCTAGACCCGTAACGGAAAAGAATTGAAGGATATTCTTAGAAGAGATGGTTTTTATCTCCTCAGGATAGAATGTATACTTTCAAAAGGAAATATTTCGATAGAAAATAGAGATATTACAATTAGTAACTAAGTACTTGTAAATCTATGTACTTGACAAAAATCACCAAGCTAATTATATTTACTTTCATATATATCTAAAAAGAAAATGTAACATTTTTATTTAAAATTATTCGTCAAATATATTTATATTCGAGGAACATCTAATTTTAGGCTATCTAAGTTGATTTGTGCAATCATATTGTTGGAGATGGCTTCCTTATTTTTGCCACAATGACTATCATCGATCAAAACGATCTTTTATTCGTAATTCGGCAATCGGTCTTTGTAATAAGGGCGTTGGCAGCGCGCGACCGAAATATAGCGTGAAAGATAATTTCCCCGCGGTTGGGCCGATGTCGTCAGCTGATAGCCGAGGTTAATGACCCCGACTTTGTCTCTATGGTTGCGCATATCGTCAATATAAACGGCGAAAGATCGAAGGGTTATCGGACATTTTTTGATTCTTTTCCATTTACGATTTCTAACTATACTATGTATGAAATATCACTTTTGTTCTATATTGTTAATATGTTAACCATAGCGGGTTATTACCCGAGGGAGGAATATGGGTTTATCATTGTTATGAATGTTAAGTCTAAAAATAACTAGGTACTGCTTACGTTCGTAGTTGATAAATTTATTTGTCTCAACGCGTCGATGAACTGAAATAATTTAGGATTCAGTTATTGACAGTAATTACAGTAATTTACAATAGTCTTACATCTTTAGTGATACATTCATACTATGTACTTATACACAAATAAGTTTATTAAATATAAATAAGTAGGTATTTATAAATGTTACGTGAAATGACGTAATCTTTGAATATCAAGGTATTCTATGTATTTATGTAAGACATATGCGATATAGGTATAGTTCATTGGTAAACAAACCTACATTTATCACTCATTGCACTTGCGCTAATAATTAATACATATTTTATTATTTCGTTATATACTTATGTATGCATATATCTATATATAATATGTAGTTATGTACGAGTATACGTACATGTATGTTTTCGCTACAAGATCAATGAAATGTATAATACATTTTAAATATCTACTAGCTTTTGCTTCGACTTCCTTTGCATACATGAGATATATATACATATATACATATATTGATTAATTGGATAAATAGCTTAACCGTGAATTTCATTAGGAATTTCGTCATTCAGCCTTAACTTGGTGACGGTTGGTTACACCGTTGACATATAAAACAAAAATATTTTTATTAAAGTTTATTATTAAAGCGAGAATGAAAAAATGTAATGTCTCTACATTTTTCATTCTCTCTTTCTGAACTACCCATTAATGATTGTGATTTATGCAAGTCATAAAAGTCGGTATAAATATAAGAGTTCATGTAGCCTGTACTTACGTACTTAGTACAGTAGATGATAACAATTTTATAAAATAAGATATCCGCCTACGACTAAACTAGAAAAAGAAAATTAATAAAAAAAAACAACAATAAAGAAATCATTATATCAATATTATTCTGTATTTCAAATGAAATATTTTTGAAACAAATCTTTATGTTTTTTTGAGAGTATAGATAGGTACTTATTCGACATGAGTTTTCGCATGCCAATTATAATAATCTTCTTATTTTTCGATCAAAGGCCAATCTTGAGAGTGATTTATGTAATATTATTGCAAAAACATTGGTCTAGTGGGGATTTGTAATGTTCTACGTATACTTTCAATTATGAACCCCTATATATATAATAATAATTACTTAGAGAGAGTTTCTAGAAATAGCTCTGGCAATTAAATCATTTGAGTACCACGTGGGTGATGTTGTGCAAATTGATTCGAGAGATATTAATATTTTTGTCGCTCTTATCCAAAGACAGAAAGTCTACATTGATGAATTTCATTATGGTTTTATTATCACCATTACAGTCATTCATCGTTCATCACAGCCACATATTGCAAGCCTCCTTTCATGAACTTATTAGTAATTTCTGGAACCTTGGAATTAAATGTTCTTGAATTCAAGGAGATGTCAACTAAAGGATAGTTACAACCTAAGAACCTTAGACCTAAGAAATGTTCTTTTTTCAGGAACTCTATTTATTGCATGCCAATTGAAGAGCAATTTGAAGTAGTTTCTCCATTATAGATGGAGATGAGAGATGGATCTACACTACTATCGGGACTCGAGATCACCGTTCCCAAATCTTTCATCGTTTCGATTGTAGATTATTTGAGATACGTGACATTGTCACTCGATTTAAACTTCTTTAACTAAACATTGACAAATCACAAACGATTGTTAATTAACACGTCGTTGTGGGAGGAAACAGTCGTCGTTACATCTTGGCCGGTGACGTCACACTCACATCCTCACAACTACAAGGTTACCCGTTCGGTAATTGACCAAGATTGCCTTACACGCGTCCATGATTCACAATTCACCCGAGAGCGCTGTCAGTCCGTCTGATTTACGCGATGTAATTCGCGAGTCGCGATTCTGGATGTTACATTGTATCGTAAAATTAGTTTGAAGTTTATAGTTGCTCTCGAATCATGAATCTAGATCTTCCGGTGCAGCTGGAGAATGGGTTATTAACACATGTCTAAGACTACGCAATAACCCTTTTTGTTTTGAAAACATATAAATAAAATAAAAAAGATACAACCTTAACATAGTCTGTGTGTGAGTGTGTTTTATTTATGTTATGTACTTTAATTTATAGGATATAAAATATGTAAGACTAGATATTCGAATTGATTCCTTAGTGGCAGAGGAGTTTCGACAAACGAAGACGAGTAAGTAAAACATCTGACTGGCTAGTTCCTACTGACTCCTTTTTAATGTAACACTAGCGTTGCGTACGGAACGTGTAGCAGGCTCTACATCCACGTGGATGTCACTACTAGTAATAATAATAATTTAACTATTTATTGAGCACAGAAAACTATTTGCAAAATAAGAACTTTACATAAAAGTGCTAAACAAAAGGCGGCTTTATCGCTTAAAGCAATCTCTAATAGACAACCTGGGAGATCGAAACTTTTAGTGAAGAAAAAGTAGGTGACCCACTGAAACAATTTAGTTATAAAGGGTTTACAAACCTTAAAACCAGTTGAAATACTCATAAAACATAGAAAAGTTTCCCCAAAGTGGGAATGTGATAATAAATGTTCAATTCTTATTTGATCACGTGACGGCGGAATTTGTATGAAAGTTTGTCCATTTCGCTTTTGCTTTGGGAAAATTTTCAGTCTCATAAATACTAATTTTGTCTTTGATAAACCCTATGGAGGGTGAAAATAGGAAAAATAATTATGTTGTGTAAATTTTATTATTCATTATAATTTATTACTAACGTGTTTCTCTTTAAACAGAACACATGGCGGAAATCAATAACTAATTTTAGGGATCTCGCAGTATTATAACAAAACTCATCGGGATGGTGAACAAATAATGTCTTCACAAACTTAATTATGGCCTTTGATGTGGGTAAGATCAGTACACCTACATGGCACAGCCTTCGCTTCTCACTCTTGGCTCCTAACTTTATTAATTTCAATCTACTCTTGGTTACGATGGGAACGAGCAATCGAGTTATGTTTCGCTTGACGTGATCTAGTTCTATGCCTTGTTATTATTCTTAACTTATTTAAAATTAACAATTATAATGTATGTTTCCTAATGAAAATTATGATTTTGTTAAAATTTCGTGACATAATAATAGACTATTGAATTTGTTTTATAATATATAAATGATTATGTAATCTCATAGAGAATTTCGAACGCACTTCTACTTCCGGGTGCGCGCAGTTGCAAAACCATTCCGTGGCCTCAATAGCGTCGATCAGGGTCATTGTTCAAAAAATATATGGCAGTCTTACAGTTTTAGTAGTGATGGACGTTCAACATGCACCGTCGAATACTAATCATCGATCAAAATAACTTAGGCATATATTTAGTTTTTCTTATGTCTTCAAATTTACAGGTTAGGAATTTCTAACCTGAATATATATATTTTATTGCTTGAGAAAAGTAAAAGAGTAGTAAACATAATTACGGAATGAAATACAATAAGAAAAGATTAAAAAAACGTAGGAACGTGTTTCAATATCCTCAAGATACGGGTGTTAATATCAGTCAGGAAATCTTTGATGAATTACGCTTAGGTACCTACATTACTTCATGCCACTATGGATGCAATACGTATTTTAACTTAATTTTAAAACAGGTTGTGTAGTGCTAAAGATTTACCGAGCAAACGGTTCTGCGGTCACCGTCCACTTTCACCACCCGCCATCTTGTCGACAGAACACGGACGGCCATGTCGTGAGCGTCGGCGCTTGCGCTGCTCATTGAGGAATTGGCACGCCTATTGTTACGCTTCGTCTAACTTGACGTCACGCAAATCTCGTTTATATGATCTCTATATTAGAACAGTGATTCCATTACAATTTAACATACTTAATTAGGTATTTATTAATTATGTGAGACATATTTCCATTTCTATTAATGGGTATATTAAACAAAAATTACTCATATTTTCCTTTAATAAACTTTTACGTGTTATATATTTGATAAATCTATGTGAATAGTGAACCATCAAAAATAATCTCTACGTTTATGTATATAATTCAAGATATAGGTGTAGTATTATAAGTCAGAATGTCTCTCAATCTCAGTGACTTATCGCACAATCTTTAAACCATAAAGTGTAAACTTTCAATATTAGAGCTTTCGCGTGGAACGAATTCACTAACAAAGGAGTTTAGGAAAATCGCGGAACCTGAAGAATACAGACGCGGGCAAAACCGCTGTAATTAAATATAAATGACAAATGATTATCGTTTGTTACAGGGCCAAGGATCAAAGCAAACGAGATGTAACATCGCTGTGTAATTAACAACAAAGTAAGTTCTATTATCAACCTATTGCATAATTATTATGTAGTATTATATAATGTCTAAAACCAGACTATAAACTAGGCATTAGAAATTTCTATAGGATACGGGTTATGCAAAATAATGGACGAGTATCTGCTAGAAAATACTTGTATAATTTCTAAGTCTCCGAGTACATAAAGTTTTTTAGTGACTCATATATTCATTCTCCTTGAGACTGATAGATGGGCTGACCTTCGAATTTATAGTACTAATTATATGTAAGCATTACATCGGCTTGATAAGACTAACTAAGATAAAAAATATAACGCAGAAAATACTAAAAAATTTAATAATACATCAAAAATAAGTCGCTGGGTATGGCTTTTGTCTAGAGAAACAGAAAAATAATGACCAAATATAGTTTTCATTATAATAGAATATTTATTTCACTGACCTCGTAATAGTCATTGGTCTATTGTAATGAAGATTGTAGTAATAAGGCTTTGTTTTAAAAATACATTAGATTCAGTGTTATTTTCATACAGTGTTGCTAGCCAAAACTTGAAACAAGACCAATTGTTTCTATGTTTATATGTAATAGGTATATTGTATGTTCTCAAATTGGTTCTCATCCTGAAGCCTTGCTAGACCAAATGATTATTATAGACCTCCTACAATCTTGTCAATTTTATTCGGTTTGGGCAATTGAAGTTGTATCCCGTTGTGATTAGCAATTTTACTACGAAATTAGTAAAATTGAGTGCGCACAATAAAGCAAAAAATTGGTTCGAATATTGCGAGCTACTTCTTTTATCTACCTACTATATTAAAATAGATTTTTTTTACGTTTTAAGTTATTGTATAACGTTAATAACATTATTGTAAGTCTGTGGTTTATACAAATAATATTCCAGTTATCTAAAAGGAAGATGTCAGTAAAACTGGATTCCAGTTTTGAACATTAAAACAAATAAAACAGGAAACAGAAATAGAAACAATTTAAAACCATTATATTTATATTAAGAATACTTATATTAAGAATTCTATCGATTTGCACATCACTTTAACGGTATAAGCATATACATTAGGTATCTTATGGTTTATTTTTATTCTAAGTTACGGCTCACAATGAACTTAGCTGTGCGCAACTCATGTGTTTTAATAATTTAATATGAGAGAGAATGGGCGCCCACCATTAATATTGACAGAAATGTGCCTACGCATATATGAGTAGAAATTATAATAAATAAACTAGTGGGTTTACACAACCCTTTTATTTGTAATAATTTTCCTTTATTTTAAAGGGTCAAGTTATTGTAACTTTAAATTAAAGGCATTTCGGGGAATGCAAATAAATGATCCTTATTTTGAAAATATTACAATACGTATGTATCGGCCACCCTTATCCAAGTTGGCGTTAAACTTAACACGTGGAGTGAGTCTACACAGTAAAATTACGATGTTGGTATTCTTTAGCATTCATTCGTTTTCTATTCAGAGAGATCCTTGCATATCCCTAACCCAAGCACGAACAATGTTATACTGTAGGTATTGGATTGCTCATGCGAATGAGCTAAATGTTTTATTGGTGAAAAGCGAATTTTCAGTTACCTTTAATTTTAAAACAAAATTATTCAAAGAAAATCTGATTAGTCTGAAGTGTTGATATTAGTTGCCTTATCTTATGGACAAAACCTTTTGAATGGAGAGGGGTAAGGAAAATGCAGTCTTAAGAATCATCGTGGAATAAAGCCACATCTATCTCGCCTACAGCCGGACTAATCTGAAAATTAATTCCAATCAATGTTACTGGATTGTACCATTTTGTACCTTTTAACACTCTTGATCTAGCAATACATTAAATTCATATTCCGTGTTCAATGAAATAATTAATAGTTATCGCTCATATACTGTTTTAAATTTGACGCGAACGGTCATTATTATATGAGGAACTCAATAAAAGTAACATGTAGAAAGATAGCGTGATTTTTACAAATTATACGTATAGTTATCGATTATTCCAATTTAGTCTTCATTACGTTTGATGAGAACAGTACAAAGGTGAATTAGATAAATCAAGATTGGGTTTAGACCCTAAAGAAGAAGAGCCGAAGCCACACTACACCCGCTTTTAAGCCGCAACTAGTATTACTTTCCTGTATGTACTTACCTAACACCTGGCTTAATAAAATATTAATAGACCGCACAAAACGCATTGCAGCGATGCAGTATAGCGTTTACACCTGTCCTATTATTTATATATTCTATCTATTTTTGTAACCTTATAAAATGATTCTGTTGATTGGATAAGTATCTGTTAAGTATATTAACAAGATTTGGTTTAATTTATGTAATAATATAAATAACAATTAATAAAAGTGGTAGTATTCTAATATATAATGTATTTAAACGTTATAGATTACAATACTACTATTTAAAATATGTGTACAATTTATGAGCTCAATGCCCCATGGCAGTCTCTACCAGCTAACGATTGCATAAAAGCAGAAAGTGGTTGAAGGACAGTGATGGGAAAACTAACTTAGGTAAATCAGTTTACTTGTTAATGACTACATCAAAAAAATATCCTTAGTACGTTACGCAAACAATAATAACTATCTATTAATGTATTATCATTATAATTCAATATAGGTCACCTCATAAATGAAATCAATCTCATTTTGATAACATACTTAATGTTACCCATATTTTTTATATTTATAAAGGTGGATTGCTGGAACTGAACTAAAAATTATTTAAATAAAAGTAAAAGTTAATCTTTCACTTGGGTTATATATTTTTTTTGATGTCAGGTCTGGTCATCATGACAAATTGATCTAAAATTAATCAGGGTAGTTTAGTAACCCCATCGTTAGCAATGTACTACGTCAGGTCGACGTCTACATAATGAATCCCCCCTGGATGAATGGGGTTACTAGTCCTCCATATTACTAACAATCTCCTTCCGCCTTGTATTGGTATACAATTTTATATTCTGTAGCTACGTAGTATAATATTGATTCTCTGTAATAGCTTTACACTTTCACTTTTAAAACAGTTTAAAATTTACCTGAGTAAGACCGAAGTCGCTTATAAAAAGGCGGCCTCACCTTTCCTAGCTATTTATTCCTCAATAATGAACTTGACCCAGTAAATTCTTACTGGTCTCGATGTTGTGCGACTCGGAATTTTTCTCGTTTCGCCCCGTCTAGTCGGACCCTACTAGTTTTACAAAACTTTTTGTTTAAGTCTCTGATTTTCGTATTTTCTTACCGACTCGGCCCGGCTTCACATAGTTGGAATTATTGTAAACATCGCACTTTTTATATTACAATCTAAGCCATATAACTTTCTGATAATGCAGAATGCATGCATAGGTGAAGGAATTTATAAATTCGGTTGAGTATTTTTTAAGTTTAAGCATTATAAACAAAAAATATATCTTCATATTAGATTAGATGTGTATTTTTATTGTTTACTTCTCGGAAAACATATAAATAAATCTCATATAAGACCTAATCATATCTATATTAATAATTCCGTCAAGGGGTACGGTAGACTCGAACGAAACCTTATGTGAATAACAAAACATAAAAAATATTTATTTCGAGTCGACAACATACTATATCCGCAAAATTCGAATTATGGAGTATTTCGTTAAATTCTAATGACACTGACAAACAAACTGCACTCGCCATCTTTTCATATCACTAGCTAACAATCGTAAAGATGGTGAGTAGTATTTTAGTAGATCTGTATGTAGGCAGATTGTATTTTTAAGTGAATTTTTTTTTATGTTTTCTTTTTAAAGTGAAAAAAATAAATACTTTTTTCAAGAATGGGAAAGATGTTCGGATAAAGCATGGACGTAGAGAGAGCTTAAAACAAAGAGGTTTACAGAGAATAAACCTTAAAAGTTATATGTTTTGTTAATTTATTTTGAATGTTTGCTTAAAATAACAATTATTTGTTTTGGCACTTTTTATTTACTATATTAATTAAACACAATCGTGTGTATGTGTTGTTTCTTTAAACCTGAAATTGGCCGATTGCGAGACAAATTTGGCATTTTTTTTATTAATTTGTTTTACGGCTCTGGGTACAAGTCCTTTTTAGCCCAACTTAAAGTTTTACAATATAAATTACAAAAATTAAAGTCAATATCCAATGTCAAATAGTAATAAATGTTAAATGTTGTTTCTCTGTTCTGACGAACTTATTAAAAAAAAACTTAATAACAATCACAATTTCTTCATATTTTATTATTACACACAAGTTGCCAAGTATTTGCATTTTTTAAATAATGTTGTGGTGTGGCACTATCCGAAATTTAATTATTTACCCATTTTTGTAGGTTATACAGAAATAATGGTGTTTATTTAAAAAGCATTAACACAAAATTAATAAAGTATAGGTATTTATAAATATATGGTTGTTGTATCAAAATAGAATTTTCTTATTTTTCACTAAAATAAAGACTAACTGCGTTTTTTATAAAACAAATGACCTTTTCGTTGTGTCATATATTATGAAACTATTTTTAAATTATTTATCTGATTGTACTTTTTAAGAAAAAGTATTGAAAAAATGTTGGTTTGTAGATTAATACTGTAAAATTACTATTTGTACGGAAACGACAAAAATTAATGCTGCGAAAATAATAAATTATAAAATTCTGTTATGGAAACGTCATATTAAGCTTTAAAACTAATTTCTTAAAATAAAAGTTTTCGATTGAACAAATCGGTATCGCAGGTACACCACTATCCCGCTGGGGTGGTAGGTAACATTATTTGAAAATTTGACATTTCAACCTGTCAATTTAGTCTCCGGGATTAAAAAACAAACTATAACAATAGTATTAAAAATATATTCATCTAATATTTTTGGCATTATTTTTATGTTTCCAAATATGGGGGCTCGACCCCAGGGGTGTTATGTACCTACATTATACTTTTTGAAATGGATAACGTGGGGCGAGATGTGTGGAATGTATGCACCTACATTAAAAGATAATTTTTGAAATGTAGGAAATGTATAGGAAAAAAGTATGAAAGAAGGGACCTACAAAAAGATAATTTTTGACATGTATGAAAAGTATGAAAGAAATGGACCACATCGTCATTTTTGAAAGTATGAGAACTATGAAAACAAAGTCCTACATAAAAGAGTCATTTTTGACTAAATAAATAAAAGAATGAAAAAATAACTCTGTCCTACATTAAAAGATAATTTTTGACATGTATGAAATGTATGAAAGAAATTTTTATTAAAATATAATTTTTGAAGGGGCTTTGTATGTACCTACATTAAAATATAATTTTTGAAATGTATGAGATGCCGAAAGAAATGTATGCCTACATAAAAAGTTCATTTTTGAAATGTATGAAATGTATGAAAGAAGATGAGTACATTAAAATATAATTTTTGAAATGTATGAGAGGTTTGAAAAAATGTCATTGTCATTTCATTTTTGAAATAGTGAAATATGTAATAAATGTATGGATCAAAGATATTTTTCACACACACACATGAAATGTATGAAAAAATGTAAGTATTTCATTAAAAATATTTTTGACATGTATGAAATGTATTTGTTTGTTACATTAAAATATTGTTTAATGATACTCCTTGCATTTGGTTAAACATCATACCACAGAGTCATACAATTAAAAACAAACTGCTATGATATTAATGGAAAATAAACTTTATGGTATTCGAGTTAGGGTCGATTTCTCTCTTTTTTTAAAGATTTTAATCTTACCAGTATTTTAGTAGATCTGTATGTAGGCAGATTGTATTTTTAACTCGATATTTTTTTTATGTAATCGATTTTTTAAATGTAAATAAAAAATAATAATACTTTTTTCAACGGAAATGCTATACTTAATAAAAATAATGAAAAACTGTTCACAACTGGTTTTAAATATCAATAAAGTAGAGAGAGTTATCGATTAAAAAAAATCGATAATACAGAGATATGACAAACTTCATACATAAATAAATAGTATTATGCTTTTGCTATTTTTAATTTACTTATTTTGTTTAATTTACAATAATAATATATTTGCTTGGAAAAATAACATTTAATTATACAAATGACAACAATGTCTTGAAAGCATTTTTTATATTAGCACTGATTATATTAATTAAACACAATGAGTAAATATATGAAAATCTATGCTTTTCTAAACGCATTATTTCATTTTAACATGTATATATATTTTTACCCACATTAAACTATTTTGAAAACACAGTTTTGTTTTTTAAAACGTTTGCAAAACTATGAATTCTCGATACCAATATCTAAAACTTTTAGCAATAATAATGGCTATTTGCTCATTGAGTGCCACTGATATTATTATATAAGTATTCATTGTAGTCTCCATCAATGAAACATTAGTCATTAATTCAGTATTAGTGTAGGTGTTTATTACTTTCTGGTTAATATATTCACAATGATGTAAGCAAATGTTGTCTTTATCAATCCCAGTATTCTCAATAATATAGGTACCTAGACTATAGTTGCGTAAAACCCATACATATCAAGTAACGTATAGTTTACAGTCTCGCACCTATTAAATTTCCTCTGAGAATTTGTTCATTTACTTCGGAACATAATGCTGAAATGCTGACAAAAACGTCGCCGCGAACACCGAATTTGATTTGCGATGCAACAATACAATAAAGTTACGGTTGGCGCGGGTGTCGCGTCAGAGGCACGGCGCGCGGAGGGCGCAGGTCAATGACGTCCCTCGTCTGGGGCCCGGACAGCCCCCGTCTCCGCCCCTGCACCCGCTTGCTCGAACCTGTTCCCGGACAAACCATGAGCTATGTGTAGCTTACCGCCATTTCTATCTAGTTTACGCCGGGATGCTGCATTTACCTCTCGAACCTTGTAGAATTACATTCCTTGCAGTAATAAATATCGCGTGCATAGTTACTTACATGTAATTTGCCTATACGATACAATTAAGCCTGGCCGAGCTAAGGGTTGAGCATCTGAGCTTAATCGCAATTATCACGTCGCAAATCTACATAATTGACGTTCCAAGTACATGTTAGCAAGCCAGAAGCGGCTTTATAAGGCTGGTATCCATCATTAATTCACGACTGGTCGGGACAAGTGGATAATACTCGTCTTTTCTTTATGGCTTCCGGCCTTAATTTCGGCTCCCCGGCGTACATTGCTGTTATTCTGAGACATATGTATGAAATAATCGCGTCTGTTTTTCTTGCCAGTCTAAGCAATGTTTGCGAACATTTATAAATTGCTTTTGATTCATTTGCATCATCGTTGTATCGTGCTACCGTAGTATCTATCGAGCATTGTAATAACACTGCTAAATTCATACTTTATTATAAGTTTTTTTACTTTTAAACGTAATTTATTATTTGTATTGTGCATCGCAAATTAAAATGTGTTCACATGGAAACGTAATTTTTTTAGACACCTAGCCAATACGATGGTCATCTCTAACTCAGGCTACATCACGTCTAGTACGGAATATAAATCCTACCTCAATTATGTTAATGCGTGAATTATCAAATTTGCATAACATAGTTACCCACGAAGCTATATTAAGGTATAAATATTTATAAATACTAAGTAATGTAAAAACGTTACACCATTTTTTATTCCCGTTTGTGTAAAATTTAAAGTTATTATTTTATATATTGATTCGTACCCTGGACTAACTTCCTGTTGGAATACTTAATGTATACTAGATAGAGTCCTGCTTTTGGTTATCCGTTTCTTTATAGTATGTTAGTAATCTTTTGTTTAACTTCTTGTACAACTAGACTTATTGTGTTAAATATCTACTTCTAATAATACCAACCATCTCTCCCCACCAATACTATGTCTTAATTGAGTCGATTATTTATTTTAGCGGATTGAGAGGAATATTTGATCCAAATCAAAATTTAAAATAAAATAAACAGAAACATTCGTACGGAAGTAGAAATATCAGGACAGCAGTAGAGAGTTTTGCACCATTTAAAATATTACAGTAAATATTGCTGTCAAGGCATATACAGTTATTTATGCATGACTCAAGGTTGTCAAAAAATAACTTCATTAATATTACATTTAAAAATACCTCAACCCTGAACATTTGTGATAAATTTAATTAAGGTTTCATAACAATTACTTGTATTATGTAAGTATTAATGTTGTCTGTGTGTATATGAACTTTTTGTATGGCATATTAAATTGGAAATGCGACTACAAATATTATATTATTATTGTCTTTTAAAATATCAATCCTACACATAGGGCATTTGATTAAAAATTGCTTGTATCCTTACGATTTCATTTCGGTGATATAATTAAGAAGTTAATTTATATTTAATACGCTAGACAACCCTAGTTGGGTCGGGACATTGTGAGAGAAGGCCACGGCTAGGCGGTGTTGTGTCAAAAATCCGCGCTCCTTCAACGCAACTAACGCTTTCGCAAACCATTTCGTAACCATACCATACAACATAGCGGAAAATTTCTAGTATTTTTGTTCACAGTCATTGGTTAGGGTCACAAATCGCTTTTTGATTAGTTTGTATGTGCATATTCACTTAGAAACCTTCACTAATGGTGAATGCTGTTAAACTAGACGAGAAAGGAGATAAATACGTTATTCATTTTACAAAATAATAACTTTAAAAGGAAGGAGGTTGCATTCTATTTCGAACTCGTTTTTGTTTATTGTTATCTAATAATACCATCTTGTGTACTCGTACATTAAGTAATTTCCTTATAGATATGAGGAACACCCATAATTGTGACCTGATTTTGTTGATGGTTTCTTCTATTTATACTATCAAAGTCAAAATTTTAATCAGGTTATTGTATTTCGGCTAAGCATAATTAATTTACGCTTTCGATACATGGACGATCGACTTTGTCCAAATTTGTTTCCGAGCGTAAAGTTCGCTTACTTACAGTAGTTATTATCTAATAGTCCTAATTGTTTATCTTTGCTAACTAATCTTTCTTTAATGACAAAATGAACTAAACTCTACTGAATTCGTGTTAAGTGAAGTTAGTTCATTTCATTTATTTGCAAAATTTGCCCTACTTTGACATTGCTTAAATCTACTCGTATGTCATTGACTGGTCATTATTGACTTTGATAAATCTGTCTGCGTGCTTACTGACGGGCGAGAGTACAGCGAGCTTATACGAACTACTTAGTTATTGTCATATTAAAATGAAAGATGTGTGCTCGTAAATAAGTACTGCAATTGCATAAATGATGAAATTGAAAATAAAATAGAATATTTTTCAAAATTTTGAAAGATTGCTCGCTTTATATATAACTATATGGACCTGATTGAAACTGCCCGACTTAATAGAGTTTGAGTTTTAAATTACTGTAGATCGTAGTTTTATAGAAGAAACAGAATAAAAGAAAAGATTTAAAAGAAAGAGTAGAGTTAGTGCTACCTTGGTTTGTTTATCGCGACCGGGCGAAGGCGGTCTAATTCTCATATTCTCTGTACTGACGCATCATGCATCTGATGCCCAGAAAAAATCATGTAGGTATAATATAATTATGTTTTGTTTTTTTTTCAAACATACCTTTTTTTAATATTTTTTCGTAACCGCGAACTAGTATAAATTCGAGGATACCACTCTTATCGTACATCACATAATCACACGTCTAAAGAGGATACGAAAATAGTTACATACATTACATGTATCTAAATATCTTATCGAGTTCTAGTTGTTATATCATGGCCCATATGGCGTGGATTATTAGTTCAATATTTTCCCATACCCTTTTTGTACTGTAAATGTTTCTTTCCAAACTGATAAAGCAGGGCCTAGATTAGATATAAGTGATGACCTTCTAGCTACATAGAAGAAAATCTTTATAACATTTGTTGTATCATGAACTTAGGATACTTAGTACACTTCATAATAGTATCAAAATAGTAATATTTAATTTATAATATATTTTGTAACATTAAGCGTCCCACAAGGGTCATTTTTAGAACCCTTGTGTCTCATTGTAATATTTATTCACTATTCATTTTATTTTATTCATCTATTTAATTGGTTATTATTAACATATTTACAACCTGGAATAAATTCTGAATTTAAGTTAATAGGAAACCAGTTATGGGCATATGGCTGTTTGTTGTTGTTATGCTAAAATTTTAAATAATTTACATCAAGAAACATGAATAAGATTTAGCATGCAATAATAGATATCTTGTTCTCTATTTAGCACCCTTTAAGAGGATGATATAAATCAAGCAATAACCATACTTAACTTCTCTGAACTTACAAAATAACAAAAGGTATAACATAACATTAATATAATAACAATAAGTATTTTAAGACTCTTCATCTTTTTATTATTATAATAAATTGCTCGACACAGTTAATTAAAATAACCCCGTTCTGTACTCTCATAAATCGCAAGCTGAATTTAAATTTATACGCAGTCAACATTTTACGAGGTCAATAGGAAGGAAACGTTGCCAAAAATAGTCTATGATAGTACCTGTGTCGGTACGTGTGCTATAACCATCTATCTAGTATCTATCTATTGTTTATTTTATCACACGTTTTGTTTCTCTGTGATTCTGATTTTCGCCATCATTTCTCTATGATGCGCAATAATGATTTTTGCTATTTGAACGCAGGATGCAAAAATCCATATTTTTTAAAAATATAATTTAATTAGCAATTCCAAAATGATCAATCCTCAAATGGGTTATTATTTGTCCCTCGAAAATGTTTATACACGTTATTTTTATGATATATTGCTTTTATTTTTTTATTAGTTAGCATGTAGGATGCAAAGATACAGCCGTCGGCATTGATATCCGGATTTGAAAAGCCACTTCGTGCAGTTCTGTTTGTTTGGTATTGAAGATTGTTTGTCTGTATTATGATCGAGAGCAATTAATTGTAGTATCCAAGCTAATTAAATATCTATCTATCGGCTCAATTATAAAGTTCAAGGCGTGATCTTGTCGTGGTTGTAGGTTACATTTAATTACTGCACCAGTAAGTACGTTCAATGAAAATATAATTATTATAATTAGTTAAAATTTCAGTTTCTATCGCGACAGGTTTTTTGTGGCTCCACAACGAAGATAATTCTATGTATTGCAAAATCTTCAAGTTTTATTAACTTTTTGCGAAGATATCGCGCTGGTAATAAGTGTATATATACAATACAAATTTAGAACATATTTTTTGAATAAAATTTTACTTTGTATATTTGACTAGCTGTTAGTACTCGCGACATAATCTGATTTTTTGGGATAAAAGTATGATTCTTTCAGCCGTTTCAGAAAAAGTTACAAACAAATAGACACACTGTCGAATTTAAAATATTAACATGATTAACTAACATCTCACTCACGTTAAATATTTTTATGTATATGTACCAGCTGTTTTAAAGCTATTGCTTACAAAGCTATTGTTCAAGCTACTCGAAGTTTATTTATTACTCGTAGCGTGAAAATTTATAGACTACACGTCGACTGTACGACCCTGACATCAATTTAGTTTTAATTTCAATGTAACATCAATCGAATGCAGAGTTGACATATCAATGCGGAAGTCGCGATCATTTCTGTATAGTTTTAAACAAATATATTACGCACATGATTGTAGTGTGATCACTACTTTATCTATTAGTTGGGCCGGAGTCCCTTTTTTATCCAATACATTGTAATAATAACATTCCCTACACACACATATACATGTGTATGTGTGTGTAGGGAATATTATGATAACTTCTAGGAAAGTTTTTTGTGTTTCGCCTGTTTACCTGCTCATGTGAATAATATGGTGCAGGAACCCTATTTCTATTTATCTAAGCGCTGAAGTATGTTTGTATCATAGGCACGTATTTCTACGTCGAAACGACAACGCTTATGTTGTGTTTCGGCTTGATAAGATTACACATATTGCTATCTCTGACACTAGGAGCAAACACTTTATTCCTCGATACTAGTCTTCGTCTTGCTAGCAAGAAACGTATGAATGACGGAATGCTAGCACCTACGTCATTTTCTGTAATAATAATAATGATTGTACATACTATACGAATTACAAATCATTTAGGGTAGATTGCGTAAATATTCATTTACTGGTCAAAAGCGTGAGGAACACCATATCTGAAACATGGGAACTAAATTAAGTTCTACACCTGTGTGATTATTATCTATGAGACTACATTTTATAACTTATACTTGTTACCGGCCCGGATTCGTACGGATGTACATATACTATACATATAAACCTTCCTCTTGAATGACATTATCTATTACTGAAAGTTGCATTAAAATCCGTTGCGTACTCAACATATAGCGGGAGCGACTTTGTTATATACTATGTAAAGATAGGGGATTATTCTAGAACAATTTATCGATCTAATGAAAAACACCTATCATATATATACACTTTTCTTAATATACATTTAATCAATACACACTGTACACATTCGGTTCGTGTAGGTCATCGACTTTCGCTTCGTTTAGTTACCCCAATCAATATTGTTGCTATACTTTGCTTTATCAGAATCAAAGCAATAGGATTTGCTATAAGTACTCACCTGGTTGCAAATTACCAATAAGTGGTTTAGATTCTTAAGCGAATAATTCTATGATTTCTTTAGCTTTCTTTGCGTTCTTCTCATATACATCTTATTTTAATATGTTCCTATAGATTCTTTTTCTTATTTTTATATCTCTTTATTTCTTTCCATTCTGTTTCTTTCTGTTCCATTTTCATAAAAAATTTAAAATGTGTATTATTAGAAGATAAGTGTTTGCCTATATGACATTTAATATTGTAAATGCAATGAATAACGATCAAACCAGTTTCGTCTTCATAAAAAATCATTACGTTACATCACGTACACAATTAGTTTGATATACACATATTGTAAATAACTTCATTCGATTCCATTGGAGAAGGCGGGTTGCCATGTCGTGATATTGGCAAAAGTAGATAGGTACAAGATTTCCGTCCCAACCGTGCCTCTGTACAACTACGCATGAATATGATCGGGGGTCAACGGTTCTCCTTGAGGGGATGTTCACCTCTGTCGACCTTATTCACAATACCATGTACCACGATACATATAGTATGTGCTAATTAACATTGCGTCTACATCCTGTTGGTAATACAACTTTCACTTTAATACGATCGATGTCATATCGATTTATTTAATGAAATCTCTCAAAGTCATCAATGTATATAATCTTAGAATATTCTTAGGGGCCAAAAAATCAAGTCATATACCTATTAATACGGCATCGACATAGTGTAAAAAAGTATTTGAAAATATAATATTTATAATATGACTAGTAAAACATGAATTTTGAACTATTAATTGTAATAGTTAAAAATTTAAAATATAGCACCAGACCAGGAAAGTGTCAGTGCAGGGGCAGTGTCATAAATGTGACCAACTGTGAAAGACGGAGGGATCGGTAAAAAAATACGAAGTTGGTGTGACGTGTAGGTAATTTATGAATGGCCCCTTAGAGATATGATGTTGGTAGCTGTAGATGGACCGTCATCACGTGTACAGGTATATAATACTTTTTTTTACATGGGGAAAATTCATCATGGACACTAACCCGCCTCAGGGCCTCAGGGGTTAGACGAGCAGCTATTATCTGGCTCCTATCGATCAAAAAATCCATGCTGTTCCTCCTCGCCTCGCTCCTTTCATTTGTTTTCGTATATCAATCCTATTTCAAACTATGGATGTACCGAAGTCAGCGTAGAATGCGTTAGAGTTATTCGATTTATTATTTATCGAAAGATACATTTCCTTATAATATCGGTATCACACATCAGTTATTTTTCTATCCACCACAAATTAATTAATTAGAGTTGTAGTAATCTATATGATTATGGGCTGCGTGTACTATTTTAACTACCAAATCTGAAGTAGTGAATTTAATCAATAAACAAATGTATGAGAGTTTTAAATAATGTCTTTTACTTCTATTTAACGAGGCAAATGATGGACTGTTATTACTTCTACCTTAGACGCGAAAATATTGTTTTACATTTTAGTGTATACTTAGTTCAATTAAAGATTGATATTTGACCACTTATTGAAATAAACCAAAGGTTAATATCATAAATGGCAGATATATAAAATATTACTTTTAAATTTACTGGTTAAATGTAAAGTAAATTAAGGGCCACTGATAAACAAGCCTTAAATTTGTAGTAACAATGTTAATATTAGTGATTATGTGAGTTTCGTTGCGGCCCAAGAAATCTCGTTCACATATTTAAACAGGAAAATTGGAGAGGTGGTCACGGTGCCCTGTTTACTGGTGACTTGGTAATATTAGTGCGAATAAAACTAAACAAACCACGTGTATTTACTTCGAATGTTGACAGTACTGACACACCCGTTTAGTTGGTTACACAATTTGTTAAATACCAATATTCAAATCATATTGAAAGTATTTGCTTATCTGAAAAGAAAGATTCTTTTTTTCACTGTAATGGTAAACACAGTTGATACCACATCTGATGGAAAGTGGTAACGGTAATATATGAATGACATTAAGTATATCTCAAAATACATTGAGACGTAAGTAGTCCTTCAAACCGGAATTAAGTTTGCATAGCAAGCTGCTAGCGGTAGTATTTGTTGAGATAGAGTTACCCATGTTAGAGGTACACATACACGATAGAAAACCTAGCTATTAACTTTATATCCATATGATTTCTGAGCATACACTGTAGTAAACCTAGCTCTGATAGCTTTATACTATGTATATGATGTATGATATGTTGTTCTCAGACTATTTCACAATTTAGATAAAAAAAACAATTCCCCACAAGACCTTCCTACCGACCGTAAATTGAAATTCTTCATACTTAACTTCCATTAACAAGTATAATTATTTGCTAAGTTTATTGACATTCTCTGAGCAAACTAATTTATCGATACCAACCTACTTGCAATTTCAAGAAGAACGGGTTGTTTCGATAATTATACATCGCCTTGGATTCGCCAATTCTGTACGTAGAGGTCACTGATTGAAAGAAAAACAAGTAGTATATAGGTATGTATATATTTAGTAGGTAAAAATAAAACATAATCGGTCGCAAATTAGTACGTATATATTATCGGTGAAAAGCGAATGGACGATAACATTTCATACGCTTGTGAGAATGTCGGTAATTGTTTATGCTAACGTCTGGATTTACCCATTCTATGAATTTGAAGGTCGACTTGAACTACACAAGCGAACCCTTGTTCTTCACTCGCCACCACTGAACGTGCTTGTTGTTGTTTACCGTACTCCTATTATATATATTTTCCAAAGAAGACTACCAAAAGATTGATTTCAATTTGATGAATTTTATACATGTACAATTGTATGTTGTAAATGAACTTCAAATTGATTAATTTCAATGTGATGAATTTTGTACTTTATTCTTTACAAAACTTTTCGTAATAAGAGGCTATCCTCAGTTTACTGTCATAAAACATATCTTTATGTATGTGTCAGATCAGATTTAGTTTTTGGACAGACACTACATTGTTACTTAGGTGGCAGTGAACGATATTCAAGGTCTTTGTGCTAAAATTCATTTCGCGAAGTAATCGAATTCTTCTAGAACTATATAAACTTACTCAGTTGTATGTTGTAGGTATGATGTTAGGTCTTGCACTTGTACTTGTGTTCTCTCAGCTATCAAGGAATTTCGACTATCTGTAATCAGAAAGAGGAAGCCCGAAATAGTTAAAATATTATTGGAGTGAAGCGGCAAAGCGGCTGACGCGGCGCGGCGCGGCGTGTTGGCAACCTTGTGGCGCAGCGCAGGTCAGATTTTTCGAAGGTCGATGACTCTCCTTAATCGGTACGAGTTATTATTATTTGTCAGCGCGCACCCCGGCTTATTTCGAATCGCGTTTATATGCTCGATTATCCCCCTTCACAGTTTCTTTAGCGATACCCTTTTCCCTTATTACCAGTTTTTTTGATTATTTAATACACGCAGGGTATCTTACAAATTTATTGGAGTCAGGTCTGTTGTCTTTTATATTTTTTACACTACTTCAAAAAGAATGTTCTCTAATCAGGTTATGTTACGATGTCACGATTTAACGAATATTCATTAATTCTGTCTGAAGTGAATGATGTTTTCATCGAAAGGGTTTAGCTCTTTTTTGTTTTTATTTGTACAAATATTGTTTTTACTTACACATTGTAGGTACCTATTTTATAACAACCAAAGAGATTTATTGATCAAAATATTTTTTAATTCAATAAATTTGAGGTTAATATATAACCTCAAATTTATTGATCGATATTGATAATCTAATTTAAGAAATTATTGTAAACAATGTTAATGTCGGTTTCATCCAATTTACTACCGAAACAACTTTAAGTCAAAACTAGACGAAACAAAGTGCAGTCGGACACTATACTTATCTACCGTTTCCGTTTGATCGTAGGCCATTTCTTGAAGCAGGTAAAATATTTTACGCCCTTACACATTTCGGGGTTCTCGGCTCAAAAGGTCAAAAAGGACCCCTACACCGAAACCAGTATAGCAAGTGTCAAATAATTTACAATGACAAAGTCATGTGGCCCATTGTTGATGTTTCGTAGCGAGCTGGCGTGTCATTACATAGATATTGTGCGAGTTCAGTTGCGCAACATCTGCAGCCTTACAGACAGACCGACAAAAAATTGTGATGAATAGCTTTGATTTGTCGCTCTTTACAATAACTATACCATCCAGCTATCTATTGACATGTGTACGTAAGTACCTAGATTAATCAGATTGGAATAGTAGAACAATATTATTATTCTTTTATGTATTTTGTTATATTTAAATGACTACTTCAACACAATTGAAATAAATACTTTATCCCATTATTTGAAGTAGACGTTTATATTTATTTTATAATTAAAAACAATACATTGCATATTTATTAAATGAATATGAATACCGTTATGTGTATTAATACATTTCAGTACAATATTTAATATAATTCGGTAATATACCTGAACACTTGTATAATAATTATTATATGATACAATAAGATCTTTATTATAATAAATAGTTATTTATATGTTATATAATACATGGCTTGAGTAAATAAAATGGAATAAGACTATTAATAAAACTATATACATATATATATATGTATATATACATACAAGTTATAAGAAGTACTATCCCTGCCTACTCCATTAAAGCTGTGGCGTAAATGTAGAAAGATGAATAATTAAGACATACACATGTCAGTAAACTTAATTTCAATTCGACTGTCAACTGACCTATTGGAAGAATTCCAATTAGACAGTCGTGTGTACTGGCATTAAGTACCTGCCAACAAAGATTTAGATTAATCGATTTCAATATTTTCTTGCCAACATTTTTGCGCTGAATTTGGTTACTGATTCTTCCGAATTTGCCACTTCTGAATCTTACACCACAGTTCTTATTTTAGTGGTTCTGCATTCTTGGACTTCAATGCGTCTTCAGAAGTAGTATAAACCTTTTTTATTCTACAGACATAGTATAAAGCAGGCGTAAGTTATAGAAAGTAGGTAGAAACAGTACAAAAGATTCAGACAAAGTGAGTTTTTTTTTCACCTAAAAAAACTAAACTGTCTCTGAGCGAACAGGGGAAAAGGGGGACTACCTGCGACTCGGCATTGGTGACTATAATCGTGAAGAAAGGACGTATTCCGATAGAAAAAATTGTTTACAATTTTATTTTTCTGAATTCCGCTCCAAAGGTTCAAACAGGAATCTTATAATGGAACCAATAGACGCAATGTTATTAGTCACATTTACAAATGCACTGTGTACTTGATTTATAAAATATTTACACTTGACTTTATTAAATGAAATTTATTAATCTATTGTATACATAATCACGTAACTTATTTACGTAGTTTCTTGTGTGGTAATTAGACTACTAATTTACAGCTGAAGTACGATAGTAACTGCGACTGTGTCTTAACTGATCCGTGTTCTCAACCCATCTAAAATGAACTTTACTAAACTCTACGAAAAAAGAGATTGAAACACGAATAAAGAAAAAAATTACTGTCCAATATTCTGGCAAATTTTTTTGTTTAATTATGTATTTGAATGTCTAAAATATTTTAATAACACCAAGAGAGGAAAATCCCGTTATTAAAGTACGAAATTCCTATGTAATATACTAATGTACGAGTGTGTGTTTCAAAGTTTAAGAGTCTGAGTGGATATAAATGAAATTTAACATAATGTTATTTGTATAACAAGGTGGACATAGTCTATTAAAAATAATCTGGAAGATGTGAAAAAGGTTATAAAAGTTTGTGCAGACGAAGTGATAGCTGACAGCTTGTATCTGTAAAATTTATCTGTTTATATTAAACTAAGTGTTATATAAAATTTACAACTGCTTTTTTTGAGATAAAAAGTAGCTAATATGCTTCCTAGTGGTATCTTCTATCGTGTGTTTTCACGTCTTAAGAATCTGTATACTGTACATCTGTAGATCTCTAACTGGACGGTAGGGAAAAATATTATTTACAAAAAGTTCATAAGTGGCTAATATGTCCGAAAAGAATAAATGATATTGATCCATGATCCATTCCGCCATTTAGTCGTAAAAACTTAACAAACAAACAGACACGCTTTTACATTTATAATATAAGTTTGAATCTTGAAGTTCTCTTTGAATATTTTTACTCTTCAGCTTAATGATTGACTGTTGATATTTAAGAGAACTGAAGTGAATGAAGCAGTCTGTCTAGATTTGCGTAATGCGAAATAACGCAAAAATGAATCGACCCAGTGACCCAGTTGTGGCGTCCATGAGAGTAACAAGGTCAGGGCGACGTGAACACTGTCGACATTAGCGCTCAACGGCGTCGGTGAGTTCTTGCTGCACCTTAACTCATCCGAATCATACATTTTTGACGGCCTCTGTGGTCTAGCGGTAACACACCGCCTTACTTCTGATGGTCGCGGGTTTGATTCCTTGTACGCCACAAACATTTGTATCCTTGAGTATGATTATTTGTGGCGGTCTGTATATTTTCTATGTATAATATGTATGTTATTAGGAAAAAAAATATTTGTCTAGTACCCATAAGACAACTTTTAGCTATCTTAACTTCGATCTAGATGGCGCTGAAGTGAATTGCCCTGAGATTATTATAATTATACATACAATTTTTTTCTAAATCTAATGTATGATATTGGAATGATTCAATCCCCTGCCCTAAAGGTTTACGTTGGCGGGGCACCAATGGTGGATGATAAAATGAGCGTGCAGTTAGCCCATCTTGGCAAATGACAATTTACCACGTTGGTTTTCAAGGAGAACCACCATTTATAAATCCGACAAAATTTTTGTTTTTGAGAAATATTTATCTATACTAATTCGAAAGTGTGTCTGTGTGTCAGTCTGTTTGTTTGTTATATTTTTACAACAAATCGATCTTAATGAAACATGAAGATAGATTGTGTCACGAGAACGATCATATGCTATGTTTTAGTTTAAATAATGTAGACAAAGTCGCAATTAATCTCTATTTATTTTAAACAGTGTTTAAACATAGTATTTTTTTTAATTACGAGTACACTTACCCCAGAAAGAAACTGAATAATCGTCATAACACAAAGTAAACAAAAAAAATAGCATTCTATGTACTATACATACAACATATCATCTTATCCCGTGTTGAAATCAGTCTAAAGGCTAATATTTGTAATGGTTTTATTTCAATAACAATTTATTCAGTCACCGACAGATAAGGCAAAGTCGTTGAACGTCGTTTGCTGCACAGATAACACATATTTACTATTCATTTGTCGTGAACTTTAATAAATAGCGTGATTATTAATGACGTAGGCACCACGCTTAATGACAGATAATATAATTAGTAAATGATCTTTACTACCATATCTAAATTGATGTATATTTTTTAATTTATAAATCTATCTAGTGATCCATTCCATAATGGTACATCCGCCTGCGCTAACGGTATACGCTGTACCAGAAGAGGACGATATGAAGATATTAGTATGAAGTCAGGTCAGTTAACTCATAGTGATGAATTGCCCAAACATTATTCACAATGATTTCCAGGAAGAATCGCATGATAACTGACCTGATAAGCAACACGGAATGCCAACTGTGCACATAAATGTATAGCAGGGGGAAAGGGGATTGTTAGTAATGTGGACTACCTCCACGCAGGTCCTCTTGGAAACCATCCTGACATTTTTTTGGTGAATTTGTTACGATGGGCTGACTCACATGACCTGATGCTCATTTTATCATCCTCCATTGGTGCCCCGCCAGATTAAACCGTTAGCGAAGGCGGTTGCACCATTCCATTAACATCAATTAAAAAATGGATAGGTACGACAATTTCTTCATCTAAAATATACCTAATCTACACTAGATTAGGTGTATTGTGTCATAAGATATTAGGTATATTCTTTAGTATACAAAAAAGGGGAACAAAAAATGTAATGAGTTTAACTATACGAACATACGTAAATACACGACTGTGTGTCTGTATTAGGTTTGCAGGTAGTAGACTTTTTATAAGTATGTTTTCAACAACTTCTACTTCGAACTTTTAGAACAGAACATTTCCGAAATAAAGATATAGACGAATTCCACGAGACAGTGCCTTATTTTCACTAATGCAATGTAATATTCTCTTATCTGTAGTAATTCCAAGTAAAGTAATATCGGCGCATCAAGATTTAACCTTTAGCTTATTATGTATATAAATTATCACGTACATTGTCACAAACGCTGATAATTGTGACTATTAATCAGATTTAATTAAATAAATACTTAAGACTCCATAATTGTACGCCGGCTGTTCAAGACCAACGGTTCGAGCAAACATGTGCTCTATATTTTTTATCTCTGACCTATGACATTGTCATCAATATGCATTCAAGTAACAAATATTATATTGGAGTTTTGTTAATGAATTGTATTTTCTGAACAGAAGGCATCGTATTAAAAATTACGCATTTAGAAAAATATTATTTGTATGATTTTTTGACTCTGTAGGCATGTAAGTACATTGTAAGTATACCAAATATATGTACATTGTACATATAAAGGCGAAATATATGTACAATGTACATATATTTCGCCTTTATAATTTCCATATTATTTATTTACTCTGCGGATTCATCCTATACTTATGAGATACGTCGTAATATGTATTATCTCAAAGTCATTAAGTACGCTACAATCGATAATTAATTCTGCATTTACTTAACCGAAGTCATAAAGGAACAGATTCGTGATTTTACTTTATTGTTTTGAATAGGTCTCTATTTAAAATGTTACTAAACAGTCTATTAGATAATAATAAATATGTATTATTTGCATTAAACAGATTAAGTAGGGTCGTGCACGTGCATAAAACAAATACTACAAAATAAACAGTTTTTTACCTTGTAACAACAACAATTTTGTCAACACAGCAATAGTACCCACTAAAGTCGTGATGTAGTTATAGCATACAATAATTGCAGGTGATATAACTAAGTATAACATTTCTTTTAATTTTCTTTGTACTTAAAATAATCTATTTAACCTTGTACCTACCGATAATAATGTGTTAGTAAAAACACGTAACAGGGACGTAAAAATGTTTTAAGTTATCAGTAATGTTCATACAACAAGGAACTAGTAAGGCTGGTACTAGTGTCGTGACGTAATTGTGTACCTACGAGTAAGTTAAATGGATTAATATAATTACGTATGACGTATCTTTTAGCATTTTAGTTACCTTTTAACGACAATTATTCAGTTTTTGTTTATTGAGTCCTCAAAATAATATCTGTACATTGATACAAGAAATAATAGCTTGTTTTTATTTTATGAAATTTTCTCGCCTTTACTATTGGCTACAGAAAGGCTACTTTTGATTTAAAGGGAGATAAGAAAAAGTAACAATTTTTAAAAACTATTTGCAGAAATTAGCGTTTTTGCTTTGAATGTTTTATATTGCAACAGCAGGCATGCGCGGGCGCTTCACGTAGCGGCACGGGAGCGCCGACCGCTTCGCATAACGGCAACGAATACCATTACCAGACCGACCGCTCTTTTTCTTTTATATCACAGTAATTTGATGGTCTATACCAGTGGTTCCCAACCAGTGGTCCGAAGACCACCTACGGACCGAGTTGGACCGCTAAAGTGCATAAAGTTATGATGATTTCTATAAAACCTTTATAGCTAACCGTGTTATAGTTCAGTTATAAGGGCTTCGTATTGTTAGTGAATAAAATAAATGCGGGTAGCCAAAAAGGCGGCAAGTAATCGGCATCATAATATAACATGTTCGGGCAGTTAAACGTATGCTTGTTTAAATATTACTAATGATTAAATATTATTTATAGATCAATAGTGTTCTTGAATCTTTTTCACTAACAAGAAGTAAATCAAAAGGTCCCAGGTCAAAAAAGGTTGAGAATCACTGGTCTATACTTTGTATATATGCGCGTAGGAAATTACGTAAAATTATATCTTACGATAAACATCGGAAAGCTAGACTAGACCAGGTTGGACTCCATTTTCCGCAATTGGCCTCTCATTTGGGCCGTTGTGCGTGAAGACTAGACCAGTACAATGTACGTATCTATTAATTATATAAATATTATAATTAAAAATGATGAATAACTATACAACATGTAAAGCGTAAATCATTCAAACTTCAATAGGTATCAACGTCAGTCAAAAGAAGTTCGAATTCGAACCGCACAAAAAAAACTTGTGTCATTTTATATTTCTGAATGAATCTTCGGTGTCGAAAATACTGACAGCAAATCAAAATTAATCCGAGAGACGGCAGTAGCATGGCCTACTACGTTTTTTTAATGTTTGATTACGGATTGGTGTACCCACCTGCGCTAACGGTTTACGCTGACGGGATACCAGTGGAGGTTGATAAGATAAGCATGTGGCCAGGTCAGTTAGCCCATCGTGTCTAATTCACTAGAACTTATCACAATATTATCCAGGGGAACCGCGTCGAGGTCCACCTGACATAGTACGTAGCTTGCAATATCCTACCACTTTACCTATACATATTTAATTTTACATTTCAACCGAGATTTATAGGTTTTTTTAAGTGACCCGGATTCTCTCGAGTATATGTACATAAAAAAGTAATATTCACAATGCGAAAGTTTGTGACTATGGTTGGATGTTTGTTACTCTTTCCCGCAAAAACTACTGGACGAATTTTTGATGAAACTTTACAGTCATATAGCTTATACATCAGAATAACATATAGGCTATAAATCTCACGCGGGTAAAACCGCAGGCACTAGTACTATATATTTATTTTCAACAATATTTATTTAAGTATTATATCAGTTGTCTCTTACCCATAATACTGGCTCTACTTAGCTCGGGACTAGATGGAGGGTTATTATTATGTACTCCTAAAATCACCCTAACAACAGTGTCAACTCACACTAAACACTACATTGTACAAACGTGGGCCAGATGTCTATGAACTCGGGTTCAGAGTCGGTCAAGACATGGTGCGAGCACCGTGTGTCATGTTGTTGACTCGGCCGCAAACTATTTGCACATAATGATGTTTTATTTTGTTTACTTGCTATTCAGGTTTATTTGAAAGTGTTTTCTGTTTTCTTTTTACTTTTTAACCCCCGATGTAAAAAGATAAGTGTTACAAGTTTGATGTGTCTGTGGCAATATAGGTCCTAGACTAATGTACCGATTTCATGCGATTTTCTTTTTGTTGGTATGTCTCCTTACTCGAGTCATCTTCAATAATTCAATAAGATCTATTGAATTATACGTTTATGACTGCATAACGAACTCAGGAAACTTTGTACAGAAGTTGAAGCATTTTCTTGAACTTTTACTCGTAAATTTATGAAATAACTAATTAGTAACTAGGACTTAGTGCAAGAACTATTCTTGCAGATATAATGAGTACTAAATGAGCACTGACGGATTTATTTTTTTACTGACATTATAATATGCTATTTATATATTGACTTCAGTTGCAATTTAATAAAGCAGAAGTTTTTGTAGGGCTAATGGAGTTTCACTGAGAGGTAATGCGTAAGAATAAACTATGTTAGGCACCACAATATAGAGGTATGGAGGTAATCACAAAAACAAAAAGACAGTATCGACTGTACAAGGGAAAAGAAAACTCAATACAAAACCAACGGTTACTCTGGAAATCCTTTTCTTATTATGTAAAACTTGTGACGCGTAAATATGATCATCGAGATATAATGACCTCCAATAGCTAGTATTGGAATAAAATATTGACATATATATATACAGACCACATTTCTAAAGATACTTGTATCTACGAGTATGCATGTGGTCCGTGTAATGTAATTAAATCAAGTTCCGTACCGCGACGGTCGACTTCGCAGCAACTTAATGTTAATTCGATTACTGTAAGTCGTTTCTCAGAGTTCATATAGTTACATTGAAGATAGTTATTTTTCCTGACCGTTGAATAACTGCAAAGTTGTATTCCGTACTTTATAACTTTCTGAATAAGTAGCAATAATCTTGCAAGATATAAAAACAACTTGTTTTCCACTTGCGTGCTTCTCCAACTTTGTTGTGAAATGTTCAACGGTCGTAAACATTTTATTGTATAATGTTATACATATTTAATTTTGAGACCGAAGATCTACATGAATATTTATTCGGTAACAGAACTAAATCATCCTTGTAACGAAGGATAACAATCTCGCCCTTTACGAGGATTCTTGTACAGTTGGCATTCCTGGTACGGTACCAGACAACACTAAGTGAGAAACTGATACCAGTATAAAATGGTTTTTGCTTAAAGAGAACAAAATATATAATTACTGTGGAATGCGAGATGTTTATAAAAGTGCATAATTTTATTTATGTTATATAATTACTTTATTATTGCCAATTAGTAACGACCGGCCGAGTTATTATATAATATAACAATTAACACATTAAATAACCTGTATGCACACTATGAAAAATCTTACATTATTTTTAATATTTCACTTGTTTTGTAACATTTCACTAAGTTGACTAAGGTTAATTTAAAAATAAATCCATAAATTACTTTGGCTAAAAAAATCGATCATCGTAGAACGTCGTAATAATTTATGTAATTGACCGAAACAAGTGAAAACAGTTGCTAAATGGACCTACGAAGAACCATATGCGTGAGTTGACCCAGTTAAGCGAAAACGTAACGGTAGTGTCGGCAATCCAAAAGCCGGCAATCACTTGGAAAGTAATCAGTTGGAAATGGCACTTTCTCTAGAACAGGTCCCAGCGACGACTTCGGTTCGACGTGTGACCGCGCTTACCGCATTGGTCTGGTGTGTCGTGTTACACTGCGAAAAAAATATAGAATGTACCATTGAGAGCGTCACTGATGAGCGGCTGTCAGGTTGCTAATGAAGTTCGTCACAATTCGTACTCATGATCAGGGTTGCCAACCTTATAGTATGAAGAACCTCAGTCAAAACCTGGCATATCAATAAATAAAACTGTCTGCAATGAAGATTTATTTATTAACTTACCTAGGTTAAAATCTTGTAAATATTTTTATTACGAGATTGCGGCTCACCTGGTGGTCAGTGATGACCATCCCCATGAACACCCGAAACACTGCGGAAATAGCAATTGCGTTGTCGGCCTTTTGAGAAGGAATAACATCTTTTCTTGAAGTTTTGAATATCGTATTGGTTAGAAAATACCATTGCTGAATGATGATCCACAATGTAGTTGTGCATGGCATAATGTTTCTGTAAAAACTCACGGTGAATGATGATGATCAAGATGGTATTTTAGTTTCTGGCGGGTAATGTGATGGTGAATTTGTACGAGAATGAATCCACGAACGTCGTACCGAGGATCAAAAATCTTGTACCAGTACGGGGAACCTCACACGGTTGGCATCCTTGTTCATGGCAACTTAGAGTCACCTCGGTACAACCTTGTAATCGCAGTTTTGCAATTTGCAGACGTGTTGTCGTTTTTGCCCGCTAATGCAAAACCATAACACGTTTTTACCTGATTAAGAAAATTAAGACGTTTCTTAATGCCTAAAAAAATTAAAAAATGTTTCAAACAATATTTCTTACTTTTTTTTATAGGTACTTGTGCGAACGTTGTTCCGTGATTTTATGACTTCTACATTTAGGAGTCAGAAACGGTTAAGTCCTAAATCTGCTTTTTACTATTGCTGGTTGAAAATATGTAGTTATATAAATAAGGACAAAATTCATAAGTTATAGAAACAACTTGAAAATTTCACCTACTTTACTATATACTGTTTTAAATACTTTGCTAGTAGATTCCATTCTAGTAAAAGAAGACAATTTTGTTGCATTGCAGTTGTTAAAATAAATATATTTTTAAATATCTTGAATTAAACCAATCCTGCATATTTTGTCTCAATATAGGTACTAACAGAACACCTTCACAAATGGTCATTCAAATTCTGCAACACTTGTAATTCTAACGGCGGCCGTTCAGCTTGGCCAATACATTATACGGTCGCTATTAAAAATAAAAACCTGCGAATCATTCGGTGTTAAAATGTAAAGGATACATAACATTCCAAATGGCGAGAGCGAGCGAGAGAGAATATGAACCAAAACAAGTGCGTTACCCCCGCGAAGATAATCCACGTATTTATTTTTATATATCTCCAATGTAGCGGATCGAATGAGCAATACGTATCGTACGGATGTGTGTAGGATGTAGTAGGTACGTAGGTACCTAACCTATATATTTATAAAACTGATCGTGAAATGGTTCTCATTATCATTTCAAATTTATTTTCATCCTTATCCTTATATTTTGTTCTGTATCCATGGTTACCTCTCACTCGAAAAATCACACTGAAGAAACATGCTTATACTCATTCTTCTTTTTTTATAAGGTTGTATTTTTTCATGCTGGACCTAATTCTAGGTTATTTTTTGAGTTATGATATATATCATTATTGTCTTGTCATTAAAAAATAAAATGTCTTGCCTTGTTGTAAGATTACTCGTTCTTTATAAATTTGAGCAATAGATAGTCCATGTCAATATATGCAATTAACTAAATATAGGTCTATTTATAAATGCATCAATGATACGTATGTAAAATTTGACACTTTGTTGGTAAAATATTTTTTTCAACGTTTTATGTTCTAATAAGTGATCGCTGGTCATGCGCAATTCGACAAGCATTGTTAAGCTGTACTCTGTAGTAACAGCAAGATGCGACCTTTACGCTCGAACGCGTGGCCATGAGAACTCCTGAAGGTTGCGTACTAACCGATTACTGCTGCGCGATTTGAGTAATTTTTAACTTTTAATTTGCCAACTTGAAAAATAAAGAAGTCAAACGAACAAAAGTACTTAGAGATCTTTAAACTTCTCTCAGTTTTACGACAGTCGACAAACCTCGTAAGCACATTCATGGAGCACAAAAACAGCCTACAACACTACAATCTTGTGATATTGCTTGTTGTGTGCGTGTGTGCCAAGCCAATAGGTCGACCAACCAGTCGGCCAGACGTTCCCCCTCCCTCGCTCTGTCCTCCGTCTGTTCTCCCCTCCCCGTATTCCCCCCATTGCACCAGCCAGTCAGCGTTTAGTCGGCGGTCTGTTCTCACGCCGTTTGTTGCTGACGCTCTCTCTTCTTTACGTCATACTTCATTTTGTGGAAATTTAAGTCTTCTAATATAGTAAGTGTTTTTTAATAGAGTGTTATCACTGCGTTCAACATTCAAGACCACATAAAAGTTTTAAAGAGTACATTTTAAAATCTTATACTCACTACCGCTTTGTCTTGTTACAGGTACCTACTTGGAACTGGGTGTGAACCCAGATACGGTGTGTGAAGTTTTATGTAATAAAGAAGAAACTAAATAGATTGTGTATATTTGCCGTGTGTGTGCGTGTAACGATAAAATTGGATTAGAGTGAAGTTTTTATTTTAAAAAGTGAAGTGTACCTACTCTGCAAATTACTCTGCAACTGTTATGCGCTATAAACAAGTGATTTGTGTCATTTATTGGATTTTTATTTACTTGGATCACTAGGAGCAAATGGCAATTGTAAGTAAACTAATTTATTTCTTTAAATTTAGCTATCTTTGATTTTAATAAACAACAGAATAAGTGTATCGAAATGTTATCATGTTACTTCGGAATAACATCATTAGTGTTTTTATTAATACCAGTTTACATACCTTTAGTGAAATTTCATAGAATTAGGAGCAGTACCTGGTATTTAGGTCAGTAACAGATGTTCAATATTATGTTTATATTGAATTCGAGCCAACTAGTAACTAAGAAAATGCCTACAATGAAAACAATATAAATATATTTTTCGCTGGATATCGAGTTAGTATAAATAATACTAAATATAATGCTACAGAAAAAGTAACAGTTTAAAGCATATGAGGAACCCAAGAATTGTAATATAGTATTTAGTATAAATCCTATTTATTAAATAAGTTACTTTCGATACACAGTTTCCGTCGACATTGTAAGTATTTCGCTGCTTATTTCTAAAGTAACATTCCATAGTGCGACAACACTTTATTATCATATCTTTGCATAATATAAATAAACGATACTATTAAAAATAAAGATTAAATACTATTGCCCAAATTCATACATTTCCTAAGTTTCTATATGTAAGTGAATAATTATCGGTAAGTAATTGTAAGCAATCAGGTGCATGCACATTGATAAATAAATTCGCACATTCTCGTGTTTTCATAACGTTTGGATACTGTTGGCCTTCTTGCTCTATTCCCTCTGTATCTAATTGAATTGCTCATTGTGAATTGTTGAGCAAGGTTCGAAAACTAATGAGATATCGAGATCGCAAATATACGGGCGCCATCTTCTCGTACTGCCTGACGCGCATCACGACCTCGTGTGCAAGTTCACTAAATTTAGAACACGGTTGACACTTTGTGTTCCCGATATCAAAATGAATATTATTTATACGGCGAGCGGCGCGACGAGGGAAAATTTTCACTTTAATAATCATTGTTTATTAATGGAAGTAAATTAATTTAGTTGCGCGTACGCTGTGCTATTCCTATTCCTTGTCACGCACGTTGACAGCGTGCCATCATCATCATTTCAGCTGCACCCCATTTGACGCCCAGCGATGAACATATGCCTCTTATAGACGTAAATCTGTATGTATACTGTTAAAATTACAGCATTTTTGCTCATATAATTTGAACATTTTCAAGATCGTTAGCATCTCTCTAGGTGGGATTTAATTTTTAGTAATGGAGAAAATAGTGACTGTTGCTAGTAATGTCAGATCAACGTGGTGTGATACCATCGAAGTCATTTCGCCAAGATGGTAACATGCTCATTTTTTCATCCTCAACTGGTGTCCTGCCAGAGAATACCATTGGCGCATCATTTCATGTTAAAATTCAGTGTCTTAGCATGCGATATTAACCATCCAAAGATAAGAAGTTTGTAACTGCTCATAATAATTAGCTTTATTGACTTCCTTCCTCAAATTGGATTGTGTGACGTAGTTACAAACGTTTTCCTCTTAATTTGTGTTTGAATATTAAAGCAATAAACCCTAATTAAATTTTTCCCCAAACAAATTGTCATACTTAAAGGGGATTTGGTTGGAAGTAAGAATAGCACAAAAATTATCGGCCTGCCTGGTGGAAACATGCATGCAGGTGACTTTATACAAAGTGGGTACCACGACGAAATAATAATTCGTCGCAATTGTGTGGCTCTGTGCTGTGAAGTCGCTATCTACCTACACACCGAGAAGTGGGTCAAGGCAGATTCGCGGGCGGTCTGCGTTTCCTCCTAGGCTAGCTCGGCCTGACACCGTGCATCACGAGTCTCGGTCACAATAGTAAATTATTAACAATAGTTTATTTCAACCTGGAGATAATTTTACAACAAATTAATATCTATATATTCAGAATATTTGATCCTAAAAATCAACTTGATTTTTAAAAATTTCGATTTAAAAATATTATATACACGAGTACTATAAAGCCGATTGAATCATGTCTCAATAAAGTGACGTAAATGATTGTAAACTTCACAAGATACACAATTATTTGAAAATTGTATCTATCTTTATCATAGATAATGTGGAAACTTATCTTATCGCATTTCGACCACTGTGTGCCACCACTACTATGAGGAAGAACCTCGTTAGTCTGTTTGAACGTTAGATCAGTCGCTATTAATATAAATGGCTTTTGAATGCTAAATTTTAGACATGGCACGAATAATTTGTTCTCACGAAACTACACAATTCAGCTTATTTTTTAAAAAATTCTAATGCGGTCGGGATAATAGCCATCGGCTGCAATATGTATGGACATTATAAAAACCTATTGTATTTTTTTATCTAGACATTTTTATAATTTTCTCGAGTCAACAAAACGTGTACAAAACACGTTTCTTGCATCACACTGGAGACATAAGTTTGAAAAGGTTTAATATAATAATAACCACAATTTTGAAGAGTGAATATCTTCGTCTTATATGCCTTGGGAAGAAAGAAATAGGTGCTCTATATTTACAATACAAAAATACATTTCCTTTAACCACCTTGGAAATTTCTGGCAACAAAAATCCATACATGTGTACATGTATGAATTTTTGTTGTCAGAAATTCTTTAGAATTTTGCTTCGATGACTAGATAGTAATCTACATATTGTAAAAAATGTAACCTTTCTGTTCTAATCAACTAAGATATCCAAAGCTGCAGTGACCCTGAAGAAACCTTCATGACAGGTTATTAAAATTATGTTTGTCTAGATTACATTATCTGTTTCTTGACAAATAAGTAGATTTATAAGGCATTTATTAAATTACTAGTTAATTTTGGTAAAATTATTTTGCTAAAATATACTTGATTTCAGACGTATGTATACTCTAATATGATTAACGTTTCTTACTCCCAATAAGAAAGAGAATGTGTTATTGCGAAATATAAAATGAAAAGTATTTTCTCATCTCTAGTCTAACAACGTGCTTAGAATAGATGTTAAACAGATATTTGGGCTACAGTAGGTGGCACTTAGATTAATAGGATAATTAGAATAAAAGTTTGCCTTAATAATTTTAACACAAAACTGTCATTATCGGTATTACATTTGCGTATACATCTATAATATGGACAGTTCAAATTATATACTGCATATGTACTGTCATTTGAAAGCTGATATTTAAAAAGAAAAAGTTAAATTCTATAATTATACGAAATTAATGAAAATCGTCACAGTTTAGACATTATTATAAATATAAATTATTACACTTAGGTCATTTAGCTCTATCACCAAAAAATAATTCTTAATACTGTTACTCCGTTTAGGTATCTAAGACAAGGACTTTCTTCTTATTAATATTAGCAAGAACTAGGACAATTTATAAAGTATAACAATTACATTTTGTAATCAGTAGTGAAGTGGATGCCTATATATCTATAAGTCAAACAGTACTGATAGGGATGCTCCTATAGAAGTCAGCCAGTTTTATCAAATCTATTTTGGATCAAGGATATTGATAAATGAAATTATTGGAGCACTTAATGTTTTGTTGATTTAGTCTGAAGTAGGTATATTTCGTTTTCTAAGAATACTTAGGCGGTATATAATGTACGTAATGTATAAATAATAGCAATACTATTAATTGCTTATAATAATTCATTCAAAACTGTTTGAACGTAAACCACAATACTCATTTATCTGTCTGTTAACGATATAGGTATACTTAATACACTTGTAAATGTTGTAAAAATATAATATGAATCGTGACTTCAATAAGTATATTATTTACATAAAGATTGTAACTATGAACGAAACATGTGGTAATGTCGTCAAGTAGATAAATGAAACGGCGACCGTACTACTCACTCATAGTACGTATGTACGATGTAGTACTGTGTATGAAATAAAGAATAAATACTAAAAGATTCACCGCCAATGGTGGCCAATCAACTTACAACAAATTATAGCAATGCTAAGGGTGATACGTCTTTAAAAAATGTCTGCTTATTATATAGTATTTGAAGACAGAACAGAGAAGTAAGTTACTGACTTAAATGTTCTATGTATTTGATCTTATGCGAGTGATGATTCTAAATCACTATAGTTCTTGAATAAAATATGTAGGTGTATATATATATCTAGTCGTAATATAAACAAACAATGCGCATACAGATATGGCCAGTTTGCACTAGTTAACGTCTCCGCCGACCCACTTAGATACCCACTATCAGGAACAATGGCGACACTAATAACTGAACACTTTCTCTAGCACGCTCGATTTCGCAAGCCACAACCACCGCCAACCACAATTGTTTATTTTGTTAATATTCGCATTCTATACGATTTTATCGCCTTACATAATCCACTTGTTTATGGTAATACATCTAAGGTTTTAAGTATGCCATATCACAGTCGCACAACTTTTAGATAGCGCTACAGTGACACAGATAACCAAAGTAAACTTCGGCGGTATGGCTCTCGAATGTCAAATTACTAACGGTATGTAAAACGATGCGAATTCCATGGTGCTGGCAGCGTGTCTCAGCAACAGTCATCGAGTATAACATTGACTTTCACATTTGTTGGGCCGCTGATGTAACGTCCCGCGGGCCGCCCGCGCTGCGCCCGCGCCGCCGCCGTGATTAGGTAAACGTTGCGCGCGCCGCTTTCACCCCACTTTCACCTCCATTTCCGCGTAGTTGTACACTGTTCAATTACGATAAATTAAATTTATCAACGCACACGTGTCGTGATTGTCCTTGTGATTTGCGTGTGTTTATGTAGATAGATACTTGTGTTTTGTATAATTAGAAACAGCGCCGAGAAAATAAGTCGCTCAGTAGGGTGCACGAGCGAACGACATGTAGAGCGAAATAGAGAGCTTCATAATAAATAAATCAGATAGTTTTATATTCAGCGATTTTATGAATCGATAATAATAATTTGAAATTTATTTTTACCGTAAGATGTTACTTTATGCTAATTATGTTATGAAGTTTTTTTTATATAAATACCTCTTTCTTTTCTTTTGCTCCAAAATTCCACGAAGTCCGTAAACGAAAGTGTGATGCATATGTGACGCATACATCCCATATGGAACAAAAATATTCCGATTCGAGTGCCTCTCAAGTTTCTTAGCGAGTTATAACTAAATATTGTTAAAACCGACGTAGAAGTAAGTTTCTAAGGAGACTGAGTACATAGAAATATGATGTAAAGGTTCACCTCAGAAATGAGTGTAGACCTCAAAAATAGTGCAGGGAGTCAATGGATGTAATCCATGTGGTTCTGGCGAGCTATGTGATAACATATTGATGAATTGATGTAACAGAACACTCAGTAAACTGGACAATATAAGAATGGTGATTAATTATTGTATAGTTCGACGACGTAATTGAATATAAGTACCTACCTACTTACTATAAAATGACGTTATAATCTCGTAATTACTCAATAACATCGTTAACAAACATTATATAAATAAGTACATACCTACATAGCGTCGTAACATTCTTGTATCCCTGTAAATATGATATCAAATCTTTCGTGGAAGTGTCATTAGGTTTTGCTGATCGGCACGCCTCGGGCCCCGCATGAATCATATGTTTTTTGCTGTCATTTAACAGAGAATCCGGTGTTTGTGCACATGTTCAAATATTTCTCGAAAATAGAATTGGAATTACTTCTTTCTTTCCTTTTATTACTCTTTTTTATGGATGATAATCGAACAACCCTTTTATACTAACTGTATGCGCTGACAGGGCACCAGTGGAGATTGGATAAGATTAGCATGTAGTCAGGTCAGTTTGTCCTTTGTGATTAAACAATCAGAAATTAACCAGGATAGTTCCCAATGTGAACGTTGGAGGTTGACCTAACATGGTACATTGCTACCAATGGGATCACATGGGGACACCATTACTAACAACCTTTCCTCCTTATAATAATGACTGTAGAATAACCGAACATCACTTACGTAGGGAATTATGTGTTTTATACCTTTCTACATAACGATAACTCGTGACTTTCGGGGTAAACTGACTAGCAAAGAGCTAAAAACATACTGTGTTACAGTAAGGTCTGCAATCGCCCATTTGGTATGCTGATATATTAAAATATTTTATTTGAAAAACGTAATCTCCACAGTCTCCTTAAATTGCTTGAAAATGTAATAGAATATTATAATAATAATCCAATTAACAAAGCACAGCTTGAACCCATAGTGGTTCTAAACAACTATATAAATACATACATAACGATAGAAATACATACTTCTATACATTTTCTTTATACATACATAAGTACTTACAAAAAAATGTTATTATCGGGCAAGGAACCAAGTCTGCAACCATCGTAAGTAAAGCTGTGTGCCAACCTGATGGACCATCAATGCGTCATATTTACGACTATCTTTAACATATAATTTTGCAATTATTGCAATGGTAATGTTACGGATATTATCAGAAAATATCAGTTTGTGTAATCCCCTCGTTTCCTCTTATAAGGCTCGTCCGCTACAAAGTTCGGAAGAGGGCTACAGTGGCTGTGGGCTGCGACATTGGCCTACTAATCTGGAACCAACCCGTCTCGCCGTCGTTTGCACAACTGGCTGTTACATTCGAACGCAAATGCACGCTGTACCATAATCTAATGTTATTCATATAGTGTAATATGTGCGATTCTTTTACCACAAACATGACAGTGATCTTCGTTTTGGACATTGTCTCATACTCTCCTATATTTGCTTTAGATATTTATGTGGAATTTCGTATGAGCAAGTTGTAATTTCAGTGTATGTTGTTAAAATGGCCTATTGTCAACTAAATTCTTTTTTTTTTTGTTTGATTCTTCTCTTTCGCACTTTCTCTATTTATAGTGATGTATATCTGTTTTGTTTAGTTACTAGAGGATAGTGCAATAATCTAAACTTCGTATTATTGCACTATGTAATGAAAGAATCATTAAGATCTTTTGGATCTTATTAAGTGATGTTAACTTTATGAGCAGAAAGAAACAAAAAAAGTTTCGTATTTTGTACATATACATAATATACGCATATATTTTGTACATTATTCTGCTGCACGTTTTTTTCGTTATTTTATTCTAAGTAGTGGCAATTGTTAAGAAAACGACGCTATAAATTGTTCCCTAGAATGATGCCACGGATTGAATTAATGTTTGTTAAATACACTGAAAACTAAGTTAGCTAAGTCTGTATTTTGTTTTTAATATATATTTATACCTAATACAAAATTACGATGGAGCCGCTTTTATATGGTGCGCCAAAAACGTCACACAACGATTTACAAAAACAAAATTTAAATTTTAATAATATTATTTTTGGTTCAATGTCACTTGCTAACTCGCCTTGTGTTACATAATATACATTATGTAATGTAATCATGTTGCAGAATATTTTGTCATTAGGGTAGGCGATTAAAATATTTGCCATACTGCAAATTAATACATATTTAATTTATTATAAATGTAATATATACTAATACGTAAATCATTAATGAAATTTAAATCAAATATCGTATATTTTTATGCTATGCGAACAAAACCACAGGCACAGCAGCTATTTTATTATAGCCGTGTTTCTTCAAATTCCCGATAATTTTACGTCTGACGTAGTTTCGAGATGAAATCTATAGTAGTTAATATGAATTTATGCAGTTTCGGATACCTACTTCTAAAAATATGTAGACCGTGAAGCGAAGGTCAAGGTCTGACGGATCGATGAACTGAATCCACGGAAAAATGGCAAGACCTTGAACTTTAATACATTACCTACACGATTTCTGTTCTTTTTAGAAGAACCCTACAATTTACACGCTGTCTAGTCGCAACCTAAGCAGATCTCGTTTTATGGGTGCATTTTTTTATAAATATATACATAATATATTAATAATATCAGTCAAACACAAACACTCATACTCATGAATACAAGTGTTTGTATTGTGCAATGAATGAAACCTTAGACCTTCGGAAGGTGATGGGCTAAAAAGCAATTGAGATCGTCAAATTAATTAAATACTTTGATGACCTTCAAATTGTTATATGATTAAAGATTAACCTGTTATTATTATTATTATTATTTAATCGCATTTAAATTGATTCCGTTTTACTTGAAGAGTTCTTAATCTGTTTTATTTAAATAAAGAATACGCATTACAAAATGTTTCTTTGGAGATTCCTGGGTTTTTTGACAATACAAAAATTTGCAAAGAAAATAAGAAGACTAATTAACTGTTATTATAAATATACAAGTATTTAGTCATATGTATCGAATGACAATCATTTTATTATGAAAACATTTGTAAACGATAGTCTAATATCTAAACAAAGTTGTAGCAATTTGATAGCCACCGTATCATATTACGTAATCGATCGTGTGCGGGAAATGACAGCTAATCAAATTATAAATTGTTATATTTATTTATGCTATAGTGAATAATAAATATGAATATCACGCTTTTCTTTCAAATATATACAAAGTTTCTACTATAAGTACTAAACTACTGATATAAATAATTATATATACGAGAGAACAGAAGAGAGCGAGAAACCTGCAGCCATCGGAAGTAAGGCAGTGTGCTAAACTGCTAGACCACATAGGCCGTTATATGGACAGAAAACACCCAAATTTGATTACCGAGGTTAGATTGTACAAAGTTATTTTGTGTGCCTCTGATTCACGTATTTTCACCAGCTAAGCAGTTTACTTTATAAACCGTGTTCTGCTGATAAGTCATAGGTATGATATGATACATTTTATTTTCTGTTGACAACATCCACTGATGTTGTCAACAGAAAATAAAGTAAAGCGATGTGCTAAACCGATAGACCACTGTCTATCGGTTTAGCACATCGCTTTACTTTCGTAGAACGCGGGTTCGAGCACAGTACAAACATTTGTATTCATGAGTGTGATTGTTGGATTGGGTGTTTTCTAAGTGTATATTTATAAAAAAATCTATTTAAGTCAAGTAAGTATAAAGTTCTGCTAAGCTTGAAACTATAGATCGCTGTGGATTGTCATGGGTTATTAACAATTATGCGGAAATGAGGCACTATATTGTACGACACAGGTATCATGCCTCTTTACTGCATAATTGTTAGGATATTCCAGTTAGATATAAAAATAATATAAAAGTTTTATATAGGGCGTGGATCGAATCCGTAATAATTGGAAAGTAAGTGTGTTCGTTAAACCGCTCATAATTATATGATATGTTTGCTGCCATGTGAAAACGCCCATAGTTGATTAGTGTTTGCATTAAACTGATGCACAATAACGTAGTAGATGCACAACAATGTAGGCAGCCAGCTGTATTATGATATAGGTCTGGGTCTCGCACGTGACCGCTGTATTTGTAAATAATTATCTGGCCTAATTATTTACATTTGTTCTTTTAAACCCATCTAGGTTTTAGACTATACAGTTCCGTTTTTTTATAAATTTTTTGATGTACCCAACCCCTAGTCACTTTTATTTTTCTATAGATAATTTAATTTAATTATATGTATTATATAGACTTTTTTTTCTAAAGCTGTTTGTAAAGGACGGCTTTTATACAGTATCACGTCGTTCTTGTTGTTCAATTTTGAAGTTATCTGTGTGGCCTCGTGGCAAAATCAGCTTAATTGTTCCCCCGATAGCCTTATTTCAAATTCTATTACAAGGCGGAGTAACTAACTCAGAGCTCTAACCATTTATTAACTTCCTACTGCAGTTAACAGTACAATGTCAATAGTTTACTGACAACACACCGAACTTTTGCGTAATTTCGCGAAGTCAATCCACGTCAGAAATGTTTAGTCCAATAATTTCTGAATGTAAAAATATCTTTTCAGTTTTATTCTCTTCGTAATGTTCTTGTTTAGGCCGCCTACGCCCAACAAAGCGTAGGCGGCCTAAACTAGCATTTTGGAGCATTAGTTGATAAAAGAGTTTAGTTCTTCTATGACCACCTAAGTCATCTTATTTAGTCGTTGAATGCTCTTAAAGTGAATTAATGCTATCAAAGCACTAATTCACTTTAAGAGTTTGTATAACAGGCATAAATAAATAATATGCCCATTTACTTTATATTACCATATCGTTACTCTTGAGTAGAAGTTGAATTTTAAATTTATATTACTCTTGAGTAGAAGTCGAGTTTTAAATTTATATTTATTTTAAATGTCGACTTTAGCATATTTCGTTAAACGTCTAACTGTGGCAGCGTGTAAACGTTAATTATGCAAAGTTTTTTTAATTCTTACACAGGTTAATTGAAAATAAAAAGAGAAAGGGCTGATAACATACAGTTTAATAGAAAATGAGCCCAAATATTTTTATTACAGTAAGTAGTTTTATAGAGATATTTAAAACACAAATTTTCACTTTTCTGTACGATTTTTGGAACTTCTTTCATGCAAATAGTTTGCTACGGCATGCAATTAATTTTTATATGTGGAAACAATTGAAACCGTAATCGTGTATATATTAGTTTGTGTTTAATCGGATTATTATTTGTGTGTGTACGAGTCTATAAGTTGTTTGAACAGAGTCGGCTCGCAGGCATGACCCACTAACACACAAATAACCGGTGAAGGAAAACAACATGCTCGCGTGTCACGATGGCCTAACAAACGTCGTGATTACTTTCCTAAAGGTTAATTTAATTGACATAATAATATTACGGTAGCTATTTCGATGACTGATAATATCTATATCTATTGACATTAACTATGAACTTTTGAATGGAGAATTTAAATATGAATAATTACTTATGTATATTTTAATGTATTTTAATATATTTTAATATACATAAGTATATTGTTTATTATATGAACACAGCTTCGTTTCTTTGCATACATTTTAGAATTACATATGATTCGTACGCGAAGGTGCGATAATCTTCCTATTCTCTTCGATCTCTGAATCTTTTCAACAATTTTTGTAATCAAATATTCCTTCTTCGTAGTATCTATAACTATACATAATCTAAATAAAATTAGTTAAAGTAACAGTCCATAGAAATAGAAACAAACTTGTTTTTAAATCACAATTTGACACTGCAAACGAATAAGTACCTAGTTATCTTAAGTAAAACGTTGGAGACATTCCAAATAGACGAGTTCTAGTTGTTACAATCCAAAAATAAACCTGCAGGCATTTTAATCCGTTCTATTTCTTTAATGTGGTTATAATCTTATTCTCTCCGGTTTCCTAATGCATTATTCCTAACGCCATATTTGAATACATCAAGTATTCTATAAAATCTCTTCGACAACCCGAAAATTTGTAGTCTTAGATAATCAAGATAGGTCTTATTATCGAATGTTATAAATTATTGCTTAGAAACATCTACATCACGTCAACTTTTAAACAGTAATCTGCATTAAAAATAGTCCATTTGGAGAGCTATAATGCCACGGACAAATTTTAAACTTTTTGACTTTTTCTTCATACAATTTAAGAAGCTTGCGAAAAATTAATTTATTTATTTGTCACTATTGAAAATGGTTTTGCACTAAGCACTGTTACAATATTGACATGTTGCACTGTAAATACTACTATGTGTGTGTTCTATAAAACGCACCCACACAATACACATTATAAATATGTAAGTATCATACATGGTTAGAATTAATAAGCTGAGTTATTGTAAGTATTAATACAGTGATTATTATATTACAAATTATCATTAATATTTCGTACTCATATAATATGATGATTGAGTAATATTTCGTAGTCAATCATTAAATTGAATTATTTAAAAATGAACTCGAATTTTAGATTTGAACTTCAAGTAGGCATCTAAGCGATTCTTACTCGACGGACAAAATCGGCCACTTTGATTTTACTGCATGTTCCTACCGAATTTCTAGTTTAAAAATTTCCTTTCGCTTTAGAATTAACAAATTATTGTCAGTAAAATACTTTGGTATTTTATTTAACTTCCAAGCACGGTATTTTTCCAGATATATTTTTTAGATAGTATATTTCTATATGATATGTGTTACGAAATTTGTATATTTTTTTTAAATTCGTTAGTAGTTTCTTCAGATAGTCAATGTGGTGGGTATTTGTGTCAATCAGTTCTTCACCAATTCATGCACGACACGCGTATATCTTTCGCTCTTCAAGGTTATCATGCATCACGCATGTTCAATTCTTTTTTGGTTTCGAAGACAGCAGCAGAATTCGAATGGAGAGACAGAAATGTCATTGGTAACAATGCAAAACGTTACTGTCGACGTTTGTGGTCAGTATAATCACAAGCGTATCAGTTTTGGCTTTAAATAGTACTAATATTATAAAGTGTACAGATAATTAAATTAGTGACATGTCTTCGTATGAGTATTTATCAATTTCAGATATAAATTGAGATGATGATATCACAATCATCAGTTTTGGCTTAAAATACTGAGATTATAATATTTTCGTATAATTATTTTTCTGTTTGCGATATAAATTCAGGGGTTTGTACGACAATCACGGAGACTGGTTTTGATTACGATCTGTTCTTTGCACTTTTTACTGTTACATATATGTAAAACTCTAAACCTTTGTTAGAGTTTTACATATATGTAACAGTTTGTTATATTTAATAAAAAAAGCAATACGTTTACAATATTGTACATAGTAAAAACTATTTAGTCATCTTAACATTGTCGATGAAAATCAAACAGTTTCTGTACACAGATTAAACATGCACCATAGATTAATGGACGAATGTGATAACAAGGAAATAATACGGAAAGTTATACATTAATCGTTTGATGTTAGTCGGTCGCCGTTCATAAACAATGCAGATCTAATTATAGAGGGCGTTAGCGCGCACCGAACAGAAAATAGAACGCAATGTGGGCCACAGGCGCGCCCGCGCATTTACCGGTGACGCTACTCAAATATACACTGCATGCTAAATTAGCTGCGCGTTGAATGATATATTATTGGCATTATATTGAGTATTTCCTAATATCTACTGGTATTCAAGTTCTGGGCACATATGTACCTACTGGGATAATATAGTTCCAATGAGAATAACATACATGGATTCTCCTATGTGCTCATAACTCTCTCTCTATTATATATAGAACTCATTTTGTATATACAAATAGTAATGGTACATTTGGCGGACTTTATACTAGCGGCAATTTCTACCAGTCAATCATAGGATTTATTCCGCTAAGCAGTAAGCTGCTTTCTAGTTTAAAGGGCAATTAAGATATGGCAGTGAAACTACAGGTAAAGAAATCAGAAATCGGATCGCCCGCAGTACCACAGCGATTTTATAATATCCGTAGTTATGTTGTCTAAAGGCGTTGGTTGCCATTTTCCATTAGGTGGGTGTCGACTTTTAGCTGTTCCATCCATAAAAAAGGTAAAAGTTGGGTGTAACCAAGGATCCTTTGCAAAGAGTGCTAAAATGAATTTTATCAAAAAACTCGCAACTTTATACTAGCATCATTCCGAACGTCAAATTCTAGCCGAATACTTTAAATTCTGTTTTCTTACTGTTTTAATTAGTATTATAAGATGTGCCATCTTTGAGTTTCAGTGAATACATCGATAACATGATAATTAGTTCCATAGAATGGTGCAGTCATACATACAACAAAAGCTTCAATGGGATTTTGCGTAACCCATTGTCATAATACTAATTATTCACTTAGGGGATATCCCTTGGATACTGAGTTCACTGAATTTGATTCATCTAAATTTTATTACATAAAACTTCCTGTGAAATTATATTTAAACAAATAATACACTGTGTTGTAGTAGTATTGAGAAATAAATAGGTCGTTGTAATATCGATCGAATAATGCAGCAAGAAGTAACGAAATATACGGTTCCGTTTTGAAAATTATCTACAACTGAATACTGAATTGAATGGAGAATAATTATATGGTATTGTACCGTACCTACTAATCTTAAATCCGATAATTCGCTTTACTTTGTATACGTGGTCTTTAATGCATATGAAACTACTTTCGAACTTACATACTGGTAAGTTCGAAAGTAGTTTCATATGCATTGTACTGTTTCGCTTCCATGAACCCTATTCATTCATTAATTATGTAGGAGCCACCCTCTTGTCGGTGGAGCCCATGCTCTAATCGCCTATACTTGTAAGAAATTCAGGAAATCCCTGCAATACACACAAATTTTAAATCTCTAGCCCCAGTGTTTTTAGGTTGTTAATTGTGAAATTTTTTAAATAGGACAGATTTTTTTATTTTAAACTGTATTCACGGTTATTCACAATTGTAAATATTTCATAAACGAGATATTTACAATGATAATTTATTATTAGATAGCTTTCGACGTTTACAACGACGTCGAAATATCTAGTGAATATCAACGTCGAAATAAATAGTGATACAAGATCCAGCGACCAGACGCTGGACCCTCAGTAAGTACTTACATGTTTTATTTATTTTAATAAAAAGTTGAGAAAAACAAAAGAATGTGTTTTAGGAATGTTCCCAAAGGTATAAATTAAATTAAGTAGTTCTTATTTTTTATAGGCAGAGCAAATATAGTACTCCTACGTCTAATTTGTCATTCCAGTAATACAAAAATGTTTTATAAGTCTTAATTGCTTAAATACTTATTAAGTATATTTTTATAAGAAATGCTTAAGCATTTAAGAAGTAATATGATAATATCCCTACTACGCTTGACCAAAACAAAACCCATGTAATTCTTCGCGTGCACGACATTCCTGGCTGTTTCTTTTTACAACTGCTAAATAGTTTTAATGATTACTCTTACCTTAGTTTAATTCGACTAGTATTCGCCGAGTGTTCGAAAGGTAATCAAATGTGTGTATGAATGTATCTGCGACGTTTTATTTAATATATTGAAGCATTTTTAAGCATTACTATAATAAAATGCTTTTAACACTGCTGCTCTATACAAATTTTAACTGAGTCAAATTTCGTATTCCTCCGTCCGCAAAGTTTCAGTGAAAAGGGGTGCAAAGTTTTTGCTATAGTAAGTATTATATAACAAAAATTATTTTCAATACAAGTACCAAATAAGAGTGATCTCATCTTTTGATTCAAGTTACAAAATAAGACAAGTTATACTTAAACGTACTTATTATATATCTCAGTTGACAAAAAGTAGGTACAGGCTCCGTACATTACGATTCACCTTGTTTCGCGCAGCCCGCGGGGGCAATGACCCGACACAGCTGTGAGCGTAGTGGTGTGCGTAAATATAGTTTGAATACATTGAGCACACATTGAGCTGCTTTATTTATGTGTGTTGACGAAAATTGTTTTCTCTCGGTGAGCTTGGTCTCGGTCGCTTGATTGATCGCATATCGTGTATATTTTTCCATCTATCTTCACGCTTTATTACTGGTGGGGTAGATTGAGAGAGGCCCCTGGAGTTTTTTTTAGATTAAAAATCTAGTGACAGATCCTTTTAGGCATGAAATGTAATAGACAAATACAATATAACAGATACAATATGAAATATAACAGAAAAAAACATATAGTACCAATTACACATTTGTAGTACTGTATGTTACCTGCGATTTCTGCTTTATTTAAGATCAAAGAAAGTCTAGGCTATGTCTTGTATCCATCCTTATAATACAATCTATGTTATTCCTAAGCTTCTTTGAGATTCGTTCAACCTTAAAAAGGTAAAGGCAGCCTGATACTTTCTCATTTACAATATTACTATGGATATGGATTAACTCATCCTATTTCATATCATTACATAGTAGAAAATGAAGTCGCTTCCGCTGTCTGTTCGCAATAGATGTTAATACAGTTTATAGATAGAGAATAGCAATAGATCGAGTGACTCAAGAGGAAGGTTTATGTGTATAATAAATACATCTACAACCGAAGCGTGGCGAGGTATTTTTTTTATTGAGGGTTTTGGGCTATTGTCAGGTGTTTTTTTTATGAATGATAATGGTATGCACAAGTGGAGGATGATAAGATAAACATGAGGTCAGGTCAGTTAGCCCCTCGTGACATATTTAGCAGAAATTTATCACGATGGTTTCCAGGGGGAACTGCTAGGAGGTCAACCTGACATGGTACGTTGCTAGTAACCGAGTCCACATTACTAACAATCCCTTTCCCCCTATTTTCGGGTGTTAAGACCTGTAACACTGCGACCTACATAGATCTATTGTACTCGCCCTTTTTCAAAATTCACTACCTAGTCCCATCAAGGACAAGAATTGAAAGATATTCTTAGGAGCGATGGTTTTTACCTCCTCAGGATGTAGTGTATACTTTCCAAAAGAGTTATTTCGTTTATACATGACAACTACTAGTAGTTTTTTTTTCGGACTACTCTAATACTGTTGACCGCAGCTGGCCTGTACAGCTTCACCAGATAGGGGGGAGAGCAGATGACACTCCAAACCCGCGGAAGGACTTATGTAGGCCTTCAACCGCTCCATAACTTATGGAGCGGTTGTAGGCCTACTCCCGCCTGACGGATACGACTAGTGTGAGGGCATCGCTGGTGGTTCGAATCTCGGCTCAGGCCGTCATAATATCGATCCCCGTTTGAATTGGACGAGGAATCGATCGAAGAGGATGTGTAGTAGTGTAGGGGTAGCTAGTTAGTAAATAAAATAACTAATATCGTGTACAAAATCTTCACCTTTCACATGTTTATATATATAATACAAGTATGCGTGTCAAATGGACCTGGGTATTCTATATATTATATACCTATCAATGACACATATCACAATAATAATAATCTAATCGAATGTAAACATCCACAACACAAGAATGATACCGTGTCATGTCTATTGTATATTTTTATTCATCGAAAACGATTTAAAAGTCAAACCGCATAATGTGCTGAATCGTTTGTCAACGGACGCCGGATTTGGGTCAATGTCCGTGTATATTTGTGTTAGGGTTACCAACCATCCTCGAAGACTAGATTGTATCTTAATATCATTTATATAAGTAACTAAATATTTAATCTGAACAGACTGCGTGGCGTTTTCACATGATATAAAAAATCAAACATGATTTTTTTTCTTTTTATGTCTCTTTACATTATGTAGGGCTAGACGCTAGTTGAAAACAAACCCTTAGTTTAACCATGTTATGTATACGAAACTGATCATTTGAAATTATATTTTTAAAGGAATACGAAAATATTATTTTTATATGTGGCATCACCATATAATACGTATGTATAAAGTATATATTTGTATGGTTCAGTATCGCAATTACAATAATTCGATAATTGGATCTATATTTTCGCCTTTCGCGACAATTAACTATTTCGACATGACAAGGAAGTTTTCTTCAGGGTCAGTACAGCGCGTCCTATACAGAGCAAAGCGAGACGCTGTACGCACGCGCGATACACACTGATGTTCAGTGTGCATTGCGCTTTCCTACATAGCTATAAAATATTAGTGCAAGATACACATATAGTATTGTGAAGAATATACGTTACAAAATTATGATAGAAAATCACGAAGTGTAGGATACGTAGAGTGTTTTCTTACATGCTTTTTTTTTTCTTTATTTCAGGTCAGGGAGGGACTAAAGCCGTAGTCATGAACCCAACTACGGACTGCCATTCACATCAAGCAGGATAGCTGTATCAAAAGTAAGTAACCCTTATTTATTGACTTCTTGAATAACCTTTACTCTGGATAACGGGAATACGGCCATAGCGGGATAACTCAGGGCTGAAATAATTTGCAATTGATTCTAACCTAGAATCACTAACACTGCAGCTGTAAGGAAAATGATCCTTATTACTATAGGCTATAGTATCTACCTAATGCCGGTAGTGTTTAGAAGAATAAGAGCTTATAGCACATCCGGGGTCTCCCTCCCGGACGTAGGCGATAGATTAATCTGTTTATTTATATATGTAAGTAGGGATGTATATTTTTTTTTTCTACTCGAAATAAAGGATAACTTGTCCAGAATACTCGCCAACTTAGACTGGTAGTATTGTTGGTTCGGTATTTGTATATTAATATCCATTTAAATTCAATTAAATTTTCGGCAAATTTTTTGAAAAGTAATAAAAACTAAACTGAATAAATTGGTTATAGTTAAATGGAATATATAAGTACCCAATTCAAAAGTATAAAAATGTTAGACACGGCACAATTCAATATCACTGTTTCGGAATAAGTTTCGAGAGTAAATCACCACTAGTTTAGGCCGCCATTCTTGCATTTGCCTTGATTTTATTTTAACAGTAACATTTCTACTATAAAGTCTAGAGTAGTTTGAACTTAAGTTTGTAAAGGTAACATAACTATATATAGTTACGTGATATAACCTAGTAACCATCTAACACTTATAAAGAGCCTTGACTAGTTGATTGAACAGATTGTTCAATCAACGTACATCACAACTCGGGCTACAAACCTGATAGTTTAAATATGTATATTGGCTTCCTGTTATGACGCAGGTATCCATTAAAATTTATTTTCAGATTCACACTAAGAGATACTTATCTCTTGCGTAAAGGATTCATTTATGTTTTTTTTTTGTAGCTCGTTACTTGTAGAAGAACTGTTTTAGTTAGTTCCTAGTACGTATCTCGCATTCGATGGTTAGATTTTTTTAACTTGGAGAAAGTAAAAGAAAACGGCTACAGTAAGTCTCCTACTCATTAAAAACTCCGAGATGTCCCTCATCCAACGCTATATGCCGAAGTTACGGGATCAAGTGACAGTCCACAGTGACTCCGACGCCCAACTCTATAGCGGGTCCCATGATCCCATCTCTCTGTTACCTAGGGGCAAGACTACCGAAAAAGGCTTTGAGCAAAGTTTGAACTCAATAAATAGTTTAGTAATGCGACTCCTAATTTTCAAGCTATACATTTCCATATTAAACAGAAATAAACCGAACCGATAGGCTCTATCAATCGGGTACGAAGTCGCGTCGTCCATAGATACACTTATAGTAACGGAAAGTGCAGTACGTAATTGCATATTGCAATGCATCGGTGCATACATGCAATTTTAGTTAACATAAATATGTAGTTACACGCAACACCGCTGCCGTGGTTGTCATAATTATTCGAGTTCCAAACGGTCATATTAATAAGTACAGTTGGCTTCATAGTTAGTATATTTTGCTGACATACTCAAATAACTAAATAACTATCCTTACAATACGTTGAAAGTTATATCAGTTACATAGAAAAAAATCATTCTATTCTACTTATTTAAAACTAGATTTTACACGCGGCATGCGCGAGCCGGGATATTTTGGTTGTCCGAGGTAAAAGTTGATTTAAACTACTTATGTCCTTCTAAATTTTATAAAACATATTCCGTGGGTGCCGTATTTATCGGGCCTTATAACAGTTTAGCCAACTGTTATGTACGATATAAACAACGAAACTAATTTACATAAAAGATACAAGTATTCATAAGTACTGGAATACTCGGTATTTTGTATGACGGTGATATTTCAGACAACGATTTGGGTAATCTGACAGCCTACCTACTAGTACATACAGTCGAACTGCGTTCTCAAAAGTTAATTTGCTAAACTTTGACGATATTATCTTAAAGCTGCTGGCAGGGTCGCCATGTAAGGACAAGGACGAACTCCTTGAACATCGGAAGTACAAGATACTACTCCAGAGTATGGATATAAAATGCTCTTTACTACACATTATTATTAATTATATGTTTACTTTTACTACAGTCCCTACACAAAAACTAGAATACGTACATTGTACGGACTGTATGATCTATGTCTATATGAGCTTTATTATGTTAAAATAATATATATGTAAATACATATACATTTATCCTAAAAGAATAACATTTAGGTTAATTAGAGAAGAAAAACATTACAACATTTATTTGATAAGATATCTATTAACGTATCGTACCGATTTCCGTAATATGATTAATTGGTTACCTATTATTACTCGTTGTATATAAACATATTATCTAGAACAGTTCGCTGGTCTTTATCAAACATAGTTGGAAACGGAAACAATTACAATCAGGTAGAAATGTTCCAAAAACCTAGTATAGAAAAAAAACGGATAATTTGTATTTATATATAATAATAATGTAATTACTTTGCTTTATATGCCCGATCGAATTTCGACCGAAACGCAGCTACAACTGAAGCAAGTTGCTTGGCGACTGAATTAGCGGCAACTTACTACTATACGACTTTGTACAGTGTTTTTTTTTTATAAAACGAGCGTCTCGTACCATCAGGGAAGCCCCCTGATTATCGCCATCCATAAGCACTCACAACATCAGGTGAATTACAATTATGTTGTCAGCCACTTGAGAATGCATAAGCTCTTGATAGTTTCAATATCGTATCGGTTCAAAAATACCATTGCTGAAAGGTGATTCCACAATATGGTCTAAGACGGTAGAAACTTCCGTTTAGTTTGTGTTGATTATTATAAATGCAGAAATAGCTTTTGCTGAATATTATATCAATATTGATTAAATCTGTATATCTACTGATCGTATATTATGTCTGTCACGTTTTTAATAGACTGATTTCGATAATAATTATTAGTAGTATAACGTAGACTTGTTTCGTTGTATGATGTATAACTTCATTACGCTAGAAGTACAGAATACTTAGGTACCTCAGAGTAGGCTACATTTACGTCTTATAAACATGTTGACATACCCGGAACATATATTAAAATAATTAAAGTTTGCTATAAGATAATAAAATTGAATCGTATGTTGTTTAATATTCAATTTAAAAAAAACTTTACGTTATCAGCTCGCCACGCCAAGGTCAAAAAAGGTTATATAGTCGGAACATGCGAACGAACAAGAATAACTTCGTATTTATATTACACTAGTTGATGTTTTCGACTACTTATACATATTTTGATATACATAAAAGTGTCTACTTAGGTATTTGTTTATAGTCAAAAGTACCATTATTATTAGTTTTATATTCCTTACTTGAGAATTGATAAATACTTAAGTTTTATTCAATATTTCAATTTTATTTTCTCAATAAAAATCTGTACCACTAAACCAATTGTGATTATTTTTGTTATAAAGAACAAAAATAATCACAATTGGTTTAGTGGTATGAAAAAGTAATAGACAGACGGACTGTTCTATTTGTATTAACAATACAAATACCCATACAACATACATTCATATTTTTTTATTTTTGATAAACAGTTTTATTTATATTGTAATTGGAGTTTTATGCTTCTATCGTAGTCACATTTATTTCTATATAATTAAAATGTATTGTCGTGAGATTTTCCTCAATGCTTAGTTATTTATAAACGCATTGTAAATTACAGTTATATTAAATATTAATTTAGATTGTGGTCTACGTTATAGCTTTAGATTTTCACAACTGCGGTTATCACATCTATTTACAGCTGACTGCCCACCGTTTACTGTCTGTAGTAGTTTTTCCTTACATTAGTTCTATCAGGCATCACAGCTTCACGCAATCTCATCAGGACTCACCAGGCAGAGTTTCATGCTATAGAATTGAAAACATTTCTGATAGTATTCGGCGACACGACAATTCTGTTACACGTTAATAACTCACATCTAAGTACTAAAATACACGTGGTTTTGGCTGTTGGAGAGGGAGGGGAGTTAGACGTGATTAATGGACCCAACAGATTAATATAATTTCATACGTACAATAGCATAATGAAACATGACTTTTTCAACTACAAGTAAATACTTGTAATAACTTTTTACCTTGTTGGGTTCCGTTTGAATGGTGAGGTAGTGAATTTGCAGGGTCCGAAGGTATGACACCTAGGTCTTCCGGAATGGCAACACATGAGGTCTGATGGCTATTTATGTATATAGGCGATATTGCACTTACCATCAGGTAACCCGTCAGCTTGGGCGGAAAGGTGATCGTTGGTAATGTGGAGTAAATACCCATTGCTAGCAATGTACTATGTCAGGTTGACCTGGAAATCATCGTGATAAATTCTTGGTGAATTTGTCACAATGTGCTAACTGACCTGACCTCATGCTCATCTTATCATCCTCCACTGGTGTCCCGCCAGCGTAAACCGTTAGCGCAGGCGGATTCACCATTCCATTAACATTAAAAAAAACCCGTCAGTGTTTGAGTGTGAACCCGTGTCAGATGTTTGAGCTACATATTTTTATATGTAAGCCAGTTGACACAAACGTTGTTTTGTCATATCAATTATTATAGCTATTAAAAAGGGTGTTGTTGTTGGTGAAGGGTGAAATTTAGGATGTATGTATTTTTAATGTTACATATTAAAAAAAATGGTTAAGTAATAAATAAATAATATATTTTAGGGACGATCCTTATCACTTAAGAGTATCAAAAATACATGACAATCTGTTCTCAGACCTACCGAGTATACATATATATATAATTTAAATAAAATTGATTAAGCAGTTTTTGAGAAATATGGCAGCCAAAATTATAATTTTTATAAGATTTTTACATATATAAATTAATATATAATATAGTAATTGTAATATTATCTTAAGTCGTCATACGAGGACAGCCGAAGCTAATGTACAGCGTAATTCACATGAAACAATAAGCACTTGTTACAACGGGAACATTGCCAAATAGTCTTGGAAGCGACGTGTTCTAATAATACGACGATCGCACCCCGCTATGTGGTTACAATGTGACTTCCGTCGTTATTTGTAATGATGATGCGAGTACAGTGTTTCTTCACACATTTGTTGATAAGCCATCTCTCCGGAATATGTTATTTTATTGTTTGCTTCTATATACATCCGTATAATCTTACTACCATCATATATAGTTTGACAGTATTTATAAAATTCTCCCATCGAACGGTTCAATTTTTAGCTCCTTTGTTACTTATTTTTTTATAATTCTTATGTTTATTTTTTTATTGCACATTCACTCTAGCGGTCATAGCCCAAAATCACTGAGTATGACTGAGTAGTTACTGAGATAACATGCCTCTATATCTAGTAGTTACTCTACAAACCGGAACACTACTTACAAAGTCTACGGTTTATTTAGTTAATTAGTCAGTATCGTCATATCAATTAGGCAACTGCGCGTAACTACTATCGTCTGAACGAGATAAAAGATACGTTATGTCCTTTTTCATCTTAGGCTCGTGTGTGTCTAACATGACTACTGTTTCAATTTGAAACAAAAAAAATGTACACAAACACACAAGCACAATGCAGTTGAATTAATAATCTTTTATGTTTGATGCAATTATATATTTCTGCGAAACTAGACACGACAAGACAAGTTTATTTTCAACTGGATATTTACATAGTTCACGGCAATACATGAATAATTATTTATATGACACTACTAAGGTACAGTCTGCCTCGTATTAAATGTAGCATCATGAATGGAATTATTACTTCTGATCATAGTCTTGTAAATGTACAATGTTGTTAATCAAATAAGTACTCTCATAATAATGGAATAACAATTGTAAAACTTAATATAAACATTTACTAACAAATAATTGCGAGAAAACAACGTTTGTATAGTATTTTTTTACGATTGTACTAATAAACAAAAATCAGTTCTAACACATTAAAAAAAAATTACAATATAAAATGTTCCGTAAACAGCACGAACTAAAAATAAGACAAAAAATACTTATCAAAACAAATTCGTGGTATTCAATAGAGCAGCACCCATTCACGAGCGTGACGGATGAACCAATCATCGTTTCAAATAAGACGTTATTCTATTTTTAAATAAATTGTCAGTTAGGATAAATCCTTTTTTATGAAACGAGTAACTTAGTGAAAGAGTACATGTTCATCAATGGTTCACATCAATATGGCACCTTTAAATGCTAAAATTAATATTATAAACACGAAAGTTTGTGAGTATGGATGTATGTTTGTTACTTTTCACGCGAAAACTACTGAACGGATTTTGATGAAATGCGTATAGATCATTAGACGTTCATCAGAAGACACCAACATTATATTAATAAAGTTATTCCTTGATGTATTAACAGAGCTGACTGTACATAACTACGAGGGAGCAATGTCTGTTCTCCGGTGAATATTCATTCAAATCAAACGCTTTCGAATCACCTTTTAATATTAATTGGTTATTGTGCCATTCTTGTTAACCTACATTATCAATTATAAAAAACCACAAAATTAAAAAAAAATATATAGAATCAGATTTTATAACACCATGGCCTCAAATAGGTAAGTTTTGTATTTGACCATACCATGTATTTACCACACCCAACCTTATATACTCTTTTGTTCATTGTTAAAATGTGACCACAGACTTTGTATTGTAAATAGAGTAATATTATTTGTCGTTCATATTATTTATTTATAGTCTTATTGAATATTAAATTAATTACGGTTGAATTTCGACAACTGGGCGACCATTAGTAATAATAAATAAATATTACCTATTAGGAAATTACAGACAGCTGTAATTGTTTCTAAAATAAATAAATAAATAAGGACGAAACGCAATAATGCTCACCACCAGGGCCGTCGACCGTTAGAGCTTGTGATCGATAGAGGGTTGAGGGTGGCTGTTGCTTCGGAGACAGGCAAAGTTCCGCGGTATAGGGCGGGAGGGCACTGCCTACACGGTGCAGTGTTTACTAACGTAAATAAATTTACACTGTATCGGAAAGAGATAGTGCGAATTTTGTGAGTTTGTACGAGTATATGGTAAGCTTCAAACCAAATGCAGTTACACATATCCTTATTGACAGGTCCATTATTCAAAATGCATATGAACTCAGTGTTTATTTAATTTGTTTAGATGGTTGAATATGGAATATGAATCTCGCCTGGTGCCGTAAACGTCGAACGGTATAACCTGGCGAGATATTTAGTTAGCCTATTGTAGTGAATTCGCCAGAAACCATGATTATGGAAGAATTATAATCATAAAAACTTCATACTAAGTACTTAAATATTAATATTTTTTTTAATTTGACTAAACTACTCAATACAATAATAAATATATTAATTTAAAAAGGGGATACCTGAGAAACTATGATTGATCTTTTTAAAAACCACGCCATTAGTCAATATAATAGTCATTTTGAATTCGATCGTTTGATATAGATGACGGGCCAGTATTAAGTCTGCATTAAGCACACATTACTTATTTGCAACAGTTATAATGATTAATTCAGTATTAATTTCAAATGTGGTCAATTTACTATTGATTAAAAGGTGAACAAACTTTTTAGCAACGTTATTTTATTTGTTATAAAAGCACGCGGAAGTTTCACGTTGTTTTTTATTGTTGTTTGTAATGTGCCGGTGTAGTAGCATACTGTAGTACAGTACAGTATACTCGTGTTTAGGGTCGAAGTACGCTCAAGGGCAGCCGCCGGATATTGACCCCACCAGACCACCTTCGACAATCGGCGTTCTTGTGCTCTGATGTGTAAACACTTAGCACTTTGTCACAATAACATTATTGCTATGTTCAAACATTTTTACAAATTGTCTTAATGCAGCGTTATTAAAATAGAATACTAAAGTGGTTATACATTTGTGATTTCGACTGTTCTGATTACCAAAATCTAAACAAATAAATAAAATTTAAGTGCAAACAGCTTTTCATCAAATGCATATCAAAGTACAGTACTTACATGATAAATATATTATTAATAATTTTGGTTTGTTCTTCATAATCTCTGATAGGTAATGTTATATTCTAACCAAGTCGCGGGTGACAGCTTGTTATAAATAAAATAATTTACCTCTACAATTTTAGTCGGGGTTTATGACTACGACGTCAGGTATATACAGCCTGACGTCACACTCAGGCGGTCCATAGTGTGAATATGGACCGCCATTATATTTGATAATGTAAAAATCATATAAGCATCAGTGTTAAAGAGAAAACGTGGAATTATTTATTATCTTCTGTATCTCCCAAAAGAGCGATAGTGTTTAAAATCATTATTTCTGATTGTTTTTATTTTCATATTTATTATATATTTATTTCACTACATTATTTAGTATTGAGATAACGCGAGGTCAAGGATATCATGATATCATTATCTCTACAGAGATACGAGTTTAGACTGTGGAATCTGTTTCTGTTAATCGTATAAGATAATAAAAATTGTAATTTAACTAAATAAGTCGCATTTTTTAACTAATAACAAACTGTTGTTTCAGGTATTCAGTAGATACTGGGGCTCGTAGTATGGATGTCAGCTTCGACAATGTAATGGAAGGGATGCGCCAGTACTTCATGGGAGTACCGAAACAGGCGCAGGCGGAAGGTTCCGGTCAGAGCGTCTGGCCGGCTGGCACCCCAATGCTAGAAGAGGGGGCACCGGCTCAGTCTGGCGCTCCTGCACATTCATCACGACCGCCTTCCGCTGCTGCTGCTCCACCGTCCACTCCGTCGCAGATGGCTATTGCAATCCCACCCAGACCGCCATCGGAACCATTGCCGCATATTATCCATAAAGCCACAGTAATGCGAGAGGCGGCCGAAAAACGACGTGAAATGCCAGAAGTCGAAGACGAAGAGGAACCAATAGCCACACTTTCGCCACCTTCACATTTCATTCGAAAACCACAGTGCACACTACCGTCACCCGCACCCGCTCCTGCTGTGCATTGCCAATCTCCGTCTCGACCTCCATCAGCAGCTTTACCGCCCCCTCCAGTACCAGAGACTCTTGAGGCTCCTACACAGTATAGACCACCAGCGCACCGAGTACCCACGCCAACGGCTAGGCCACCTGATCAATTTGCACCTGGTCGCCCGCCAGATCCTTATACCACATCTCGACCTCCAGAACCATATGTTCGATATCCTTATGAGTCGAATTTACCTGACACAGGGAGAAGTTCACATGGTCCACCGGTTGCTTCACCGCAACCATCGATGCCGCCTGCACGGCATAGTCCACAAACATATGCGAGGTTGTCAAATTCCATGCCCCATCATAACGCTACAAGACTGCGTGAAACTGCCACGCATAGTCCTCCTGCTCAGCGTTATACTATGCCTTCAGCACAACCACCACCTTTACATAATGATCGGGTTCCACCAATACACCATCCACAAACGGCGCCATCCCAGAGGCTGGATGTTCGCACAACCCCTATATATTCTCCTCATCTCCAGCATCGTCGTGAACCCTCACCTTATAGTAGGACATCGTCACATTATGACAGACATCCATCAGTACCTGCTCAAAAATATGATCCTCAACAAGCCTATCCTGGATATCGGCCGATTTCAACTACTCTTCAGCCGCTTCAAAATCATCGTGTAGAACCACATCATGCGGCTCAGTATAAACAGGCTGCTGTTGATACAATAAATCAGCATTATGGTTCGAGAGCATCTGATCGTGTTCCGGTACCAGCACAATCCCATACACATGATACAGCACGTTTACCATCACGGGTTGATTATCCAACTTCAAGCAGAAATATTGAGAATACGCATTCAAGGGGAGCCTTTTCTTATCCTATTCCATCAACTTCAACATCAAGATATGCATCTAGTGCATCGGTGCCCACCGCGCAAAACTCCTCGGTGCAACCAAGATCTTCATACCGTCCAGCGGCAGCCCCAAAAACTAACTATGAATATCCAACATCTAGTCCCATTCAAACATCACCTGCTCGATCGACGGCAAAGCCTGGATACCCTAATCAGCAGGCGCGTATGACAGTATCTGTAACTTCATTAGTGAATCAAATGAATCAGACTAAGCATAAGCGCGACTCCCCTCATACAACAAATGTACAAGTTAATCAAATGAATCCAGTTAAACAAAAACGGGAGTCTCCTCTAGATTTATCTGTAAAAACTGTTAAAAACTCTGCTGATTCATCAACAACTCAAGACGATATAATCGATTCACCATCAATAGAGAATAAAACATTATCATTGCAACCACGACCAGCATTGAATAATCGACAAAATATTCCTAGTGGAAGTTACGTTGCCAGTCATAAAGTAGACTTTGCTCCTAATTTCACGCAATATAGAGAGCGATCTACTCATAGTTTCAGTGCACACACAGTGCAGTCTACACACCAAGCAGTATATAATGGTGCCTATGACACAAGACGTCCGGCCCCTGAATCTTATTCTGTAGAATCTCCACATCCAATTTATTCAGAACGTAGTAAATATAACGGTCCACTGAATAGAACTGATCATGTTCCTAGAATAGATCTTACAAGACCAAGTAATGATCAACGTCATCTTGAGAATAGAATAAGGGATGACCGACATTTTATAATAGAAGAGAGAAAACGTCCTGCAGGTCCTATAGTGAACAACATTCCGGAAAAGATAGTACGTTATGAAACTTGGACTTCAAACGGTCGAATAGAACGTATGAGTCAGTCAGATCGAGAACAGCATGAATTAATGAGTCGACCCGTGTACAGTTATAGCAGTCATAAACAATTTGAGGCTTATCAAAATGAACACAAGAGGCCTATTGTAAACCCTTATCGTGAACAGCATTCTCACGTTAATCATAGATATCCCAACAATTCTTATCCTACAGATCTCCCAAGTCGAGAGACAACCGATTATCACCCTCATTATCATGACAGAAATCTATCTAGCAATAGTCGTCATCATGTTATACAAAAAATTCCGAGTCATAGAGACCTGTATCCAAATCATTTGGATTTACAAAATGGCGTGCCTGCTGATAAAAGGGTATTGAGTATATTGAGAAACAGTTTAGAAACAAAGCAATCAGGAGGCATAGAGCCAACTAGGCAATCGAGAAATACACCTGATCTCATTGTTATTGACGATGGAGATGACACTGTGATAGAAATAACTGATCTTACGAAAGATAATGATAATGAACCAATTAATAAAGATTTACCAAAACAAATTCAAAGTCATATTTCTAACCTAGGTAGCCACATTCAAATGCCAAAAGCTGTAGATTCTATACAACAAGATTCTGATTATAGTAAATTGGATAATGCTGAGGTAAAGAGTAAATCGCCAGAGTATGATGTCGCGTCACGAATAAGAACTAAAGCCGAATTGAAAGTAATGCCACCATCTCAGGAAAGCAATGTAAAACCTGAAAGAATACTTGATGTACCTACTAAGCATGAAAAAGTAAAGTTGCTCCCAAAATCTCAGAAACAACACCTATTCAATCAAATTAGAGAAGATAACCTTCGACTAGAATCTGTAATAAAGAGTGAAAATGTGACCGATATTGTTCTACCCGAAGTTAAAACGGAACCAATGAATATAGATGAAATAGAGAAGGATGCAGAAATACCTATAAAAACAGAAACTATTTTAGAAAACCTAGAATCCGAGGTGACTCAAAGTGGTGAACCCATTGAAGATTTAGATTGGGCTAGTACATGTGACAACTTTATGGAACAATTGAAAACTGGGTGCCACAAAAAGAAATCTCAACGAAAACGGTTTGAAACTGCGGAGTTTGAACAAGAAGATAAAACTGAGACACCTAAGAAATCACAATCTGCAGAAGCCACGACGTCTTCAGAAATTCAAGGTGAAAAAGATGTAGCAGAATTAGTTCCTAGTGTTGTTATTAAACAAGAGCCTGTAGATGAATATGAAATAAATGAAACTGAACCATCATCTTCGATAATGCAAAATTGTAAAGAGAAGGTTTCTCAGAACAAACTGGACTCAGAAAATGAACAGAAAGAGATATCCAAAGAAAAGCATGATACTCTTAAACAAAAAGAAAATAAGAATGAAAAATTCAAGAATGACAAGAAGGCCAGTAAAGATAACGATAAACAAACCAAATCTAGAAAGATGAAAATGAAATCCGAAAAAAATGACTCTACCACATTAATTTCAGTTACTGTTAAAAAGGAAGCAAAAGAAAAAGATACAACTAAACCTATTATTAAAGAAGAACTTGAATCTACCGATGACGACGAACCTCTTATTAAAAGCAAATTATTAAAAGACAAGGAACAAAATGATCGACTTAAATATCAGTTACTTAAAGATTTATCTGAGAAATCAGCCTACGTGAAGCTAGAATGTTGCGATGTCGATGTCAATAAGAATAATAGAAAGTCGATCGATTCCTTGTCAAAAGATAAAGAAGAAAAGCAACACAAAGGTAAATTAATTAAACAGACGTCACGAATAAAAGGAAAATCTTTGTCTATCGACAATAATAAAAATCTAAAACAAAATAGTGAATCTACATCAGATAGTGATGACGATGATGATTTAAGTGTAGCAAGTCGTCTACGCATACGAAAAAGCATAAAATCTGAAGAAAGTAGAGCTGCACTTGGTGTTAAATCTCCTATTAAATTATCTCCTCTAAAGAAACAAGATAATGGTAATGCAAGTAATAATTCCACTCCAATACGTAAGCCCGGCTTTGGTGATGGTTCTGATTTTCATCCGGGCTGGGAAGAGGAATTGTACAGATATAAACGTTCTCTACGAATGCCTACAAGGCTTATTGCTATACCGAGAGGACGGTCTGGTGGTCCATTTTTGAAAGGATCAGGGCCATTATTTTCTCGAGGAACTACGTCTCTTCCAGATCTTGATCCGGCCCCACTATCTCCGGCTCCATCCTCAGCACCATCGGCGGCTACTGATGACTTGTATTCAAGACGTCCAGATAAGCTCACTCTGGATAGTGACTTAGATTCAAATTCCAGTTGTTCTGCACCACAGAAACTGCATTACGATTCCGAAGCTTCAACATCTACCGTATTTTCTACTTCAAAAGCGAAAAACAAAGGTAGTTCTATTGTAGATGTGTTAATTCAAAAATGTGGTAAAAAAGATGATTCTAAAAAGAAATCTAAAGATAAGGACGAAAGAACCCCAAAAGTAATACCGAAGAATTCAAATACGAGTGAATTGTTGCCGACACCTAGTTTAGGACTGGTAAAAAATGGAAATAAAAACAGTCTCAGTGCCAAAAAGGAAAAATTAATGGAAGATATATATTATTTAGGTGCTTTTAGAAAAGAAACGGTCACAGCATTTAGGAATGCTTTCATAAAAAATACAGATGGTTTAATTGGTGCTACAGAGGAATTTGCACCAGTCGTTTTAAAGTCTAGGACTAGAACTGAAAGTAGAGTACTGAAACAAAGGGCTACAATTAAAGAAGTATTTGGTGACGAAAGACCAGCCTCTGCACCACCATCTTCTTGTAGAGAAAATGAGTGCATTGAAACGCACGAAAGTACAGAAGAACAAGTGATAGAGATAAAACAAGAACCAAAAGAACCAGAAGCCAAGACTAAATTTAAATCTAAAAAGATATTGAAGGACAAACTGAAGCGAAGATCAAGCTCAATAAGAGACGGCCTTAGAAGCACAAAATCACTTAAAAGAAATGACGCTAAAGGTAGACTACTTCGCCTTAAGAAAAGAAATAGTCTAATGAAATCTTTACCAAATAAACGAATTAAAGATATTTCTCTTAAACATAAAAAGCAAAGCGGACCTAACCTTGATAAAGATAAATCAAAAGAAGAAAGTAGTTCTTTATCAATAAATGATGGGAAAAGACGTTTGAAACGATTATTTGGTAGGCGGAAATTCAGTTCAGGGTTTGATTACATACGTAAGAAGAAAAAAATAATACGCAGAGAGGACACGGATGCTAATACTAACAGGATACGCCGACCCGCAGTGAAACCAAGTCCTGAATCTGTTCATGATATTCATAAAGAAATAAAGAGCTGGATTATTAACAAGAGTATCGGAGAAACACATCTTCATCGTGCTGCTAAACTCGGATACACGGTAATTTTCAACTTAAATTGTTTGTGGCTTTTTATTTTAGATGATTAGGTAATCACTGTTATTATTTTTACTTAAATATTTTAGGATTGCGTGGCCTATTGCCTGGAGAAAATGTCAACTGACCCATCAGCTAAGGATAATGCAGGCTTCACCCCACTTCACGTTGCATCTGCTAAGGGTCACGTCAGAATAGCACGCCTACTACTGCAATATGGAGCAAATGTATCTGCAGCAGCACAGGGCGGTATAAGGTATAAGTAAAACCTGTATTAACGTTGTTTTTAGGATCATAAGCACATAATAAACCGAAGTTGTATTTATGCTGTAATAATATATTTGCAGACCACTTCATGAAGCATCTGAGAACTGTCATGTGGAAGTGATAAGACTTCTTTTGTCATATGGCGCTGATCCTTTACTCGTAACGTATGCTGGTCAGACACCGGAAGAATTAGCTGAAGGGCAATCAGCGAGACTTATTAAGCTGTATGTTGCTGATGTACAGGGCCTAGCAGTCGAGCCCTGGAGGTTTCCACACCCAGCCGACATTATTGGTAAGTTATCAAAATAAATTAATAGAATAATACTGTAAGTTAGTGTGCACTGATGAATATTATACACAAGTAGTTTGTGCTCTTCATGCATATAAGTGATAGATACTATAAATTCCTTAAAAAATATTATTTCCAGATCTTGAAGAAATTGGCTGTGACTCGCTATCTTCACCTCCACCTGCTTCTCCTCCGCCACCACCTGATTCTACTATAGAAATACAATGTACGGAGGCCCCACTTCCTCCATTTTACACTCTGAGAACGGGTACTGGGCAGCCATGTGACGGCTTGTGGTGTCTGTTGCAGGATGTTACAAATGTATTACAGGTAATGAACTATAATATTTTTTATATAGTAATAAATAATCATCTCTACCAAGATTACACTTATTTTTAAAAGTCGTGTATTGTGTGTACTCCTCAGTTCCTCCATTTTAGCCGGCAAATAGTTTGATTTGTAAGTTGCAGTGAAATAATAGGATAAAAGTATAGTAACTTAGAACGCCACTAATCCATTTACTTGTACCAATTCGCCACTAGAAACCATCTCCATGATTTATTAGTTATTCGAGCTATGTAGAACATATCTTGGCGTGACTTGGCTCTTATGTCCTGATTGCGGATTATATCTGCGGAGCAAACCGTTTTCTTTCGTAAGTTGTTACTAAATGTTGGTTGAATTTGTAAGAATTATCTGGAGAGAGACTTCAGAAATCCCGTGTCGTTGCGAGTTAATCTAGAATATGGTCTGTTATTTGTCTGCTATTTATGTAATTATGCCCGCGGTTACATCCACGTAAAATTTATTATTCTGATCACTTAAACAAATCCGTTCAATAGTTTTAGTGAGAAAGAGTGATCCATACCCTCAAACTTTCGCATTTATAACGTTAGTAAGATGTTTATGAGTAATATTTTATATTTCAGATCAAATCAAAGGACAGCCTACTGAAACAAATACACTGTGGATCTGGTTCTCCGAAGGAACTTCTGCGGGAGATTCGTACTCAGGAGTTTTTGGAGAGAGCACAATGTCATCAACTTCTATGCGCTGGAGAGAAAGTCAACGTGCGCGCTTCTAAAGTATCACTTGTCAGAGTAACCGATAAACTTAGGCAACTGCTCAAGATAGAAACAATTCTTGTCAGCTGACACTAATTTTATTTCGCCATTATTTATCGAAAATATCCACAAACTGAAAGTAATGGTCAGATTACAAATTTCATTATGTTTTGTTATTATTATTTTAAGGAAACTATAAATCGAGCTTTTATAAATTATGTTAATGATCATGGATTTAAACAATTGTGATTGTCAATATAACATTGACTGTAGATTTACATAATAGTGTATGACGGATAATTCTATCATAAAATGGACACACTGGTATGAATATAATGCTGACAGCATTATGACCATGATTCGTATTAGTATACGGATGTGGCAATTGAGGATGGCTCAACAACGAGATCTTCATCTAGATCGACTGATTAATGTAATCTAAACAAGATGTATCTCATATAAGAACAATGTAATAAATATTCGTTTCATGAGACTGTTTATGTTAAGGCAGCCATTACATAATCTTGACACTCCACCATAGACAAGAGTGAGAGATTTATATTTTCAACTTTTCGACTATACCTCTATCGAACAACGTAGGTATGTAAATATTGTAAATAGTTCATTGAGCGTTTTTGCGTATATATATATTGCTTTAAATGTATAATATTCTCATGGGTGCTATTTAACGTTGGTGTACGGTTTAATGAATTAGATAAATAAATAGTTATATCAAATTGCTACGGCAACAATTTTAGTATAATATTAATAATTATTGGTAGATAAAAATAAGAGATATAGTTACCACATCCTAATTTAAGTCATTAGCATAATCTTAAACTATGTGTGCAATAGTATACGTGCGTGTATCGAACATGTGTAGATGAATTTATATGAGTATATGGGGGGTGAAAGTATCAGTCACAGGGTTGGACCAAGCCTTAGCACGATTGCTGTAGGTACTTAAAGCATCTAGTGTGAGTAAGTGCAATGTGCATCGTATGCAATTAAATGTATTAAATTTTTCCCTAAAAATGAAGGAACCGGAAGAATTTCCAGTGCTATTAATTAATTATTTCATCGATACATCACTTGACAACTTTATTGACGAGAAAATGATTTATAAATGGATATATATATATAATATTAAACTTATCATTTATTTTGAGATTATGCTAGTATTCGTCTACTTTACATATGCAAATTTTTGTTCATTGTTATGTTTGCTAATATCGTTTGCAAATTATGTTTATTTCTGTAAAAATATTATTTTTCTTGAAATAAAGTTACGTTTTTATATATATTTACTTGTAAGAAATTAGGAAAATTTATTGAAATACATTATTAAATGCATATCGCAATTTTATATTAACATTGTAAATAATGGAAATTAAACAAATTATTTTTTAACTTATTTTGAAGCTACATATACTTATGTAACTTTTTGAATATTGACAGTAAAGTGCTACCTACCAATAGAGTACAGATATATCATTAATCGATATTTAGTTTGATACACGACTATTATATCCAATATACATTAATGTATCTATTTTGGAACATTGTATAAATGAATGGTAGACATTTTATACTGTATAGGATATGATCATGTTCCGCCCTATTTATTTAACATTGAAAATCAGAAACGAAGAAGTACATGATTAATCTGTGATGATTTATTATTAGGAGGATTATCTTGCGTACGGAAAATCGTATGAAATTATTGAAAATAAATGGAACCGACGGAATATACAGCGTGTATACTCACAGAATGAATATGTTGTGTAACTCCTGTCTGTTATAGCAGTACCTACTGTATAAGTATTATTATAATTATTGACACATATTTCTTGTTGATAACTATGAAAATAAAAAATGTGGTCATTGAAGTACGTATTTTATTTAATACTAGTAAGTTCCCGTATTATAAGCCTATATCTAGATATGGATGTCTAAGATGTATTGGATCTACCTATAATGATATTGGATGTAGAATGGATGAGTAAGAAAAAAATCCGCGACGCACAGAAGTGAAGAAATATAGGTGATACTCAAACCAAACACCTACTTTTTTGATAGAAACAATAACTTGATTGCATTAGCTGTTCATGTATATAGGCGACAGTTACAACTTACCATTAAGTGGGCTGTCAGTTTGTTAGAGATTCCAATTATATAAAAAAAGAAATAGTCTCATTCCAAATGTGTTTTAAAATCCCGGGAGCACAAGATAACAATATATGTATATCATTTTAGATGTCCTAATTAAGACTTCATATGGAAACCAACACGCCACGTTTAAACAATCGATATTTTGGAATCAACGCTTCCTATGATCGCAATGCCTTCGTAAAGCTCTGATTTTATATGCTTTACAGGCTTAATATATTGAAAATAAACTTAAATTAAGAAATATGAAAAAACAAAATTAATTTGCATTCCTACATAAACTAAAAGACCCGGCGGACTTCGCCCCGTCAGAATGAAATTATGTGAAAGTTCAATAAATTAAAATTAGCAAAGAATAATCGTAAAAAAATTGTTAATACATTTTAATTAATTTAAATTTTGTGTTATATGTACAATCTTTTTTATTTCTAACCACAATTTGTGAAAAATCATTCATTCCTAATTTTGAACGGTGTGTACCAAAGAATATACAACTCAAAAGGTGTGCATGCTCCATCTAGTCGAATAATGCGGACTAAATTTGTTCTATGGAAAAAACGACGTAAGTCATATTTTTTGTATTCTTATTCTACTGCGTATCTAATCTAATATATCCATACATAATAAAAAACACTCATTTAATTTATCTGGCAACATTGATAATTGATAAACGATCGCAGCTACAAAGGACAAATAATTAGTCTAGCTCTCTTTAGATTATTATGTTCCTTGGTCTAGCTATTCAAAGAGGGAACGCTGGCAATATCTTTGGAACTTTGCCTAAAGGGACCCCTTTTAATAATATATTTTAGTTACTATATTATATTTATTAAGCTTTTTAATTTTAGGTTGTAATAGTAGTTGTACAGTTAAGTTATGTATATTGATAAACGTACTTGTTAAAGTTGGGCTAAAAAGGAGCTTATATACAGAGCCGTAAAACATAATATCAAAAAAAAATGTACGTAGTGGAATGACGACAGATTGATTTGATTAAACATTGAAAGACTGACTTATCTCCATTCGCATCACTTTTAATCAGTGCTGTCAGTTTGGGTGGTTACCCTTAAAAATTGGGGGATTTTATTGCAGTGGGGAAAATAAATGTTTAGGGTTTATGTCACATTAATACTAGGACAGTAGTAAGTTGGAAAATGGTCACGTTCTATAAAGATTGGTAAAACAAACTTTTTTAATTTTTTTTATCCTGCATTTTGAACAAAGTTTGGAGGTAAAGCAAATTGGTGCTCTGGCAACACTGTATTTGGTTTACGGTGTTGGTGTTGGGGCGAGGCTTGGTATTTTTGTTTTTAAATCTGAACAGATTTTATAAATTAATTCTATTCACAATATGTTGAACAAATATCTCAACTCTTTGTACTTTACAGTTTAAATATAATTTAGAAAACTATTTGTTATTCAAAATGAAGTATTTAATATTGTTCGCCTTTACCAGTTTAGTGAGGACTCAAACATTGGAACAAAATACATATACCACTAATTATCAGCAGCAACAGAAGCCGGAAGTTCTTAATCAGAACGGAACATCTTATAGACCAAATGTTCAGGTGCCCTATGGCAGTTTTCCAATCAATGCAAACGATTATGGTCAGTCACAGAGCTCGTTCTATCAATCGTCGGACGGATATAACCACGACTTTTACGGCGATGACATCAACGAGGTTGATCCTCAGGATAGTGCCGGTTATTACGCCGGCCTGGATTATGAAGAGAGGTACAGATGTCCACCACATTGGTTCCGTTATAGAGAGTCGTGCTACCGATTTACCAAATCACCAAGTCGCCCTCGAAATGAAGCACGAAAGATATGCCAAGCTTACGAAGCTGACTTGGCTGCTGTGAATAGCCCAGAAGAACATGGTTTCATACTTACTGTGTTGACAAGGATAGATCCTCAACGTGGAGACTGGTATATAGCGGGGCACCAGCAATCTCCAGGGTACTGGGCTAATGATGGCGATGGGTCACAGTTGACTGGTTTAGAGAATGCTTTCTTTGAAGATCGTGAATCTCTTTATACAAGCTACAATTTGATTCCTCGGGATTATTTAGTATATCATTTTTCTGAAGAAGCACACCGTTGGGGCTTATTAGCTGTGGATGGCATTCAATATACTCATTTTATATGTGAAGGACAAACTGAAAGGTTGCGGTATCTGCTTGAAGAGGAGAGGTCGTTTACTTATGGTTTGGAAACATTTGATCCAGAGAGGATACCAAGGGGTCCATATTTTATAACAGAACCAGTGGACACTATATGTGACCCTATGAGAAATCATCATGTTCAATTAGTCTGCATTGCTGGTGGATATCCAGCACCTGAATACAAATGGTACAGAGAAGATTATCAAGTAGACAGCCCTGTCTATACAGAAATAGATCCTTTGAATGATACTAGATTTATACTTAGTGGAGGTACTTTGATGATATATAATTTAAATGCAGACACAGATAATTCTAAATATCACTGCACTGCTACAAATAAGTATGGTACAATACGTTCAGAGTCTGTTCGTTTATCCTTTGGTTTTATTAGAGAATTTAACCAAAAAAGACCAGTTGAAAATGGAAATCAATACTGGGGTAAAGTAATGTTTTGCGATCCTCCTTCCTATTATCCTTCAGTAAACTTTTTGTGGGCTCGTGATTACTTCCCTAATCTTGTTGAGGAAGATAAAAGAGTCTTTGTGTCTTATGATGGTGGCCTTTATTTCTCTGCCTTAGAAACAATCGATAGAGGCAATTACAGTTGTAATGTAATGAGCAAGGTTTCTGATAATGGTCGAAATGGTCCATTTTTTAATCTTTTTGTTTATCCACATTCGGACTACCAGCATCTGAAATTTCCAAATAACTTCCCTAAAGTTTTCCCAGAAGCACCCACCGTCGGTCAAGAAGTTCGGTTGGAGTGTGTGTCTTTTGGGTACCCTGTGCCATCTTATAACTGGACAAGAAAGAATGGTCCAATGCCAAGGAAAGCAAGTTTCAGCAATTTTGACCGTGTTATAACAATTCCTAATGTTGGTGTAGAGGATGAAGGTGAATATATTTGTGATGTGAAAAATGACAGGGCTCGCATACAAAATTCTGTCATTTTAAAAGTTCAAGCTGAACCTAATTTTACTATCCCTCTGTCTGATAAACATGTTGACAATATGGGTGAATTGCATTGGAATTGTGAAGCTTTTGGCATCCCTGATGTTAACTATACATGGTGGAAGAATGGAAAGAAGCTCTCTATGAATACTCTAGAAAGTGAAGATAGAGATCGTTATGTGATTCAAGACAATGTACTAATAATCAAGTATTTGGATCCTCAGAGAGATCCAGGTATGTATCAATGTGAAGCAAAAAATCAATTAAGAGCCAGATATTCGACAGGACAACTTCGAGTTCTATCCTTGAAGCCCTCTTTTAAAAAAAAACCGCTTGAGTCAGAAACTTATGGCTCTGAAGGTGGCAATGTCACTCTTAGATGCAATCCTGAAGCTGCACCTAAAGCGAAATTTATTTGGAAAAAGGACAACATAGTGATAGGAGCAGGTGGTAAAAGATTTATAACTGAAACTGGTAATTTGATTATACGCCAGCTTTCTAGAGATGATGAGGGTGTTTATACTTGTGTTGCAAAAAATCAATATGGCACAGATGAAAGTCGCGGCCGACTAATAGTATTGCGAACACCAAGGTTCATAGATCGACTTCCGCCGCGAATAACAAGTCAAGTTAATCAAGTAATATTTTTGCATTGTAGTGCCGACATTGATCCTATATTAGACACCGCATTTTTGTGGAATCATAATGGAATTCGTATCAGGGATCCATCAGATTACTATGCAGATAAACGAATTCAAATGGATGGCGGCGAACTTACAATTTATAATGTAAGCTTATCAGACGTTGGTGAATACGAATGTATAGTGAAGTCAGCAATAGGTCGAATTTCGTCCCGCACACAGATACGTGTAGAAGGACCGCCAGGACCTCCAGGAGGTTTGCAAATATTAAACATTCAGAGGTCCTCAGTGTCATTTGAATGGACAGACAGTAATTCAAACGGGCGGCCAATCATGAGTTATGTCGTCACAGGTCGCACTCAGTGGAATTCCACGTGGGTTGTAATTAGCGACAATGTTCCGAACGTTAATGAAATAGACAGAAATAATGGTCGAAAACGTGCAACCGTATCTGCAGCTCTCTTACCATGGTCCGTATATGAATTTAGGGTTCAAGCTGTAAATGCTTTAGGAGAAGGTCAGCCATCAGCACCAAGTCCACAGTTCTCAACGTTGGCTGATAAACCTTATCAAGCTCCATCCAATGTCGGAGGTGGTGGTGGCAAGATTGGTGATCTTACAATAACGTGGACACCCTTACCATTGAAATTCCAAAATGGTCCTGGCATTCATTACAAAATATTCTGGCGTCGTAAAGGTGCAGAAGTGGAATTTCAATCTCTACTGCTCAAAGAATATGGTAATGTTGGAATGCATGTCGTTCATATTTCGTTGACATATTTCTTTACACCATATGAAGTTAAGGTTCAAGCAATTAATGACATGGGTACTGGACCTGAAAGTGATGTCGTAATGATATATTCTGCCGAAGACATGCCGCAAGTTGCACCGCAACAAGTTTACGCTTTGTCTTACAACTCCACGGCTTTGAATGTAACTTGGAATCCTATTGATCAGTCACGCGATAGGCTACGTGGCAAATTAATAGGTCACCGATTGAAATACTGGAAACAAGCCAACAAAGAAGAAGAATGTATCTATTATTTGTCTAGAACAACGCGTAACTGGGCTCTTATAGTCGGATTACAACCTGATACTTATTACTTTGTGAAGGTAAATACAATCGAATTGAAATTATTAATTTGAATTTAACTGTGCTTATCCAATTAATAAATAAAATGTTATTTTTAGGTAATGGCATTCAATTCTGCGGGCGAAGGACCTGAGAGTGAGCGTTACCTCGAGCGAACGTTCCGGAAGGCTCCACAAAAGCCCCCAGCGTCTGTGAACGTTTGGGCCGTGAATCCAAGTACAGTGCGCGTTGTATGGCGATATGTGCAACCCACTACCGAAGAAGAACCATTAATTGGTTATAAGGTAATATTATTTTAATAATTTTAGCAATGGTTTGATTCCTTTGAAAACCCTTTGTAAGGAATGAATACTTATTTACAAAATTAAAAACCTTGTCCATTAACATAGGAAATTGGGGGGGAAGGGGATATTAATAACTTTATTTCTAGGAAGGTACCACGTCAAGTTAACCTCCACGCGGGTACCCCTGGAAACTATAATGATAAATTCCTGGTGAATTCGTCGTAATGAGCTAATTCATCTGACTTCATACTCATTTTATTGTCCTCCACTGGTGCCCAGCCAGCGTTACAGCAAGAAATAAAGAATAAATTAGAATATTTTATCTAATTGGTGTTTTTGATCTCATACGTCTTATTAGTAAACGTGAAAGTTCTTGTATGTGTGTCCCCAACACAGGTAAGAAAGATTCCCAAACATGAAACCTGGATCGTGGTTCCTTTGGCAGGTAACAGGTAACAAAGGTGTAAAAAATTTTATATCAAATTCGTTATTTTAAGAAACTCCATATTTTCATTGTTCGTAGCATTATTATAACTTGCGCTGCTCATTGCCAGACACAGTGTTGTTCCAACCCCCCGCCGTACCCCCCTAACCTAACTATACTATTTTATAAATAAACTTACGTCATTTTAATAAAGCTGAACTTTATATATATTATTGAGAGAAGTATTAAACTGAGTTTCCTAAATTGCCAGACAGTTTTCTTGGTTCTTCATCCTACCAGACTCATTGAAACCGTATATTGGGTATATTCTCCATTATATACTCGTAGCATGTGGTTGATGTAGAATAAAAAAAATAGCCTAAATAACTAAGCAACCTAAGCCGGAACTCTAATACTTAAATATCTGCTTTTTAAGTCCTCATATGATCATAAATATAGAAAACGCCCGTACCGTTTTTTTATATTACGCTCTAGCTTTCCATAGAGTCCATGCCCTTTTGCATTTTCTTTTTCTACTTTCTTTCACCTTTTCCACAAAAATATATTAAGTATATGTGTGGTAGTGTAGGTTTTTTCAATTGATGGTGTTCCGAGGCTTTGGCAACCCATCCAGGACTGCGGTCGTGTCATGTCATGTCGGTGCGGTCATGTCGGGTCACCAACCCTCATAGCATCGACACTTACGATCCTTGGAGCTATTTTTCCTTCTATTGTAGCTGTGGTCCATGCCTCCAACACCATCATGAGATTATTGAACGTTGTTTGTTCGGCGTTGTCCAGTATTATTACGATTTATTTATGGATAATACTGCATTGTACTCCTGCTACTTGTGTATTGGCGAGCTCCTTAAATCTTTTTATAGATTACATATTAAAGATAGCAAATATTACTAGATTTGCTTATTTTTTCAGCGTTGTAATATCAACATAATATGTTTTCAGGTGAGAGTATGGGAAATTGACCAGGACATGAGTACTGCAAATGACACGCATGTGGCAGTGGAACACAAATTGGAGGCCTATGTCACTAACCTGACTCCAGGCAAGACTTACAATCTTCGCGTCCTGGCCTACTCAAATGGAGGTGATGGAAGAATGTCTTCGCCCGCTATCAGATTCCAAATGGGAGATTACCACAGTGACGCCTATGGTTTTTATGTTAAGGGCTCTGCAGACAGACGTAAGGGAATAGCAGTAGGAATACTCGTGTTTGTGTCAGTGATTGTATATTCTTATGATTGCATTTTCACGTGATGTTTGCTATAAGCATTAGATTAGTGATTTTTACTGTCGTCAGATATTATTGTTTCAAGATTACTAAGCACTTTACAAAATTTACATTCCACTTTTTTATATATCTTATGATTATTTTAGGTTGTGATACAATCCGGCCATTATTTATCTTGTTAATTTTCTATTATATTTATTGTCTATTCTTTTTAATTTCATCAATAACAATACTAGCTATTTAATAAATATTACCTATATTTATCACAATTTATTTAGGTGTCAAGAATACAAATGTTGAAACAATGTTTATAATAATAGTTATATATTGCTTTTGATGGATTGCACGAGCAGCTTTATTTTTTATTTACAATTTATAGTTAAGAGTATTCTACTTATATTTATAAATTTTATATTTTTTATATTGTAATTATATTATTATTATGTCTTTATTGACAATAAGTAATTTAAGAATACGAATAAGCATTTTGATATATTCTATGATTCTAGTGAGAAATTGCTTTATAATGTCTTTCTTTTTTAGGCTACTTTAAATAATAAAAATTATCTTTTTCGAAAGGTCTAAGAAACGTAACTATATCTTTAAAAACACAAATAAAAAGCAACTATGTAAAAGACTAAAAATTAACAAAATATTTGCGAAAAAAAAGTCGTAATTCGAAATAGGTCAGTATTTTAGAAAATTAAAAAGTGCCAAATGTGACAAATTTCTTAAACACACTGCAAGGTTGTTTTTATTGTATTATTACATTTTTTATTATTTTCTAATAATGAAAGATATAAGTCACAATTTCAATTCGCAATAAATGGTTTCTCTTCAATGGAACCACTTTCACATAATGAGTTATACATTTCTTATTTTAACAAATTATTTCGAAAGAGTGGAAAAATATTAACGGCAATTATTTGTGTTTCCGAATAGTAAAAGTACTATATTTTTTAAAAAAATTGGCTCGATAATTAGCAATTTTGAAGTAATTCACTTCTCACTAGAGGCACAGAATTAATATAGAATAGTTTTTAGTGTATGGGCTTTTCACATAACGCCCGATATAGTCCTTATATTTATTAGGATTATCAATATCACAAATGTTTTAGATATTACTTTAAAATAAAATGAATCTCAGGTTATTGTTTATTGTATAGTACCATCAATCCGAGCCATTTTCTTGATCTGAATAGTATGTAAGCTATATCAACCAGTGTGTATATACATAGTACAAAAGCAATAAATTTCATTAGAGACATTGTTGTTGTAAACAAACTAAATAAATTGCCTTATGGATGTTGAAATTTTGTACGTAAGCAACTGTTTTCAATAAAATGTATCACTCGAATGACAGCTGATTTATATTGTTTTATTTATAATGATATATATATATATATATATATTGGTGCGTGAAAAATACTTTATACCCTTTTTTACGAAAATTGGGCGTATGGAGGAGTTTTTATTCCTAATTTCGCACACATTCAGTGCAGAAAACTATTGTTTTAAGAAACGCATAAAATATACATTAGTTAGTAAAATAAAAAAAACATACTACCATGTATTTGACTGTATGTCTTTAATATTCTTTGTCTATAATTTTTGACGATAGAATCTTAATTATGTTCAAACTATTCATAATTTAAGTTCCTAATTATGGTCGAATTTCGACCATTGGGCGACCAGTAGAAATAATAAATACAATTATAGAATCTAATTTATTATAAGGAACAAACTTATGACTATTATATAAATTTATGACAAAATAAACGGAAATAAATGTAATCGATCTTACTTATTAATTTTTATATTTAACCTTCCGCTTTAAACATTTTGCATCTAATTTGTCAAATAACTCTGTATTGACGGAATTTTTCCTCTTTAGTAAACTATTGCCTTCTACAGGCTGCGTTTGTTTCAATGGCAGTAATCCCACTGCGAATGGGATATCATCTTCCAAAGTTGAACTAATGGTTTCAACCGTATCTGGTTGCTCAATTTCCTTTCCCATTATATTATTTGATTTATTTTCTATACCGCTCCATTGATCCGAATTGTCGTTGATAGACTTGGTCAAGTCGATTACAGTATTTTCAACTACTGGGGAAATATTCTCAATATTTTTAATGGTTTCATGATTTTTATTAATATTTTCTATTTGATTTTCATAGCTCTTATTGTCAATATCAATATTATGCCAATCTATACCACTAGCATTAATGTCTACATCCGTTTTTCTCTTCGTTGCAGTTAAATTGTCAGATTCAAATTCCATAGTAGTATTCAAGGACCTGCAATTGTAATCTTTAATGTTAGAATCGATATTGATTTTATTTATATCATTAAGGCCATTATTTTGCGCCAGGGTATCTTCTATATTCATTAAATCTTTTATAATTTCATCTCTTTCCTGTGAATTTATAGCACATTCCTGTTGATTATTACTGTCAAAAGTTGTACCGTCAACATCTGTTTCCTTCGGCGTAGACATTAGGCAGTCTAATGCATCATCTTTAAAATCAGTAGATTGTGGCAGCTGCAAAGCAAAGTCATAACAATCATCATTTCTTCTTAAATCAGGATTATATTGTTCATTCAAATGATTGGTTTTTGAATCTAATAAGGAAATGCTAAAGTTGGTATCTAAGCTTGTGCTTGTGGGACACAGTTGCTCAGCATCTGTCGTGCTATTTAGCTGTTCATCTTCATAATATTTTTTTATATCGTCACTCATAGATTTGGTGAAGAACTGCATGTCACCATCAATACATGAAAAATCATTAGTATTCACTGTTTCTATTGAGCTATTATTGTCTTGAAGACGAGGATCCATAACTACATAGCTTTGTTGTTCAGTGAATGACTCCAAATTGTCAGGTAATATAGCATTTAAACTATTAATAGCGTCTTCATGACTAAATTGTTCAGTTTCTTTAGTTATTATAGGTGTCGAGGGATAACATTTTGAGTTCAGAAGCATTTCACCTCTTTCTATTGATTTAGAGAGATCATCAATGCTCTTGATTTCACTCGGATCTACAACTTTTTCTATTATGTTTGGCTGTTCTATTACTTCATATTGTATCTCACTACTTTGAACCATATCTAGAAGCACTTGTTCATTAACATTGATGTACGATCCGTCTCCAGATTCGAACAATATTGGTAGATCTGTTGGTAGTCCCGCATTTTTGAGGGCGTTAACATATTGTGACATAGCACTGCTAATGCCATTATTAGTAGTATCATTTGTAGAGCTACATGTTGGAGTAGTCGAGTAACTTGAAGTTATTGTATCGGTTCCTATAGGGTCTTTATTATAGCCAATAGAAGGATCGAGAACATTAGAGGAAACCGCTTGGTCCATGTATATAAGATCGTTTTCAAGATTCATGTAGTTGTTCGATGTGGACGTTTCAGGGCCACAAATGCTGCTGACTGCCTGAGATAACGATACTCTATCCATAAAATCCTGAAATGATATGATTGTGTTTTACTTACTGATTGGCACAATGCAGGTACAGGGAGATATTTAGTCTGGAATAAATATGGTTCAGATATGTAGACTGTTTATACAAATAGAGTAAGTGATATTATAGGTTTTGCCACTTGGATTTTTGTACGCTTTAAAGAATAAGGTATGAAATGAGATATATGGTAAATTCACCTGCATGTGCCTGTTTTGTAAATGTTTAAGATGATGTATGGCTTTCCGTGAATCCTGCTCCCGACGGAGAAGTGCGCGTTCTGCGGCCCGTCCCAATACTCCAGAGTTATCCCAGCCTGATCGTTGCTAAAATATAATCAAGATAACAGAACAATTCTATGACGAATTGTCAATTAATTAATGAAATTGTCTATGAATACGTTTTCTATGATCTTTTGTGTCTTTTGTTTACATAGTTATATTGTTACAATAATACCGTTTTTCCTCTTTGTCAATCTTTTTCTGTTACTCGTGAATGGGTAGGTACTACTTGTAAGGACTGGTCTAATCTGAATGCTTTATTTTGTTAAACGTTTATGTTTAATAATTCACTCTTATAAAATAGCGCTTTTATTAATACAAAATATTATTAATATAAAGTTATACAACATTTATTAAAAAAACGACGGTCATGTTACTCCTTTTTTGGTAAAATCTGCATTCAAGAGTGGTAGAATAAAAAAGATACTATTCAAAGGTAATCTATTTAAAATTTCTTTTAACGTATGGATTCCTAGTAGTCGAATTGAGAAACTCTTACAATAGTGTGGTTGAAAAGCATTTCTATATTTTTTATTAATAATTGTAGGTACATTAGCTATTACGCCTATTACTTTACAAGCTTCACTTTTATGAAGATGAAAGCAAATTTATTGTTTTATAATAATCATAATGTATTTTACTTAGATTTCGTAAACTGACCCTTACGCTAGGGCGGCCACGCCTCGGTTTGCTGGCTCTCGGTCCCTCAGGATAGTCTGCACCGGATGACGCATTGTTACCATTTTCGATATCGAATGGAATACGCACCACCATATCCTACGAATATGACCACCGTTATCGAATTTTCAGACTTACAGTAAACTAGTTAACCGCGATTTCATCTACATTTCATGGGATGAAAGTAATTAAATAATTTTATTTTGTTATTATAGGTACATAAAATATGATGTCAAATTACCATCAACCAAATTGTTATTCAAAATAATTATTTACTAAGATAATTAAATTAAGCATAAACAATCAAACAACTGTTATATTAGAAACTAAAATTAAATATTATTACAATGTATCGAAAAATTTATTCTTGAATTAGCCTATGTTAAATAAATTAATCGTGTTAAATTTAATTAAAGCGTTTAGTCGAGAAAATATAGACACTCGTATTAACAATATTAGCTGAGGTATCAGTATAGAAGTATGGGTGATAAAGTATTAGATTTCTGAAAATAGATTTATCCTGATCTATAAAAATTACGAAATTTTTTAGAGTTTTATGGCTTGATTTCTAATAATAGCTTAACCAATATTTTATAGTAGAATAATGGCGCCCGCGACTTCGAGTTAATGTACATTCGGAGACGCCATCTATTGACTACAAAACAAATGACGAAAGTACCCAAATAAATCTACATACGTATTATGTGAAATTTTGAAACATGCAGATGGTATTTTTCACGATTTTACTATTTTAATTAAATCCGTATTAATAATTTAATTTGATTAAAACGTTTTTGAAATTTTATTGACTAAATCGAAATTCTTTTCGATTGGAGGAACTATGAAAGCTTCTGCTTTCATAGTTCCAGTACAGAATACAGACATTTTTACCAATTTCATATAGCAATTCCAACATTACATAAGTAATTTTTTTAATTACCTTGTTAGGACATCCCATTGAGTCTACGGGTTGGTTTGTACATGTCGTCGGGGGTAGAGGCTGTGGGGGTTTCGGGTCGGAGTCCTTACAAAAAAATCAATTCACTAAGTAGGTACATACTTATTATATACAGTAAATTTTATTAATCAATTATTAGCAATAACTGAATAATTATTGTATATGAAAGAATTTAATTTTAGTATTGTCACAGACAATAAAATATTACATAGTGCTATGCTGTCTCTGCCTATAGGTATTACAAGATACCTAAAGTACCGTGAAAATACAATACCTGTGTATGTAAATCGATAAATGACTGTGGAGGTCTGTTTATCACTACTGGCGGAGTGAAAATTGGTAGTTCATCTAAAATGGAATGATACGAAAGAGTCATTATATTATTTGTAATTGTTAGTTAGATTCATTCTAAAATCAGTCATACTGCTCACCTCATTCTACTAAACATACTTAATAGTATAATCAATATAACGTTGTTGCATTAACGTGAATTAGCGCATCGGATAATATACGCTACCGTATCACCAATAAAGGATGAAAGGATGAAAATAAAGTTAGGTCAGTTAGTCCATCGTGGTAGATTCACCAGAAATTACCTACGACACTTTCCCGGTGTTATTTGAGACGTTACATTAGTTCCGCAGTATGTATACTGAATTACGAGTCTACGTCATCATGGCATCTTTGAGGATTCCTGGGTACTGTACTCAGGAAGGTACATTTATTTCATTTTCAAACCAAATTCTTTCAGGGGGGAACTTTAAGACCACTTTGTACATTTAACAACAATGTTTAGATTTTGCCAAGCTAAAGAGAGAAGTCACTACACGTCCTATGTGGTTGTAGGCAGCTCATGCATAAACGAAATATCTTCTTTGGAAAGTATGCATTCTATCCAGAGGAGATAAAATTTATCATTCCATCGCTCAATTATCGGTCTAGGTAGCGAACTTTGAAAGGGCGCGCACAATAGATCTATACAGGTCACAGTGCTAACACCGAACCCTTTCAAACCCAAACCCAAATACCCTTCAATAAAAAAAAAATAGTACACTTAGCAATATCTCAGGTCAATCTCCACATTGGAAACCATCGTGGTTAATTTCCGGTGAAATAAAGCATACCACTACAGCATTCCATTATCATTAATTAAAAATTACATTTTCTTTCTCTCCCTCTCACACACTCTGAAACGTATCGCCTCTCTTCTAATTAATTTACACAACAATAAATTAAATAGACAATACTAACCAGTATTTGATATACCAAGACCTTCCTTGGTCACTTTAGAGAGACCTTTGATTTTTAGAAACTGCGCCGCAGAGACTAACTCGTCTAAATTCTCCTCCAAGCACTGTGTTTTGCCGCAATACATAAATTCGACCAAACACTTCAATACACTAAACCGCATTTTTAATATTATTAGTGGCTCTCCACTTTGTTTTTGCAGTACTTCCTGGTGAAAATGGTATAAATGGTATATAGATATAGAAATTAAAGTTTGTGATTCTAAATAGCTTTGTTAGCGGCATTGTCATTTTAAATACACATATTTATAATTATTATTTATTTATAATAAAAATTAACTATAAAAAAATATATGAAAAATCGTTAGTAAACTTCTGTAAACATTTACGCATGCTGTGGCAACCAGTAATTAAGTTAACATTTTATACCTCAACTTCTTATGTAATTATAAAATTAATTTAATTAAGTATATATCTGGAATATATTTACCTGGAAATAAGCACTACTTGCAGCGAGAACTGCTTTGTGAACACGTAGAGTGTGTGAGCTACACATAAGTGTCATATCCACCATCGACTGCATTTGCAAAAGTTTTCCAAATCTCGACATTAAATGTTCAGAATAATCCTCATAATGCAGACTATATCGTATTGGGGCCATTCCAGGAAATATATATCTTAAACATACACATGTAATTCATGAACTCGTCTATGCAAATGAAGCATGACAGGTTTACAACTGTGAGTGACAGTCCAACTAAACAAATGAATGCTGAAATAATTTGCAGAAATCTTTTTAAAAATTAAATAAGTTCTATCCGCAGACTTGATATAGATATAAAAAGTGGAAAAATTGTTGCATTATTTTTTATCTCTTAGTTAAGTTAGTTAATATTTTTAATATTTAATAATAATCTTTGTATTAATAATTATACATGTTTGTAATATATTTATCACAATAGGACGTCACTTACTACTGAAAAATAAAATGAGTTGTGTTTTGGAATGTTTTAATTATTAAAAAATTCAGAAAAAACATAGTAAATTGTTAGAAAATGAATTTATTACAAATTTGTATTCATCTTATTAGAGTAACAGAAAAATAGAATAATTAAACTAAGGTATAAGAATAGAGAATAACAGATATTTTTTACTGTAAAAACATATTCTATCACAGACTAATTAAGTACAGAGGAATGGTGTTTCTGCTACTACTGTAGGTATACGTACGATATTCATCAGATCATATTCGCCAGAATAATTTAGTCATAAAGGAATAAATTATTAAAAATTATAAGACAGACACACATACAGTTAACGAATTTTACATACTTAAAATTACAAATTTAATATCAGTTTTGGAATGTAACTAGGAATGCAGTGATTTGTTCATAAGGCACTTTGAACTAATACAGTAAGATCATAGTCGGAGTCTATAGTTAGTATTGAAAAGTTTAATCTTTTAAAATTAATATTTCAAGTGTTGAAGAGTTTCTTTCAGACATCCTGTAAAATCTAATATAATTAATCAATTAATATTTTATAAACTACAAAACCATTTTATAGTTCAATAGATAGAATCTAATCA